>NC_054486.1:3485212-4085212 GCF_017639515.1 Carcharodon carcharias | reverse complement strand
TGTGTCCTGTAGATTAACCCCAGTGTCCCATGTAGATTAACCCCAGTGTCTCCTGTAGATTAACCCCATTGCATCCTGTAGATTAATCACAGTGTCTCCTGTAGATTAACCCCAGTGCCTCCTGTAGATTAACCCCAGTCTCCCCTGTAGATTAACCCCAGTACCTCCTGTAGATTAGTCCCAGTGTCTCCTGTAGATTAACCCCATTGACTTCTGTAACTTAACCCCAGTGCCTCCTGTAGATTAACCCCAGTGCCACCTGTAGATTAACCCCAGTGTCTTCTGTAGATAAGACCCAGTGTCTCCTGTAGATTAACCCCAGTGTCTCCTGTAGATTAACCCCAGTGCCTCCTATAGATTAACTCCTGTGTCCCCTGTAGATTAACGGCAGAGCCACCTGTAGATGAACCCCAGTGTCTTCCTGTACATTAATCCGAGTGCCTCCTGTAGATTAACCACAGTGCCTCCTGTAGATTAACCCCAGTGTCTCCTGTAGATGAACCCCAGTGTCTTCCTGTAGATTAATCACAGTGTCTCCTGTAGAGTAACCACAGTGTCTTGCTGTAGATTAATCCCAGTGCCTCCTGTAGATTAACCCCAGTGTCTCCTGTAGATTAACTCCAGTGCCTCCTGTAGATTGACCCCAGTGTATCCTTTAGATTAATCCCAGTGTCTACTGTAGATTAACCAGTGTCTCCTGTAGATTGACCCCAGTGTCTCCTTTAGATTAATCCCAGTGTCTCCTGTAGATTAACCAGTGTCTCCTGTAGATTAACCACAGTGCCTCCTGTACCTTAGCCCCAGTGTCTCCTGTAGATTAGCAGCAGTGTCTCCTGTAGATTAACCCCAGTGTCTCCTGTAGATTAACCCCAAAGTCGCATGTAGATTAACCCCAGTGCCGCTTGTAGATTAACCGCAGTGCCACCTATAGGTTAACCCCAGCGCCACCTGTAACGTCACCCCAGTGTCTCCTGCAGATTAACCCCAGTGCCTCCTGTAGATTAGCCCCAGAGCCTCCTGTAGATTAACCCCAGTGCCTCCTGTAGATTAAGTGCAGTGTCCCCTGTAGATTAGCCCCAGTGTCTCCTGTAAATTAAACCCAGTGTTTCGTGTAAATTAACCCCGTGTCTCCTGTAGATTAACCCCAGTGTCTCCTGTCGATTAACCCCAGTGTACCCTGTAGATTAACCCCAGTGTCTCCTGTAGATTAACCCCATTGCCTCCTGTAGATTAACCACAGTGTCCCCTGTAGATTAACCAAACGGCCACCTTTAATTTAGCCCCAGTGTCACCTGTAGATTAACTCCATTGTCTCCCGTAATTTAACACCAGAGCCTCCTGTAGATTAACCCCAGTGACTCCTGTAGATTAACCCCAGTGTCTCCTGTAGATGAACATCAGTGTCTTCCTGTAGATTAACCCCAGTGTCTCCTGTAGATTAACCAAGTGCCTCCTGTAGATTAACCCCAGAGTCTTTGGAAAATTAACTCCAGTGTCTCCTGTAGATTAACCTCAGTGCCTCCTGTAGATTAACCCCAGTGCCTCCTGTAGATTAACCTCAGTGCCTCCTGCAGATTAACCCCAGTGTCTCCTGTAGAATAACTCCAGTGCCTCCTGTAGATTGACCCCAATGTCTCCTTTAGATTAATCCCAGTGTCTACTTTAGATTAACCAGTGTCTCCTGTAGATTAACCCCAGTGCCTCCTGTAGATTGACCAGTGTCTCCTGTAGATTAACCCCAGTGCCTCCTGTAGCTTAGCCCCAGTGTCTCCTGTAGATTAACCCCAATGTCTCCTGTAGATTAACCCCAAGTCGCATGTAGATTAACCCCAGTGCCGCTTGTAGATTAACCCCAGTGCCACCTATAGATTAGCCCCAGAGCCTCCTGTAGATTAACCCCAGTGCCTCCTGTAGATTAACTCCAGTGTCCCCTGTAGATTAGCCCCAGTGTCTCCTGTAAATTAAAGCCAGTGTTTCGTATAAATTAACCCCAGTGTCTCCTGTAGATTAACCCCAGTGTGTCCTGTAGATTAACCCCAGTGTACCATGTAGATTAACCACAATGTCTCCTGTAGATTAACCCCATTGCATCCTGTAGATTAATCACAGTGACTCCTGTAGATTAACCCCAGTGCCTCCTGTAGATTAACCCCAGTCTCCCCTGTAGATTAACCCCAGTACCTCCTGTAGATTAGTCCCAGTGTCTCCTGTAGATTAACCCCATTGACTTCTGTAACTTAACCCCAGTGCCTCCTGTAGATTAACCCCAGTGCCTCCTGTAGATTAACCCCAGTGTCTTCTGTAGATAAGACCCAGTGTCTCCTGTAGATTAACCCCAGTGTCTCCTGTAGATTAACCCCAGTGCCTCCTATAGATTAACTCCCGTGTCCCCTGTAGATTAACGGCAGAGCCACCTGTAGATGAACCCCAGTGTCTTCCTGTACATTAATCCGAGTGCCTCCTGTAGATTAACCCCAGTGTCTCCTGTAGATGAACCCCAGTGTCTTCCTGTAGATTAATCACAGTGTCTCCTGTAGAGTAACCACAGTGTCTTGCTGTAGATTAATCCCAGTGCCTCCTGTAGATTAACCCCAGTGCCTCCTGTAGATTAACCTCAGTGCCTCCTGTAGATTAACCCCAGTGTCTCCTGTAGATTATCTCCAGTGCCTCCTGTAGATTGACCCCAGTGTCTCCTTTAGATTAATCCCAGTGTCTACTGTAGATTAACCAGTGTCTCCTGTAGATTAACCCCAGTGCCTCCTGTAGATTGACCCCAGTGTCTCCTTTAGATTAATCCCAGTGTCTCCTGTAGATTAACCAGTGTCTCCTGTAGATTAACCACAGTGCCTCCTGTACCTTAGCCCCAGTGTCTCCTGTAGATTAGCATAAGTGTCTCCTGTAGATTAACCCCAGTGTCTCCTGTAGATTAACCCCAAAGTCGCATGTAGATTAACCCCAGTCCCGCTTGTAGATTAACCCCAGTGCCACCTATAGGTTAACCCCAGCACCACCTGTAACTTAACCCCAGTGTCTCCTGCAGATTAACCCCAGTGCCTCCTGTAGATTAGCCCCAGAGCCTCCTGTAGATTAACCCCAGTGCCTCCTGTAGATTAACTGCAGTGTCCCCTGTAGATTAGCCCCAGTGTCTCCTGTAAATTAAACCCAGTGTTTCGTGTAAATTAACCCCGTGTCTCCTGTAGATTAACCCCAGTGTCTCCTGTCGATTAACCCCAGTGTACCCTGTAGATAAACCCCAGTGTCTCATGTAGATTAACCCCATTGCCTCCTGTAGATTAACCACAGTGTCCCCTGTAGATTAACCAATTGGCCACCTTTAGTTTAGCCCCAGTGTCACCTGTAGATTAACTCCATTGTCTCCCGTAATTTAACACCAGAGCCTCCTGTAGATTAACCCCAGTGACTCCTGTAGATTAACCCCAGTGTCTCCTGTAGATGAACATCAGTGTCTTCCTGTAGATTAACCCCAGTGTCTCCTGTAGATTAACCGAGTGCCTCCTGTAGATTAACCCCAGAGTCTCCGGTAAATTAACTCCAGTGGCTCCTGTAGATTAACCTCAGTGCCTCCTGTAGATTAACCCCAGTGCCTCCTGTAGATTAACCTCAGTGCCTCCTGTAGATTAACCCCAGTGTCTCCTGTAGATTAACTCCAGTGCCTCGTGTAGATTAACCCCAATGTCTCCTTTAGATTAATCCCAGTGTCTACTTTAGATTAACCAGTGTCTCCTGTAGATTAACCCCAGTGCCTCCTGTAGATTGACCAGTGTCTCCTGTAGATTAACCCCAGTGCCTCCTGTAGTTTAGCCCCAGTGTCTCCTGTAGATTAACCCCAAGTCGCATGTAGATTAACCCCAGTGCCGCTTGTAGATTAACCCCAGTGCCACCTATAGATTAGCCCCAGAGCCTCCTGTAGATTAACCCCAGTGCCTCCTGTAGATTAACTCCAGAGTCCCCTGTAGATTAGCCCCAGTGTCTCCTGTAAATTAAAGCCAGTGTTTCGTATAAATTAACCCCAGTGTCCCCTGTAGATTAACCCCAGTGTCTCCTGTAGATTAACCCCATTGCATCCTGTAGATTAATCACAGTGTCTCCTGTAGATTAACCCCAGTGCCTCCTGTAGATTAACCCCAGTCTCCCCTGTAGATTAACCCCAGTACCTCCTGTAGATTAGTCCCAGTGTCTCCTGTAGATTAACCCCATTGACTTCTGTAACGTAACCCCAGTGACTCCTGTAGATTAACCCCAGTGCCTCCTGTAGATTAACCCCAGTGTCTTCTGTAGATAAGACCCAATGTCTCCTGTAGATTAACCCCAGTGTCTCCTGTAGATTAACCCCAGTGCCTCCTATAGATTAACTCCCGTGTCCCCTGTAGATTAACGGCAGAGCCACCTGTAGATGAACCCCAGTGTCTCCTGTAGATTAACCCCATTGCCTCCTGTAGATTAACCACAGTGCCCCCTGTAGATTAACCAAACAGCCACCTGTAGTTTAGCCCCAGTGTCACCTGTGGATTAACTCAATTGTCTCCCATAACTTAACACTAGAGCCTCCTGTAGATTAACCCCAGTGACTCCTGTAGATTAACCCCAGTGTCTCCTGTAGATGAACCTCAGTCTCTTCCTGTAGATTAATCCCAGTGTCTCCTGTAGATTAACCGAGTGCCTCCTGTAGATTAACCCCAGAGTCTCCGGCAAATTAACTCCAGTGTCTCCTGTAGATTAACCTCAGTGCCTCCTGTAGATTAACCCCAGTGCCTCCTGTAGATTAACCTCAGTGCCTCCTGTAGATTAACCCCAGTGCCTCCTGTAGATTGACCCCAAAGTCACCTTTAGATTAATCCCAGTGTCTAATGTAGATTAACCAGTGTCTCCTGTAGATTAACCCCAGTGCCTCCTGTAGATTAGCCCCAGTGTCTTCTGTAGATAAGACCCAGTGTCTCCTGTAGATTGACCCCAGTGCCTCCTATAGATTAACTCCCGTGTCCCCTGTAGATTAACGGCAGAGCCACCTGTAGATGAACCCCAGTGTCTCCTGTAAATTAAACCCAGTGTCTTCTGTAGATTAAAGCCAGTGTCTCCTGTAGATTAACAAGAGTGCCTCCTGTAGATTAACCCCAGTGCCTCCTGTAGATTAACCCCAGTGCAGACTGTAGATTAACCCCAGTGTCTCCTGTAGATTAACCCCAGAGCCTCCTGTAGATTAATCCCAGTGTCTCCTGTAGATTAACCCCATTGTCTCCTGTAACCTAACCCCAGTGTCTCCTGTAGATTAAAACCAGAGCCTCCTGTAGATTAACCCCAGTGACTCCTGTAGATTAACCCAAAGTCGCATGTAGATTAACCCCAGTACCGCCTGTAGATTAACCCCTGTGCTACCTATAGATTAACCCCAGTGCCACCTGTAACATAACCCCAGTGTATCTTGCAGATTAACCCCAGTGCCTCCTGTATATTAGCCCCAGAGCCTCCTGTAGATTAACCCCAGTGCCTCCTGTAGATTAACTCCAGTGTCCCCAGTAGATTAATCCCATGGTCACCTGTAAATTAAACCCAGTGTTTCCTGTAAATTAACCCCAGTGTCTCCTGTAGATTAACCTCAATGTCCCCTGCAGATTAACCCCAGTGTCTCCTGTAGATTAACCTCAGTGCCTCCTGTAGTTTAACCCCAGTGTCTCCTGTAGATTAACTCCAGTGCCTCCTGTAGATTGACCCCAATGTCTCCTTTAGATTAATCGCAGTGTCTACTGTAGATTAACCAGTGTCTCCTGTAGATTAACCCCAGTGCCTCCTTTAGATTGACCAGTGTCTCCTGTAGATTAACCCCAGTGCCTCCTGTAGTTTAGCCCCAGTGTCTCCTGTAGATTAACCCCAATGTCTCCTGTAGATTAACCCCAAATCGCATGTAGATTAACCTCAGTGCCGCTTGTAGATTAACCCCAGTGCCACCTATAGATTAGCCCCAGAGCCTCCTGTAGATTAACCCCAGTGCCTCCTGTAGATTAGCCCCAGTGTCTCCTGTAAATTAAAGCCAGTGTTTGGTATAAATTAACCCCAGTGTCTCCTGTAGATTAACCCCAATGTGTCCTGTAGATTAATCCCAGTGTCCCCTGTAGATTAACCCCATTTCCTCCTGTAGATTAATCACAGTGCCTCATGTAGATTAACTCCAGTGTCCCGTGTAGATTAGCCCCAGTGCTTCCTGTAGCTTGGCCCCAGTGTCTCCTGTAGATTAACCCCAGTGCCTCCTGTAGATTAACCCCAGTGTCTCCTGTTGATTAACAGCAGTGTCTCCTGTAGATTATCCCCAGTGTCTCCTGTAGATTAACCCCAAAGTCGCATGTAGATTAACCCCAGTGCCGCTTGTAGATTAACCCAAGTGCCACCTATAGATTAACCCCAGTGCCACCTGTAACATAACCCCAGTGTCTCTTGCAGATTAACCCCAGTGCCTCCTGTAGATTAGCCCCAGAGCCTCCTGTAGATTAACCCCAGTGCCTCCTGTAGATTAACTCCAGTGTCCCCTGTAGATTAGCCCCAGTGTCTCCTGTAAATTAAACCCAGTGTTTCGTGTAAATTAACCCCAGTGTCTCCTGTAGATTAACCCCAGTGTCTCCTGTAGATTAACCCCAGTGTCCCCTGTAGATTAACCCCAGTGTCTCCTGTAGTTAAACCCCATTGCCTAATGTTAATTAACCACAGTGCCTCATGTAGATTAACTCCAGTGTCCCGTGTAGATTAGCCCCAGTGCTTCCTGTAGCTTGGCCCCACTGTCTCCTGTAGATTAACCCCAGTGTTTCCTGTAGATTAGCCCCAGTGCCTCCTATAGATTAACTCCAGTGTCCCCTGTAGATTAACGGCAGAGCCACCTGTAGATGAACCCCAGTGTCTCCTGGAAATGAACCCCAGTGTCTCCTGTCGATTTACCCCAATATCCCCTGCAGATTAGCCCCAATGTATCCTGTAGATTAACCCCAGTGCCTCCTGTAGATTATCCGCAGTGCGTCCTGTAGATTAACTCCAGTGTCCCCTGAAGATTAACCAAACGGCCACCTGTAGTTTAGCCCCAGTGTCACCTGTAGATTAACTCCATTGTCGCCCGTAACCTAACACGAGGGCCTCCTGTAGATTAACCCCAGTGACTCCTGTAGATTAATCCCAGTGTCTCCTGTAGATGAACCCCAGTGTCTTCCTGTAGATTAATCCCAGTGTCTCCTGTAGATTAACCCCAGTGTCTTCCTGTAGATTAATCCCAGTGTCTCCTGTAGATTAACCACAGTGCCTCCTGTAGATTAACCCCAGATTCTGCGGTAAATTAACTCCAGTGTCTCCTGTAGATTAACCTCAGTGCCTCCTGTAGATTAACCCCAGTGCCTCCTGTAGATTAACCTCAGTGCCTCCTGTAGATAGACCCCAGTGTCTCCTTTAGATTAACCCCAGTGCCTCCTGTAGATTAATCCCAGTGTCTCCTGTAGATTAACCCCAGTGTCTTCCTGTAGATTAATCCCAGTGTCTCCTGTAGATTAACCACAGTGCCTCCTGTAGATTAACCCCAGATTCTGCGGTAAATTAACTCCAGTGTCTCCTGTAGATTAACCTCAGTGCCTCCTGTAGATTAACCCCAGTGCCTCCTGTAGATTAACCTCAGTGCCTCCTGTAGATAGACCCCAGTGTCTCCTTTAGATTAACCCCAGTGCCTCCTGTAGATTAGCCCCAGTGTCTCCTGTAGATTAGCCGCAGAGTCTCTCGTAGATTAACCCCAGTGTCTCCTGTAGATTAACCCCAATGTCCCCTGTAGATTAACCCCAGCGCCTCCTGTAGATTAACCCCAGTGCCTCCTGTAGATTAACCCCAGTATCTCCTGTAGATTAACCCCAGTGCCTCCTGTAGATTAACCCCAGTCTCCCCTGTAGATTAACCCCAGTACCTCCTGTAGATTAATCCCAGTGTCTCCTGTAGATTAACCCCCTTGTCTCCTGTAACTTAACCCCAGTGCCTCCTGTAGATTAACACCAGTGTCTTCTGTAGATAAGACCCAGTGTGTCCTGTAGATGAACCCCAGTGTCTCCTGTAGATTAACCCCAGTGCCTCCTATAGATTAACTCCCGTGTCCCCTGTAGATTAACGGCAGAGCCACCTGTAGATGAACCCCAGTGTCTCCTGTAAATTAAACCCAGTGTCTTCTGTAGATTAAAGCCAGTGTCTCCTGTAGATTAACAAGAGTGCCTCCTGTAGATTAACCCCAGTGCAGCCTGTAGATTAACCCCAGTGTCTCCTGTAGATTAACCCCAGAGCCTCCTGTAGATTAATCCCAGTGTCTCCTGTAGATTAACCCCATTGTCTCCTGTAATTTAACCCCAGTGTCTCCTGTAGATTAAAACCAGAGCCTCCTGTAGATTAACCCCAGTGTCTCCTGTAGATTAACCCCAAAGTCGCATGTAGATTAACCCCAGTGCCGCCTGTAGATTAACCCCTGTGCTACCTATAGATTAACCCCAGTGCCACCTGTAACTTAACCCCAGTGTCTCTTGCAGATTAACCCCAGTGCCTCCTGTATATTAGCCCCAGAGCCTCCTGTAGATTAACCCCAGTGCCTCCTGTAGATTAACTCCAGTGTCCCCAGTAGATTAACCCCATGGTCACCTGTAAATTAAACCCAGTGTTTCCTGTAAATTAACCCCAGTGTCTCCTGTAGATTAACCTCAATGTCCCCTGCAGATTAACCCCAGCGTCTCCTGTAGATTAACCTCAGTGCCTCCTGTAGTTTAACACCAGTGTCTCCTGTAGATTAACTCCAGTGCCTCCTGTAGATTGACCCCAATGTCTCCTTTAGATTAATCCCAGTGTCTACTGTAGATTAACCAGTGTCTCCTGTAGATTAACCCCAGTGCCTCCTTTAGATTGACCAGTGTCTCCTGTAGATTAACCCCAGTGCCTCCTGTAGCTTAGCCCCAGTGTCTCCTGTAGATTAACCCCAATGTCTCCTGTAGATTAACCCCAAGTCGCATGTAGATTAACCTCAGTGCCGCTTGTAGATTAACCCCAGTGCCACCTATAGATTAGCCCCAGAGCCTCCTGTAGATTAACCCCAGTGCCTCCTGTAGATTAGCCCCAGTGTCTCCTGTAAATTAAAGCCAGTGTTTGGTATAAATTAACCCCAGTGTCTCCTGTAGATTAACCCCAATGTGTCCTGTAGATTAACCCCAGTGTCCCCTGTAGATTAACCCCATTTCCTCCTGTAGATTAATCACAGTGCCTCATGTAGATTAACTCCAGTGTCCCGTGTAGATTAGCCCCAGTGCTTCCTGTAGCTTGGCCCCAGTGTCTCCTGTAGATTAACCCCAGTGTCTCCTGTAGATTAGCCGCAGAGTCTCTCGTAGATTAACCCCAGTGTCTCCTGTAGATTAACCCCAATGTCCCCTGTAGATTAACCCCAGCGCCTCCTGTAGATTAACCCCAGTGCCTCCTGTAGATTAACCCCAGTATCTCCTGTAGATTAACCCCAGTGCCTCCTGTAGATTAACCCCAGTCTCCCCTGTAGATTAACCCCAGTACCTCCTGTAGATTAATCCCAGTGTCTCCTGTAGATTAACCCCCTTGTCTCCTGTAACTTAACCCCAGTGCCTCCTGTAGATTAACACCAGTGTCTTCTGTAGATAAGACCCAGTGTGTCCTGTAGATGAACCCCAGTGTCTCCTGTAGATTAACCCCAGTGCCTCCTATAGATTAACTCCCGTGTCCCCTGTAGATTAACGGCAGAGCCACCTGTAGATGAACCCCAGTGTCTCCTGTAAATTAAACCCAGTGTCTTCTGTAGATTAAAGCCAGTGTCTCCTGTAGATTAACAAGAGTGCCTCCTGTAGATTAACCCCAGTGCCTCCTGTAGATTAACCCCAGTGCAGCCTGTAGATTAACCCCAGTGTCTCCTGTAGATTAACCCCAGAGCCTCCTGTAGATTAATCCCAGTGTCTCCTGTAGATTAACCCCATTGTCTCCTGTAATTTAACCCCAGTGTCTCCTGTAGATTTAAACCAGAGCCTCCTGTAGATTAACCCCAGTGTCTCCTGTAGATTAACCCCAAAGTCGCATGTAGATTAACCCCAGTGCCGCCTGTAGATTAACCCCTGTGCTACCTATAGATTAACCGCAGTGCCACCTGTAACTTAACCCCAGTGTCTCTTGCAGATTAACCCCAGTGCCTCCTGTATATTAGCCCCAGAGCCTCCTGTAGATTAACCCCAGTGCCTCCTGTAGATTAACTCCAGTGTCCCCAGTAGATTAACCGCATGGTCACCTGTAAATTAAACCCAGTGTTTCCTGTAAATTAACCCCAGTGTCTCCTGTAGATTAACCTCAATGTCCCCTGCAGATTAACCCCAGCGTCTCCTGTAGATTAACCTCAGTGCCTCCTGTAGTTTAACCCCAGTGTCTCCTGTAGATTAACTCCAGTGCCTCCTGTAGATTGACCCCAATGTCTCCTTTAGATTAATCCCAGTGTCTACTGTAGATTAACCAGTGTCTCCTGTAGATTAACCCCAGTGCCTCCTTTAGATTGACCAGTGTCTCCTGTAGATTAACCCCAGTGCCTCCTGTAGCTTAGCCCCAGTGTCTCCTGTAGATTAACCCCAATGTCTCCTGTAGATTAACCCCAAGTCGCATGTAGATTAACCTCAGTGCCGCTTGTAGATTAACCCCAGTGCCACCTATAGATTAGCCCCAGAGCCTCCTGTAGATTAACCCCAGTGCCTCCTGTAGATTAGCCCCAGTATCTCCTGTAAATTAAAGCCAGTGTTTGGTATAAATTAACCCCAGTGTCTCCTGTAGATTAACCCCAATGTGTCCTGTAGATTAACCCCAGTGTCCCCTGTAGATTAACCCCATTTCCTCCTGTAGATTAATCACAGTGCCTCATGTAGATTAACTCCAGTGTCCCGTGTAGATTAGCCCCAGAGCTTCCTGTAGCTTGGCCCCAGTGTCTCCTGTAGATTAACCCCAGTGCCTCCTGTAGATTAACCCCAGTGTCTCCTGTTGATTAACAGCAGTGTCTCCTGTAGATTAACCCCAGTGTCTCCTGTAGATTAACCCCAAAGTCGCATGTAGATTAACCCCAGTGCCGCTTGTAGATTCACCCAAGTGCCACCTATAGATTAACCCCAGTGCCACCTGTAACATAACCCCAGTGTCTCTTGCAGATTAACCCCAGTGCCTCCTGTAGATTAGCCCCAGAGCCTCCTGTAGATTAACCCCAGTGCCTCCTGTAGATTAACTCCAGTGTCCCCTGTAGATTAGCCCCAGTGTCTCCTGTAAATTAAACCCAGTGTTTTGTGTAAATTAACCCGTGTCTCCTGTAGATTAACCCCAGTGTCTCCTGTAGATTAACCCCAGTGTCCCCTGTAGATTAACCCCAGTGTCTCCTGTAGTTAAACCCCATTGCCTAATGTAGATTAACCCCAGTGCCTCCTGTAGATTAACTCCAGTGTCCCCTGTAGATTAGCCCCAGTGTCTCCTGTAAATTAAACCCAGTGTTTCGTGTAAATTAACCCGTGTCTCCTGTAGATTAACCCCAGTGTCTCCTGTAGATTAACCCCAGTGTCCCCTGTAGATTAACCCCAGTGTCTCCTGTAGTTAAACCCCATTGCCTAATGTAGATTAACCACAGTGCCTCATGTAGATTAACTCCAGTGTCCCGTGTAGATTAGCCCCAGTGCTTCCTGTAGCTTGGCCCCACTGTCTCCTGTAGATTAACCCCAGTGTTTCCTGTAGATTAGCCCCAGTGCCTCCTATAGATTAACTCCAGTGTCCCCTGTAGATTAACGGCAGAGCCACCTGTAGATGAACCCCAGTGTCTCCTGTAAATTAAACCCAGTGTTTCCTGTAAATGAACCCCAGTGTCTCCTGTCGATTTACCCCAATATCCCCTGCAGATTAGCCCCAGTGTATCCTGTAGATTAACCCCAGTGCCTCCTGTAGATTATCCGCAGTGCGTCCTGTAGATTAACTCCAGTGTCCCCTGTAGATTAACCAAACGGCCACCTGTAGTTTAGCCCCAGTGTCACCTGTAGATTAACTCCATTGTCGCCCGTAACCTAACACCAGGGCCTCCTGTAGATTAACCCCAGTGACTCCTGTATATTAATCCCAGTGTCTCCTGTAGATGAACCCCAGTGTCTTCCTGTAGATTAATCCCAGTGTCTCCTGTAGATTAACACCAGTGTCTTCCTGTAGATTAATCCCAGTGCCTCCTGTAGATTAACCCCAGATTCTCCGGTAAATTAACTCCAGTGTCTCCTGTAGATTAACCTCAGTGCCTCCTGTAGATTAACCCCAGTGCCTCCTGTAGATTAACCTCAGTGCCTCCTGTAGATAGACCCCAGTGTCTCCTTTAGATTAACCCCAGTGCCTCCTGTAGATTAGCCCCAGTGTCTCCTGTAGATTAGCCGCAGAGTCTCTTGTAGATTAACCCCAGTGTCTCCTGTAGATTAACCCCAATGTCCCCTGTAGATTAACCCCAGCGCCTCCTGTAGATTAACCCCAGTGCTTCCTGTAGATTAACCCCAGTATCTCCTGTAGATTAACCCCAGTGCCTCCTGTAGATTAACCCCAGTCTCCCCTGTAGATTAACCCCAGTACCTCCTGTAGATTAATCCCAGTGTCTCCTGTAGATTAACCCCATTGTCTCCTGTAACTTAACCCCAGTGCCTCCTGTAGATTAACACCAGTGTCTTCTGTAGATAAGACCCAGTGTGTCCTGTAGATGAACCCCAGTGTCTCCTGTAGATTAACCCCAGTGCCTCCTATAGATTAACTCCCGTGTCCCCTGTAGATTAACGGCAGAGCCACCTGTAGATGAACCCCAGTGTCTCCTGTAAATTAAACCCAGTGTCTTCTGTAGATTAAAGCCAGTGTCTCCTGTAGATTAACAAGAGTGCCTCCTGTAGATTAACCCCAGTGCAGCCTGTAGATTAACCCCAGTGTCTCCTGTAGATTAACCCCAGAGCCTCCTGTAGATTAATCCCAGTGTCTCCTGTAGATTAACCCCATTGTCTCCTGTAATTTAACCCCAGTGTCTCCTGTAGATTAAAACCAGAGCCTCCTGTAGATTAACCCCAGTGTCTCCTGTAGATTAACCCCAAAGTCGCATGTAGATTAACCCCAGTGCCGCCTGTAGATTATCCCCTGTTCTACCTATAGATTAACCCCAGTGCCACCTGTAACTTAACCCCAGTGTCTCTTGGAGATTAACCCCAGTGCCTCCTGTATATTAGCCCCAGAGCCTCTTGTAGATTAACCCCAGTGCCTCCTGTAGATTAACTCCAGTGTCCCCTGTAGATTAACCCCATCTTCACCTGTAAATTAAACCCAGTGTTTCCTGTAAATTAACCCCAGTGTCTCCTGTAGATTAACCTCAATGTCCCCTGCAGATTAATCCCAGTGTCTCCTGTAGATTAACCTCAGTGCCTCCTGTAGTTTAACCCCAGTGTCTCCTGTAGATTAACTCCAGTGCCTCCTGTAGATTGACCCCAATGTCTCCTTTAGATTAATCCCAGTGTCTACTGTAGATTAACCAGTGTCTCCTGTAGATTAACCCCAGTGCCTCCTTTAGATTGACCAGTGTCTCCTGCAGATTAACCCCAATGTGTCCTGTAGATTAACCCCAGTGTCCCCTGTAGATTAACCCCAGTGTCTCCTGTAGATTAACCCCATTTCCTCCTGTAGATTAATCACAGTGCCTCATGTAGATTAACTCCAGTGTCCCGTGTAGATTAGCCCCAGTGCTTCCTGTAGCTTGGCCCCAGTGTCTCCTGTAGATTAACCCCAGTGCCTCCTGTAGATTAACCCCAGTGTCCCCTGTAGATTAACCCCATGGTCACCTGTAAATTAAACCCAGTGTTTCCTGTAAATTAACCCCAGTGTCTCCTGTAGATTAACCTCAATGTCCCCTGCAGATTAATCCCAGTGTCTCCTGTAGATTAACCTCAGTGCCTCCTGTAGTTTAACCCCAGTGTCTCCTGTAGATTAACTCCAGTGCCTCCTGTAGATTGACCCCAATGTCTCCTTTAGATTAATCCCAGTGTCTACTGTAGATTAACCAGTGTCTCCTGTAGATTAACCCCAGTGCCTCCTTTAGATTGACCAGTGTCTCCTGCAGATTAACCCCAATGTGTCCTGTAGATTAACCCCAGTGTCCCCTGTAGATTAACCCCAGTGTCTCCTGTAGATTAACCCCATTTCCTCCTGTAGATTAATCACAGTGCCTCATGTAGATTAACTCCAGTGTCCCGTGTAGATTAGCCCCAGTGCTTCCTGTAGCTTGGCCCCAGTGTCTCCTGTAGATTAACCCCAGTGCCTCCTGTAGATTAACCCCAGTGCCTCCTGTAGCTTAGCCCCAGTGTCTCCTGTAGATTAACCCCAATGTCTCCTGTAGATTAAACCCAAGTCGCATGTAGATTAACCTCAGTGCCGCTTGTAGATTAACCCCAGTGCCACCTATAGATTAGCCCCAGAGCCTCCTGTAGATTAACCCCAGTGCCTCCTGTAGATTAGCCCCAGTGTCTCCTGTAAATTAAAGCCAGTGTTTGGTATAAATTAACCCCAGTGTCTCCTGCAGATTAACCCCAATGTGTCCTGTAGATTAACCCCAGTGTCCCCTGTAGATTAACCCCAGTGTCTCCTGTAGATTAACCCCATTTCCTCCTGTAGATTAATCACAGTGCCTCATGTAGATTAACTCCAGTGTCCCGTGTAGATTAGCCCCAGTGCTTCCTGTAGCTTGGCCCCAGTGTCTCCTGTAGATTAACCCCAGTGCCTCCTGTAGATTAACCCCAGTGCCTCCTGTAGCTTAGCCCCAGTGTCTCCTGTAGATTAACCCCAATGTCTCCTGTAGATTAAACCCAAGTCGCATGTAGATTAACCTCAGTGCCGCTTGTAGATTAACCCCAGTGCCACCTATAGATTAGCCCCAGAGCCTCCTGTAGATTAACCCCAGTGCCTCCTGTAGATTAGCCCCAGTGTCTCCTGTAAATTAAAGCCAGTGTTTGGTATAAATTAACCCCAGTGTCTCCTGCAGATTAACCCCAATGTGTCCTGTAGATTAACCCCAGTGTCCCCTGTAGATTAACCCCAGTGTCTCCTGTAGATTAACCCCATTTCCTCCTGTAGATTAATCACAGTGCCTCATGTAGATTAACTCCAGTGTCCCGTGTAGATTAGCCCCAGTGCTTCCTGTAGCTTGGCCCCAGTGTCTCCTGTAGATTAACCCCAGTGCCTCCTGTAGATTAACCCCAGTGTCTCCTGTTGATTAACAGCAGTGTCTCCTGTAGATTAACCCCAGTGTCTCCTGTAGATTAACCCCAAAGTCGCATGTAGATTAACCCCAGTGCCGCTTGTAGATTAACCCCAGTGCCACCTATAGATTAACCCCAGTGCCACCTGTAACATAACCCCAGTGTCTCTTGCAGATTAACCCCAGTGCCTCCTGTAGATTAGCCCCAGAGCCTCCTGTAGATTAACCCCAGTGCCTCCTGTAGATTAACTCCAGTGTCCCCTGTAGATTAGCCCCAGTGTCTCCTGTAAATTAAACCAGTGTTTCGTGTAAATTAACCCCAGTGTCACCTGTAGATTAACCCCAGTGTCTCCTGTAGATTAACCCCAGTGTCCCCTGTAGATTAACCCCAGTGTCTCCTGTAGTTAAACCCCATTGCCTAATGTAGATTAACCACGATGCCTCATGTAGATTAACTCCAGTGTCCCGTGTAGATTAGCCCCAGTGCTTGCTGTAGCTTGGCCCCACTGTCTCCTGTAGATTAACCCCAGTGTTTCCTGTAGATTAGCCCCAGTGCCTCCTATAGATTAACTCCAGTGTCCCCTGTAGATTAACGGCAGAGCCACCTGTAGATGAACCCCAGGGTCACCTGTAAATTAAACCCAGTGTTTCCTGTAAATGAACCCCAGTGTCTCCTGTCGATTAACCCCAATGTCCCCTGCAGATTAGCCCCATGTATCCTGTAGATTAACCCCAGTGCCTCCTGTAGATTATCCGCAGTGCGTCCTGTAGATTAACACTAGTGTCCCCTGTAGATTAACCAAACGGCCACCTGTAATTTAGCCCCAGTGTCACCTGTAGATTAACTCCATTGTCGCCCGTAACCTAACACCAGGGCCTCCTGTAGATTAACCCCAGTGACTCCTGTAGATTAATCCCAGTGTCTCCTGTAGATGAACCCCAGTGTCTTCCTGTAGATTAATCCCAGTGTCTCCTGTAGATTAACCCCAGTGTCTTCCTGTAGATTAATCCCAGTGTCTCCTGTAGATTAACCACAGTGCCTCCTGTAGATTAACCCCAGATTCTACGGTAAATTAACTCCAGTGTCTCCTGTAGATTAACCTCAGTGCCTCCTGTAGATTAACCACAGTGCCTCCTGTAGATTAACCCCAGTGTCTCCTGTAGATGAACCCCACTTTCTCTTATAGATTAACCACAGTTTCTCTTATATATTAACCCCAGTGTCTCCTGTAAATCAGCCCCAGTGTCTCCTGTAGATTTGCCCCAGTGTCTCCTGTAAATCAGCCCCAGTGTCTCCTGTAGACTTGCCTCAGTGCCTCCGGTAGATTAACCCCAATGACCCCTGTAGATTAACCCCAGTGCTTCCTGTAGATTAACCCCTGTGCCTCCTGTAGATTAACCCCAGTGTCTCCTGTAGATTAACCCCAGTGCCACCTGTAGATTAACCCCTGTGTCCCCTGTAGATTAACCCCAGTGCCTCCTGTAGATGAATCCCAGTGTCACCAAAAGATTAACCCCAGTGTCTCCTGTAGATTAACCCCAGAGTCTCTCATGCAGGTTAAACCCAGTGCCTCCTGTAGATAAACCCCAGTACCTCCTGTCGATTAACCCGTGTCTCCTGTAGATTAACCCCAGTGTCCCCTGTAGAGTAGCTCCAGTGTCTCCCGTAGATTAACTCCAGTGTCTCCTGCAGATTAAACCCACTGTCTCCTGCAAATTAAACCCTGTGCCTACTATGCATTAACTCCAGTAACCCTTGTAGATTAACCCCAGTGCCTCCTGCAGATTAATCCCAGTGTCTCCTGTAGATTAACCCCACTTTCTCTTATAGATTAACCACAGTGTCTCTTACATATTAACCCCAGTGTCTCCTGTAAATCAGCCCCAGTGTCTCCTGTAGATTAGCCCCGCTGCCTCCTGTAGATTAACCCAATGACCCCTGTAGATTAACCCCAGTGCTTCTTGTAGATTAACCCCTGTGCCTCCTGTAGATTAACCCCAGTGTCTCCTGTAGATTAACCTCAATGCCACCTGTATATTAACCCCAGTGTCCCCTGTAGATTAGCCCCAGTGCCTTCTGTAGATTAACTCCAGTGTCCCCTGTAGATTAGCCACAGTGCCTTCTGTAGATTAACTCCAGTGTCCCCTGTAGATTAACCCCAGTGACTCCTGTCGATTAACCCCAGTGTCTCCTGTAGATTAAACCCAGTGTCTCCTGTAGATTTAACGCAATGTCTCCTGTAGATTAACACCAGTGTCTCCTGTAGATTAACCCCATTGTCACCTGTAACTTAACCCCAGTGTCTCCTGTAGATTAACCCCAGTGTCCCCTGTAGATTAACCTCAGTGTCTCCTGTAGATTTAACCAAATGTCTCCTGTAGATTAAAGCCAATGCCTCCTGTAGATTAGCCCCAGTGTCTCCCGTAGATTAAACACAGTGTATCCTGTAGATTAAACCCAGTGTCTCCTGTAGATTTAACGCAATGTCTCCTGTAGATTAACACCAGTGTCTCCTGTAGATTAACCCCACTGTCACCTGTAATTTAACCCCAGTGTCTCCTGCAGATTAATCCCATTGTCTCCTGTAGATTAACCCCAGTATCCCCTGTAGATTAACCCCAGTGTCTCCTGTAGATTTAACCAAATGTCTCCTGTAGATTAAAGCCAATGCCTCCTGCAGATTAACCCCAGCGTCTGCTGTAGATTAACCCACTGTCTCCTGTAGATTAACCCCAGTGTCTCCCGTAGATTAACCCCAGTGCCTCCTGCAGATTAACCCCAGTGTCCCCTGTAGAATAACCCCAGTGCCCCCTGTAAATTAACCCCAGTGCCTCCTGTAGATTAACTCCAGTTTCTCCCTTAGATTAACCACAGTGTATCCTGTAGATTAACCCCAGTGTCTCCTGTAGATTAACCCCAATGTCTCATGTAGATTAACCCCAGTGTCTCCTGTAGATTAACCCCAGTGTCTCCTGTAGATTAACCCCAGTGCCTCCTGCAGATTAATCCCAGTGTCTCCTGTGGATTAACCCCACTTTCTCTTATAGATTAACCACAGTGTCTCTTACATATTAACCCCAGTGTCTCCTGTAAATCAGCCCCAGTGCCTCCTGTAGATTAGCCCCAGTGCCTCCTGTAGATTAACCCCAATGACCCCTGTAGATTAACCCCAGTGCTTCTTGTAGATTAACCCCTGTGCCTCCTGTAGATTAACCCCAGTGTCTCCTGTAGATTAACCTCAATGCCACCTGTATATTAACCCCAGTGTCCCCTGTAGATTAGCCCCAGTGCCTTCTGTAGATTAACTCCAGTGTCCCCTGTAGATTAGCCACAGTGCCTTCTGTAGATTAACTCCAGTGTCCCCTGTAGATTAACCCCAGTGACTCCTGTCGATTAACCCCAGTGTCTCCTGTAGATTAAACCCAGTGTCTCCTGTAAATTTAACGCAATGTCTCCTGTAGATTAACACCAGTGTCTCCTGTAGATTAACCCCATTGTCACCTGTAACTTAACCCCAGTGTCTCCTGTAGATTAACCCCAGTGTCCCCTGTAGATTAACCTCAGTGTCTCCTGTAGATTTAACCAAATGTCTCCTGTAGATTAAAGCCAATGCCTCCTGTAGATTAGCCCCAGTGTCTCCTGTAAATTAACCCCAGTGCCTCCTGTAGATTAGCCCCAGTGCCTTCTGTAGATTAACTCCAGTGTCTCCTGTGGATTAACCCCAGTTGTCCCCTAGGTTAACCCCAGTATCTCCTGTAGATTAACCCCAGTGCCTCCTGTAGATTAACTCCAGTGTCCCCTGTAGATTAGCCCCAGTGCCTTCTGTAGATTAACTCCAGTGTCCCCTGGACCTTAAACTCAGTGCCTCCTATAGATTAACCCCAGTCTCTCCTGTAAATTAACCCCAGTGTCTCCTGTAAATTAAACCCAGTGTCTCCTGCAAATTAACCACTGTGCCTACTATAGATTAACTCCAGTGTCCCTTGTAGATTAACCCCAGTGCCTCCTGCAGATTAATCCCAGTGTCTCCTGCAGATTAACCCCACTTTCTCTTAAAGATTAACCCCAGTGTCTCCTGTAAATCAGCCCCAGTGTCTCCTGTAGATTAGCCCCAGTGCCTCCGGTAGATTAACCCCAATGACCCCTGTAGATTAACCCCAGTGCTTCCTGTAGATTAACCCCTGTGCCTCCTGTAGATTAACCCCAGTGTCTCCTGTAGATTAACCCCAGTGCCACCTGTAGATTAACCCCTGTGTCCCCTGTAGATCAACCCCAGTGCCTCCTGTAGATGAATCCCAGTGTCACCAAAAGATTAACCCCAGTGTCTCCTGTAGATTAACCCCAGAGTTTCTCATGCAGGTTAACCCCAGTGCCTCCTGTAGATAAACCCCAGTACCTCCTGTTGATTAACCCGTGTCTCCTGTAGATTAACCCCACGGTCCCCTGTAGAGTAGCTCCAGTGTCTCCCGTAGATTAACTCCAGTGTCTCCTGCAAATTAAACCCAGTGTCTCCTGCAAATTTAACCCTGTGCCTACTATGGATTAACTCCAGTAACCCTTGTAGATTAACCCCAGTGCCTCCTGCAGATTAATCCCAGTGTCTCCTGTAGATTAACCCCACTTTCTCTTATAGATTAACCACAGTGTCTCCTGTAGATTAACCCCAGTGTCTCCTGTAGATTAACCCCAGTGTCTCCTGTAGATTAACCCCAGTGTCCCCTGTAGATTAACCCCAGTGTCTCCTGTAGTTAAACCCCATTGCCTAATGTAGATTAACCCCAGTGCCTCTTGTAGATTAACTCCAGTGTCCCCTGTAGATTAGCCCCAGTGTCTCCTGTAAATTAAACCCAGTGTTTCGTGTAAATTAACCCGTGTCTCCTGTAGATTAACCCCAGTGTCTCCTGTAGATTAACCCCAGTGTCCCCTGTAGATTAACCCCAGTGTCTCCTGTAGTTAAACCCCATTGCCTAATGTAGATTAACCACAGTGCCTCATGTAGATTAACTCCAGTGTCCCGTGTAGATTAGCCCCAGTGCTTCCTGTAGCTTGGCCCCACTGTCTCCTGTAGATTAACCCCAGTGTTTCCTGTAGATTAGCCCCAGTGCCTCCTATAGATTAACTCCAGTGTCCCCTTTAGATTAACGGCAGAGCCACCTGTAGATGAACCCCAGTGTCTCCTGTAAATTAAACCCAGTGTTTCCTGTAAATGAACCCCAGTGTCTCCTGTCGATTTACCCCAATATCCCCTGCAGATTAGCCCCAGTGTATCCTGTAGATTAACCCCAGTGCCTCCTGTAGATTATCCGCAGTGCGTCCTGTAGATTAACTCCAGTGTCCCCTGTAGATTAACCAAACGGCCACCTGTAGTTTAGCCCCAGTGTCACCTGTAGATTAACTCCATTGTCGCCCGTAACCTAACACCAGGGCCTCCTGTAGATTAACCCCAGTGACTCCTGTATATTAATCCCAGTGTCTCCTGTAGATGAACCCCAGTGTCTTCCTGTAGATTAATCCCAGTGTCTCCTGTAGATTAACCCCAGTGTCTTCCTGTAGATTAATCCCAGTGCCTCCTGTAGATTAACCCCAGATTCTCCGGTAAATTAACTCCAGTGTCTCCTGTAGATTAACCTCAGTGCCTCCTGTAGATTAACCCCAGTGCCTCCTGTAGATTAACCTCAGTGCCTCCTGTAGATAGACCCCAGTGTCTCCTTTAGATTAACCCCAGTGCCTCCTGTAGATTAGCCCCAGTGTCTCCTGTAGATTAGCCGCAGAGTCTCTTGTAGATTAACCCCAGTGTCTCCTGTAGATTAACCCCAATGTCCCCTGTAGATTAACCCCAGCGCCTCCTGTAGATTAACCCCAGTGCTTCCTGTAGATTAACCCCAGTATCTCCTGTAGATTAACCCCAGTGCCTCCTGTAGATTAACCCCAGTCTCCCCTGTAGATTAACCCCAGTACCTCCTGTAGATTAATCCCAGTGTCTCCTGTAGATTAACCCCATTGTCTCCTGTAACTTAACCCCAGTGCCTCCTGTAGATTAACACCAGTGTCTTCTGTAGATAAGACCCAGTGTGTCCTGTAGATGAACCCCAGTGTCTCCTGTAGATTAACCCCAGTGCCTCCTATAGATTAACTCCCGTGTCCCCTGTAGATTAACGGCAGAGCCACCTGTAGATGAACCCCAGTGTCTCCTGTAAATTAAACCCAGTGTCTTCTGTAGATTAAAGCCAGTGTCTCCTGTAGATTAACAAGAGTGCCTCCTGTAGATTAACCCCAGTGCAGCCTGTAGATTAACCCCAGTGTCTCCTGTAGATTAACCCCAGAGCCTCCTGTAGATTAATCCCAGTGTCTCCTGTAGATTAACCCCATTGTCTCCTGTAATTTAACCCCAGTGTCTCCTGTAGATTAAAACCAGAGCCTCCTGTAGATTAACCCCAGTGTCTCCTGTAGATTAACCCCAAAGTCGCATGTAGATTAACCCCAGTGCCGCCTGTAGATTATCCCCTGTTCTACCTATAGATTAACCCCAGTGCCACCTGTAACTTAACCCCAGTGTCTCTTGGAGATTAACCCCAGTGCCTCCTGTATATTAGCCCCAGAGCCTCTTGTAGATTAACCCCAGTGCCTCCTGTAGATTAACTCCAGTGTCCCCTGTAGATTAACCCCATGGTCACCTGTAAATTAAACCCAGTGTTTCCTGTAAATTAACCCCAGTGTCTCCTGTAGATTAACCTCAATGTCCCCTGCAGATTAATCCCAGTGTCTCCTGTAGATTAACCTCAGTGCCTCCTGTAGTTTAACCCCAGTGTCTCCTGTAGATTAACTCCAGTGCCTCCTGTAGATTGACCCCAATGTCTCCTTTAGATTAATCCCAGTGTCTACTGTAGATTAACCAGTGTCTCCTGTAGATTAACCCCAGTGCCTCCTTTAGATTGACCAGTGTCTCCTGCAGATTAACCCCAATGTGTCCTGTAGATTAACCCCAGTGTCCCCTGTAGATTAACCCCAGTGTCTCCTGTAGATTAACCCCATTTCCTCCTGTAGATTAATCACAGTGCCTCATGTAGATTAACTCCAGTGTCCCGTGTAGATTAGCCCCAGTGCTTCCTGTAGCTTGGCCCCAGTGTCTCCTGTAGATTAACCCCAGTGCCTCCTGTAGATTAACCCCAGTGCCTCCTGTAGCTTAGCCCCAGTGTCTCCTGTAGATTAACCCCAATGTCTCCTGTAGATTAAACCCAAGTCGCATGTAGATTAACCTCAGTGCCGCTTGTAGATTAACCCCAGTGCCACCTATAGATTAGCCCCAGAGCCTCCTGTAGATTAACCCCAGTGCCTCCTGTAGATTAGCCCCAGTGTCTCCTGTAAATTAAAGCCAGTGTTTGGTATAAATTAACCCCAGTGTCTCCTGCAGATTAACCCCAATGTGTCCTGTAGATTAACCCCAGTGTCCCCTGTAGATTAACCCCAGTGTCTCCTGTAGATTAACCCCATTTCCTCCTGTAGATTAATCACAGTGCCTCATGTAGATTAACTCCAGTGTCCCGTGTAGATTAGCCCCAGTGCTTCCTGTAGCTTGGCCCCAGTGTCTCCTGTAGATTAACCCCAGTGCCTCCTGTAGAATAACCCCAGTGCCTCCTGTAGCTTAGCCCCAGTGTCTCCTGTAGATTAACCCCAATGTCTCCTGTAGATTAAACCCAAGTCGCATGTAGATTAACCTCAGTGCCGCTTGTAGATTAACCCCAGTGCCACCTATAGATTAGCCCCAGAGCCTCCTGTAGATTAACCCCAGTGCCTCCTGTAGATTAGCCCCAGTGTCTCCTGTAAATTAAAGCCAGTGTTTGGTATAAATTAACCCCAGTGTCTCCTGCAGATTAACCCCAATGTGTCCTGTAGATTAACCCCAGTGTCCCCTGTAGATTAACCCCAGTGTCTCCTGTAGATTAACCCCATTTCCTCCTGTAGATTAATCACAGTGCCTCATGTAGATTAACTCCAGTGTCCCGTGTAGATTAGCCCCAGTGCTTCCTGTAGCTTGGCCCCAGTGTCTCCTGTAGATTAACCCCAGTGCCTCCTGTAGATTAACCCCAGTGTCTCCTGTTGATTAACAGCAGTGTCTCCTGTAGATTAACCCCAGTGTCTCCTGTAGATTAACCCCAAAGTCGCATGTAGATTAACCCCAGTGCCGCTTGTAGATTAACCCCAGTGCCACCTATAGATTAACCCCAGTGCCACCTGTAACATAACCCCAGTGTCTCTTGCAGATTAACCCCAGTGCCTCCTGTAGATTAGCCCCAGAGCCTCCTGTAGATTAACCCCAGTGCCTCCTGTAGATTAACTCCAGTGTCCCCTGTAGATTAGCCCCAGTGTCTCCTGTAAATTAAACCAGTGTTTCGTGTAAATTAACCCCAGTGTCACCTGTAGATTAACCCCAGTGTCTCCTGTAGATTAACCCCAGTGTCCCCTGTAGATTAACCCCAGTGTCTCCTGTAGTTAAACCCCATTGCCTAATGTAGATTAACCACGATGCCTCATGTAGATTAACTCCAGTGTCCCGTGTAGATTAGCCCCAGTGCTTGCTGTAGCTTGGCCCCACTGTCTCCTGTAGATTAACCCCAGTGTTTCCTGTAGATTAGCCCCAGTGCCTCCTATAGATTAACTCCAGTGTCCCCTGTAGATTAACGGCAGAGCCACCTGTAGATGAACCCCAGGGTCACCTGTAAATTAAACCCAGTGTTTCCTGTAAATGAACCCCAGTGTCTCCTGTCGATTAACCCCAATGTCCCCTGCAGATTAGCCCCATGTATCCTGTAGATTAACCCCAGTGCCTCCTGTAGATTATCCGCAGTGCGTCCTGTAGATTAACACTAGTGTCCCCTGTAGATTAACCAAACGGCCACCTGTAATTTAGCCCCAGTGTCACCTGTAGATTAACTCCATTGTCGCCCGTAACCTAACACCAGGGCCTCCTGTAGATTAACCCCAGTGACTCCTGTAGATTAATCCCAGTGTCTCCTGTAGATGAACCCCAGTGTCTTCCTGTAGATTAATCCCAGTGTCTCCTGTAGATTAACCCCAGTGTCTTCCTGTAGATTAATCCCAGTGTCTCCTGTAGATTAACCACAGTGCCTCCTGTAGATTAACCCCAGATTCTACGGTAAATTAACTCCAGTGTCTCCTGTAGATTAACCTCAGTGCCTCCTGTAGATTAACCACAGTGCCTCCTGTAGATTAACCCCAGTGTCTCCTGTAGATGAACCCCACTTTCTCTTATAGATTAACCACAGTTTCTCTTATATATTAACCCCAGTGTCTCCTGTAAATCAGCCCCAGTGTCTCCTGTAGATTTGCCCCAGTGTCTCCTGTAAATCAGCCCCAGTGTCTCCTGTAGACTTGCCTCAGTGCCTCCGGTAGATTAACCCCAATGACCCCTGTAGATTAACCCCAGTGCTTCCTGTAGATTAACCCCTGTGCCTCCTGTAGATTAACCCCAGTGTCTCCTGTAGATTAACCCCAGTGCCACCTGTAGATTAACCCCTGTGTCCCCTGTAGATTAACCCCAGTGCCTCCTGTAGATGAATCCCAGTGTCACCAAAAGATTAACCCCAGTGTCTCCTGTAGATTAACCCCAGAGTCTCTCATGCAGGTTAAACCCAGTGCCTCCTGTAGATAAACCCCAGTACCTCCTGTCGATTAACCCGTGTCTCCTGTAGATTAACCCCAGTGTCCCCTGTAGAGTAGCTCCAGTGTCTCCCGTAGATTAACTCCAGTGTCTCCTGCAGATTAAACCCACTGTCTCCTGCAAATTAAACCCTGTGCCTACTATGCATTAACTCCAGTAACCCTTGTAGATTAACCCCAGTGCCTCCTGCAGATTAATCCCAGTGTCTCCTGTAGATTAACCCCACTTTCTCTTATAGATTAACCACAGTGTCTCTTACATATTAACCCCAGTGTCTCCTGTAAATCAGCCCCAGTGTCTCCTGTAGATTAGCCCCGCTGCCTCCTGTAGATTAACCCAATGACCCCTGTAGATTAACCCCAGTGCTTCTTGTAGATTAACCCCTGTGCCTCCTGTAGATTAACCCCAGTGTCTCCTGTAGATTAACCTCAATGCCACCTGTATATTAACCCCAGTGTCCCCTGTAGATTAGCCCCAGTGCCTTCTGTAGATTAACTCCAGTGTCCCCTGTAGATTAGCCACAGTGCCTTCTGTAGATTAACTCCAGTGTCCCCTGTAGATTAACCCCAGTGACTCCTGTCGATTAACCCCAGTGTCTCCTGTAGATTAAACCCAGTGTCTCCTGTAGATTTAACGCAATGTCTCCTGTAGATTAACACCAGTGTCTCCTGTAGATTAACCCCATTGTCACCTGTAACTTAACCCCAGTGTCTCCTGTAGATTAACCCCAGTGTCCCCTGTAGATTAACCTCAGTGTCTCCTGTAGATTTAACCAAATGTCTCCTGTAGATTAAAGCCAATGCCTCCTGTAGATTAGCCCCAGTGTCTCCCGTAGATTAAACACAGTGTATCCTGTAGATTAAACCCAGTGTCTCCTGTAGATTTAACGCAATGTCTCCTGTAGATTAACACCAGTGTCTCCTGTAGATTAACCCCACTGTCACCTGTAATTTAACCCCAGTGTCTCCTGCAGATTAATCCCATTGTCTCCTGTAGATTAACCCCAGTATCCCCTGTAGATTAGCCCCAGTGTCTCCTGTAGATTTAACCAAATGTCTCCTGTAGATTAAAGCCAATGCCTCCTGCAGATTAACCCCAGCGTCTGCTGTAGATTAACCCACTGTCTCCTGTAGATTAACCCCAGTGTCTCCCGTAGATTAACCCCAGTGCCTCCTGCAGATTAACCCCAGTGTCCCCTGTAGAATAACCCCAGTGCCCCCTGTAAATTAACCCCAGTGCCTCCTGTAGATTAACTCCAGTTTCTCCCTTAGATTAACCACAGTGTATCCTGTAGATTAACCCCAGTGTCTCCTGTAGATTAACCCCAATGTCTCATGTAGATTAACCCCAGTGTCTCCTGTAGATCAACCCCAGTGTCTCCTGTAGATTAACCCCAGTGCCTCCTGCAGATTAATCCCAGTGTCTCCTGTGGATTAACCCCACTTTCTCTTATAGATTAACCACAGTGTCTCTTACATATTAACCCCAGTGTCTCCTGTAAATCAGCCCCAGTGCCTCCTGTAGATTAGCCCCAGTGCCTCCTGTAGATTAACCCCAATGACCCCTGTAGATTAACCCCAGTGCTTCTTGTAGATTAACCCCTGTGCCTCCTGTAGATTAACCCCAGTGTCTCCTGTAGATTAACCTCAATGCCACCTGTATATTAACCCCAGTGTCCCCTGTAGATTAGCCCCAGTGCCTTCTGTAGATTAACTCCAGTGTCCCCTGTAGATTAGCCACAGTGCCTTCTGTAGATTAACTCCAGTGTCCCCTGTAGATTAACCCCAGTGACTCCTGTCGATTAACCCCAGTGTCTCCTGTAGATTAAACCCAGTGTCTCCTGTAAATTTAACGCAATGTCTCCTGTAGATTAACACCAGTGTCTCCTGTAGATTAACCCCATTGTCACCTGTAACTTAACCCCAGTGTCTCCTGTAGATTAACCCCAGTGTCCCCTGTAGATTAACCTCAGTGTCTCCTGTAGATTTAACCAAATGTCTCCTGTAGATTAAAGCCAATGCCTCCTGTAGATTAGCCCCAGTGTCTCCTGTAAATTAACCCCAGTGCCTCCTGTAGATTAGCCCCAGTGCCTTCTGTAGATTAACTCCAGTGTCTCCTGTGGATTAACCCCAGTTGTCCCCTAGGTTAACCCCAGTATCTCCTGTAGATTAACCCCAGTGCCTCCTGTAGATTAACTCCAGTGTCCCCTGTAGATTAGCCCCAGTGCCTTCTGTAGATTAACTCCAGTGTCCTCTGGACCTTAAACTCAGTGCCTCCTATAGATTAACCCCAGTCTCTCCTGTAAATTAACCCCAGTGTCTCCTGTAAATTAAACCCAGTGTCTCCTGCAAATTAACCACTGTGCCTACTATAGATTAACTCCAGTGTCCCTTGTAGATTAACCCCAGTGCCTCCTGCAGATTAATCCCAGTGTCTCCTGCAGATTAACCCCACTTTCTCTTAAAGATTAACCCCAGTGTCTCTTATATATTAACCCCAGTGTCTCCTGTAAATCAGCCCCAGTGTCTCCTGTAGATTAGCCCCAGTGCCTCCGGTAGATTAACCCCAATGACCCCTGTAGATTAACCCCAGTGCTTCCTGTAGATTAACCCCTGTGCCTCCTGTAGATTAACCCCAGTGTCTCCTGTAGATTAACCCCAGTGCCACCTGTAGATTAACCCCTGTGTCCCCTGTAGATGAACCCCAGTGCCTCCTGTAGATGAATCCCAGTGTCACCAAAAGATTAACCCCAGTGTCTCCTGTAGATTAACCCCAGAGTTTCTCATGCAGGTTAACCCCAGTGCCTCCTGTAGATAAACCCCAGTACCTCCTGTTGATTAACCCGTGTCTCCTGTAGATTAACCCCACGGTCCCCTGTAGAGTAGCTCCAGTGTCTCCCGTAGATTAACTCCAGTGTCTCCTGCAAATTAAACCCAGTGTCTCCTGCAAATTTAACCCTGTGCCTACTATGGATTAACTCCAGTAACCCTTGTAGATTAACCCCAGTGCCTCCTGCAGATTAATCCCAGTGTCTCCTGCAGATTAACCCCACTTTCTCTTAAAGATTAACCCCAGTGTCTCTTATATATTAACCCCAGTGTCTCCTGTAAATCAGCCCCAGTGTCTCCTGTAGATTAGCCCCAGTGCCTCCGGTAGATTAACCCCAATGACCCCTGTAGATTAACCCCAGTGCTTCCTGTAGATTAACCCCTGTGCCTCCTGTAGATTAACCCTAGTGTCTCCTGTAGATTAACCCCAGTGCCACCTGTAGATTAACCCCTGTGTCCCCTGTAGATGAACCCCAGTGCCTCCTGTAGATGAATCCCAGTGTCACCAAAAGATTAACCCCAGTGTCTCCTGTAGATTAACCCCAGAGTTTCTCATGCAGGTTAACCCCAGTGCCTCCTGTAGATAAACCCCAGTACCTCCTGTTGATTAACCCGTGTCTCCTGTAGATTAACCCCACGGTCCCCTGTAGAGTAGCTCCAGTGTCTCCCGTAGATTAACTCCAGTGTCTCCTGCAAATTAAACCCAGTGTCTCCTGCAAATTTAACCCTGTGCCTACTATGGATTAACTCCAGTAACCCTTGTAGATTAACCCCAGTGCCTCCTGCAGATTAATCCCAGTGTCTCCTGTAGATTAACCCCACTTTCTCTTATAGATTAACCACAGTGTCTCCTGTAAATCAGCCCCAGTGTCTCCTGTAGATTAGCCCCAGTGCCTCCTGTAGATTAACCCCAATGACCCCTGTAGATTAACCCCAGTGCTTCTTGTAGATTAACCCCTGTGCCTCCTGTAGATTAACCCCAGTGTCCCCTGTAGATTAACCCCAATGCCACCTGTAGATTAACCCCAGTGTCCCCTGTAGATTAACCCCAGTGCCTCCTGTAGATGAATCCCAGTGTCACCAAAAGATTAACCCCAGTGTCTCCTGTAGATTAACCCCAGAGTCACTTATGCAGATTAACCCCAGTGCCTCCTGTAGATAAACCCCAGTACCTCCTGCTGATTAACCCGTGTCTCCTGTAGATTAACCCCAGTGACCCTGTAGAGGAGCTCCAGTGTCTCCCGTAGATTAACCACAGTGTATCCTGTAGATTAACCCCAGTGTCTCCTGTAGATTAACCCCAATGTCTCCTGTAGATTAACCCCAGTGTCTCCTGTAGATTAACCCCAGAGTCTCTCATGCAGGTTAACCCCAGTGCCTCCTGTAGATAAACCCCAGTACCTCCTGTTGATTAATCCATGTCTCCTGTAGATTCACCCCAGTGTCCCCTGTAGAGTAGCTCCAGTGTCTCCCGTAGATTAACCCCAGTGTCTCCTGTAAATTAAACCCAGTGTCTCCTGCAAATTAACCCCTGTGCCTACTATAGATTAACTCCAGTAACCCTTGTAGATTAACCCCAGTGCCTCCGGCAGATTAATCCGAGTGTCTCCTATAGATTAACCCCACTTTCTCTTATAGATTAACCACAGTTTCTCTTATATATTAACCCCAGTGTCTCCTGTAAATCAGCCCCAGTGTCTCCTGTAGATTTGCCCCAGTGTCTCCTGTAAATCAGCCCCAGTGTCTCCTGTAGATTTGCCCCAGTGCCTCCGGTAGATTAACCCCAATGACCCCTGTAGATTAACCCCAGTGCTTCTTGTAGATTAACCCCTGTGCCTCCTGTAGATTAACCCCAGTGTCTCCTGTAGATTAACCCCAGTGCCACCTGTAGATTAACCCCTGTGTCCCCTGTAGATCAACCCCAGTGCCTCCTGTAGATGAATCCCAGTGTCACCAAAAAATTAACCCCAGTGTCTCCTGTAGATTAATCCCAGAGTCTCTCATGCAGGTAAACCCCAGTACCTCCTGTTGATTAACCCGTGTCTCCTGTAGATTAACCCCACGGTCCCCTGTAGAGTAGCTCCAGTGTCTCCCGTAGATTAACTCCAGTGTCTCCTGCAAATTAAACCCAGTGTCTCCTGCAAATTAAACCCTGTGCCTACTATGGATTAACTCCAGTAACCCTTGTAGATTAACCCCAGTGCCTCCTGCAGATTAATCCCAGTGTCTCCTGTAGATTATCCCCACTTTCTCTTATAGATTAACCACAGTGTCTCCTGTAAATCAGCCCCAGTGTCTCCTGTAGATTAGCCCCAGTGCCACCTGTAGATTAACCCCAATGACCCCTGTAGATTAACCCCAGTGCTTTTTGTAGATTAACCCCTGTGCCTCCTGTAGATTAACCCCAGTGTCCCCTGTAGATTAACCCCAATGCCACCTGTAGATTAACCCCAGTGTCCCCTGTAGATTAACCCCAGTGCCTCCTGTAGATGAATCCCAGTGTCACCAAAAGATTAACCCCAGTGTCTCCTGTAGATTAACCCCAGAGTCACTTATGCAGATTAACCCCAGTGCCTCCTGTAGATAAACCCCAGTACCTCCTGCTGATTAACCCGTGTCTCCTGTAGATTAACCCCAGTGACCCTGTAGAGGAGCTCCAGTGTCTCCCGTAGATTAACCACAGTGTATCCTGTAGATTAACCCCAGTGTCTCCTGTAGATTAACCCCAATGTCTCCTGTAGATTAACCCCAGTGTCTCCTGTAGATTAACCCCAGAGTCTCTCATGCAGGTTAACCCCAGTGCCTCCTGTAGATAAACCCCAGTACCTCCTGTTGATTAATCCATGTCTCCTGTAGATTCACCCCAGTGTCCCCTGTAGAGTAGCTCCAGTGTCTCCCGTAGATTAACCCCAGTGTCTCCTGTAAATTAAACCCAGTGTCTCCTGCAAATTAACCCCTGTGCCTACTATAGATTAACTCCAGTAACCCTTGTAGATTAACCCCAGTGCCTCCGGCAGATTAATCCGAGTGTCTCCTATAGATTAACCCCACTTTCTCTTATAGATTAACCACAGTTTCTCTTATATATTAACCCCAGTGTCTCCTGTAAATCAGCCCCAGTGTCTCCTGTAGATTTGCCCCAGTGTCTCCTGTAAATCAGCCCCAGTGTCTCCTGTAGATTTGCCCCAGTGCCTCCGGTAGATTAACCCCAATGACCCCTGTAGATTAACCCCAGTGCCTCTTGTAGATTAACCCCTGTGCCTCCTGTAGATTAACCCCAGTGTCTCCTGTAGATTAACCCCAGTGCCACCTGTAGATTAACCCCTGTGTCCCCTGTAGATCAACCCCAGTGCCTCCTGTAGATGAATCCCAGTGTCACCAAAAAATTAACCCCAGTGTCTCCTGTAGATTAACCCCAGAGTCTCTCATGCAGGTAAACCCCAGTACCTCCTGTTGATTAACCCGTGTCTCCTGTAGATTAACCCCACGGTCCCCTGTAGAGTAGCTCCAGTGTCTCCCGTAGATTAACTCCAGTGTCTCCTGCAAATTAAACCCAGTGTCTCCTGCAAATTAAACCCTGTGCCTACTATGGATTAACTCCAGTAACCCTTGTAGATTAACCCCAGTGCCTCCTGCAGATTAATCCCAGTGTCTCCTGTAGATTATCCCCACTTTCTCTTATAGATTTACCACAGTGTCTCCTGTAAATCAGCCCCAGTGTCTCCTGTAGATTAGCCCCAGTGCCACCTGTAGATTAACCCCAATGACCCCTGTAGATTAACCCCAGTGCTTTTTGTAGATTAACCCCTGTGCCTCCTGTAGATTAACCCCAGTGTCCCCTGTAGATTAACCCCAATGCCACCTGTAGATTAACCCCAGTGTCCCCTGTAGATTAACCCCAGTGCCTCCTGTAGATGAATCCCAGTGTCACCAAAAGATTAACCCCAGTGTCTCCTGTAGATTAACCCCAGAGTCACTTATGCAGATTAACCCCAGTGCCTCCTGTAGATAAACCCCAGTACCTCCTGCTGATTAACCCGTGTCTCCTGTAGATTAACCCCAGTGACCCTGTAGAGGAGCTCCAGTGTCTCCCGTAGATTAACCACAGTGTATCCTGTAGATTAACCCCAGTGTATCCTGTAGATTAACCCCAATGTCTCCTGTAGATTAACCCCAGTGTCTCCTGTAGATTAACCCCAGAGTCTCTCATGCAGGTTAACCCCAGTGCCTCCTGTAGATAAACCCCAGTACCTCCTGTTGATTAATCCATGTCTCCTGTAGATTCACCCCAGTGTCCCCTGTAGAGTAGCTCCAGTGTCTCCCGTAGATTAACCCCAGTGTCTCCTGTAAATTAAACCCAGTGTCTCCTGCAAATTAACCCCTGTGCCTACTATAGATTAACTCCAGTAACCCTTGTAGATTAACCCCAGTGCCTCCGGCAGATTAATCCGAGTGTCTCCTATAGATTAACCCCACTTTCTCTTATAGATTAACCACAGTTTCTCTTATATATTAACCCCAGTGTCTCCTGTAAATCAGCCCCAGTGTCTCCTGTAGATTTGCCCCAGTGTCTCCTGTAAATCAGCCCCAGTGTCTCCTGTAGATTTGCCCCAGTGCCTCCGGTAGATTAACCCCAATGACCCCTGTAGATTAACCCCAGTGCCTCTTGTAGATTAACCCCTGTGCCTCCTGTAGATTAACCCCAGTGTCTCCTGTAGATTAACCCCAGTGCCACCTGTAGATTAACCCCTGTGTCCCCTGTAGATCAACCCCAGTGCCTCCTGTAGATGAATCCCAGTGTCACCAAAAAATTAACCCCAGTGTCTCCTGTAGATTAACCCCAGAGTCTCTCATGCAGGTAAACCCCAGTACCTCCTGTTGATTAACCCGTGTCTCCTGTAGATTAACCCCACGGTCCCCTGTAGAGTAGCTCCAGTGTCTCCCGTAGATTAACTCCAGTGTCTCCTGCAAATTAAACCCAGTGTCTCCTGCAAATTAAACCCTGTGCCTACTATGGATTAACTCCAGTAACCCTTGTAGATTAACCCCAGTGCCTCCTGCAGATTAATCCCAGTGTCTCCTGTAGATTATCCCCACTTTCTCTTATAGATTAACCACAGTGTCTCCTGTAAATCAGCCCCAGTGTCTCCTGTAGATTAGCCCCAGTGCCACCTGTAGATTAACCCCAATGACCCCTGTAGATTAACCCCAGTGCTTTTTGTAGATTAACCCCTGTGCCTCCTGTAGATCAACCCCAGTGTCTCCTGTAGATTAACCCCAATGCCACCTGTAGATTAACCCCAGTGCCTCCTGTAGATGAATCCCAGTGTCACCAAAAGATTAACCCCAGTGTCTCCTGTAGATTAATCCCAGTGTCTCCTGTAGATTAACCACAGTGCCTCCTGTAGATTAACCCCAGATTCTACGGTAAATTAACTCCAGTGTCTCCTGTAGATTAACCCCAGTGCCTCCTGTAGATTAACCACAGTGTCTCCTGTAGATTAACCCCAGTGTCTCCTGTAGATGAACCCCACTTTCTCTTATAGATTAACCACAGTTTCTCTTATATATTAACCCCAGTGTCTCCTGTAAATCAGCCCCAGTGTCTCCTGTAGATTTGCCCCAGTGTCTCCTGTAAATCAGCCCCAGTGTCTCCTGTAGACTTGCCTCAGTGCCTCCGGTAGATTAACCCCAATGACCCCTGTAGATTAACCCCAGTGCTTCCTGTAGATTAACCCCTGTGCCTCCTGTAGATTAACCCCAGTGTCTCCTGTAGATTAACCCCAGTGCCACCTGTAGATTAACCCCTGTGTCCCCTGTAGATTAACCCCAGTGCCTCCTGTAGATGAATCCCAGTGTCACCAAAAGATTAACCCCAGTGTCTCCTGTAGATTAACCCCAGAGTCTCTCATGCAGGTTAAACCCAGTGCCTCCTGTAGATAAACCCCAGTACCTCCTGTCGATTAACCCGTGTCTCCTGTAGATTAACCCCAGTGTCCCCTGTAGAGTAGCTCCAGTGTCTCCCGTAGATTAACTCAAGTGTCTCCTGCAGATTAAACCCAGTGTCTCCTGCAAATTAAACCCTGTGCCTACTATGCATTAACTCCATTAACCCTTGTAGATTAACCCCAGTGCCTCCTGCAGATTAATCCCAGTGTCTCCTGTAGATTAACCCCACTTTCTCTTATAGATTAACCACAGTGTCTCCTGTAAATCAGCCCCAGTGTCTCCTGTAGATTAGCCCCAGTGCCACCTGTAGATTAACCCCAATGACCCCTGTAGATTAACCCCAGTGCTTTTTGTAGATTAACCCCTGTGCCTCCTGTAGATCAACCCCAGTGTCTCCTGTAGATTAACCCCAATGCCACCTGTAGATTAACCCCAGTGCCTCCTGTAGATGAATCCCAGTGTCACCAAAAGATTAACCCCAGTGTCTCCTGTAGATTAATCCCAGTGTCTCCTGTAGATTAACCACAGTGCCTCCTGTAGATTAACCCCAGATTCTACTGTAAATTAACTCCAGTGTCTCCTGTAGATTAACCCCAGTGCCTCCTGTAGATTAACCACAGTGTCTCCTGTAGATTAACCCCAGTGTCTCCTGTAGATGAACCCCACTTTCTCTTATAGATTAACCACAGTTTCTCTTATATATTAACCCCAGTGTCTCCTGTAAATCAGCCCCAGTGTCTCCTGTAGATTTGCCCCAGTGTCTCCTGTAAATCAGCCCCAGTGTCTCCTGTAGACTTGCCTCAGTGCCTCCGGTAGATTAACCCCAATGACCCCTGTAGATTAACCCCAGTGCTTCCTGTAGATTAACCCCTGTGCCTCCTGTAGATTAACCCCAGTGTCTCCTGTAGATTAACCCCAGTGCCACCTGTAGATTAACCCCTGTGTCCCCTGTAGATTAACCCCAGTGCCTCCTGTAGATGAATCCCAGTGTCACCAAAAGATTAACCCCAGTGTCTCCTGTAGATTAACCCCAGAGTCTCTCATGCAGGTTAAACCCAGTGCCTCCTGTAGATAAACCCCAGTACCTCCTGTCGATTAACCCGTGTCTCCTGTAGATTAACCCCAGTGTCCCCTGTAGAGTAGCTCCAGTGTCTCCCGTAGATTAACTCAAGTGTCTCCTGCAGATTAAACCCAGTGTCTCCTGCAAATTAAACCCTGTGCCTACTATGCATTAACTCCATTAACCCTTGTAGATTAACCCCAGTGCCTCCTGCAGATTAATCCCAGTGTCTCCTGTAGATTAACCCCACTTTCTCTTATAGATTAACCACAGTGTCTCTTACATATTAACCCCAGTGTCTCCTGTAAATCAGCCCCAGTGTCTCCTGTAGATTAGCCCCGCTGCCTCCTGTAGATTAACCCCAATGACCCCTGTAGATTAACCCCAGTGCTTCTTGTAGATTAACCCCTGTGCCTCCTGTAGATTAACCCCAGTGTCTCCTGTAGATTAACCTCAATGCCACCTGTATATTAACCCCAGTGTCCCCTGTAGATTAGCCCCAGTGCCTTCTGTAGATTAACTCCAGTGTCCCCTGTAGATTAGCCACAGTGCCTTCTGTAGATTAACTCCAGTGTCCCCTGTAGATTAACCCCAGTGACTCCTGTCGATTAACCCCAGTGTCTCCTGTAGATTAAACCCAGTGTCTCCTGTAGATTTAACGCAATGTCTCCTGTAGATTAACACCAGTGTCTCCTGTAGATTAACCCCATTGTCACCTGTAACTTAACCCCAGTGTCTCCTGTAGATTAACCCCAGTGTCCCCTGTAGATTAACCTCAGTGTCTCCTGTAGATTTAACCAAATGTCTCCTGTAGATTAAAGCCAATGCCTCCTGTAGATTAGCCCCAGTGTCTCCCGTAGATTAAACACAGTGTATCCTGTAGATTAAACCCAGTGTCTCCTGTAGATTTAACGCAATGTCTCCTGTAGATTAACACCAGTGTCTCCTGTAGATTAACCCCACTGTCACCTGTAATTTAACCCCAGTGTCTCCTGCAGATTAATCCCATTGTCTCCTGTAGATTAACCCCAGTATCCCCTGTAGATTAACCCCAGTGTCTCCTGTAGATTTAACCAAATGTCTCCTGTAGATTAAAGCCAATGCCTCCTGCAGATTAACCCCAGCGTCTGCTGTAGATTAACCCACTGTCTCCTGTAGATTAACCCCAGTGTCTCCTGTAGATTAAACCCAGTTTCTCCTGTAGATTAACCCCAGTGCCTCCTGTAGATTACCCCCAGGGTCTGCTGTAAATTAACCCCCGTGTCTCCTGTAAATTAACCCCAGTGCCTCCTGTAGATTAGCCCCAGTGCCTTCTGTAGATTAACTCCAGTGTCTTCTGTGGATTAACCCCAGTTGTCCCGTAGGTTAACCCCAGTATCTCCTGTAGATTAACCCCAGTGCCTCCTGTAGATTAACTCCAGTGTCCTCTGTAGATTAGCCCCAGTGCCTTCTGTAGATTAACTCGTGTCCCCTGTAGCTTAAACTCAGTGCCTCCTATACATTAACCCCAGTCTCTACTGTAAATTAACCCCAGTGTCTCCTGTAAATTAAACCCAGTGTCTCCTGCAAATTAACCACTGTGCCTACTATAGATTAACTCCAGTGTCCCTTGTAGATTAACCCCAGTGCCTCCTGCAGATTAATCCCAGTGTCTCCTGCAGATTAACCCCACTTTCTCTTAAAGATTAACCCCAGTGTCTCTTATATATTAACCCCAGTGTCTCCTGTAAATCAGCCCCAGTGTCTCCTGTAGATTAGCCCCAGTGCCTCCGGTAGATTAACCCCAATGACCCCTGTAGATTAACCCCAGTGCTTCCTGTAGATTAACCCCTGTGCCTCCTGTAGATTAACCCCAGTGTCACCAAAAGATTAACCCCAGTGTCTCCTGTAGATTAACCCCAGAGTTTCTCATGCAGGTTAACCCCAGAGTCTCTCATGCAGGTAAACCCCAGTACCTCCTGTTGATTAACTCGTGTCTCCTGTAGATTAACCCCACGGTCCCCTGTAGAGTAGTTCCAGTGTCTCCCGTAGATTAACTCCAGTGTCTCCTGCAAATTAAACCCAGTGTCTCCTGCAAATTAAACCCTGTGCCTACTATGGATTAACTCCAGTAACCCTTGTAGATTAACCCCAGTGTCTCCTGCAGATTAATCCCAGTGTCTCCTGTAGATTATCCCCACTTTCTCTTATAGATTAACCACAGTGTCTCCTGTAAATCAGCCCCAGTGTCTCCTGTAGATTAGCCCCAGTGCCACCTGTAGATTAACCCCAATGACCCCTGTAGATTAAACCCAGTGCTTTTTGTAGATTAACCCCTGTGCCTCCTGTAGATCAACCCCAGTGTCTCCTGTAGATTAACCCCAATGCCACCTGTAGATTAACCCCAGTGCCTCCTGTAGATGAATCCCAGTGTCACCAAAAGATTAACCCCAGTGTCTCCTGTAGATTAACCCCAGAGTCACTCATGCAGATTAGCCCCAGTGCCTCCTGTAGATAAACCCCAGTACCTCCTGCTGATTAACCCGTGTCTCCTGTAGATTAACCCCAGTGTCCCCTGTAGAGTAGCTCCAGTGTCTCCCGTAGATTAACCACAGTGTATCCTGTAGATTAACCCCAGTGTCTCCTGTAGATTAACCCCAATGTCTCCTGTAGATTAACCCCAGTGTCTCCTGTAGATTAACCCCAGAGTCTCTCATGCAGGTTAACCCCAGTGCCTCCTGTAGATTAACCCCTGTGTCCCCTGTAGATTAACCCCAGTGCCTCCTGTAGATGAATCCCAGTGTCACCAAAAAATTAACCCCAGTGTCTCCTGTAGATTAACCCCAGAGTCTCTCATGCAGGTTAACCCCAGTGCCTCCTGTAGATAAACCCCAGTACCTCCTGTCGATTAACCCGTGTCTCCTGTAGATTAACCCCAGTGTCCCCTGTAGAGTAGCTCCAGTGTCTCCCGTAGATTAACTCCAGTGTCTCCTGCAGATTAAACCCAGTGTCTCCTGCAAATTAAACCCTGTGCCTACTATGGATTAACTCCAGTAACCCTTGTAGATTAACCCCAGTGCCTCCTGCAGATTAATCCCAGTGTCTCCTGTGGATTAACCCCATTTTCTCTTATAGATTAACCACAGTGTCTCTTACATATTAACCCCAGTGTCTCCTGTAAATCAGCCCCAGTGCCTCCTGTAGATTAGCCCCAGTGCCTCCTGTAGATTAACCCCAATGACCCCTGTAGATTAACCCCAGTGCTTCTTGTAGATTAACCCCTGTGCCTCCTGTAGATTAACCCCAGTGTCTCCTGTAGATTAACCTCAATGCCACCTGTATATTAACCCCAGTGTCCCCTGTAGATTAGCCCCAGTGCCTTCTGTAGATTAACTCCAGTGTCCCCTGTAGATTAGCCACAGTGCCTTCTGTAGATTAACTCCAGTGTCCCCTGTAGATTAACCCCAGTGACTCCTGTCGATTAACCCCAGTGTCTCCTGTAGATTAAACCCAGTGTCTCCTGTAAATTTAACGCAATGTCTCCTGTAGATTAACACCAGTGTCTCCTGTAGATTAACCCCATTGTCACCTGTAACTTAACCCCAGTGTCTCCTGTAGATTAACCCCAGTGTCCCCTGTAGATTAACCTCAGTGTCTCCTGTAGATTTAACCAAATGTCTCCTGTAGATTAAAGCCAATGCCTCCTGTAGATTAGCCCCAGTGTCTCCTGTAAATTAACCCCAGTGCCTCCTGTAGATTAGCCCCAGTGCCTTCTGTAGATTAACTCCAGTGTCTCCTGTGGATTAACCCCAGTTGTCCCCTAGGTTAACCCCAGTATCTCCTGTAGATTAACCCCAGTGCCTCCTGTAGATTAACTCCAGTGTCCCCTGTAGATTAGCCCCAGTGCCTTCTGTAGATTAACTCCAGTGTCCCCTGGACCTTAAACTCAGTGCCTCCTATAGATTAACCCCAGTCTCTCCTGTAAATTAACCCCAGTGTCTCCTGTAAATTAAACCCAGTGTCTCCTGCAAATTAACCACTGTGCCTACTATAGATTAACTCCAGTGTCCCTTGTAGATTAACCCCAGTGCCTCCTGCAGATTAATCCCAGTGTCTCCTGCAGATTAACCCCACTTTCTCTTAAAGATTAACCCCAGTGTCTCTTATATATTAACCCCAGTGTCTCCTGTAATTCAGCCCCAGTGTCTCCTGTAGACTTGCCTCAGTGCCTCCGGTAGATTAACCCCAATGACCCCTGTAGATTAACCCCAGTGCTTCCTGTAGATTAACCCCTGTGCCTCCTGTAGATTAACCCCAGTGTCTCCTGTAGATTAACCCCAGTGCCACCTGTAGATTAACCCCTGTGTCCCCTGTAGATGAACCCCAGTGCCTCCTGTAGATGAATCCCAGTGTCACCAAAAGATTAACCCCAGTGCCTCCTGTAGATAAACCCCAGTACCTCCTGTTGATTAACCCGTGTCTCCTGTAGATTAACCCCACGGTCCCCTGTAGAGTAGCTCCAGTGTCTCCCGTAGATTAACTCCAGTGTCTCCTGCAAATTAAACCCAGTGTCTCCTGCAAATTTAACCCTGTGCCTACTATGGATTAACTCCAGTAACCCTTGTAGATTAACCCCAGTGCCTCCTGCAGATTAATCCCAGTGTCTCCTGTAGATTAACCCCACTTTCTCTTATAGATTAACCACAGTGTCTCCTGTAAATCAGCCCCAGTGTCTCCTGTAGATTAGCCCCAGTGCCTCCTGTAGATTAACCCCAATGACCCCTGTAGATTAACCCCAGTGCTTTTTGTAGATTAACCCCTGTGCCTCCTGTAGATTAACCCCAGTGTCTCCTGTAGATTAACCCCAATGCCACCTGTAGATTAACCCCAGTGCCTCCTGTAGATGAATCCCAGTGTCACCAAAAGATTAACCCCAGTGCCTCCTGTAGATAAACCCCAGTACCTCCTGCTGATTAACCCGTGTCTCCTGTAGATTAACCCCAGTGACCCTGTAGAGGAGCTCCAGTGTCTCCCATAGATTAACCACAGTGTATCCTGTAGATTAACCCCAGTGTCTCCTGTAGATTAACCCCAATGTCTCCTGTAGATTAACCCCAGAGTCTCTCATGCAGGTTAACCCCAGTGCCTCCTGTAGATAAACCCCAGTACCTCCTGTTGATTAATCCATGTCTCCTGTAGATTCACCCCAGTGTCCCCTGTAGTGTAGCTCCAGTGTCTCCCGTAGATTAACCCCAGTGTCTCCTGTAAATTAAACCCAGTGTCTCCTGCAAATTAACCCCTGTGCCTACTATAGATTAACTCCAGTAACCCTTGTAGATTAACCCCAGTGCCTCCGGCAGATTAATCCGAGTGTCTCCTATAGATTAACCCCACTTTCTCTTATAGATTAACCACAGTTTCTCTTATATATTAACCCCAGTGTCTCCTGTAAATCAGCCCCAGTGCCTCCTGTAGATTTGCCCCAGTGTCCCCTGTAAATCAGCCCCAGTGTCTCCTGTAGATTTGCCCCAGTGCCTCCGGTAGATTAACCCCAATGACCCCTGTAGATTAACCCCAGTGCTTCTTGTAGATTAACCCCTGTGCCTCCTGTAGATTAACCCCAGTGTCTCCTGTAGATTAACCCCAGTGCCACCTGTAGATTAACCCCTGTGTCCCCTGTAGATCAACCCCAGTGCCTCCTGTAGATGAATCCCAGTGTCACCAAAAAATTAACCCCAGTGTCTCCTGTAGATTAACCCCAGAGTCTCTCATGCAGGTTAACCCCAGTGCCTCCTGTAGATAAACCCCAGTACCTCCTGTCGATTAACCCGTGTCTCCTGTAGATTAACCCCAGTGTCCCCTGTAGAGTAGCTCCAGTGTCTCCCGTAGATTAACCCCAGTGTCTCCTGTAAATTAAACCCAGTGTCTCCTGCAAATTAACCCCTGTGCCTACTATAGATTAACTCCAGTAACCCTTGTAGATTAACCCCAGTGCCTCCGGCAGATTAATCCGAGTGTCTCCTATAGATTAACCCCACTTTCTCTTATAGATTAACCACAGTTTCTCTTATATATTAACCCCAGTGTCTCCTGTAAATCAGCCCCAGTGCCTCCTGTAGATTTGCCCCAGTGTCTCCTGTAAATCAGCCCCAGTGTCTCCTGTAGATTTGCCCCAGTGCCTCCGGTAGATTAACCCCAATGACCCCTGTAGATTAACCCCAGTGCTTCTTGTAGATTAACCCCTGTGCCTCCTGTAGATTAACCCCAGTGTCTCCTGTAGATTAACCCCAGTGCCACCTGTAGATTAACCCCTGTGTCCCCTGTAGATCAACCCCAGTGCCTCCTGTAGATGAATCCCAGTGTCACCAAAATATTAACCCCAGTGTCTCCTGTAGATTAACCCCAGAGTCTCTCATGCAGGTTAACCCCAGTGCCTCCTGTAGATAAACCCCAGTACCTCCTGTCGATTAACCCGTGTCTCCTGTAGATTAACCCCAGTGTCCCCTGTAGAGTAGCTCCAGTGTCTCCCGTAGATTAACTCCAGTGTCTCCTGCAGATTAAACCCAGTGTCTCCTGCAAATTAAACCCTGTGCCTACTATGGATTAACTCCAGTAACCCTTGTAGATTAACCCCAGTGCCTCCTGCAGATTAATCCCAGTGTCTCCTGTGGATTAACCCCACTTTCTCTTATAGATTAACCACAGTGTCTCTTACATATTAACCCCAGTGTCTCCTGTAAATCAGCCCCAGTGCCTCCTGTAGATTAGCCCCAGTGCCTCCTGTAGATTAACCCCAATGACCCCTGTAGATTAACCCCAGTGCTTCTTGTAGATTAACCCCTGTGCCTCCTGTAGATTAACCCCAGTGTCTCCTGTAGATTAACCTCAATGCCACCTGTATATTAACCCCAGTGTCCCCTGTAGATTAGCCCCAGTGCCTTCTGTAGATTAACTCCAGTGTCCCCTGTAGATTAACCCCAGTGACTCCTGTCGATTAACCCCAGTGTCTCCTGTAGATTAAACCCAGTGTCTCCTGTAGATTTAACGCAATGTCTCCTGTAGATTAACACCAGTGTCTCCTGTAGATTAACCCCATTGTCACCTGTAACTTAACCCCAGTGTCTCCTGTAGATTAACCCCAGTGTCCCCTGTAGATTAACCCCAGTGTCTCCTGTAGATTTAACCAAATGTCTCCTGTAGATTAAAGCCAATGCCTCCTGTAGATTAGCCCCAGTGTCTCCCGTAGATTAACCACAGTGTATCCTGTAGATTAAACCCAGTGTCTCCTGTAGATTTAATGCAATGTCTCCTGTAGATTAACACCAGTGTCTCCTGTAGATTATCCCCACTGTCACCTGTAATTTAACCCCAGTGTCTCCTGCAGATTAATCCCATTGTCTCCTGTAGATTAACCCCAGTGTCCCCTGTAGATTAACCCCAGTGTCTCCTGTAGATTTAACCAAATGTCTCCTGTAGACTAAAGCCAATGCCTCCTGCAGATTAACCCCAGCGTCTGCTGTAGATTAACCCACTGTCTCCTGTAGATTAACCCCAGTGTCTCCCGTAGATTAACCCCAGTGTCTCCCGTAGATTAACCCCAGTGTCTCCTGTAGATTAACCCCAGTGCCTCCTGCAGATTAACCCCAGTGTCCCCTGTAGATTAACCCCAGTGCCCCCTGTAAATTAACCCCAGTGCCTCCTGTAGATTAACTCCAGTTTCTCCCTTAGATTAACCACAGTGTATCCTGTAGATTAACCCCAGTGTCTCCTGTAGATTAACCCCAATGTCTCATGTAGATTAACCCCAGTGCCTCCCGTAGATTAAGCCCAGTGTTACCAGAAGATTAACCCCAGTGTCTCCTGTGGATTAATCCAATTGTCTCCTGTGGAGTAATCCTATTGTCTCCTGCAGATTAATCCCAGTGTCTCCTGTAGATTAACCCCAGTGTCTCCTGTAGATTAAACCCAGTTTCTCCTGTAGATTAACCCCAGTGCCTCCTGTAGATTACCCCCAGGGTCTGCTGTAAATTAACCCCAGTGTCTCCTGTAAATTAACCCCAGTGCCTCCTGTAGATTAGCCCCAGTGCCTTCTGTAGATTAACTCCAGTGTCTCCTGTGGATTAACCCCAGTTGTCCCGTAGGTTAACCCCAGTATCTCCTGTAGATTAACCCCAGTGCCTCCTGAAGATTAACTCCAGTGTCCCCTGTAGATTAGCCCCAGTGCCTTCTGTAGATTAACTCCAGTGTCCCCTGTAGCTTAAACTCAGTGCCTCCTATAGATTAACCCCAGTCTCTCCTGTAAATTAACCCCAGTGTCTCCTGTAAATTAAACCCAGTGTCTCCTGCAAATTAACCACTGTGCCTACTATAGATTAACTCCAGTGTCCCTTGTAGATTAACCCCAGTGCCGCCTGCAGATTAATCCTAGTGTCTCCTGCAGATTAACCCCACTTTCTCTTAAAGATTAACCCCAGTGTCTCTTATATATTAACCCCAGTGTCTCCTGTAAATCAGCCCCAGTGTCTCCTGTAGATTAGCCCCAGTGCCTCCGGTAGATTAACCCCAATGACCCCTGTAGATTAACCCCAGTGCTTCCTGTAGATTAACCCCTGTGCCTCCTGTAGATTAACCCCAGTGTCTCCTATAGATTAACCCCAGTGCCACCTGTAGATTAACCCCTGTGTCCCCTGTAGATTAACCCCAGTGCCTCCTGTAGATGAATCCCAGTGTCACCAAAAGATTAACCCCAGTGTCTCCTGTAGATTAACCCCAGAGTTTCTCATGCAGGTTAACCCCAGTGCCTCCTGTAGATAAACCCCAGTACCTCCTGCTGATTAACCCGTGTCTCTTGTAGATTAACCCCAGTGTCCCCTGTAGAGTAGCTCCAGTGTCTCCCGTAGATTAACCCCAGTGTCTCCTGTAGATTAACCCCAGAGTCTCTCATGCAGGTTAACCCCAGTGCCTCCTGTATATAAACCCCAGTACCTCCTGTTGATTAATCCGTGTCTCCTGTAGATTAACCCCAGTGTCCCCTGTAGAGTAGCTCCAGTGTCTCCCGTAGATTAACCCCAGTGTCTCCTGTAAATTAAACCCAGTGTCTCCTGCAAATTAACCCCTGTGCCTACTATAGATTGACTCCAGTAACCCTTGTAGATTAACCCAAGCGCCTCCAGCAGATTAATCCCACTGTCTCCTGTAGATTAACCCCACTTTCTCTTATAGATTAACCACAGTTTCTCTTATATATTAACACCAGTGTCTACTGTAAATCAGCCCCAGTGTCTCCTGTAGATTAGCCCCAGTGCCTCCTGTAGATTAACCCCAATGACCCCTGTAGATTAACCCCAGTGCTTCTTGTAGATTAATCCCTGTGCCTCCTGTAGATTAACCACAGTGTATCCTGTAGATTAACCCCAATGCCACCTGTAGATTAACCCCAGTGTCCCCTGTAGATTAACCCCAGTGCCTCCTGTAGATGAATCCCAGTGTCACCAAAAGATTAACCCCAGTGTCTCCTGTAGATTAACCTCAGAGGCTCTCATGCAGATTAACCCCAGTGCCTCCTGTAGATAAACCCCAGTACCTCCTGCTGATTAACCCGTGTCGCCTGTAGATTAACCCCAGTGTCCCCTGTGCAGTAGCTCCAGTGTCTCCCGTAGATTAATCACAGTGTATCCTGTAGATTAACCCCAGTGTCTCCTGTAGATTAACCCCAGTGTCTCCTGTAGATTAACCCCAGTGCCACCTGTAGATTAGCCCCTGTGGCTCCAGTAGATTACCCCCAGTGTCTCCTGTTGATTAACCCCAGTGACTCCCATAGATTAACCGCGGTTTCTCCTGTAGATTGACCCCAGAGTCTCCTTTAGATTAATCCCAGTGTCTCCTGTAGATTAACCCCATTGTCACCTGTAACATAACACCAGTGCCTCCTGTAGATTAACGCCAGTGTCTCCTGTAGATTAACCACAGTGTCTCCTGTAGATGTAAAACAATGTCTCCTGTAGGTTAACCCCAGTGTCTCCTGTAGATTAACTCCAGTGTTTCCTGTAGATTAACCCCAGTGTCTCCCGTAGATTAACCCCAGTGTCTCCTGTAGATTAACCCCAGTGCCTCCTGTAGATTAACTCCAGTGTCCCCTGTAGATTAACCCCAGTGTCTCCTGTAGATTAACCCCAGTGCCTCCTGTAGATTAACTCCAGTGTCCCCTGTAGATTAGCCACAGTGCCTTCTGTAGATTAACTCCAGTGTCCCCTGTAGACTAACCCCAGTGCCTCCTATAGATTAACCCCTGTGTCTCCTGTAGATTAACCCGAGTTACTCTTATAGATTAACCCCAGTGTGTCTTTTAGATTAACACCAGCGTCTCCTGTAGATTAGCCCCAGTGCCTTCTGTAGATTAACTCCAGTGTACCCTGTAGATTAACCCCAGTGTCTCCTGTAAATCAGCCCCAGTGCCATCTGTAGATTAACCCCAGTGTCTCCTGTGGATTAACTCCAGTTTCCCCTGTAGATTAGCCCCAGTGCCTCCTGTCGATTAAACCCCAGTGTCTCCTGTGGATTAACTCAGTGTCCCCTGTAGATTAGCCCCAGTGCCTCCTGTCGAATAACCCCAGTGTCTCCTTTGGATTAACCCCAGAGTCTCCTGTAGATTAACCCCAGTTTATTTTAAAGATTAACCCCAATGTCTCCTGTAAATCAGCCCCAGTGTCTCCTGTAGATTAGCCACAGTGTCTCCTGTAGATTAACCCCAGTGCCATCTGTAGATTAAACCCAGTGCCACGTGTAGTTAAATCCGAATGTCTCCTGTAGATTAACACCTGTGGCTCCAGTAGATTAACCCCAGTGCTTCCTGTAGATTAACCCCAGTGTCGAATAAAGATTGACCCGTGTCTCCTGCGGATTAACTCCAGTGTCTCCTGCAGATTAACCCCAGTGTCGACTGTAGATTAACCCCATTCTCTCCTGTAGATTAACCCCATTGTCTCCTGTAGATTAACCCCAGTGTCTTCTGTGGATTAGTCCAATTGTCTCCTGTGGATTAATCCCATTGTCTCCTGCAGATTAATCCCAGTGTCTCCTGTAGATTAACCCCAGTGTCTCCAGTAGATTAAACCCAGTGTCTCCTGTAGATTTAACGCAATGTCTCCTGTAGATTAACACCAGTGTCACCTGTAACTTAACCCCAGTGTCTCCTGTAGATTAACCCCAGTGTCTCCTGTAGATTAACCCCAGTGCATCCTGTAGATTACCCCCAGGGTCTGCTGTAAATTAACCCCAGTGTCTCCTGTAAATTAACCCCAGTGCCTCCTGTAGATTAGCCCCAGTGCCTTCTGTAGATTAACTCCAGTGTCCCTGTAGATTAACCTCAGTGCCTCCTACAGATTAACCCCAGTGTCTCCTGTAGATTAACCCGAGTTTCTCTTATGGATTAACCCCGTGTCTCTTGTAGATTAACCCCAGTGTCTCCTGTAGATAAGCCCCAGTGCATCCTGTAGATTAACTCCAGTGTCCCCTGTAGATTAACCCCAGTGCCTCCTGTAGTTTAAACCCTCTGTCTCGTGTAGATTTACCCCAGTTTCTCTTATAGATTAACCCCAGTGTCTCCTGTAAATCAGCCCCAGTGCCATCTGTAGATTAAACCCAGTGCCACGTGTAGATAAACCCCAGTGTCTCCTGTAGATTAACCCCTGTGGCTCCAGTAGATTAACCCCAGTGTCTCCTATTGATTAACCCCAGTGTCTCCCGTAGATTAACCCAGGTGTCTCCTGTAGATTGACCCCAGAGTCTCCTGTAGATTAATCCCAGTGTCTCCTGTAGATTCACCCCATTGTCACCTGTAACTTAACACCAGTGTCTCCTGTAGATTAACCGCAGTGTCTCCTGTAGATTAACCACAGTGTCTCCTGTAGATTTAAACCAATGTCTCCTGTAGATTAATCGCAGTGCCTCCTGTAGATTAACCCCAGCGTCTGCTGTAAAATTAACTCCATTGTCTCCTGTAGATTAACCCCAGTGTCTAGTGTAGATTAACCCCAGTGTCTCCCGTAGATTAACACCAGTATCTCCTGTAGATTAACCCCAGTGCCTCCTGTAGATTAACTCCAGTGTCCCCTGTAGATTAGCCCCAGTGCCTTCTGTAGATTAACTCCAGTGTCCCCTGTAGATTAACCCCAGAGACTCCTGTCGATTAACCCCAGCGTCTCCTGTAGATTAAACCCAGTGTCTCCTGTAGATTTAAAGCAATGTCTCCTGTAGATTAACACCAGTGTCTCCTGTAGATTAACCCCATTGTCACCTGTAACTTAACCCCAGTGTCTCCTGTAGATTAACACCAGTGTCTCCTGTAGATTAACCCCAGTGTCTCCTGTAGATTAACCACAGTGTCTCCTGTAGATTTAACCCAATGTCTCCTGTAGATTAATCGCAGTGCCTCCTGTAGATTAACCCCAGCGTCTGCTGTAAAATTAACTCCATTGTCTCCTGTAGATTAACCCCAGTGTCTAGTGTAGATTAACCCCAGTGTCTCCCGTAGATTAACACCTGTATCTCCTGTAGATTAACCCCAGTGCCTCCTGTAGATTAACTCCAGTGTCCCCTGTAGATTAGCCCCAGTGCCTTCTGTAGATTAACTCCAGTCTCCCCTGTAGATTAACCCCAGTGCCTCCTGTAGATTAACCCCAGTGCCTCCTGTAGATTAACTCCAGTGTCCCCTGTAGATCAGCCCCAGTGCCTTCTCTAGATTAACTCCAGTGTCCCCTGTAGATTAACCCCAGTGCCATCTGTAGATTAAACCCAGTGCCACGTGTAGTTAAATCCGAAAGTCTCCTGTAGATTAACACCTGTGGCTCCAGTAGATTAAACCCAGTGCTTCCTGTAGATTAACCCCAGTGTCGAATAACGATTGACCCGTGTCTCCTGTGGATTAATTCCAGTGTCTCCTGCAGATTAACCCCAGTGTCTACTGTAGATTAACCCCATTCTCTCCTGTAGATTAACCCCATTGTCTCCTGTAGATTAACCCCAGTGTCTTCTGTAGATTAACCCCAGTGTCTCCTGTAGATTAACCCCAGAGTCTCCTGTAGATTAATCCCAGTATCTCCTGTAGATTAACCCCATTGTCACCTGTAACTGAACCCCAGTGTCTCCTGCAGATTAATCCCATTGTCTCCTGCAGATTAACCCCAGTGTCCCCTTTAGATTAACCCCAGTGCCCCCTGTAAATTAACCCCAGTGCCTCCCGTAGATTAAGCCCAGTGTCCCCTGTAGATTAGCCCCAGTGTCTCCTGTAAATTAACCCCAGTATCTCCTGTAAATTAAACCCAGTGTCTCTTGTAGATTAACCCCAGTGTCCCCTGTAGATTAACCCAGAGTCTCCTGTAGATTAACGCCAGTGTCTCCTGTAGAATAACCCCATTGCCTCATGTAGATTAACCCCAGTGTCCCCTGTAGATTAACCCCAGTGCCTCCTGCAAATTAACCCCAGTGCCTCCTGTAGATTAGCTCCAGTGTCTCCCGTAGATTAACCACAGTGTATCCTGTAGATTAACCCCAGTGTCTCCTGTAGATTAACCCCAATGTCTCCTGTAGATTAACCCCAGTGTCTCCTGTGGATAAACCCCATTGTCTCCTGTAGATTAACCCCAGTATCTCCTGTAAATTAACCCCAGAATCTCCTGTAAATTAAACCCAGTGTCTCCTGTAGATTAACCCCAGTGTCCCCTGTAGATTAGCCCCAGTGCCTTATGTAGATTAACTCCAGTGTCCCCTGTAGATTAACTCCAGTGCGTCCTGTAGATTAAACCCTCTGTCTCCTGTAGATTTACCCCAGTTTCTCTTATAGATTAACCCCAGTGTCTCTTATAGATTAACCCCAGTGTCTCCTGTAAATCAGCCCCAGTGCCACGTGTAGATAAACTCCAGTGTCTCCTGTAGATTAACCCCTGTGGCTCCAGTAGATTGACCCCAGTGTCTCCTGTTGATTAACCCCAGTGTCTCCCGTAGACTAACCCCAGTGTCTCCTGTAGATTGACCCCAGAGTCTCCTGTAGATTAGTGCCAGTGTCTCCCGTAGATTAACCCCATTGTCACCTGTAACTGAACCCCAGTGTCTCCTGTAGATTAACTCCAGTGTCTCCTGTAGATTAACCCCAGTGCCTCCTGTAGATTACCCCCAGTGTCTCCTGTAAATTAACCCCAGTGCCTCCTGTAGATTAGCCCCAGTGTCTCCCGTAGATTAACCACAGTGTATCCTGTAGATTAAACCCAGTGTCTCCTGTAGATTTAACTCACTGTCTCCTGTAGATTAACCGCAGTGCCTCCTGTAGATTAACCCCAGGTTCTGCTGTAAAATTAACTCCAGTGTCTCCTGTAGATTAACCCCAGTGTCTCCTGTAGATTTACTCCAGTGTCTCCTGTAGATTAACCCCAGTGTCTCCCGTAGATTAACCCCGGTATCTCCTGTAGTTTAACCCCAGTGCCTCCTGTAGATTAACTCCAGTGTCCCCTGTAGATTAGCCCCAGTGCCTTCTATAAATTAATTCCAATGTCCCCTGTAGATTAACCCCAGTGACTCCTGTCGATTAACCCCAGTGTCTCCTGTAGATTAACCCCAGTGTCTCCTGTAGATTAACCTCAGTTTCTCTTATAGATTAACCCCAGTGTCTCTTGTAGATTAACCCCAGTGACTCCTGTAAATCAGCCCCAGTGTCTCCTGTAGATTAGCCACAGTGTCTCCAGTAGATTAACCCCAGTGCCATCTATAGATTAAACCCAGTGTCACGTGTAGATAAATCCGAATGTCTCCTGTAGATTAACACCTGTGGCTCCTGTAGATTAACCCCAGTGCTTCCTGTAGATTAACCCCAGTGTCTAATATAGATTGACCCGTGTCTCCTGTGGGTAAACTCCAGTGTCTCCTGCAGATTAACCCCATTGTCTCCTGTGGATTAATCCCATTGTCCCCTGCAGATTAATCCCAGTGTATCCTGTAGATTAACCCCAGTGTCTCCTGCAGATTAAACCCAGTGTCTCCTGTAGATTTAACGCAATGTCTCCTGTAGATTAACACCAGTGTCTCCTGCAGATTAACCCCAGGGCCTCCTGCAGAGTACCCCCAGGGTCTGCTGTAAATTAACCCCAGTGTCTCCTGTAAATTAACCCAAGTGCCTCCTGTAGATTAGCCCCAGTGTCTCCCGTAGATTAACCACAGTGTATCCTGTAGATTAAACCCAGTGTCTCCTATAGATTTAACGCAATGTCTCCTGTAGATTAACACCAGTGTCTCCTGTAGATTAACCCCACTGTCACCTGTAACTTAACCCCAGTGCCTCCTGTAGATTAACCCCAGTGTCTCCTGTAGATTAACCCCAGTGCCTCCTGTAGATTAGCCCCAGTGTCTCCCGTAGATTAAGCACAGTGTATCCGGTAGATTAACCCCAGTGTCTCCTGTAGATTAACCCCAATGTCTCCTGTAGATTAACCCCAGTGTCTTCTGTAGATTAACTCCAGTGTCTCCTGTAGATTAACCCCAGAGTCTCCTGTAGATTAATCCCAGTGTCTCCTGTAGATTAACCCCATTGTCACCTGTAACTGAACCCCAGTGTCTCCTGCAGATTAATCCCATTGTCTCCTGTAGATTAACCCCAGTGTCTCCTATAGATTAACCCCAGTGTCTCCTGTAGATTTCACCAAATGTCTCCTGTAGATTAACCCAAATGTCTCCTGTAGATTAACCCCAGTGTCTCCTGTAGATTAACCCCAGTGTCTCCTGTAGATTCACTCCAGTGCCTCCCGTAGATTAAGCCCAGTGTTACCAAAAGATTAACCCCAGTGTCTCCTGTAGATTAACCTCAGAGTCTCTCATGCAGATTAACCCCAGTGCCTCCTGTAGATAAACCCCAGTACCTCCTGATGATTAATCAGTGTCTCCTGTAGATTAACCCCAGTATCCCCTGTAGTGTAGCTCCAGTGTCTCCCGTAGATTAACCCCAGTGTCTCCTGTAAATTAAACCCAGTGTCTCCTGCAAATTAACCCCTGTGCCTACTATAGATTAACTCCAGTGTCCCTTGTAGATTAACCCCAGTGCATCCTGCAGATTAATCCCAGTGTCTCCTGTAGATTAACCCCACTTTCTCTTATAGATTAACCCCAGTGTCTCTTATATATTAACCCCAGTGTCTCCTCTAAATCAGCCAAAGTGTCTCCTGCAGATTAGCCCCAGTGCCTCCTGTAGACTAACCCCAATGACCCCTGTAGATTAACCCCAATGCTTCTTGTAGATTAACCCCTGTGCCTACTGTAGATTAACCCCAGTATCTCCTGAAGATTAACCCCAATGCCACCTGTAGATTAACCCCAGTGCCCCCTGTAAATTAACCCCAGTGCCTCCTGTAGATTAGCTCCAGTGTCTCCCTTAGATTAACCACAGTGTATCCTGTAGATTAACCCCAGTGTCTCCTGTAGATTAACCCCAATGTCTCCTGTAGATTAACCCCAGTGTCTCCTGTAGATTAACCCCAGTGTCTCCTGTAGATTAACCCCAGTGCCTCCCGTAGATTAAGCCCAGTGTCACCAAAAGATTAACCCCAGTGTCTCCTGTAGATTAACCCCAGAGTCTCTCATGCAGATTAACCCCAGTGCCTCCTGTAGATAAACCCCAGTACCTCCTGTTGATTAATCCGTGTCTCCTGTAGATTAACCCCAGTGTCCCCTGTAGAGTAGCTCCAGTGTCTCCTGTAGATTAACCCCAGTGTCTCCTGTAAATTAAACCCAGTGTCTCCTGCAAATTAACCCCTGTGCCTACTATAGATTAACTCCAGTGTCCCTTGTAGATTAACCCCAGTGCCTCCTGCAGATTAATCCCAGTGTCTCTTGTAGATTAACCCCACTTTCTCTTATAGATTAACCCCAGTGTCTCTTATATATTAACCCCAGTGTCTCCTGTAAATCAGCCCCAGTGTCTCCTGTAGATTAGCCCCAGTGCCTCCTGTAGATTAACCCCAGTGCTTCTGGTAGATTAACCCCTGTGCCTCCTGTAGATTAACCCCAGTGTCTCCTGTAGATTAACCCCAATGCCACCTGTAGATTAACCCCAGTGCCCCCTGTAAATTAACCCCAGTGCCTCCTGCAGATTAGCTCCAGTGTCTCCCTTAGATTAACCACAGTGTATACTGTAGATTAACCCCAGTGTCTCCTGTAGATTAACCCCAATGTCTCCTGTAGATTAACCCCAGTGTCTCCTGTAGATTAACCCCAGTGTCTCCTGTAGATTAACCCCAGTGCCTCCCGTAGATTAAGCCCAGTGTCACCAAAAGATTAACCCCAATGTCTCCTGTAGATTAACCCCAGAGTCTCTCATGCAGATTAACCCAAGTGCCTCCTGTAGATAAACCCCAGTATCTCCTGCTGATTAACCCGTGTCTCCTGTAGATTAACCCTAGTGTCCCCTGTAGAGTAGCTCCAGTGCCTCCTGTAGATTCACCACAGTGTATCCTGTAGATTAACCCCAGTGTATCCTGTAGATTAACCCCAGTGTCTCCTGTAGATTAACCCCAATGTCTCCTGTTGATTAACCCCAGTGTCTCCTGTAGACTAACCCCAGTGTCTCCTGTAGATTAACCACTGTGGCTCCAGTAGATTACCCCCAGTGTCTCCTGTTGATTAACCCCAGTGTCTCCCGTAGATTAACCCCAGTTTCTCCTGTAGATTGACCCCAGAGTCTCCTTTAGATTAATCCCAGGGTCTCCTCTAGATTAACCCCATTGTCAAGTGTAATTTAACACCAGTGCCTCCTGTAGATTAACCCCAGTGTCTGCTGTAGATTAACCACAGTGTCTCCTGTAGATTTAAAAAAATGTCTCCTGTAGGTTAACCCCAGTGCCTCCTGTAGATTAACCACAGTGTCTGCTGTAAATTAACTGCAGTGCCTCCTGTAGATTAACCCCAGTGTCTCCTGCAGATTAACTCAAGTGTCTCCTGTAGATTTACCCCAGTGTGTCCCGTAGATTAACCCCAGTGTCTCCTGTAGATTAACCCCAGTGCCTCCTGTAGATTAACTCCAGTGTCCCCTGTAGATTAACCCCAGTGCCTCCTGTAGTTTAACCCCTCTGTCTCCTGTAGATAAATCACAGTTTCTCTTATAGATTAACCCCGGTGTATTTTATAGATTAACCCCAGTGTCTCCTGTAGATTAACCCCAGTGCCTCATGTAGATTAACTCCTGTGTCCCCTGTAGATTAGCCCCAGTGCCTTCTGTAGATTAACTCCAGTGTCCCCTGCAGATTAACCCCAGTGACATCTGTAGATTAAACCCAGTGCCACGTGTAGTTAAATCCGAATGTCTCCTGTAGATTAACACCTGTGGCTCCAGTAGATTAAACCCAGTGCTTCCTGTAGATTAACCCCAGTGTCGAATAAAGATTGACCCGTGTCTCCTGTGGATTAACTCCAGTGTCTGCTGCAGATTAACCCCAGTGTCTACTGTAGATTAACCCCATTCTCTCCTGTAGATTAACCCCAGTGTGTCCCGTAGATTAACCCCAGTGTCTCCTGTAGATTAACCCCAGTGCCTCCTGTAGATTAACTCCAGTGTCCCCTGTAGATTAGCCCCAGTGCCTTCTGTAGATTAACTCCAGTGTCCCCTGTAGATTAACCCCAGTGCCTCCTGTAGTTTAACCACTCTGTCTCCTGTAGATTAACCGCAGTTTCTCTTATAGATTAACCCCGGTGTATCTTATAGATTAACCCCAGTGTCTCCTGTAAATCAGCCCCAGTGTATCCTGTAGATTAGCCCCAGTGCCTCCTGGAGATTAACCCCAGTGCCTCCTGTAGATTAACTCCAGTGTCCCCTGTAGATTAGCCCCAGTGCCTTCTGTAGATTAACTCCAGTCTCCCCTGTAGATTAACCCCAGTGCCTCCTGTAGATTAACCCCAGTGCCTCCTGTAGATTAACTCCAGTGTCCCCTGTAGATCAGCCCCAGTGCCTTCTCTAGATTAACTCCAGTGTCCCCTGTAGATTAACCCCAGTGCCATCTGTAGATTAAACCCAGTGCCACGTGTAGTTAAATCCGAAAGTCTCCTGTAGATTAACACCTGTGGCTCCAGTAGATTAAACCCAGTGCTTCCTGTAGATTAACCCCAGTGTCGAATAAAGATTGACCCGTGTCTCCTGTGGATTAATTCCAGTGTCTCCTGCAGATTAACCCCAGTGTCTACTGTAGATTAACCCCAGTGTCTACTGTAGATTAACCCCATTCTCTCCTGTAGATTAACCCCAGTGTGTCCCGTAGATTAACCCCAGTGTCTCCTGTAGATTAACCCCAGTGCCTCCTGTAGATTAACTCCAGTGTCCCCTGTAGATTAGCCCCAGTGCCTTCTGTAGATTAACTCCAGTGCCCCCTGTAAATTAACCCCAGTGCCTCCTGTAGATTAGCTCCAGTGTCTCCCTTAGATTAACCACAGTGTATCCTGTAGATTAACCCCAGTGTCTCCTGTAGATTAACCCCAATGTCTCCTGTAGATTAACCCGTGTCTCCTGTAGATTAACCCCAGTGTCTCCTGTAGATTAACCCCAGTGCCTCTCGTAGATTAAGCCCAGTGTCACCAAAAGATTAACCCCAGTGTCTCCTGTAGATTAACCCCAGAGTCTCTCATGCAGATTAACCCCAGTGCCTCCTGTAGATAAACCCCAGTACCTCCTGTTGATTAATCCGTGTCTCCTGTAGATTAACCCCAGTGTCCCCTGTAGAGTAGCTCCAGTGTCTCCCGTAGATTAACCCCAGTGTCTCCTGTAAATTAAACCCAGTGTCTCCTGCAAATTAACCCCTGTGCCTACTATAGATTAACTCCAGTGTCCCTTGTAGATTAACCCCAGTGCCTCCTGCAGATTAATCCCAGTGTCTCCTGTAGATTAACCCCACTTTCTCTTATAGATTAACCCCAGTGTCTCTTATATATTAACCCCAGTGTCTCCTGTAAATCAGCCCCAGTGTCTCCTGTAGATTAGCCCCAGTGACTCCTGTAGATTAACCCCAGTGCTTCTGGTAGATTAACCCCTGTGCCTCCTGTAGATTAACCCCAGTGTCTCCTGTAGATTAACCCCAATGCCACCTGTAGATTAACCCCAGTGCCTCCTGTAGATTAGCTCCAGTGTCTCCCTTAGATTAACCACAGTGTATCCTGTAGATTAACCCCAGTGTCTCCTGTAGATTAACCCCAATGTCTCCTGTAGATTAACCCCAGTGTCTCCTGTAGATTAACCCCAGTGTCTCCTGTAGATTAACCCCAGTGCCTCCCGTAGATTAAGCCCAGTGTCACCAAAAGATTAACCCCAGTGTCTCCTGTAGATTAACCGCAGAGTCTCCTCCAAATCAGCTCCAGTGTCTCCTGTAGATTAGCCCCAGTGCCTCCTGTATATTAACCCCAATGACCCCTGTAGATTAACCCCAGTGCTTCTTGTAGATTAACCCCTGTGCCCCCTGTAGATTAACCCCAGTGTCCCCTGTAGATTAACCCCAGTGCCTCCTGTAGATGAATCCCAGTGGCACCAAAAGATTAACCTCAATGTCTCCTGTAGATTAACCCCAGAGTCTCTCATGCAGATTAACCCAAGTGCCTCCTGTAGATAAACCCCAGTATCTCCTGCTGATTAACCCGTGTCTCCTGTAGATTAACCCTAGTGTCCCCTGTAGAGTAGCTCCAGTGCCTCCTGTAGATTCACCACAGTGTATCCTGTAGATTAACCCCAGTGTCTCCTGTAGATTAACCCCAATGTCTCCTGTTGATTAACCCCAGTGTCTCCTGTAGACTAACCCCAGTGTCTCCTGTAGATTAACCACTGTGGCTCCAGTAGATTACCCCCAGTGTCTCCAGTTGATTAACCCCAGTGTCTCCCGTAGATTAACCCCAGTTTCTCCTGTAGATTGACCCCAGAGTCTCCTTTAGATTAATCCCAGGGTCTCCTCTAGATTAACCCCATTGTCAAGTGTAATTTAACACCAGTGCCTCCTGTAGATTAACCCCAGTGTCTCCTGTAGATTAACCACAGTGTCTCCTGTAGATTTTAAAAAATGTCTCCTGTAGGTTAACCCCAGTGCCTCCTGTAGATTAACCACAGTGTCTGCTGTAAATTAACTGCAGTGCCTCCTGTAGATTAACCCCAGTGTCTCCTGCAGATTAACTCAAGTGTCTCCTGTAGATTTACCCCAGTGTGTCCCGTAGATTAACCCCAGTGTCTCCTGTAGATTAACCCCAGTGCCTCCTGTAGATTAACTCCAGTGTCCCCTGTAGATTAACCCCAGTGCCTCCTGTAGTTTAACCCCTCTGTCTCCTGTAGATAAATCACAGTTTCTCTTATAGATTAACCCCGGTGTATTTTATAGATTAACCCCAGTGTCTCCTGTAGATTAACCCCAGTGCCTCATGTAGATTAACTCCAGTGTCCCCTGTAGATTAGCCCCAGTGCCTTCTGTAGATTAACTCCAGTGTCCCCTGCAGATTAACCCCAGTGACATCTGTAGATTAAACCCAGTGCCACGTGTAGTTAAATCCGAATGTCTCCTGTAGATTAACACCTGTGGCTCCAGTAGATTAAACCCAGTGCTTCCTGTAGATTAACCCCAGTGTCGAATAAAGATTGACCCGTGTCTCCTGTGGATTAACTCCAGTGTCTGCTGCAGATTAACCCCAGTGTCTACTGTAGATTAACCCCATTCTCTCCTGTAGATTAACCCCAGTGTGTCCCGTAGATTAACCCCAGTGTCTCCTGTAGATTAACCCCAGTGCCTCCTGTAGATTAACTCCAGTGTCCCCTGTAGATTAGCCCCAGTGCCTTCTGTAGATTAACTCCAGTGTCCCCTGTAGATTAACCCCAGTGCCTCCTGTAGTTTAACCACTCTGTCTCCTGTAGATTAACCGCAGTTTCTCTTATAGATTAACCCCGGTGTATCTTATAGATTAACCCCAGTGTCTCCTGTAAATCAGCCCCAGTGTATCCTGTAGATTAGCCCCAGTGCCTCCTGGAGATTAACCCCAGTGCCTCCTGTAGATTAACTCCAGTGTCCCCTGTAGATTAGCCCCAGTGCCTTCTGTAGATTAACTCCAGTCTCCCCTGTAGATTAACCCCAGTGCCTCCTGTAGATTAACCCCAGTGCCTCCTGTAGATTAACTCCAGTGTCCCCTGTAGATCAGCCCCAGTGCCTTCTCTAGATTAACTCCAGTGTCCCCTGTAGATTAACCCCAGTGCCATCTGTAGATTAAACCCAGTGCCACGTGTAGTTAAATCCGAAAGTCTCCTGTAGATTAACACCTGTGGCTCCAGTAGATTAAACCCAGTGCTTCCTGTAGATTAACCCCAGTGTCGAATAAAGATTGACCCGTGTCTCCTGTGGATTAATTCCAGTGTCTCCTGCAGATTAACCCCAGTGTCTACTGTAGATTAACCCCATTCTCTCCTGTAGATTAACCCCAGTGTGTCCCGTAGATTAACCCCAGTGTCTCCTGTAGATTAACCCCAGTGCCTCCTGTAGATTAACTCCAGTGTCCCCTGTAGATTAGCCCCAGTGCCTTCTGTAGATTAACTCCAGTGCCCCCTGTAAATTAACCCCAGTGCCTCCTGTAGATTAGCTCCAGTGTCTCCCTTAGATTAACCACAGTGTATCCTGTAGATTAACCCCAGTGTCTCCTGTAGATTAACCCCAATGTCTCCTGTAGATTAACCCCAGTGTCTCCTGTAGATTAACCCCAGTGTCTCCTGTAGATTAACCCCAGTGCCTCTCGTAGATTAAGCCCAGTGTCACCAAAAGATTAACCCCAGTGTCTCCTGTAGATTAACCCCAGAGTCTCTCATGCAGATTAACCCCAGTGCCTCCTGTAGATAAACCCCAGTACCTCCTGTTGATTAATCCGTGTCTCCTGTAGATTAACCCCAGTGTCCCCTGTAGAGTAGCTCCAGTGTCTCCCGTAGATTAACCCCAGTGTCTCCTGTAAATTAAACCCAGTGTCTCCTGCAAATTAACCCCTGTGCCTACTATAGATTAACTCCAGTGTCCCTTGTAGATTAACCCCAGTGCCTCCTGCAGATTAATCCCAGTGTCTCCTGTAGATTAACCCCACTTTCTCTTATAGATTAACCCCAGTGTCTCTTATATATTAACCCCAGTGTCTCCTGTAAATCAGCCCCAGTGTCTCCTGTAGATTAGCCCCAGTGACTCCTGTAGATTAACCCCAGTGCTTCTGGTAGATTAACCCCTGTGCCTCCTGTAGATTAACCCCAGTGTCTCCTGTAGATTAACCCCAATGCCACCTGTAGATTAACCCCAGTGCCTCCTGTAGATTAGCTCCAGTGTCTCCCTTAGATTAACCACAGTGTATCCTGTAGATTAACCCCAGTGTCTCCTGTAGATTAACCCCAATGTCTCCTGTAGATTAACCCCAGTGTCTCCTGTAGATTAACCCCAGTGTCTCCTGTAGATTAACCCCAGTGCCTCCCGTAGATTAAGCCCAGTGTCACCAAAAGATTAACCCCAGTGTCTCCTGTAGATTAACCGCAGAGTCTCCTCCAAATCAGCTCCAGTGTCTCCTGTAGATTAGCCCCAGTGCCTCCTGTATATTAACCCCAATGACCCCTGTAGATTAACCCCAGTGCTTCTTGTAGATTAACCCCTGTGCCCCCTGTAGATTAACCCCAGTGTCCCCTGTAGATTAACCCCAGTGCCTCCTGTAGATGAATCCCAGTGGCACCAAAAGATTAACCTCAATGTCTCCTGTAGATTAACCCCAGAGTCTCTCATGCAGATTAACCCAAGTGCCTCCTGTAGATAAACCCCAGTATCTCCTGCTGATTAACCCGTGTCTCCTGTAGATTAACCCTAGTGTCCCCTGTAGAGTAGCTCCAGTGCCTCCTGTAGATTCACCACAGTGTATCCTGTAGATTAACCCCAGTGTCTCCTGTAGATTAACCCCAATGTCTCCTGTTGATTAACCCCAGTGTCTCCTGTAGACTAACCCCAGTGTCTCCTGTAGATTAACCACTGTGGCTCCAGTAGATTACCCCCAGTGTCTCCAGTTGATTAACCCCAGTGTCTCCCGTAGATTAACCCCAGTTTCTCCTGTAGATTGACCCCAGAGTCTCCTTTAGATTAATCCCAGGGTCTCCTCTAGATTAACCCCATTGTCAAGTGTAATTTAACACCAGTGCCTCCTGTAGATTAACCCCAGTGTCTCCTGTAGATTAACCACAGTGTCTCCTGTAGATTTTAAAAAATGTCTCCTGTAGGTTAACCCCAGTGCCTCCTGTAGATTAACCACAGTGTCTGCTGTAAATTAACTGCAGTGCCTCCTGTAGATTAACCCCAGTGTCTCCTGCAGATTAACTCAAGTGTCTCCTGTAGATTTACCCCAGTGTGTCCCGTAGATTAACCCCAGTGTCTCCTGTAGATTAACCCCAGTGCCTCCTGTAGATTAACTCCAGTGTCCCCTGTAGATTAACCCCAGTGCCTCCTGTAGTTTAACCCCTCTGTCTCCTGTAGATAAATCACAGTTTCTCTTATAGATTAACCCCGGTGTATTTTATAGATTAACCCCAGTGTCTCCTGTAGATTAACCCCAGTGCCTCATGTAGATTAACTCCAGTGTCCCCTGTAGATTAGCCCCAGTGCCTTCTGTAGATTAACTCCAGTGTCCCCTGCAGATTAACCCCAGTGACATCTGTAGATTAAACCCAGTGCCACGTGTAGTTAAATCCGAATGTCTCCTGTAGATTAACACCTGTGGCTCCAGTAGATTAAACCCAGTGCTTCCTGTAGATTAACCCCAGTGTCGAATAAAGATTGACCCGTGTCTCCTGTGGATTAACTCCAGTGTCTGCTGCAGATTAACCCCAGTGTCTACTGTAGATTAACCCCATTCTCTCCTGTAGATTAACCCCAGTGTGTCCCGTAGATTAACCCCAGTGTCTCCTGTAGATTAACCCCAGTGCCTCCTGTAGATTAACTCCAGTGTCCCCTGTAGATTAGCCCCAGTGCCTTCTGTAGATTAACTCCAGTGTCCCCTGTAGATTAACCCCAGTGCCTCCTGTAGTTTAACCACTCTGTCTCCTGTAGATTAACCGCAGTTTCTCTTATAGATTAACCCCGGTGTATCTTATAGATTAACCCCAGTGTCTCCTGTAAATCAGCCCCAGTGTATCCTGTAGATTAGCCCCAGTGCCTCCTGGAGATTAACCCCAGTGCCTCCTGTAGATTAACTCCAGTGTCCCCTGTAGATTAGCCCCAGTGCCTTCTGTAGATTAACTCCAGTCTCCCCTGTAGATTAACCCCAGTGCCTCCTGTAGATTAACCCCAGTGCCTCCTGTAGATTAACTCCAGTGTCCCCTGTAGATCAGCCCCAGTGCCTTCTCTAGATTAACTCCAGTGTCCCCTGTAGATTAACCCCAGTGCCATCTGTAGATTAAACCCAGTGCCACGTGTAGTTAAATCCGAAAGTCTCCTGTAGATTAACACCTGTGGCTCCAGTAGATTAAACCCAGTGCTTCCTGTAGATTAACCCCAGTGTCGAATAAAGATTGACCCGTGTCTCCTGTGGATTAATTCCAGTGTCTCCTGCAGATTAACCCCAGTGTCTACTGTAGATTAACCCCATTCTCTCCTGTAGATTAACCCCAGTGTGTCCCGTAGATTAACCCCAGTGTCTCCTGTAGATTAACCCCAGTGCCTCCTGTAGATTAACTCCAGTGTCCCCTGTAGATTAGCCCCAGTGCCTTCTGTAGATTAACTCCAGTGCCCCCTGTAAATTAACCCCAGTGCCTCCTGTAGATTAGCTCCAGTGTCTCCCTTAGATTAACCACAGTGTATCCTGTAGATTAACCCCAGTGTCTCCTGTAGATTAACCCCAATGTCTCCTGTAGATTAACCCCAGTGTCTCCTGTAGATTAACCCCAGTGTCTCCTGTAGATTAACCCCAGTGCCTCTCGTAGATTAAGCCCAGTGTCACCAAAAGATTAACCCCAGTGTCTCCTGTAGATTAACCCCAGAGTCTCTCATGCAGATTAACCCCAGTGCCTCCTGTAGATAAACCCCAGTACCTCCTGTTGATTAATCCGTGTCTCCTGTAGATTAACCCCAGTGTCCCCTGTAGAGTAGCTCCAGTGTCTCCCGTAGATTAACCCCAGTGTCTCCTGTAAATTAAACCCAGTGTCTCCTGCAAATTAACCCCTGTGCCTACTATAGATTAACTCCAGTGTCCCTTGTAGATTAACCCCAGTGCCTCCTGCAGATTAATCCCAGTGTCTCCTGTAGATTAACCCCACTTTCTCTTATAGATTAACCCCAGTGTCTCTTATATATTAACCCCAGTGTCTCCTGTAAATCAGCCCCAGTGTCTCCTGTAGATTAGCCCCAGTGACTCCTGTAGATTAACCCCAGTGCTTCTGGTAGATTAACCCCTGTGCCTCCTGTAGATTAACCCCAGTGTCTCCTGTAGATTAACCCCAATGCCACCTGTAGATTAACCCCAGTGCCTCCTGTAGATTAGCTCCAGTGTCTCCCTTAGATTAACCACAGTGTATCCTGTAGATTAACCCCAGTGTCTCCTGTAGATTAACCCCAATGTCTCCTGTAGATTAACCCCAGTGTCTCCTGTAGATTAACCCCAGTGTCTCCTGTAGATTAACCCCAGTGCCTCCCGTAGATTAAGCCCAGTGTCACCAAAAGATTAACCCCAGTGTCTCCTGTAGATTAACCGCAGAGTCTCCTCCAAATCAGCTCCAGTGTCTCCTGTAGATTAGCCCCAGTGCCTCCTGTATATTAACCCCAATGACCCCTGTAGATTAACCCCAGTGCTTCTTGTAGATTAACCCCTGTGCCCCCTGTAGATTAACCCCAGTGTCCCCTGTAGATTAACCCCAGTGCCTCCTGTAGATGAATCCCAGTGGCACCAAAAGATTAACCTCAATGTCTCCTGTAGATTAACCCCAGAGTCTCTCATGCAGATTAACCCAAGTGCCTCCTGTAGATAAACCCCAGTATCTCCTGCTGATTAACCCGTGTCTCCTGTAGATTAACCCTAGTGTCCCCTGTAGAGTAGCTCCAGTGCCTCCTGTAGATTCACCACAGTGTATCCTGTAGATTAACCCCAGTTTCTCCTGTAGATTAACCCCAATGTCTCCTGTTGATTAACCCCAGTGTCTCCTGTAGACTAACCCCAGTGTCTCCTGTAGATTAACCACTGTGGCTCCAGTAGATTACCCCCAGTGTCTCCAGTTGATTAACCCCAGTGTCTCCCGTAGATTAACCCCAGTTTCTCCTGTAGATTGACCCCAGAGTCTCCTTTAGATTAATCCCAGGGTCTCCTCTAGATTAACCCCATTGTCAAGTGTAATTTAACACCAGTGCCTCCTGTAGATTAACCCCAGTGTCTCCTGTAGATTAACCACAGTGTCTCCTGTAGATTTTAAAAAATGTCTCCTGTAGGTTAACCCCAGTGCCTCCTGTAGATTAACCACAGTGTCTGCTGTAAATTAACTGCAGTGCCTCCTGTAGATTAACCCCAGTGTCTCCTGCAGATTAACTCAAGTGTCTCCTGTAGATTTACCCCAGTGTGTCCCGTAGATTAACCCCAGTGTCTCCTGTAGATTAACCCCAGTGCCTCCTGTAGATTAACTCCAGTGTCCCCTGTAGATTAACCCCAGTGCCTCCTGTAGTTTAACCCCTCTGTCTCCTGTAGATAAATCACAGTTTCTCTTATAGATTAACCCCGGTGTATTTTATAGATTAACCCCAGTGTCTCCTGTAGATTAACCCCAGTGCCTCATGTAGATTAACTCCAGTGTCCCCTGTAGATTAGCCCCAGTGCCTTCTGTAGATTAACTCCAGTGTCCCCTGCAGATTAACCCCAGTGACATCTGTAGATTAAACCCAGTGCCACGTGTAGTTAAATCCGAATGTCTCCTGTAGATTAACACCTGTGGCTCCAGTAGATTAAACCCAGTGCTTCCTGTAGATTAACCCCAGTGTCGAATAAAGATTGACCCGTGTCTCCTGTGGATTAACTCCAGTGTCTGCTGCAGATTAACCCCAGTGTCTACTGTAGATTAACCCCATTCTCTCCTGTAGATTAACCCCAGTGTGTCCCGTAGATTAACCCCAGTGTCTCCTGTAGATTAACCCCAGTGCCTCCTGTAGATTAACTCCAGTGTCCCCTGTAGATTAGCCCCAGTGCCTTCTGTAGATTAACTCCAGTGTCCCCTGTAGATTAACCCCAGTGCCTCCTGTAGTTTAACCACTCTGTCTCCTGTAGATTAACCGCAGTTTCTCTTATAGATTAACCCCGGTGTATCTTATAGATTAACCCCAGTGTCTCCTGTAAATCAGCCCCAGTGTATCCTGTAGATTAGCCCCAGTGCCTCCTGGAGATTAACCCCAGTGCTTCCTGTAGATTAACTCCAGTGTCCCCTGTAGATTAGCCCCAGTGCCTTCTGTAGATTAACTCCAGTCTCCCCTGTAGATTAACCCCAGTGCCTCCTGTAGATTAACCCCAGTGCCTCCTGTAGATTAACTCCAGTGTCCCCTGTAGATCAGCCCCAGTGCCTTCTCTAGATTAACTCCAGTGTCCCCTGTAGATTAACCCCAGTGCCATCTGTAGATTAAACCCAGTGCCACGTGTAGTTAAATCCGAAAGTCTCCTGTAGATTAACACCTGTGGCTCCAGTAGATTAAACCCAGTGCTTCCTGTAGATTAACCCCAGTGTCGAATAAAGATTGACCCGTGTCTCCTGTGGATTAATTCCAGTGTCTCCTGCAGATTAACCCCAGTGTCTACTGTAGATTAACCCCATTCTCTCCTGTAGATTAACCCCAGTGTGTCCCGTAGATTAACCCCAGTGTCTCCTGTAGATTAACCCCAGTGCCTCCTGTAGATTAACTCCAGTGTCCCCTGTAGATTAGCCCCAGTGCCTTCTGTAGATTAACTCCAGTGCCCCCTGTAAATTAACCCCAGTGCCTCCTGTAGATTAGCTCCAGTGTCTCCCTTAGATTAACCACAGTGTATCCTGTAGATTAACCCCAGTGTCTCCTGTAGATTAACCCCAATGTCTCCTGTAGATTAACCCCAGTGTCTCCTGTAGATTAACCCCAGTGTCTCCTGTAGATTAACCCCAGTGCCTCTCGTAGATTAAGCCCAGTGTCACCAAAAGATTAACCCCAGTGTCTCCTGTAGATTAACCCCAGAGTCTCTCATGCAGATTAACCCCAGTGCCTCCTGTAGATAAACCCCAGTACCTCCTGTTGATTAATCCGTGTCTCCTGTAGATTAACCCCAGTGTCCCCTGTAGAGTAGCTCCAGTGTCTCCCGTAGATTAACCCCAGTGTCTCCTGTAAATTAAACCCAGTGTCTCCTGCAAATTAACCCCTGTGCCTACTATAGATTAACTCCAGTGTCCCTTGTAGATTAACCCCAGTGCCTCCTGCAGATTAATCCCAGTGTCTCCTGTAGATTAACCCCACTTTCTCTTATAGATTAACCCCAGTGTCTCTTATATATTAACCCCAGTGTCTCCTGTAAATCAGCCCCAGTGTCTCCTGTAGATTAGCCCCAGTGACTCCTGTAGATTAACCCCAGTGCTTCTGGTAGATTAACCCCTGTGCCTCCTGTAGATTAACCCCAGTGTCTCCTGTAGATTAACCCCAATGCCACCTGTAGATTAACCCCAGTGCCTCCTGTAGATTAGCTCCAGTGTCTCCCTTAGATTAACCACAGTGTATCCTGTAGATTAACCCCAGTGTCTCCTGTAGATTAACCCCAATGTCTCCTGTAGATTAACCCCAGTGTCTCCTGTAGATTAACCCCAGTGTCTCCTGTAGATTAACCCCAGTGCCTCCCGTAGATTAAGCCCAGTGTCACCAAAAGATTAACCCCAGTGTCTCCTGTAGATTAACCGCAGAGTCTCCTCCAAATCAGCTCCAGTGTCTCCTGTAGATTAGCCCCAGTGCCTCCTGTATATTAACCCCAATGACCCCTGTAGATTAACCCCAGTGCTTCTTGTAGATTAACCCCTGTGCCCCCTGTAGATTAACCCCAGTGTCCCCTGTAGATTAACCCCAGTGCCTCCTGTAGATGAATCCCAGTGGCACCAAAAGATTAACCTCAATGTCTCCTGTAGATTAACCCCAGAGTCTCTCATGCAGATTAACCCAAGTGCCTCCTGTAGATAAACCCCAGTATCTCCTGCTGATTAACCCGTGTCTCCTGTAGATTAACCCTAGTGTCCCCTGTAGAGTAGCTCCAGTGCCTCCTGTAGATTCACCACAGTGTATCCTGTAGATTAACCCCAGTTTCTCCTGTAGATTAACCCCAATGTCTCCTGTTGATTAACCCCAGTGTCTCCTGTAGACTAACCCCAGTGTCTCCTGTAGATTAACCACTGTGGCTCCAGTAGATTACCCCCAGTGTCTCCAGTTGATTAACCCCAGTGTCTCCCGTAGATTAACCCCAGTTTCTCCTGTAGATTGACCCCAGAGTCTCCTTTAGATTAATCCCAGGGTCTCCTCTAGATTAACCCCATTGTCAAGTGTAATTTAACACCAGTGCCTCCTGTAGATTAACCCCAGTGTCTCCTGTAGATTAACCACAGTGTCTCCTGTAGATTTTAAAAAATGTCTCCTGTAGGTTAACCCCAGTGCCTCCTGTAGATTAACCACAGTGTCTGCTGTAAATTAACTGCAGTGCCTCCTGTAGATTAACCCCAGTGTCTCCTGCAGATTAACTCAAGTGTCTCCTGTAGATTTACCCCAGTGTGTCCCGTAGATTAACCCCAGTGTCTCCTGTAGATTAACCCCAGTGCCTCCTGTAGATTAACTCCAGTGTCCCCTGTAGATTAACCCCAGTGCCTCCTGTAGTTTAACCCCTCTGTCTCCTGTAGATAAATCACAGTTTCTCTTATAGATTAACCCCGGTGTATTTTATAGATTAACCCCAGTGTCTCCTGTAGATTAACCCCAGTGCCTCATGTAGATTAACTCCAGTGTCCCCTGTAGATTAGCCCCAGTGCCTTCTGTAGATTAACTCCAGTGTCCCCTGCAGATTAACCCCAGTGACATCTGTAGATTAAACCCAGTGCCACGTGTAGTTAAATCCGAATGTCTCCTGTAGATTAACACCTGTGGCTCCAGTAGATTAAACCCAGTGCTTCCTGTAGATTAACCCCAGTGTCGAATAAAGATTGACCCGTGTCTCCTGTGGATTAACTCCAGTGTCTGCTGCAGATTAACCCCAGTGTCTACTGTAGATTAACCCCATTCTCTCCTGTAGATTAACCCCAGTGTGTCCCGTAGATTAACCCCAGTGTCTCCTGTAGATTAACCCCAGTGCCTCCTGTAGATTAACTCCAGTGTCCCCTGTAGATTAGCCCCAGTGCCTTCTGTAGATTAACTCCAGTGTCCCCTGTAGATTAACCCCAGTGCCTCCTGTAGTTTAACCACTCTGTCTCCTGTAGATTAACCGCAGTTTCTCTTATAGATTAACCCCGGTGTATCTTATAGATTAACCCCAGTGTCTCCTGTAAATCAGCCCCAGTGTATCCTGTAGATTAGCCCCAGTGCCTCCTGGAGATTAACCCCAGTGCCTCCTGTAGATTAACTCCAGTGTCCCCTGTAGATTAGCCCCAGTGCCTTCTGTAGATTAACTCCAGTCTCCCCTGTAGATTAACCCCAGTGCCTCCTGTAGATTAACCCCAGTGCCTCCTGTAGATTAACTCCAGTGTCCCCTGTAGATCAGCCCCAGTGCCTTCTCTAGATTAACTCCAGTGTCCCCTGTAGATTAACCCCAGTGCCATCTGTAGATTAAACCCAGTGCCACGTGTAGTTAAATCCGAAAGTCTCCTGTAGATTAACACCTGTGGCTCCAGTAGATTAAACCCAGTGCTTCCTGTAGATTAACCCCAGTGTCGAATAAAGATTGACCCGTGTCTCCTGTGGATTAATTCCAGTGTCTCCTGCAGATTAACCCCAGTGTCTACTGTAGATTAACCCCATTCTCTCCTGTAGATTAACCCCAGTGTGTCCCGTAGATTAACCCCAGTGTCTCCTGTAGATTAACCCCAGTGCCTCCTGTAGATTAACTCCAGTGTCCCCTGTAGATTAGCCCCAGTGCCTTCTGTAGATTAACTCCAGTGCCCCCTGTAAATTAACCCCAGTGCCTCCTGTAGATTAGCTCCAGTGTCTCCCTTAGATTAACCACAGTGTATCCTGTAGATTAACCCCAGTGTCTCCTGTAGATTAACCCCAATGTCTCCTGTAGATTAACCCCAGTGTCTCCTGTAGATTAACCCCAGTGTCTCCTGTAGATTAACCCCAGTGCCTCTCGTAGATTAAGCCCAGTGTCACCAAAAGATTAACCCCAGTGTCTCCTGTAGATTAACCCCAGAGTCTCTCATGCAGATTAACCCCAGTGCCTCCTGTAGATAAACCCCAGTACCTCCTGTTGATTAATCCGTGTCTCCTGTAGATTAACCCCAGTGTCCCCTGTAGAGTAGCTCCAGTGTCTCCCGTAGATTAACCCCAGTGTCTCCTGTAAATTAAACCCAGTGTCTCCTGCAAATTAACCCCTGTGCCTACTATAGATTAACTCCAGTGTCCCTTGTAGATTAACCCCAGTGCCTCCTGCAGATTAATCCCAGTGTCTCCTGTAGATTAACCCCACTTTCTCTTATAGATTAACCCCAGTGTCTCTTATATATTAACCCCAGTGTCTCCTGTAAATCAGCCCCAGTGTCTCCTGTAGATTAGCCCCAGTGACTCCTGTAGATTAACCCCAGTGCTTCTGGTAGATTAACCCCTGTGCCTCCTGTAGATTAACCCCAGTGTCTCCTGTAGATTAACCCCAATGCCACCTGTAGATTAACCCCAGTGCCTCCTGTAGATTAGCTCCAGTGTCTCCCTTAGATTAACCACAGTGTATCCTGTAGATTAACCCCAGTGTCTCCTGTAGATTAACCCCAATGTCTCCTGTAGATTAACCCCAGTGTCTCCTGTAGATTAACCCCAGTGTCTCCTGTAGATTAACCCCAGTGCCTCCCGTAGATTAAGCCCAGTGTCACCAAAAGATTAACCCCAGTGTCTCCTGTAGATTAACCGCAGAGTCTCCTCCAAATCAGCTCCAGTGTCTCCTGTAGATTAGCCCCAGTGCCTCCTGTATATTAACCCCAATGACCCCTGTAGATTAACCCCAGTGCTTCTTGTAGATTAACCCCTGTGCCCCCTGTAGATTAACCCCAGTGTCCCCTGTAGATTAACCCCAGTGCCTCCTGTAGATGAATCCCAGTGGCACCAAAAGATTAACCTCAATGTCTCCTGTAGATTAACCCCAGAGTCTCTCATGCAGATTAACCCAAGTGCCTCCTGTAGATAAACCCCAGTATCTCCTGCTGATTAACCCGTGTCTCCTGTAGATTAACCCTAGTGTCCCCTGTAGAGTAGCTCCAGTGCCTCCTGTAGATTCACCACAGTGTATCCTGTAGATTAACCCCAGTTTCTCCTGTAGATTAACCCCAATGTCTCCTGTTGATTAACCCCAGTGTCTCCTGTAGACTAACCCCAGTGTCTCCTGTAGATTAACCACTGTGGCTCCAGTAGATTACCCCCAGTGTCTCCAGTTGATTAACCCCAGTGTCTCCCGTAGATTAACCCCAGTTTCTCCTGTAGATTGACCCCAGAGTCTCCTTTAGATTAATCCCAGGGTCTCCTCTAGATTAACCCCATTGTCAAGTGTAATTTAACACCAGTGCCTCCTGTAGATTAACCCCAGTGTCTCCTGTAGATTAACCACAGTGTCTCCTGTAGATTTTAAAAAATGTCTCCTGTAGGTTAACCCCAGTGCCTCCTGTAGATTAACCACAGTGTCTGCTGTAAATTAACTGCAGTGCCTCCTGTAGATTAACCCCAGTGTCTCCTGCAGATTAACTCAAGTGTCTCCTGTAGATTTACCCCAGTGTGTCCCGTAGATTAACCCCAGTGTCTCCTGTAGATTAACCCCAGTGCCTCCTGTAGATTAACTCCAGTGTCCCCTGTAGATTAGCCCCAGTGCCTTCTGTAGATTAACTCCAGTGTCCCCTGCAGATTAACCCCAGTGACATCTGTAGATTAAACCCAGTGCCACGTGTAGTTAAATCCGAATGTCTCCTGTAGATTAACACCTGTGGCTCCAGTAGATTAAACCCAGTGCTTCCTGTAGATTAACCCCAGTGTCGAATAAAGATTGACACGTGTCTCCTGTGGATTAATTCCAGTGTCTCCTGCAGATTAACCCCAGTGTCTACTGTAGATTAACCCCATTCTCTCCTGTAGATTAACCCCATTGTCTCCTGTAGATTAACCCCAGTGTCTTCTGTAGATTAACCCCAGTGTCTCCTGTAGATTAACCCCAGAGTCTCCTGTAGATTAATCCCAGTATCTCCTGTAGATTAACCCCATTGTCACCTGTAACTGAACCCCAGTGTCTCCTGCAGATTAATCCCATTGTCTCCTGTAGATTAACCCCAGTGTCTCCTATAGATTAACCCCAGTGTCTCCTATAGATTTAACCAAATGTCTCCTGTAGATTAACCCCAGGGTCTGCTGTAGATTAAACCCAGTGTCTCCTGTAGATTAACCCCAGTGTCTCACGTAGATTAACCCCAGTGTCTCCTGTAGATTAACCCCAGTGCCTCCTGCAGATTAACCCCAGTGTCCCCTTTAGATTAACCCCAGTGCCCCCTGTAAATTAACCCCAGTGCCTCCCGTAGATTAAGCCCAGTGTCCCCTGTAGATTAGCCCCAGTGTCTCCTGTAAATTAACCCCAGTATCTCCTGTAAATTAAACCCAGTGTCTCTTGTAGATTAACCCCAGTGTCCCCTGTAGATTAACCCAGAGTCTCCTGTAGATTAACGCCAGTGTCTCCTGTAGAATAACCCCATTGCCTCATGTAGATTAACCCCAGTGTCCCCTGTAGATTAACCCCAGTGCCTCCTGCAAATTAACCCCAGTGTATCCTGTAGATTAACCCCAGTGTCTCCTGTAGATTAACCCCAATGTCTCCTGTAGATTAACCCCAGTGTCTCCTGTGGATAAACCCCATTGTCTCCTGTAGATTAACCCCAGTGTCTCCTGTAAATTAACCCCAGTATCTCCTGTAAATTAAACCCAGTGTCTCCTGTAAATTAAACCCAGTGTCTCCTGTAGATTAGCCCCAGTGCCTTATGTAGATTAACTCCAGTGTCCCCTGTAGATTAACTCCAGTGCGTCCTGTAGATTAAACCCTCTGTCTCCTGTAGATTTACCCCAGTTTCTCTTATAGATTAACCCCAGTGTCTCTTATAGATTAACCCCAGTGTCTCCTGTAAATCAGCCCCAGTGCCACGTGTAGATAAACTCCAGTGTCTCCTGTAGATTAACCCCTGTGGCTCCAGTAGATTGACCCCAGTGTCTCCTGTTGATTAACCCCAGTGTCTCCCGTAGACTAACCCCAGTGTCTCCTGTAGACTGACCCCAGAGTCTCCTGTAGATTAGTGCCAGTGTCTCCCATAGATTAACCCCATTGTCACCTGTAACTGAACCCCAGTGTCTCCTGTAGATTAACTCCAGTGTCTCCTGTAGATTAACCCCAGTGCCTCCTGTAGATTACCCCCAGTGTCTCCTGTAAATTAACCCCAGTGCCTCCTGTAGATTAGCCCCAGTGTCTCCCGTAGATTAACCACAGTGTATCCTGCAGATTAAACCCAGTGTCTCCTGTAGATTTAACTCACTGTCTCCTGTAGATTAACCGCAGTGCCTCCTGTAGATTAACCCCAGGTTCTGCTGTAAAATTAACTCCAGTGTCTCCTGTAGATTAACCCCAGTGTCTCCTGTAGATTTACTCCAGTGTCTCCTGTAGATTAACCCCAGTGTCTCCCGTAGATTAACCCCGGTATCTCCTGTAGTTTAACCCCAGTGCCTCCTGTAGATTAACTCCAGTGTCCCCTGTAGATTAGCCCCAGTGCCTTCTATAAATTAACTCCAATGTCCCCTGTAGATTAACCCCAGTGACTCCTGTCGATTAACCCCGGTGTCTCCTGTAGATTAACCCCAGTGTCTCCTGTAGATTAACCTCAGTTTCTCTTATAGATTAACCCCAGTGTCTCTTGTAGATTAACCCCAGTGACTCCTGTAAATCAGCGCCAGTGTCTCCTGTAGATTAGCCACAGTGTCTCCAGTAGATTAACCCCAGTGCCATCTATAGATTAAACCCAGTGTCACGTGTAGATAAATCCGAATGTCTCCTGTAGATTAACACCTGTGGCTCCAGTAGATTAACCCCAGTGCTTCCTGTAGATTAACCCCAGTGTCTAATATAGATTGACCCGTGTCTCCTGTGGGTAAACTCCAGTGTCTCCTGCAGATTAACCCCATTGTCTCCTGTGGATTAATCTCATTGTCCCCTGCAGATTAATCCCAGTGTATCCTGTAGATTAACCCCAGTGTCTCCTGCAGATTAAACCCAGTGTCTCCTGTAGATTTAACGCAATGTCTCCTGTAGATTAACACCAGTGTCTCCTGCAGATTAACCCCAGGGCCTCCTGCAGAGTACCCCCAGGGTCTGCTGTAAATTAACCCCAGTGTCTCCTGTAAATTAACCCAAGTGCCTCCTGTAGATTAGCCCCAGTGTCTCCCGCAGATTAACCACAGTGTATCCTGTAGATTAAACCCAGTGTCTCCTATAGATTTAACGCAATGTCTCCTGTAGATTAACACCAGTGTCTCCTGTAGATTAACCCCACTGTCACCTGTAACTTAACCCCAGTGCCTCCTGTAGATTAACCCCAGTGTCTCCTGTAGATTAACCCCAGTGCCTCCTGTAGATTACCCCCAGGGTCTGCTGTAAATTAACTCCAGTGTCTCCTGTAAATTAACCCCAGTGCCTCCTGTAGATTAGCCCCAGTGTCTCCCGTAGATTAACCACAGTGTATCCGGTAGATTAACCCCAGTGTCTCCTGTAGATTAACCCCAATGTCTCCTGTAGATTAACCCCAGTGTCTTCTGTAGATTAACTCCAGTGTCTCCTGTAGATTAACCCCAGAGTCTCCTGTAGATTAATCCCAGTGTCTCCTGTAGATTAACCCCATTGTCACCTGTAACTTAACCCCAGTGTCTCCTGCAGATTAATCCCATTGTCTCCTGTAGATTAACCCCAGTGTCTCCTATAGATTAACCCCAGTGTCTCCTGTAGATTTCACCAAATGTCTCCTGTAGATTAACCCAAATGTCTCCTGTAGATTAACCCCAGTGTCTCCTGTAGATTAACCCCAGTGTCTCCTGTAGATTCACTCCAGTGCCTCCCGTAGATTAAGCCCAGTGTTTCCAAAAGATTAACCCCAGTGTCTCCTGTAGATTAACCTCAGAGTCTCTCATGCAGATTAACCCCAGTGCCTCCTGTAGATAAAACCCAGTACCTCCTGATGATTAATCAGTGTCTCCTGTAGATTAACCCCAGTATCCCCTGTAGAGTAGCTCCAGTGTCTCCCGTAGATTAACCCCAGTGTCTCCTGTAAATTAAACCCAGTGTCTCCTGCAAATTAACCCCTGTGCCTACTATAGATTAACTCCAGTGTCCCTTGTAGATTAACCCCAGTGCATCCTGCAGATTAATCCCAGTGTCTCCTGTAGATTAACCCCACTTTCTCTTATAGATTAACCCCAGTGTCTCTTATATATTAACCCCAGTGTCTCCTCTAAATCAGCCAAAGTGTCTCCTGCAGATTAGCCCCAGTGCCTCCTGTAGACTAACCCCAATGACCCCTGTAGATTAACCCCAGTGCTTCTTGTAGATTAACCCCTGTGCCTACTGTAGATTAACCCCAGTATCTCCTGAAGATTAACCCCAATGCCACCTGTAGATTAACCCCAGTGCCCCCTGTAAATTAACCCCAGTGCCTCCTGTAGATTAGCTCCAGTGTCTCCCTTAGATTAACCACAGTGTATCCTGTAGATTAACCCCAGTGTCTCCTGTAGATTAACCCCAATGTCTCCTGTAGATTAACCCCAGTGTCTCCTGTAGATTAACCCCAGTGTCTCCTGTAGATTAACCCCAGTGCCTCCCGTAGATTAAGCCCAGTGTCACCAAAAGATTAACCCCAGTGTCTCCTGTAGATTAACCCCAGAGTCTCTCATGCAGATTAACCCCAGTGCCTCCTGTAGATAAACCCCAGTACCTCCTGTTGATTAATCCGTGTCTCCTGTAGATTAACCCCAGTGTCCCCTGTAGAGTAGCTCCAGTGTCTCCCGTAGATTAACCCCAGTGTCTCCTGTTGATTAAACCCAGTGTCTCCTGCAAATTAACCCCTGTGCCTACTATAGATTAACTCCAGTGTCCCTTGTAGATTAACCCCAGTGCCTCCTGCAGATTAATCCCAGTGTCTCCTGTAGATTAACCCCACTTTCTCTTATAGATTAACCCCAGTGTCTCTTATATATTAACCCCAGTGTCTCCTGTAAATCAGCCCCAGTGTCTCCTGTAGATTAGCCCCAGTGACTCCTGTAGATTAACCCCAGTGCTTCTGGTAGATTAACCCCTATGCCTCCTGTAGATTAACCCCAGTGTCTCCTGTAGATTAACCCCAATGCCACCTGTAGATTAACCCCAGTGCCCCCTGTAAATTAACCCCAGTGCCTCCTGCAGATTAGCTCCAGTGTCTCCCTTAGATTAACCACAGTGTATACTGTAGATTAACCCCAGTGTCTCCTGTAGATTAACCCCAATGTCTCCTGTAGATTAACCCCAGTGTCTCCTGTAGATTAACCCCAGTGTCTCCTGTAGATTAACCCCAGTGCCTCCCGTAGATTAAGCCCAGTGTCACCAAAAGATTAACCCCAGTGTCTCCTGTAGATTAACCGCAGAGTCTCCTCCAAATCAGCTCCAGTGTCTCCTGTAGATTAGCCCCAGTGCCTCCTGTATATTAACCCCAATGACCCCTGTAGATTAACCCCAGTGCTTCTTGTAGATTAACCCCTGTGCCCCCTGTAGATTAACCCCAGTGTCCCCTGTAGATTAACCCCAGTGCCTCCTGTAGATGAATCCCAGTGGCACCAAAAGATTAACCCCAATGTCTCCTGTAGATTAACCCCAGAGTCTCTCATGCAGATTAACCCAAGTGCCTCCTGTAGATAAACCCCAGTATCTCCTGCTGATTAACCCGTGTCTCCTGTAGATTAACCCTAGTGTCCCCTGTAGAGTAGCTCCAGTGCCTCCTGTAGATTCACCACAGTGTATCCTGTAGATTAACCCCAGTGTCTCCTGTAGATTAACCCCAATGTCTCCTGTTGATTAACCCCAGTGTCTCCTGTAGACTAACCCCAGTGTCTCCTGTAGATTAACCACTGTGGCTCCAGTAGATTACCCCCAGTGTCTCCTGTTGATTAACCCCAGTGTCTCCCGTAGATTAACCCCAGTTTCTCCTGTAGATTGATCCCAGAGTCTCCTTTAGATTAATCCCAGGGTCTCCTCTAGATTAACCCCATTGTCAAGTGTAATTTAACACCAGTGCATCCTGTAGATTAACCCCAGTGTCTCCTGTAGATTAACCACAGTGTCTCCTGTAGATTTTAAAAAATGTCTCCTGTAGGTTAACCCCAGTGCCTCCTGTAGATTAACCACAGTGTCTGCTGTAAATTAACTGCAGTGCCTCCTGTAGATTAACCCCAGTGTCTCCTGCAGATTAACTCAAGTGTCTCCTGTAGATTTACCCCAGTGTGTCCCGTAGATTAACCCCAGTGTCTCCTGTAGATTAACCCCAGTGCCTCCTGTAGATTAACTCCAGTGTCCCCTGTAGATTAACCCCAGTGCCTCCTGTAGTTTAACCCCTCTGTCTCCTGTAGATAAATCACAGTTTCTCTTATAGATTAACCCCGGTGTATTTTATAGATTAACCCCAGTGTCTCCTGTAGATTAACCCCAGTGCCTCATGTAGATTAACTCCAGTGTCCCCTGTAGATTAGCCCCAGTGCCTTCTGTAGATTAACTCCAGTGTCCCCTGCAGATTAACCCCAGTGACATCTGTAGATTAAACCCAGTGCCACGTGTAGTTAAATCCGAATGTCTCCTGTAGATTAACACCTGTGGCTCCAGTAGATTAAACCCAGTGCTTCCTGTAGATTAACCCCAGTGTCGAATAAAGATTGACCCGTGTCTCCTGTGGATTAACTCCAGTGTCTGCTGCAGATTAACCCCAGTGTCTACTGTAGATTAACCCCATTCTCTCTTGTAGATTAACCCCAGTGTGTCCCGTAGATTAACCCCAGTGTCTCCTGTAGATTAACCCCAGTGCCTCCTGTAGATTAACTCCAGTGTCCCCTGTAGATTAGCCCCAGTGCCTTCTGTAGATTAACTCCAGTGTCCCCTGTAGATTAACCCCAGTGCCTCCTGTAGTTTAACCACTCTGTCTCCTGTAGATTAACCGCAGTTTCTCTTATAGATTAACCCCGGTGTAACTTATAGATTAACCCCAGTGTCTCCTGTAAATCAGCCCCAGTGTATCCTGTAGATTAGCCCCAGTGCCTCCTGGAGATTAACCCCAGTGCCTCCTGTAGATTAACTCCAGTGTCCCCTGTAGATTAGCCCCAGTGCCTTCTGTAGATTAACTCCAGTCTCCCCTGTAGATTAACCCCAGTGCCTCCTGTAGATTAACCCCAGTGCCTCCTGTAGATTAACTCCAGTGTCCCCTGTAGATCAGCCCCAGTGCCTTCTCTAGATTAACTCCAGTGTCCCCTGTAGATTAACCCCAGTGCCATCTGTAGATTAAACCCAGTGCCACGTGTAGTTAAATCCGAAAGTCTCCTGTAGATTAACACCTGTGGCTCCAGTAGATTAAACCCAGTGCTTCCTGTAGATTAACCCCAGTGTCGAATAAAGATTGACCCGTGTCTCCTGTGGATTAATTCCAGTGTCTCCTGCAGATTAACCCCAGTGTCTACTGTAGATTAACCCCATTCTCTCCTGTAGATTAACCCCATTGTCTCCTGTAGATTAACCCCAGTGTCTTCTGTAGATTAACCCCAGTGTCTCCTGTAGATTAACCCCAGAGTCTCCTGTAGATTAATCCCAGTATCTCCTGTAGATTAACCCCATTGTCACCTGTAACTGAACCCCAGTGTCTCCTGCAGATTAATCCCATTGTCTCCTGTAGATTAACCCCAGTATCTCCTATAGATTAACCCCAGTGTCTCCTGTAGATTTAACCAAATGTCTCCTGTAGATTAACCCCAGGGTCTGCTGTAGATTAAACCCAGTGTCTCCTGTAGATTAACCCCAGTGTCTCCCGTAGATTAACCCCAGTGTCTCCTGTAGATTAACCCCAGTGCCTCCTGCAGATTAACCCCAGTGTCCCCTTTAGATTAACCCCAGTGCCCCCTGTAAATTAACCCCAGTGCCTCCCGTAGATTAAGCCCAGTGTCCCCTGTAGATTAGCCCCAGTGTCTCCTGTAAATTAACCCCAGTATCTCCTGTAAATTAAACCCAGTGTCTCTTGTAGATTAACCCCAGTGTCCCCTGTAGATTAACCCAGAGTCTCCTGTAGATTAACGCCAGTGTCTCCTGTAGAATAACCCCATTGCCTCATGTAGATTAACCCCAGTGTCCCCTGTAGATTAACCCCAGTGCCTCCTGCAAATTAACCCCAGTGCCTCCTGTAGATTAGCTCCAGTGTCTCCCGTAGATTAACCACAGTGTATCCTGTAGATTAACCCCAGTGTCTCCTGTAGATTAACCCCAATGTCTCCTGTAGATTAACCCCAGTGTCTCCTGTGGATAAACCCCATTGTCTCCTGTAGATTAACCCCAGTGTCTCCTGTAAATTAACCCCAGTATCTCCTGTAAATTAAACCCAGTGTCTCCTGTAGATTAACCCCAGTGTCTCCTGTAGATTAGCCCCAGTGCCTTATGTAGATTAACTCCAGTGTCCCCTGTAGATTAACTCCAGTGCGTCCTGTAGATTAAACCCTCTGTCTCCTGTAGATTTACCCCAGTTTCTCTTATAGATTAACCCCAGTGTCTCTTATAGATTAACCCCAGTGTCTCCTGTAAATCAGCCCCAGTGCCACGTGTAGATAAACTCCAGTGTCTCCTGTAGATTAACCCCTGTGGCTCCAGTAGATTGACCCCAGTGTCTCCTGTTGATTAACCCCAGTGTCTCCCGTAGACTAACCCCAGTGTCTCCTGTAGATTGACCCCAGAGTCTCCTGTAGATTAGTGCCAGTGTCTCCCGTAGATTAACCCCATTGTCACCTGTAACTGAACCCCAGTGTCTCCTGTAGATTAACTCCAGTGTCTCCTGTAGATTAACCCCAGTGCCTCCTGTAGATTACCCCCAGTGTCTCCTGTAAATTAACCCCAGTGCCTCCTGTAGATTAGCCCCAGTGTCTCCCGTAGATTAACCACAGTGTATCCTGTAGATTAAACCCAGTGTCTCCTGTAGATTTAACTCACTGTCTCCTGTAGATTAACCGCAGTGGCTCCTGTAGATTAACCCCAGGTTCTGCTGTAAAATTAACTGCAGTGTCTCCTGTAGATTAACCCCAGTGTCTCCTGTAGATTTACTCCAGTGTCTCCTGTAGATTAACCCCAGTGTCTCCCGTAGATTAACCCCGGTATCTCCTGTAGTTTAACCCCAGTGCCTCCTGTAGATTAACTCCAGTGTCCCCTGTAGATTAGCCCCAGTGCCTTCTATAAATTAATTCCAATGTCCCCTGTAGATTAACCCCAGTGACTCCTGTCGATTAACCTCAGTTTCTCTTATAGATTAACCCCAGTGTCTCTTGTAGATTAACCCCAGTGACTCCTGTAAATCAGCCCCAGTGTCTCCTGTAGATTAGCCACAGTGTCTCCAGTAGATTAACCCCAGTGCCATCTATAGATTAAACCCAGTGTCACGTGTAGATAAATCCGAATGTCTCCTGTAGATTAACACCTGTGGCTCCAGTAGATTAACCCCAGTGCTTCCTGTAGATTAACCCCAGTGTCTAATATAGATTGACCCGTGTCTCCTGTGGGTAAACTCCAGTGTCTCCTGCAGATTAACCCCATTGTCTCCTGTGGATTAATCCCATTGTCCCCTGCAGATTAATCCCAGTGTATCCTGTAGATTAACCCCAGTGTCTCCTGCAGATTAAAACCAGTGTCTCCTGTAGATTTAACGCAATGTCTCCTGTAGATTAACACCAGTGTCTCCTGCAGATTAACCCCAGGGCCTCCTGCAGAGTACCCCCAGGGTCTGCTGTAAATTAACCCCAGTGTCTCCTGTAAATTAACCCAAGTGCCTCCTGTAGATTAGCCCCAGTGTCTCCCGTAGATTAACCACAGTGTATCCTGTAGATTAAACCCAGTGTCTCCTATAGATTTAACGCAATGTCTCCTGTAGATTAACACCAGTGTCTCCTGTAGATTAACCCCACTGTCACCTGTAACTTAACCCCAGTGCCTCCTGTAGATTAACCCCAGTGTCTCCTGTAGATTAACCCCAGTGCCTCCTGTAGATTACCCCCAGGGTCTGCTGTAAATTAACTCCAGTGTCTCCTGTAAATTAACCCCAGTGCCTCCTGTAGATTAGCCCCAGTGTCTCCCGTAGATTAACCACAGTGTATCCGGTAGATTAACCCCAGTGTCTCCTGTAGATTAACCCCAACGTCTCCTGTAGATTAACCCCAGTGTCTTCTGTAGATTAACTCCAGTGTCTCCTGTAGATTAACCCCAGAGTCTCCTGTAGATTAATCCCAGTGTCTCCTGTAGATTAACCCCATTGTCACCTGTAACTGAACCCCAGTGTCTCCTGCAGATTAATCCCATTGTCTCCTGTAGATTAACCCCAGTGTCTCCTATAGATTAACCCCAGTGTCTCCTGTAGATTTCACCAAATGTCTCCTGTAGATTAACCCAAATGTCTCCTGTAGATTAACCCCAGTGTCTCCTGTAGATTAACCCCAGTGTCTCCTGTAGATTCACTCCAGTGCCTCCCGTAGATTAAGCCCAGTGTTACCAAAAGATTAACCCCAGTGTCTCCTGTAGATTAACCTCAGAGTCTCTCATGCAGATTAACCCCAGTGCCTCCTGTAGATAAACCCCAGTACCTCCTGATGATTAATCAGTGTCTCCTGTAGATTAACCCCAGTATCCCCTGTAGAGTAGCTCCAGTGTCTCCCGTAGATTAACCCCAGTGTCTCCTGTAAATTAAACCCAGTGTCTCCTGCAAATTAACCCCTGTGCCTACTATAGATTAACTCCAGTGTCCCTTGTAGATTAACCCCAGTGCATCCTGCAGATTAATCCCAGTGTCTCCTGTAGATTAACCCCACTTTCTCTTATAGATTAACCCCAGTGTCTCTTATATATTAACCCCAGTGTCTCCTCTAAATCAGCCAAAGTGTCTCCTGCAGATTAGCCCCAGTGCCTCCTGTAGACTAACCCCAATGACCCCTGTAGATTAACCCCAGTGCTTCTTGTAGATTAACCCCTGTGCCTACTGTAGATTAACCCCAGTATCTCCTGAAGATTAACCCCAATGCCACCTGTAGATTAACCCCAGTGCCCCCTGTAAATTAACCCCAGTGCCTCCTGTAGATTAGCTCCAGTGTCTCCCTTAGATTAACCACAGTGTATCCTGTAGATTAACCCCAGTGTCTCCTGTAGATTAACCCCAATGTCTCCTGTAGATTAACCCCAGTGTCTCCTGTAGATTAACCCCAGTGTCTCCTGTAGATTAACCCCAGTGCCTCCCGTAGATTAAGCCCAGTGTCACCAAAAGATTAACCCCAGTGTCTCCTGTAGATTAACCGCAGAGTCTCCTCCAAATCAGCTCCAGTGTCTCCTGTAGATTAGCCCCAGTGCCTCCTGTATATTAACCCCAATGACCCCTGTAGATTAACCCCAGTGCTTCTTGTAGATTAACCCCTGTGCCCCCTGTAGATTAACCCCAGTGTCCCCTGTAGATTAACCCCAGTGCCTCCTGTAGATGAATCCCAGTGGCACCAAAAGATTAACCCCAATGTCTCCTGTAGATTAACCCCAGAGTCTCTCATGCAGATTAACCCAAGTGCCTCCTGTAGATAAACCCCAGTATCTCCTGCTGATTAACCCGTGTCTCCTGTAGATTAACCCTAGTGTCCCCTGTAGAGTAGCTCCAGTGCCTCCTGTAGATTCACCGCAGTGTATCCTGTAGATTAACCCCAGTGTCTCCTGTAGATTAACCCCAATGTCTCCTGTTGATTAACCCCAGTGTCTCCTGTAGACTAACCCCAGTGTCTCCTGTAGATTAACCACTGTGGCTCCAGTAGATTACCCCCAGTGTCTCCTGTTGATTAACCCCAGTGTCTCCCGTAGATTAACCCCAGTTTCTCCTGTAGATTGATCCCAGAGTCTCCTTTAGATTAATCCCAGGGTCTCCTCTAGATTAACCCCATTGTCAAGTGTAATTTAACACCAGTGCCTCCTGTAGATTAACCCCAGTGTCTCCTGTAGATTAACCACAGTGTCTCCTGTAGATTTTAAAAAATGTCTCCTGTAGGTTAACCCCAGTGCCTCCTGTAGATTAACCACAGTGTCTGCTGTAAATTAACTGCAGTGCCTCCTGTAGATTAACCCCAGTGTCTCCTGCAGATTAACTCAAGTGTCTCCTGTAGATTTACCCCAGTATGTCCCGTAGATTAACCCCAGTGTCTCCTGTAGATTAACCCCAGTGCCTCCTGTAGATTAACTCCAGTGTCCCCTGTAGATTAACCCCAGTGCCTCCTGTAGTTTAACCCCTCTGTCTCCTGTAGATAAATCACAGTTTCTCTTATAGATTAACCCCGGTGTATTTTATAGATTAACCCCAGTGTCTCCTGTAGATTAACCCCAGTGCCTCATGTAGATTAACTCCAGTGTCCCCTGTAGATTAGCCCCAGTGCCTTCTGTAGATTAACTCCAGTGTCCCCTGTAGATTAACCCCAGTGACATCTGTAGATTAAACCCAGTGCCACGTGTAGTTAAATCCGAATGTCTCCTGTAGATTAACACCTGTGGCTCCAGTAGATTAAACCCAGTGCTTCCTGTAGATTAACCCCAGTGTCGAATAAAGATTGACCCGTGTCTCCTGTGGATTAACTCCAGTGTCTGCTGCAGATTAACCCCAGTGTCTACTGTAGATTAACCCCAGTGTATCTTATAGATTAACCCCAGTGTCTCCTGTAAATCAGCCCCAGTGTATCCTGTAGATTAGCCCCAGTGCCTCCTGGAGATTAACCCCAGTGCCTCCTGTAGATTAACTCCAGTGTCCCCTGTAGATTAGCCCCAGTGCCTTCTGTAGATTAACTCCAGTCTCCCCTGTAGATTAACCCCAGTGCCTCCTGTAGATTAACCCCAGTGCCTCCTGTAGATTAACTCCAGTGTCCCCTGTAGATCAGCCCCAGTGCCTTCTCTAGATTAACTCCAGTGTCCCCTGTAGATTAACCCCAGTGCCATCTGTAGATTAAACCCAGTGCCACGTGTAGTTAAATCCGAAAGTCTCCTGTAGATTAACACCTGTGGCTCCAGTAGATTAAACCCAGTGCTTCCTGTAGATTAACCCCAGTGTCGAATAAAGATTGACCCGTGTCTCCTGTGGATTAATTCCAGTGTCTCCTGCAGATTAACCCCAGTGTCTACTGTAGATTAACCCCATTCTCTCCTGTAGATTAACCCCATTGTCTCCTGTAGATTAACCCCAGTGTCTTCTGTAGATTAACCCCAGTGTCTCCTGTAGATTAACCCCAGAGTCTCCTGTAGATTAATCCCAGTATCTCCTGTAGATTAACCCCATTGTCACCTGTAACTGAACCCCAGTGTCTCCTGCAGATTAATCCCATTGTCTCCTGTAGATTAACCCCAGTGTCTCCTATAGATTAACCCCAGTGTCTCCTGTAGATTTAACCAAATGTCTCCTGTAGATTAACCCCAGGGTCTGCTGTAGATTAAACCCAGTGTCTCCTGTAGATTAACCCCAGTGTCTCCCGTAGATTAACCCCAGTGTCTCCTGTAGATTAACCCCAGTGCCTCCTGCAGATTAACCCCAGTGTCCCCTTTAGATTAACCCCAGTGCCCCCTGTAAATTAACCCCAGTGCCTCCCATAGATTAAGCCCAGTGTCCCCTGTAGATTAGCCCCAGTGTCTCCTGTAAATTAACCCCAGTATCTCCTGTAAATTAAACCCAGTGTCTCTTGTAGATTAACCCCAGTGTCCCCTGTAGATTAACCCAGAGTCTCCTGTAGATTAACGCCAGTGTCTCCTGTAGAATAACCCCATTGCCTCATGTAGATTAACCCCAGTGTCCCCTGTAGATTAACCCCAGTGCCTCCTGCAAATTAACCCCAGTGCCTCCTGTAGATTAGCTCCAGTGTCTCCCGTAGATTAACCACAGTGTATCCTGTAGATTAACCCCAGTGTCTCCTGTAGATTAACCCCAATGTCTCCTGTAGATTAACCCCAGTGTCTCCTGTGGATAAACCCCATTGTCTCCTGTAGATTAACCCCAGTGTCTCCTGTAAATTAACCCCAGTATCTCCTGTAAATTAAACCCAGTGTCTCCTGTAGATTAACCCCAGTGTCTCCTGTAGATTAGCCCCAGTGCCTTATGTAGATTAACTCCAGTGTCCCCTGTAGATTAACTCCAGTGCGTCCTGTAGATTAAACCCTCTGTCTCCTGTAGATTTACCCCAGTTTCTCTTATAGATTAACCCCAGTGTCTCTTATAGATTAACCCCAGTGTCTCCTGTAAATCAGCCCCAGTGCCACGTGTAGATAAACTCCAGTGTCTCCTGTAGATTAACCCCTGTGGCTCCAGTAGATTGACCCCAGTGTCTCCTGTTGATTAACCCCAGTGTCTCCCGTAGACTAACCCCAGTGTCTCCTGTAGATTGACCCCAGAGTCTCCTGTAGATTAGTGCCAGTGTCTCCCGTAGATTAACCCCATTGTCACCTGTAACTGAACCCCAGTGTCTCCTGTAGATTAACTCCAGTGTCTCCTGTAGATTAACCCCAGTGCCTCCTGTAGATTACCCCCAGTGTCTCCTGTAAATTAACCCCAGTGCCTCCTGTAGATTAGCCCCAGTGTCTCCCGTAGATTAACCACAGTGTATCCTGTAGATTAAACCCAGTGTCTCCTGTAGATTTAACTCACTGTCTCCTGTAGATTAACCGCAGTGGCTCCTGTAGATTAACCCCAGGTTCTGCTGTAAAATTAACTCCAGTGTCTCCTGTAGATTAACCCCAGTGTCTCCTGTAGATTTACTCCAGTGTCTCCTGTAGATTAACCCCAGTGTCTCCCGTAGATTAACCCCGGTATCTCCTGTAGTTTAACCCCAGTGTCTTCTGTAGATTAACTCCAGTGTCCCCTGTAGATTAGCCCCAGTGCCTTCTATAAATTAATTCCAATGTCCCCTGTAGATTAACCCCAGTGACTCCTGTCGATTAACCTCAGTTTCTCTTATAGATTAACCCCAGTGTCTCTTGTAGATTAACCCCAGTGACTCCTGTAAATCAGCCCCAGTGTCTCCTGTAGATTAGCCACAGCGTCTCCAGTAGATTAACCCCAGGGTCTGCTGTAGATTAAACCCAGTGTCTCCTGTAGATTAACCCCAGTGTCTCACGTAGATTAACCCCAGTGTCTCCTGTAGATTAACCCCAGTGCCTCCTGCAGATTAACCCCAGTGTCCCCTTTAGATTAACCCCAGTGCCCCCTGTAAATTAACCCCAGTGCCTCCCGTAGATTAAGCCCAGTGTCCCCTGTAGATTAGCCCCAGTGTCTCCTGTAAATTAACCCCAGTATCTCCTGTAAATTAAACCCAGTGTCTCTTGTAGATTAACCCCAGTGTCCCCTGTAGATTAACCCAGAGTCTCCTGTAGATTAACGCCAGTGTCTCCTGTAGAATAACCCCATTGCCTCATGTAGATTAACCCCAGTGTCCCCTGTAGATTAACCCCAGTGCCTCCTGCAAATTAACCCCAGTGCCTCCTGTAGATTAGCTCCAGTGTCTCCCGTAGATTAACCACAGTGTATCCTGTAGATTAACCCCAGTGTCTCCTGTAGATTAACCCCAGTGTCTCCTGTAAATTAACCCCAGTATCTCCTGTAAATTAAACCCAGTGTCTCCTGTAGATTAACCCCAGTGTCTCCTGTAGATTAGCCCCAGTGCCTTATGTAGATTAACTCCAGTGTCCCCTGTAGATTAACTCCAGTGCGTCCTGTAGATTAAACCCTCTGTCTCCTGTAGATTTACCCCAGTTTCTCTTATAGATTAACCCCAGTGTCTCTTATAGATTAACCCCAGTGTCTCCTGTAAATCAGCCCCAGTGCCACGTGTCGATAAACTCCAGTGTCTCCTGTAGATTAACCCCTGTGGCTCCAGTAGATTGACCCGAGTGTCTCCTGTTGATTAACCCCAGTGTCTCCCGTAGACTAACCCCAGTGTCTCCTGTAGATTGACCCCAGAGTCTCCTGTAGATTAGTGCCAGTGTCTCCCGTAGATTAACCCCATTGTCACCTGTAACTGAACCCCAGTGTCTCCTGTAGATTAACTCCAGTGTCTCCTGTAGATTACCCCCAGTGTCTCCTGTAAATTAACCCCAGTGCCTCCTGTAGATTAGCCCCAGTGTCTCCCGTAGATTAACCACAGTGTATCCTGTAGATTAAACCCAGTGTCTCCTGTAGATTTAACTCACTGTCTCCTGTAGATTAACCGCAGTGCCTCCTGTAGATTAACCCCAGGTTCTGCTGTAAAATTAACTCCAGTGTCTCCTGTAGATTAACCCCAGTGTCTCCTGTAGATTTACTCCAGTGTCTCCTGTAGATTAACCCCAGTGTCTCCCGTAGATTAACCCCGGTATCTCCTGTAGTTTAACCCCAGTGCCTCCTGTAGATTTACTCCAGTGTCTCCTGTAGATTAACCCCAGTGTCTCCCGTAGATTAACCCCGGTATCTCCTGTAGTTTAACCCCAGTGCCTCCTGTAGATTAACTCCAGTGTCCCCTGTAGATTAGCCCCAGTGCCTTCTATAAATTAACTCCAATGTCCCCTGTAGATTAACCCCAGTGACTCCTGTCGATTAACCCCAGTGTCTCCTGTAGATTAACCCCAGTGTCTCCTGTAGATTAACCTCAGTTTCTCTTATAGATTAACCCCAGTGTCTCTTGTAGATTAACCCCAGTGACTCCTGTAAATCAGCCCCAGTGTCTCCTGTAGATTAGCCACAGTGTCTCCAGTAGATTAACCCCAGTGCCATCTATAGATTAAACCCAGTGTCACGTGTAGATAAATCCGAATGTCTCCTGTAGATTAACACCTGTGGCTCCAGTAGATTAACCCCAGTGCTTCCTGTAGATTAACCCCAGTGTCTAATATAGATTGACTCGTGTCTCCTGTGGGTAAACTCCAGTGTCTCCTGCAGATTAACCCCATTGTCTCCTGTGGATTAATCCCATTGTCCCCTGCGATTAATCCCAGTGTATCCTGTAGATTAACCCCAGTGTCTCCTGTAGATTTAACGCAATGTCTCCTGTAGATTAACACCAGTGTCTCCTGTAGATTAACCCCATTGTCACCTGTAACTTAACCCCAGTGTCTCCTGTAGATTAACCCCAGTGTCTCCTGCAGATTAACCCCAGGGCCTCCTGCAGAGTACCCCCAGGGTCTGCTGTAAATTAACCCCAGTGTCTCCTGTAAATTAACCAAAGTGCCTCCTGTAGATTAGCCCCAGTGTCTCCCGTAGATTAACCACAGTGTATCCTGTAGATTAAACCCAGTGTCTCCTATAGATTTAACGCAATGTCTCCTGTAGTTTAACACCAGTGTCTCCTGTAGATTAACCCCACTGTCACCTGTAACTTAACCCCAGTGCCTCCTGTAGATTAACCCCAGTGTCTCCTGTAGATTAACCCCAGTGCCTCCTGTAGATTACCCCCAGGGTCTGCTGTAAATTAACTCCAGTGTCTCCTGTAAATTAACCCCAGTGCCTCCTGTAGATTAGCCCCAGTGTCTCCCATAGATTAACCACAGTGTATCCGGTAGATTAACCCCAGTGTCTCCTGTAGATTAACCCCAATGTCTCCTGTAGATTAACCCCAGTGTCTTCTGTAGATTAACTCCAGTGTCTCCTGTAGATTAACCACAGAGTCTCCTGTAGATTAATCCCAGTGTCTCCTGTAGATTAACCCCATTGTCACCTGTAACTGAACCCCAGTGTCTCCTGCAGATTAATCCCATTGTCTCCTGTAGATTAACCCCAGTGTCTCCTATAGATTAACACCAGTGTCTCCTGTAGATTTAACCAAATGTCTCCTGTAGATTAACGCCAATGCCTCCTCTAGATTAACCCCAGGGTCTCCTGTAGATTAACCCAGTGTCTCCTGTAAATTAAACCCAGTGTCTCCTGTAGATTAACCCCCGGTCTCCCGTAGATTAACCCCAGTGCCTCCTGTAGATTAACCCCAGTGCCTCCTGCAGATAAACCCCAGTGTTCCCTTTAGATTAACCCCAGTGCCACCTGTAAATTAACCCCAGTGCCTCCTGTAGATTAGCTCCAGTGTCTTCCGTAGATTAACCACAGTATATCCTGTAGATTAACCCCAGTGTCTCCTGTAGATTAAACCCAATGTCTCCTGTCGATTAACCCCAGTGTCTCCTGTAGATAAACCCCAGTGTTTCCTGTAGATTAACCCCAGTGCCTCCCATAGATTAAGCCCAGTGTCTCCCGTAGATTAATCACAGTGTATCCTGTAGATTAAACCCAGTGTCTCCTATAGATTTAACGCAATGTCTCCTGTAGATTAACACCAGTGTCTCCTGTAGATTAACCCCACTGTCACCTGTAACTTAACCCCAGTGTCTCCTCTAGATTAACCCCAGTGTCTCCTGTAGATTAACCCCAGAGTATCCTGTTGATTAATCCCAGTGTCTCCTGTAGATTAACCCCATTGTCACCTGTAACTGAACCCCAGTGTCTCCTGCAGATTAATCCCATTGTCTCCTGTAGATTAACCCCAGTGTCTCCTATAGATTAACCCCAGTGTCTCCTGTAGATTTAACCAAATGTCTCCTGTGGATTAACTCCAGGGTCTGCTGTAGATTAACCCAGTGTCTCCTGCAGATTAAACCCAGTGTCTCCTGTAGATTAACCCCAGTGTCTCCCATAGATTAACCCCACTGTCTCCTGTAGATTAACCCCAGTGCCTCCTGCAGATTAACCCAGTGTCCCCTTTAGATTAACCCCAGTGCCCCCTGTAAATTAACCCCAGTGCCTCCCGTAGATTAAGCCCAGTGTCCCCTGTAGATTAGCCCCAGTGTCTCCTGTAAATTAACCCCAGTATCTCCTGTAAATTAAACCCAGTGTCTCCTGTAGATTAACCCCAGTGTCCCCTGTAGATTAACCCAGAGTCTCCTGTAGATTAACCCCAGTGTCTCCTGTAGAATAACCCCATTGCCTCATGTAGATTAACCCCAGTGTCCCCTGTAGATTAACCCCAGTGCCTCCTGCAAATTAACCCCAGTGCCTCCTGTAGATTAGCTCCAGTGTCTCCCGTAGATTAACCACAGTGTATCCTGTAGATTAACCCCAGTGTCTCCTGTAGATTAACCCCAATGTCTCCTGTAGATTAACCCCAGTATCTCCTGTAAATTAAACCCAGTGTCTCCTGTAGATTAACCCCAGTCTCCCCTGTAGATTAACCCCAGTGACTCCTGTAGATTAACGCCAGTGTCTCCTGTAAATTTAACCCAATGTCTCCTGTAAATTAACTCCAGTGTCTCCTGTAGATTAACCCCAGAGTCTTCTGTAGATTAGCCCCAGTGTCTCCCCTAGATTAACCCCAGTGTCTCCTGGAGATTAACCCCAGTGCCTCCAGTAAATTAACCCCAGTGCCTCCTGTAGATTAACCCCAGTGTCTCCTGTAGACTAAACGCATTGTCTCATATAGATTAACCCCAGTGCCACCTGTATATTTACCCCAGTGCCTCCTGTAGATTAACCCCAGTGACTGTTATATATTAACCCCAGTGTCTCCTGTAAATCAGCCCCAGTGTCTGTTATATATTAACCCCAGTGTCTCCTGTAAATCAGCCCCAGTGTCTCCTGTAGAAATGCCCCAGTGTCTTCTGTAGATTAACCCCAGTGCCATCTGTAGATTAAACCCAGTGCCACGTGTAGATAAATCCCATTGTCTCCTGTTGATTAACCCCTGTGGCTCCTGTAGATTAACCCCAGTGTCTCCAATGGATTAACCCCAGTGTCTCCAGTAGTTTAACCACAGTGCCTCCTGTAGATTAACCCCAGTGTCTCCTGTAGATTAACCCCAGTTTCTCTTATAGATTAACCCCAGTGTCTGTTATAAATTAACCCCAGTGTCTCCTGTAATTCAGCCCTAGTGTCTCCTGTAGATTAGACCCAGTATCTCCTGTAGATTAACCCCACATTCTCTTATAGATTAACCCCAGTGTCTCTTATATATTAACCCCACTGTCTCCTGTAAATCAGCCCCAATGTCTCCTGTAGATTAGCCCCAATGTCTCCTGTAGATTAACCCCAGTGCCATCTGTAGATTAAACCCAGTGCCACGTGTAGATAAATCCCATTGTCTCCTGTAGATTAACCCCGGTGCCTCCTGTAGATTAACCCATGTCTCCTGTAGATTAATCTCAGTGTCTCCTGTAATTTAACCCCAGTGTCTCCTGTAGATTAACCCCAGTGTCTCCTGGAGATTAACCCCAGTGTCACCTGTAGATTAATACCAGTGTCTCCTCTAGATTAACCCCAGTGTCTCCTCTAGATTAACCCCAGTGTCTCCTGTAGTTTAATCCCAGTGTCTCTTAGAGATTAACCCCAGTGTCTCCTGTAAATCAGCCCCAGTGTCTCCTGTAGATTAACCCCAGTGTCTCCTTTAGAATAACCCCATTGCCTCATGTAGATTAACCCCAGTGTCCCCTGTAGATTAACCCAGTGCCTCCTGCAAATTAGCCCCAGTGCCTGCTGTAGATTAACTCCAGTGTCCCCTGTAGATTAACACCAGTGCCACGTGTAGATTAACCCCAGTGCCTCCTGCAAATTAACCCCAGTGCCTACTGTAGATTAACTCCAGTGTCACCTGTAGATTAGCCCGAGTGCCTTCTGTACAATAACTCCAGTGTCCCTTGTAGATTAACCCCAGTGCCTCCTGGAGATTAACCCCAGTGTCTCCTGTAGATTAGCCCCAGTTTCTCTTATAGATTAACCCCAGTGTCTCATATATATGAACCCCAGTGTCTCCTGTAAATCAGGCCCAGTGTCTCCTGTAGATTAACCCCATTGTCACCTGTAATTTAACCCCAGTGTCTCCTGTAGATTAACCCCAGTGACTCCTGTCGATTAACGCCAGTGTCGCCTGTAAATTTAACCCAATGTCTCCTGTAAATTAACTCCAGTGTCTCCTGTAGATTAACCCCAGTGTCTCCTGTAGATTAGCCCCAGTGTCTCCCGTAGATTAACCCCAGTGTCTCCTGGAGATTAACCCCAGTGCCTCCAGTAAATTAACCCCAGTGCCTCCTGTAGATTAACCCCAGTGTCTCCTGTAGACTAAACGCATTGTCTCATATAGATTAACCCCAGTGCCACCTGTATATTTACCCCAGTGCCTCCTGTAGATTAACCCCAGTGACTCCTGTAGATTAACGCCAGTGTCTCCTGTAAATTTAACCCAATGTCTCCTGTAAATTAACTCCAGTGTCTCCTGTAGATTAACCCCAGTGTCTCCTGTAGATTAGCCCCAGTGTCTCCCCTAGATTAACCCCAGTGTCTCCTGGAGATTAACCCCAGTGCCTCCAGTAAATTAACCCCAGTGCCTCCTGTAGATTAACCCCAGTGTCTCCTGTAGACTAAACGCATTGTCTCATATAGATTAACCCCAGTGCCACCTGTATATTTACCCCAGTGCCTCCTGTAGATTAACCCCAGTGACTGTTATATATTAACCCCAGTGTCTCCTGTAAATCAGCCCCAGTGTCTGTTATATATTAACCCCAGTGTCTCCTGTAAATCAGCCCCAGTGTCTCCTGTAGAAAGGCCCCAGTGTCTTCTGTAGATTCACCCCAGTGCCATCTGTAGATTAAACCCAGTGCCACGTGTAGATAAATCCCATTGTCTCCTGCTGATTAACCCCTGTGGCTCCTGTAGATTAACCCCAGTGTCTCCAATGGATTAACCCCAGTATCTCCAGTAGTTTAACCACAGTGCCTCCTGTAGATTAACCCCAGTGTCTCCTGTAGATTAACCCCAGTGTCTGTTATAAATTAACCCCAGTGTCTCCTGTAAATCAGCCCTACTGTCTCCTGTAGATTAGACCCAGTATCTCCTGTAGATTAACCCCACATTCTCTTATAGATTAACCCCAGTGTCTCTTATATATTAACCCCAGTGTCTCCAGTAAATCAGCCCCAATGTCTCCTGTAGATTAGCCCCAGTGCCTCCTGTAGATTAACCCCAGTGCCATCTGTAGATTAAACCCAGTGCCACATGTAGATAAATCCCATTGTCTCCTGTAGATTAACCCCGGTGCCTCCTGTAGATTAACCCATGTCTCCTGTAGATTAATCTCAGTGTCTCCTGTAGATTAACCCCAGTGTCTCCTGGAGATTAACCCCAGTGTCACCTGTAGATTAATACCAGTGTCTCCTCTAGATTAACCCCAGTGTCTCCTCTAGATTAACCCCAGTGTCTCCTGTAGTTTAATCCCAGTGTCTCTTAGAGATTAACCCCAGTGTCTCCTGTAAATCAGCCCCAGTGTCTCCTGTAGATTAACGCCAGTGCCATCTGTGGATTAAGCTCAGTGCCACGCGGAGATAAATCAAAGTGCCTCCTGTAGATTAACCCCAGTGTCTAGTGTAGATTAACCCCAATGTCTCCTGTAGATAAATCCCATTGTCTCCTGTAGATTAACCCGAGTGTCTCCAGTAGATTAACCCCAGTGCCTCCTGTAGATTACCTCCAGTGTCTTCTGTAGATTAGACCCAGTGTCTCCTCTAGATTAACTCCAGTGTCCCTTGTAGATTAACCCCAGTGCCTCCTGTAGATTAACCCCAGTGTCTACTGTAGATTAACTCCAGTGTCTCCTGTGGATTAACCCCAGTGTCTCCTGTACATTAACCCCAGTTTCTCCTGTAGATTAACCCCAGTGTCTCCTGTAGATTTACCCCATTCTCTCCTGTAGATTAACCCCAGTGTCTCCTGTACATTAACCCCAGTGTCTCCTATGGATTAATCCCATTATCTGCTGCAGATTAACCCCAATGTCTCCTGTAGATTAACACCAGTGCCTCCTGTAAATTAACCCCAGAGTCTCCTGTAGCTTAATCCCAGTGTCTCCTGTAGATTAACCCCATTGTCACCTGTAACTTAACCCCCGTGTTTCCTGTAGATTAACCCCAGTGTCTCCTGTAGATTTACCCCATTCTCTCCTGTAGATTAACCCCAGTGTCTCCTGTACATTAACCCCAGTGTCTCCTATGGATTAATCCCATTATCTCCTGCAGATTAACCCCAATGTCTCCTGTAGATTAACACCAGTGCCTCCTGTAAATTAACCCCAGAGTCTCCTGTAGCTTAATCCCAGTGTCTCCTGTAGATTAACCCCATTGTCACCTGTAACTTAACCCCCGTGTTTCCTGTAGATTAACCCCAGTGTCTCCTGTAGATTTACCCCATTCTCTCCTGTAGATTAACCCCAGTGTCTCCTGTACATTAACCCCAGTGTCTCCTATGGATTAATCCCATTATCTCCTGCAGATTAACCCCAATGTCTCCTGTAGATTAACACCAGTGCCTCCTGTAAATTAACCCCAGAGTCTCCTGTAGCTTAATCCCAGTGTCTCCTGTAGATTAACCCCATTGTCACCTGTAACTTAACCCCCGTGTTTCCTGTAGATTAACCCCAGTGTCTCCTGTAGATTAACCCCAGTGGCTCTTGTAGATTTAACCCAATGTCTCCTGCAGATTAACCCCAGTGCCTCCTGTAGATTAACCCCAGTGCCTCCTGTAGATTAACCCCAGTCCCTCCTGTAGATTAACCCCAGTGTCCCCTGTAGATTAACCCCATTACCTCTTGTAGATTAATCCCAGTGTCTCCTGTAGAGTAACCCCAGTGACTCCTGTAGAGTAACCCCAGTGTCTCCTGTAGATTAACTCCAGTGTCCCCTGTAGATTAACACCAGTGCCACGTGTAGATTAACCCCAGTGCCTCCTGCAAATTAACCCCAGTGCCTACTGTAGATTAACTCCAGTGTCACCTGTAGATTAGCCCGAGTGCCTTCTGTAGAATAACTCCAGTGTCCCTTGTAGATTAACCCCAGTGCCTCCTGGAGATTAACCCCAGTGTCTCCTGTAGATTAGCCCCAGTTTCTCTTATAGATTAACCCCAGTGTCTCATATATATGAACCCCAGTGTCTCCTGTAAATCAGGCCCAGTGTCTCCTGTAGATTAACCCCATTGTCACCTGTAATTTAACCCCAGTGTCTCCTGTAGATTAACCCCAGTGACTCCTGTCGATTAACGCCAGTGTCTCCTGTAAATTTAACCCAATGTCTCCTGTAAATTAACTCCAGTGTCTCCTGTAGATTAACCCCAGTGTCTCCTGTAGATTAGCCCCAGTGTCTCCCATAGATTAACCCCAGTGTCTCCTGGAGATTAACCCCAGTGCCTCCAGTAAATTAACCCCAGTGCCTCCTGTAGATTAACCCCAGTGTCTCCTGTAGACTAAACGCATTGTCTCATATAGATTAACCCCAGTGCCACCTGTATATTTACCCCAGTGCCTCCTGTAGATTAACCCCAGTGACTCCTGTAGATTAACGCCAGTGTCTCCTGTAAATTTAACCCAATGTCTCCTGTAAATTAACTCCAGTGTCTCCTGTAGATTAACCCCAGTGTCTCCTGTAGATTAGCCCCAGTGTCTCCCCTAGATTAACCCCAGTGTCTCCTGGAGATTAACCCCAGTGTCTCCTGTAAATCAGCCCCAGTGTCTCCTGTAGATTAACCCCAGTGTCTCCTGTAGAATAACCCCATTGCCTCATGTAGATTAACCCCAGTGTCCCCTGTAGATTAACCCCAGTGCCTCCTGCAAATTAGCCCCAGTGCCTGCTGTAGATTAACTCCAGTGTCCCCTGTAGATTAACACCAGTGCCACGTGTAGATTAACCCCAGTGCCTCCTGCAAATTAACCCCAGTGCCTACTGTAGATTAACTCCAGTGTCACCTGTAGATTAGCCCGAGTGCCTTCTGTAGAATAACTCCAGTGTCCCTTGTAGATTAACCCCAGTGCCTCCTGGAGATTAACCCCAGTGTCTCCTGTAGATTAGCCCCAGTTTCTCTTATAGATTAACCCCAGTGTCTCATATATATGAACCCCAGTGTCTCCTGTAAATCAGGCCCAGTGTCTCCTGTAGATTAACCCCATTGTCACCTGTAATTTAACCCCAGTGTCTCCTGTAGATTAACCCCAGTGACTCCTGTCGATTAACGCCAGTGTCTCCTGTAAATTTAACCCAATGTCTCCTGTAAATTAACTCCAGTGTCTCCTGTAGATTAACCCCAGTGTCTCCTGTAGATTAGCCCCAGTGTCTCCCGTAGATTAACCCCAGTGTCTCCTGGAGATTAACCCCAGTGCCTCCAGTAAATTAACCCCAGTGCCTCCTGTAGATTAACCCCAGTGTCTCCTGTAGACTAAACGCATTGTCTCATATAGATTAACACCAGTGCCACCTGTATATTTACCCCAGTGCCTCCTGTAGATTAACCCCAGTGACTCCTGTAGATTAACGCCAGTGTCTCCTGTAAATTTAACCCAATGTCTCCTGTAAATTAACTCCAGTGTCTCCTGTAGATTAACCCCAGTGTCTCCTGTAGATTAGCCCCAGTGTCTCCCCTAGATTAACCCCAGTGTCTCCTGGAGATTAACCCCAGTGCCTCCAGTAAATTAACCCCAGTGCCTCCTGTAGATTAACCCCAGTGTCTCCTGTAGACTAAACGCATTGTCTCATATAGATTAACCCCAGTGCCACCTGTATATTTACCCCAGTGCCTCCTGTAGATTAACCCCAGTGACTGTTATATATTAACCCCAGTGTCTCCTGTAAATCAGCCCCAGTGTCTGTTATATATTAACCCCAGTGTCTCCTGTAAATCAGCCCCAGTGTCTTCTGTAGATTAACCCCAGTGCCATCTGTAGATTAAACCCAGTGCCACGTGTAGATAAATCCCATTGTCTCCTGTTGATTAACCCCTGTGGCTCCTGTAGATTAACCCCAGTGTCTCCAATGGATTAACCCCAGTATCTCCAGTAGTTTAACCACAGTGCCTCCTGTATATTAACCCCAGTGTCTCCTGTAGATTAACCCCAGTGTCTGTTATAAATTAACCCCAGTGTCTCCTATAAATCAGCCCTAGTGTCTCCTGTAGATTAGACCCAGTATCTCCTGTAGATTAACCCCACATTCTCTTATAGATTAACCCCAGTGTCTCTTATATATTAACCCCAGTGTCTCCAGTAAATCAGCCCCAATGTCTCCTGTAGATTAGCCCCAGTGCCTCCTGTAGATTAACCCCAGTGCCATCTGTAGATTAAACCCAGTGCCACATGTAGATAAATCCCATTGTCTCCTGTAGATTAACCCCGGTGCCTCCTGTAGATTAACCCATGTCTCCTGTAGATTAATCTCAGTGTCTCCTGTAGATTAACCCCAGTGTCTCCTGGAGATTAACCCCAGTGTCACCTGTAGATTAATACCAGTGTCTCCTCTAGATTAACCCCAGTGTCTCCTCTAGATTAACCCCAGTGTCTCCTGTAGTTTAATCCCAGTGTCTCTTAGAGATTAACCCCAGTGTCTCCTGTAAATCAGCCCCAGTGTCTCCTGTAGATTAACGCCAGTGCCATCTGTGGATTAAACTCAGTGCCACGCGGAGATAAATCAAAGTGCCTCCTGTAGATTAAACCCAGTGTCTAGTGTAGATTAACCCCAGTGTCTCCTGTAGATAAATCCCATTGTCTCCTGTAGATTAACCCGAGTGTCTCCAGTAGATTAACCCCAGTGCCTCCTGTAGATTACCTCCAGTGTCTTCTGTAGATTAGACCCAGTGTCTCCTCTAGATTAACTCCAGTGTCCCTTGTAGATTAACCCCAGTGCCTCCTGTAGATTAAGGCAGTGTCTACTGTAGATTAACTCCAGTGTCTCCTGTGGATTAACCCCAGTGTCTCCTGTACATTAACCCCAGTTTCTCCTGTAGATTAACCCCAGTGTCTCCTGTAGATTTACCCCATTCTCTCCTGTAGATTAACCCCAGTGTCTCCTGTACATTAACCCCAGTGTCTCCTATGGATTAATCCCATTATCTGCTGCAGATTAACCCCAATGTCTCCTGTAGATTAACACCAGTGCCTCCTGTAAATTAACCCCAGAGTCTCCTGTAGCTTAATCCCAGTGTCTCCTGTAGATTAACCCCATTGTCACCTGTAACTTAACCCCCGTGTTTCCTGTAGATTAACCCCAGTGTCTCCTGTAGATTTACCCCATTCTCTCCTGTAGATTAACCCCAGTGTCTCCTGTACATTAACCCCAGTGTCTCCTATGGATTAATCCCATTTAACTCCTGCAGATTAACCCCAATGTCTCCTGTAGATTAACACCAGTGCCTCCTGTAAATTAACCCCAGAGTCTCCTGTAGCTTAATCCCAGTGTCTCCTGTAGATTAACCGCATTGTCACCTGTAACTTAACCCCCGTGTTTCCTGTAGATTAACCCCCGTGTCTCCTGTAGATTTACCCCATTCTCTCCTGTAGATTAACCCCAGTGTCTCCTGTACATTAACCCCAGTGTCTCCTATGGATTAATCCCATTATCTCCTGCAGATTAACCCCAATGTCTCCTGTAGATTAACACCAGTGCCTCCTGTAAATTAACCCCAGAGTCTCCTGTAGCTTAATCCCAGTGTCTCCTGTAGATTAACCCCATTGTCACCTGTAACTTAACCCCCGTGTTTCCTGTAGATTAACCCCAGTGTCTCCTGTAGATTTACCCCATTCTCTCCTGTAGATTAACCCCAGTGTCTCCTGTACATTAACCCCAGTGTCTCCTATGGATTAATCCCATTATCTCCTGCAGATTAACCCCAATGTCTCCTGTAGATTAACACCAGTGCCTCCTGTAAATTAACCCCAGAGTCTCCTGTAGCTTAATCCCAGTGTCTCCTGTAGATTAACCCCATTGTCACCTGTAACTTAACCCCCGTGTTTCCTGTAGATTAACCCCAGTGTCTCCTGTAGATTAACCCCAGTGGCTCTTGTAGATTTAACCCAATGTCTCCTGCAGATTAACCCCAGTGCCTCCTGTAGATTAACCCCAGTGCCTCCTGTAGATTAACCCCAGTCCCTCCTGTAGATTAACCCCAGTGTCCCCTGTAGATTAACCCCATTACCTCTTGTAGATTAATCCCAGTGTCTCCTGTAGAGTAACCCCAGTGACTCCTGTAGATTAACTCCAGTGTCACCTGTAGATTAGCCCGAGTGCCTTCTGTAGAATAACTCCAGTGTCCCTTGTAGATTAACCCCAGTGCCTCCTGGAGATTAACCCCAGTGTCTCCTGTAGATTAGCCCCAGTTTCTCTTATAGATTAACCCCAGTGTCTCATATATATGAACCCCAGTGTCTCCTGTAAATCAGGCCCAGTGTCTCCTGTAGATTAACCCCATTGTCACCTGTAATTTAACCCCAGTGTCTCCTGTAGATTAACCCCAGTGACTCCTGTCGATTAACGCCAGTGTCTCCTGTAAATTTAACCCAATGTCTCCTGTAAATTAACTCCAGTGTCTCCTGTAGATTAACCCCAGTGTCTCCTGTAGATTAGCCCCAGTGTCTCCCGTAGATTAACCCCAGTGTCTCCTGGAGATTAACCCCAGTGCCTCCAGTAAATTAACCCCAGTGCCTCCTGTAGATTAACCCCAGTGTCTCCTGTAGACTAAACGCATTGTCTCATATAGATTAACCCCAGTGCCACCTGTATATTTACCCCAGTGCCTCCTGTAGATTAACCCCAGTGACTGTTATATATTAACCCCAGTGTCTCCTGTAAATCAGCCCCAGTGTCTGTTATATATTAACCCCAGTGTCTCCTGTAAATCAGCCCCAGTGTCTTCTGTAGATTAACCCCAGTGCCATCTGTAGATTAAACCCAGTGCCACGTGTAGATAAATCCCATTGTCTCCTGTTGATTAACCCCTGTGGCTCCTGTAGATTAACCCCAGTGTCTCCAATGGATTAACCCCAGTATCTCCAGTAGTTTAACCACAGTGCCTCCTGTATATTAACCCCAGTGTCTCCTGTAGATTAACCCCAGTGTCTGTTATAAATTAACCCCAGTGTCTCCTATAAATCAGCCCTAGTGTCTCCTGTAGATTAGACCCAGTATCTCCTGTAGATTAACCCCACATTCTCTTATAGATTAACCCCAGTGTCTCTTATATATTAACCCCAGTGTCTCCAGTAAATCAGCCCCAATGTCTCCTGTAGATTAGCCCCAGTGCCTCCTGTAGATTAACCCCAGTGCCATCTGTAGATTAAACCCAGTGCCACATGTAGATAAATCCCATTGTCTCCTGTAGATTAACCCCGGTGCCTCCTGTAGATTAACCCATGTCTCCTGTAGATTAATCTCAGTGTCTCCTGTAGATTAACCCCAGTGTCTCCTGGAGATTAACCCCAGTGTCACCTGTAGATTAATACCAGTGTCTCCTCTAGATTAACCCCAGTGTCTCCTCTAGATTAACCCCAGTGTCTCCTGTAGTTTAATCCCAGTGTCTCTTAGAGATTAACCCCAGTGTCTCCTGTAAATCAGCCCCAGTGTCTCCTGTAGATTAACGCCAGTGCCATCTGTGGATTAAACTCAGTGCCACGCGGAGATAAATCAAAGTGCCTCCTGTAGATTTAACCCAGTGTCTAGTGTAGATTAACCCCAGTGTCTCCTGTAGATAAATCCCATTGTCTCCTGTAGATTAACCCGAGTGTCTCCAGTAGATTAACCCCAGTGCCTCCTGTAGATTACCTCCAGTGTCTTCTGTAGATTAGACCCAGTGTCTCCTCTAGATTAACTCCAGTGTCCCTTGTAGATTAACCCCAGTGCCTCCTGTAGATTAAGGCAGTGTCTACTGTAGATTAACTCCAGTGTCTCCTGTGGATTAACCCCAGTGTCTCCTGTACATTAACCCCAGTTTCTCCTGTAGATTAACCCCAGTGTCTCCTGTAGATTTACCCCATTCTCTCCTGTAGATTAACCCCAGTGTCTCCTGTACATTAACCCCAGTGTCTCCTATGGATTAATCCCATTATCTGCTGCAGATTAACCCCAATGTCTCCTGTAGATTAACACCAGTGCCTCCTGTAAATTAACCCCAGAGTCTCCTGTAGCTTAATCCCAGTGTCTCCTGTAGATTAACCCCATTGTCACCTGTAACTTAACCCCCGTGTTTCCTGTAGATTAACCCCAGTGTCTCCTGTAGATTTACCCCATTCTCTCCTGTAGATTAACCCCAGTGTCTCCTGTACATTAACCCCAGTGTCTCCTATGGATTAATCCCATTATCTCCTGCAGATTAACCCCAATGTCTCCTGTAGATTAACACCAGTGCCTCCTGTAAATTAACCCCAGAGTCTCCTGTAGCTTAATCCCAGTGTCTCCTGTAGATTAACCCCATTGTCACCTGTAACTTAACCCCCGTGTTTCCTGTAGATTAACCCCAGTGTCTCCTGTAGATTTACCCCATTCTCTCCTGTAGATTAACCCCAGTGTCTCCTGTACATTAACCCCAGTGTCTCCTATGGATTAATCCCATTTAACTCCTGCAGATTAACCCCAATGTCTCCTGTAGATTAACACCAGTGCCTCCTGTAAATTAACCCCAGAGTCTCCTGTAGCTTAACCCCAGTGTCTCCTGTAGATTAACCGCATTGTCACCTGTAACTTAACCCCCGTGTTTCCTGTAGATTAACCCCCGTGTCTCCTGTAGATTTACCCCATTCTCTCCTGTAGATTAACCCCAGTGTCTCCTGTACATTAACCCCAGTGTCTCCTATGGATTAATCCCATTATCTCCTGCAGATTAACCCCAATGTCTCCTGTAGATTAACACCAGTGCCTCCTGTAAATTAACCCCAGAGTCTCCTGTAGCTTAATCCCAGTGTCTCCTGTAGATTAACCCCATTGTCACCTGTAACTTAACCCCCGTGTTTCCTGTAGATTAACCCCAGTGTCTCCTGTAGATTTACCCCATTCTCTCCTGTAGATTAACCCCAGTGTCTCCTGTACATTAACCCCAGTGTCTCCTATGGATTAATCCCATTATCTCCTGCAGATTAACCCCAATGTCTCCTGTAGATTAACACCAGTGCCTCCTGTAAATTAACCCCAGAGTCTCCTGTAGCTTAATCCCAGTGTCTCCTGTAGATTAACCCCATTGTCACCTGTAACTTAACCCCCGTGTTTCCTGTAGATTAACCCCAGTGTCTCCTGTAGATTAACCCCAGTGGCTCTTGTAGATTTAACCCAATGTCTCCTGCAGATTAACCCCAGTGCCTCCTGTAGATTAACCCCAGTGCCTCCTGTAGATTAACCCCAGTCCCTCCTGTAGATTAACCCTAGTGTCCCCTGTAGATTAACCCCATTACCTCTTGTAGATTAATCCCAGTGTCTCCTGTAGAGTAACCCCAGTGACTCCTGTAGAGTAACCCCACTGTCTCCTGTAGATTAACCCCAGTGTCCCCTGTAGATTAAACCCAGTGTCTCCTGTAGATTAAGCCCATTGTCTCCTGCAGATTAACCCCAGTGTCTCCTGTAGATTTACGCCCGGTGCCGCCTGTAAATTAACCCCAGTGTCTCCTGTAAATTAGACCCAGTGTCTCCTGTAGATTAACCCCAGTTTCTCTTATAGATTAACCCCAGTGTCTCTTATATATTAACCCCAGTGTCTCCTGCAAATCAGCCCCAGTGTCTCCTGTCGATCAACCCCAGTGCCATCTGTAGATTAAACCCAGTTTTACGTTTAGATAAATCCCATTGTCTCTTGTAGATTAACCCCTGTGGCTCCTGTAGATTAACCCCAGTGTCTCCAGTAGATTAACCCCAGTGCCTCCTGCAGATTAACACCATTGTCTACTGTAAATTAACCCCAATGTCTCCTGTGGATTAACCCCAGTGTCTCCAGTACATTAAGCCCAGTCGCTCCTGTAGATTAACCCCAGTGTCTCCTGTAGATTAACATCAATGTCTCCTGTAGATTAACCCCAGTGCCTCCTGTAAATTAACCCCAGAGTCTCCTGTAGATTAATCCCAGTGTCTCCTGTAGATTAACCCCAGTGTCTCCTGTAGATTAGCCCCAGTGGCTCCTGTAGATTTAACCCAATGTCTCCTGTAGATTAACCCCAGTGCCTCCTGTGGATTAACCCCAGAACTCCTGTGGATTAACCCCAGTGCCTCCTGTAGATTAACCCCAGTGCCTCCTGTACATTAACCCCAGTGTCCCCTGTAGATTAACCCCAGTGCCTCCTGTAGATTAATCCCTGTGTCTCCTGTAGAGTAACCCCAGTGTCTCCTGTAGAGTAACCCCAGTGCCTCCTGTAGATTAACCCCAGTGCCTCCTGTAGATTAACCCCAGTGCCTCCTGTACATTAACCCCAGTGTCCCCTGTAGATTAACCCCAGTGCCTCCTGTAGATTAATCCCTGTGTCTCCTGTAGAGTAACCCCAGTGTCTCCTGTAGAGTAACCCCAGTGCCTCCTGTAGATTAACCCCAGTGCCTCCTGTAGATTAACCCCAGTGCCTCCTGTAGATTAATCTCAGTGTCTCCTGTAGATTAACCCCAGTGTCTCCTGTAATTTAACCCCAGTGTCTCCTGTAGATTAACCCCAGTGTCTCCTGGAGATTAACCCCAGTGTCACATGTAGATTAATACCAGTGCCTCCTGTAGATTAACCCCAGTGTCTTCTGTAAATTAGACCCAGTGTCTCCTGTAGATTAACGTCATTGTCTCCTGTAGATTTACATCAGTGGCTCCTGTAGCTCAACCCCAGTGCCTCCAGTAGATTAACCCGTGTCTCCTGTAGATTAATCCCAATGTCTCCTCTAGATTAACCCCAGTGTCGCCTATAGTTTAATCCCAGTGTCTCTTAGAGATTAACCCCAGTGTCTCCTGTAAATCAGCCCCAGTGTCTCCTGTAGATTAACCCCATTGTCTACTGTAGATTAACCCCAGTGTCTCATGTGGATTAACCCCAGTGTCTCCTGTACATTAACCTCAGTCTCTCCTGTAGATTAACCCCAGTGTCTCCTGTAGATTAACCCCAATGTCTCCTGTAGATTAATCTCAGGGTCTCCTGGAGATTAACCCCAGTGTCACCTGTAGATTAATACCAGTGCCTCCTGTAGATTAATCCCAGTGTCTTCTGTAGATTAGACCCAGTGTCTCCTGTAGATTAACGGCAGTGTCTCCTGTAGATTAACCCCATTGTCAACTGTTACTTAACCCAGTGTCTCCTGTAGATTAACCCCAATTTCTCCTGTAGATTAACCCCAGTTTCTCCTGTAGATTTAACACAATGTCTCCTGTAGATTAACGCCAGTGTCCCCTGTAGATTTGCCCCAATGTCTCCTGTAAATTAACCCCAGTGTATCCTGTAGATTAACCCCAGTGTCTCTTATAGATTAACCCCAGTGTGTTTTATATATTAACCCGAGTGTCTCCTGTAGATTAGCCCCAGTGTCTCCTGTAGATTAACCCCAGTGACAACTGTAGATTAAACCCAGTGCCACATGTAGATAAATCCCATTGTCTCCTGTAGATTAACCCAGTGTCTCCAGTAGATTAACCACAGTGCCTCCTGTAGATTAACCCCAGTGTCTACTGTAGATTAACCCCAGTGTCTCCAGTAGTTTAACCACAGTGCCTCCTGTAGAATAACCCCAGTGTCTCCTGTAGATTAACCCCAGTTTCTCTTATAGATTAACCCCAGTGTCTGTTATATATTAACCCCAGTGTCTCCTATAAATCAGCCCTAGTGTCTCCTGTAGATTAGACCCAGTGTCTCCTGTAGATTAACCCCACATTCTCTTATAGATTAACCCCAGTGTCTCTTATATATTAACCCCACTGTCTCCTGTAAATCAGCCCCAATGTCTCCTGTAGATTAGCCCCAGTGTCTCCTGTAGATTAACCCCAGTGTCTCCTGTAGATTAACCCCAGTGTCTCCTATGGATTAATCCCATTTTCTCCTGCAGATTAACCCCAATATCTCCTGTAGATTAACACCAGTGCCTCCTGTAAATTAACCCCAGAGTCTCCTGTAGATTAATCCCAGTGTCTCCTGTAGACTAACCCCATTGTCACCTGTAGATCAACCCCATTGTCACCTGTAGATTAACCCCAGTGTCTCCTGTAGATTAACCCCAATGTCTTCTGTAGATTAGACCCAGTGTCTCCTGTAGATTAACGCCAGTGTCTCCGGTAGATTAACCCCAGTGCCTCCTGTAGATTAACCCCAGTGCATCCTGTAGATTAACCCGTGTCACCTGTTGATTAATGCCAGTGTCTCCTCTAGATTATCCCCAGTGTTTCCTCTAGATTAACCCCAGTGTCTAGTGTAGATTAACCCCAGTGTCTCTTGTTGATTAACCCCAGTGTCCCCTGTAGATTAAACCCAGTGTCTCCTGTAGATTAAGCCCATTGTCTCCTGCAGATTAACCCCAGTGTCTCCTGTAGATTTACCCCCGGTGCCGCCTGTAAATTAACCCCTGTGTCTCCTGTAGATTAACCCCAGTTTCTCTTATAGATTAACCCCAGTGTCTGTTATAGATTAACCCCAGTGTCTACTGTAAATCAGCACCAGTGCCACCTGTAGATTAAACCCAGTGCCACGTGTAGATAAACTCCAGTGTCTCCTGTAGATTAACCCCTGTGGCTCCAGTAGATTGACCCCAGTGTCTCCTGTTGATTAACCCCAGTGTCTCCCGTAGACTAACCCCAGTGTCTCCTGTAGATTGACCCCAGAGTCTCCTGTAGATTAGTGCCAGTGTCTCCTGTAGATTAACCCCATTGTCACCTGTAACTTAACCCCAGTGTCTCCTGTAGATTAACTCCAGTGTCTCCTGTAGATTAACCCCAGTGTCTCCTGTAGATTAACCCCAGTGCCTCCTGTAGATTACCCCCAGGGTCTGCTGTAAATTAACCCCAGTGTCTCCTGTAAATTAACCCCAGTGCCTCCTGTAGATTAGCCCCAGTGTCTCCCGTAGATTAACCACAGTGTATCCTGTAGATTAAACCCAGTGTCTCCTGTAGATTAACTCAATTGTCTCCTGTAGATTAACCCCAGTGTCTCCTGTACATTAACCCCAGTGTCTCCTATGGATTAATCCCATTTATCTCCTGCAGATTAACCCCAATGTCTCCTGTAGATTAACACCAGTGCCTCCTGTAAATTAACCCCAGAGTCTCCTGTAGCTTAATCCCAGTGTCTCCAGTAGATTAACCCCATTGTCACCTGTAACTTAACCCCCGTGTTTCCTGTAGATTAACCCCAGTGTCTCCTGTAGATTTACCCCATTCTCTCCTGTAGATTAACCCCAGTGTCTCCTGTACATTAACCCCAGTGTCTCCTATGGATTAATCCCATTATCTCCTGCAGATTAACCCCAATGTCTCCTGTAGATTAACACCAGTGCCTCCTGTAAATTAACCCCAGAGTCTCCTGTAGCTTAATCCCAGTGTCTCCTGTAGATTAACCCCATTGTCACCTGTAACTTAACCCCCGTGTTTCCTGTAGATTAACCCCAGTGTCTCCTGTAGATTTACCCCATTCTCTCCTGTAGATTAACCCCAGTGTCTCCTGTACATTAACCCCAGTGTCTCCTATGGATTAATCCCATTTAACTCCTGCAGATTAACCCCAATGTCTCCTGTAGATTAACACCAGTGCCTCCTGTAAATTAACCCCAGAGTCTCCTGTAGCTTAATCCCAGTGTCTCCTGTAGATTAACCGCATTGTCACCTGTAACTTAACCCCCGTGTTTCCTGTAGATTAACCCCCGTGTCTCCTGTAGATTTACCCCATTCTCTCCTGTAGATTAACCCCAGTGTCTCCTGTACATTAACCCCAGTGTCTCCTATGGATTAATCCCATTATCTCCTGCAGATTAACCCCAATGTCTCCTGTAGATTAACACCAGTGCCTCCTGTAAATTAACCCCAGAGTCTCCTGTAGCTTAATCCCAGTGTCTCCTGTAGATTAACCCCATTGTCACCTGTAACTTAACCCCCGTGTTTCCTGTAGATTAACCCCAGTGTCTCCTGTAGATTTACCCCATTCTCTCCTGTAGATTAACCCCAGTGTCTCCTGTACATTAACCCCAGTGTCTCCTATGGATTAATCCCATTATCTCCTGCAGATTAACCCCAATGTCTCCTGTAGATTAACACCAGTGCCTCCTGTAAATTAACCCCAGAGTCTCCTGTAGCTTAATCCCAGTGTCTCCTGTAGATTAACCCCATTGTCACCTGTAACTTAACCCCCGTGTTTCCTGTAGATTAACCCCAGTGTCTCCTGTAGATTAACCCCAGTGGCTCTTGTAGATTTAACCCAATGTCTCCTGCAGATTAACCCCAGTGCCTCCTGTAGATTAACCCCAGTGCCTCCTGTAGATTAACCCCAGTCCCTCCTGTAGATTAACCCCAGTGTCCCCTGTAGATTAACCCCATTACCTCTTGTAGATTAATCCCAGTGTCTCCTGTAGAGTAACCCCAGTGACTCCTGTAGAGTAACCCCACTGTCTCCTGTAGATTAACCCCAGTGTCCCCTGTAGATTAAACCCAGTGTCTCCTGTAGATTAAGCCCATTGTCTCCTGCAGATTAACCCCAGTGTCTCCTGTAGATTTACGCCCGGTGCCGCCTGTAAATTAACCCCAGTGTCTCCTGTAAATTAGACCCAGTGTCTCCTGTAGATTAACCCCAGTTTCTCTTATAGATTAACCCCAGTGTCTCTTATATATTAACCCCAGTGTCTCCTGCAAATCAGCCCCAGTGTCTCCTGTCGATCAACCCCAGTGCCATCTGTAGATTAAACCCAGTTTTACGTTTAGATAAATCCCATTGTCTCTTGTAGATTAACCCCTGTGGCTCCTGTAGATTTACCCCAGTGTCTCCAGTAGATTAACCCCAGTGCCTCCTGCAGATTAACACCATTGTCTACTGTAAATTAACCCCAATGTCTCCTGTGGATTAACCCCAGTGTCTCCAGTACATTAAGCCCAGTCGCTCCTGTAGATTAACCCCAGTGTCTCCTGTAGATTAACATCAATGTCTCCTGTAGATTAACCCCAGTGCCTCCTGTAAATTAACCCCAGAGTCTCCTGTAGATTAATCCCAGTGTCTCCTGTAGATTAACCCCAGTGTCTCCTGTAGATTAGCCCCAGTGGCTCCTGTAGATTTAACCCAATGTCTCCTGTAGATTAACCCCAGTGCCTCCTGTGGATTAACCCCAGAACTCCTGTGGATTAACCCCAGTGCCTCCTGTAGATTAACCCCAGTGCCTCCTGTACATTAACCCCAGTGTCCCCTGTAGATTAACCCCAGTGCCTCCTGTAGATTAATCCCTGTGTCTCCTGTAGAGTAACCCCAGTGTCTCCTGTAGAGTAACCCCAGTGTCTCCTGTAGATTAACCCCAGTGCCTCCTGTAGATTAACCCCAGTGCCTCCTGTAGATTAATCTCAGTGTCTCCTGTAGATTAACCCCAGTGTCTCCTGTAATTTAACCCCAGTGTCTCCTGTAGATTAACCCCAGTGTCTCCTGGAGATTAACCCCAGTGTCACATGTAGATTAATACCAGTGCCTCCTGTAGATTAACCCCAGTGTCTTCTGTAAATTAGACCCAGTGTCTCCTGTAGATTAACGTCATTGTCTCCTGTAGATTTACACCAGTGGCTCCTGTAGCTCAACCCCAGTGCCTCCAGTAGATTAACCCGTGTCTCCTGTAGATTAATCCCAATGTCTCCTCTAGATTAACCCCAGTGTCGCCTATAGTTTAATCCCAGTGTCTCTTAGAGATTAACCCCAGTGTCTCCTGTAAATCAGCCCCAGTGTCTCCTGTAGATTAACCCCATTGTCTACTGTAGATTAACCCCAGTGTCTCATGTGGATTAACCCCAGTGTCTCCTGTACATTAACCTCAGTCTCTCCTGTAGATTAACCCCAGTGTCTCCTGTAGATTAATCTCAGGGTCTCCTGGAGATTAACCCCAGTGTCACCTGTAGATTAATACCAGTGCCTCCTGTAGATTAATCCCAGTGTCTTCTGTAGATTAGACCCAGTGTCTCCTGTAGATTAACGGCAGTGTCTCCTGTAGATTAACCCCATTGTCAACTGTTACTTAACCCAGTGTCTCCTGTAGATTAACCCCAATTTCTCCTGTAGATTAACCCCAGTTTCTCCTGTAGATTTAACACAATGTCTCCTGTAGATTAACGCCAGTGTCCCCTGTAGATTTGCCCCAATGTCTCCTGTAAATTAACCCCAGTGTATCCTGTAGATTAACCCCAGTGTCTCTTATAGATTAACCCCAGTGTGTTTTATATATTAACCCGAGTGTCTCCTGTAGATTAGCCCCAGTGTCTCCTGTAGATTCACCCCAGTGCCATCTGTAGATTAAACCCAGTGCCACATGTAGATAAATCCCATTGTCTCCTGTAGATTAACCCAGTGTCTCCAGTAGATTAACCACAGTGCCTCCTGTAGATTAACCCCAGTGTCTACTGTAGATTAACCCCAGTGTCTCCAGTAGTTTAACCACAGTGCCTCCTGTAGAATAACCCCAGTGTCTCCTGTAGATTAACCCCAGTTTCTCTTATAGATTAACCCCAGTGTCTGTTATATATTAACCCCAGTGTCTCCTATAAATCAGCCCTAGTGTCTCCTGTAGATTAGACCCAGTGTCTCCTGTAGATTAACCCCACATTCTCTTATAGATTAACCCCAGTGTCTCTTATATATTAACCCCACTGTCTCCTGTAAATCAGCCCCAATGTCTCCTGTAGATTAGCCCCAGTGTCTCCTGTAGATTAACCCCAGTGTCTCCTGTAGATTAACCCCAGTGTCTCCTATGGATTAATCCCATTTTCTCCTGCAGATTAACCCCAATGTCTCCTGTAGATTAACACCAGTGCCTCCTGTAAATTAACCCCAGAGTCTCCTGTAGATTAATCCCAGTGTCTCCTGTAGACTAACCCCATTGTCACCTGTAGATCAACCCCATTGTCACCTGTAGATTAACCCCAGTGTCTCCTGTAGATTAACCCCAATGTCTTCTGTAGATTAGACCCAGTGTCTCCTGTAGATTAACGCCAGTGTCTCCGGTAGATTAACCCCAGTGCCTCCTGTAGATTAACCCCAGTGCATCCTGTAGATTAACCCGTGTCACCTGTTGATTAATGCCAGTGTCTCCTCTAGATTATCCCCAGTGTTTCCTCTAGATTAACCCCAGTGTCTAGTGTAGATTAACCCCAGTGTCTCTTGTTGATTAACCCCAGTGTCCCCTGTAGATTAAACCCAGTGTCTCCTGTAGATTAAGCCCATTGTCTCCTGCAGATTAACCCCAGTGTCTCCTGTAGATTTACCCCCGGTGCCGCCTGTAAATTAACCCCTGTGTCTCCTGTAGATTAACCCCAGTTTCTCTTATAGATTAACCCCAGTGTCTGTTATAGATTAACCCCAGTGTCTACTGTAAATCAGCACCAGTGCCACCTGTAGATTAAACCCAGTGCCACGTGTAGATAAACTCCAGTGTCTCCTGTAGATTAACCCCTGTGGCTCCAGTAGATTGACCCCAATGTCTCCTGTTGATTAACCCCAGTGTCTCCCGTAGACTAACCCCAGTGTCTCCTGTAGATTGACCCCAGAGTCTCCTGTAGATTAGTGCCAGTGTCTCCTGTAGATTAACCCCATTGTCACCTGTAACTTAACCCCAGTGTCTCCTGTAGATTAACTCCAGTGTCTCCTGTAGATTAACCCCAGTGTCTCCTGTAGATTAACCCCAGTGCCTCCTGTAGATTACCCCCAGGGTCTGCTGTAAATTAACCCCAGTGTCTCCTGTAAATTAACCCCAGTGCCTCCTGTAGATTAGCCCCAGTGTCTCCCGTAGATTAACCACAGTGTATCCTGTAGATTAAACCCAGTGTCTCCTGTAGATTAACTCAATTGTCTCCTGTAGATTAACCCCAGTGTCTCCTGTACATTAACCCCAGTGTCTCCTATGGATTAATCCCATTTATCTCCTGCAGATTAACCCCAATGTCTCCTGTAGATTAACACCAGTGCCTCCTGTAAATTAACCCCAGAGTCTCCTGTAGCTTAATCCCAGTGTCTCCTGTAGATTAACCCCATTGTCACCTGTAACTTAACCCCTGTGTTTCCTGTAGATTAACCCCAGTGTCTCCTGTAGATTTACCCCATTCTCTCCTGTAGATTAACCCCAGTGTCTCCTGTACATTAACCCCAGTGTCTCCTATGGATTAATCCCATTATCTCCTGCAGATTAACCCCAATGTCTCCTGTAGATTAACACCAGTGCCTCCTGTAAATTAACCCCAGAGTCTCCTGTAGCTTAATCCCAGTGTCTCCTGTAGATTAACCCCATTGTCACCTGTAACTTAACCCCCGTGTTTCCTGTAGATTAACCCCAGTGTCTCCTGTAGATTTACCCCATTCTCTCCTGTAGATTAACCCCAGTGTCACCTGTAACTTAACCCCCGTGTTTCCTGTAGATTAACCCCAGTGTCTCCTGTAGATTAACCCCAGTGGCTCTTGTAGATTTAACCCAATGTCTCCTGCAGATTAACCCCAGTGCCTCCTGTAGATTAACCCCAGTGCCTCCTGTAGATTAACCCCAGTCCCTCCTGTAGATTAACCCCAGTGTCCCCTGTAGATTAACCCCATTACCTCTTGTAGATTAATCTCAGTGTCTCCTGTAGAGTAACCCCAGTGACTCCTGTAGAGTAACCCCACTGTCTCCTGTAGATTAACCCCAGTGTCCCCTGTAGATTAAACCCAGTGTCTACTGTAGTTTAACCACAGTGCCTCCTGTAGAATAACCCCAGTGTCTCCTGTAGATTAACCCCAGTTTCTCTTATAGATTAACCCCAGTGTTTGTTATATATTAACCCCAGTGTCTCCTATAAATCAGCCCTAGTGTCTCCTGTAGATTAGACCCAGTGTCTCCTGTAGATTAACCCCACATTCTCTTATAGATTAACCCCAGTGTCTCTTATATATTAACCCCACTGTCTCCTGTAAATCAGCCCCAATGTCTCCTGTAGATTAGCCCCAGTGTCTCCTGTAGATTAACCCCAGTGTCTCCTGTAGATTAACCCCAGTGTCTCCTATGGATTAATCCCATTTTCTCCTGCAGATTAACCCCAATATCTCCTGTAGATTAACACCAGTGCCTCCTGTAAATTAACCCCAGAGTCTCCTGTAGATTAATCCCAGTGTCTCCTGTAGACTAACCCCATTGTCACCTGTAGATCAACCCCATTGTCACCTGTAGATTAACCCCAGTGTCTCCTGTAGATTAACCCCAATGTCTTCTGTAGATTAGACCCAGTGTCTCCTGTAGATTAACGCCAGTGTCTCCGGTAGATTAACCCCAGTGCCTCCTGTAGATTAACCCCAGTGCATCCTGTAGATTAACCCGTGTCACCTGTTGATTAATGCCAGTGTCTCCTCTAGATTATCCCCAGTGTTTCCTCTAGATTAACCCCAGTGTCTAGTGTAGATTAACCCCAGTGTCTCTTGTTGATTAACCCCAGTGTCCCCTGTAGATTAAACCCAGTGTCTCCTGTAGATTAAGCCCATTGTCTCCTGCAGATTAACCCCAGTGTCTCCTGTAGATTTACCCCCGGTGCCGCCTGTAAATTAACCCCTGTGTCTCCTGTAGATTAACCCCAGTTTCTCTTATAGATTAACCCCAGTGTCTGTTATAGATTAACCCCAGTGTCTACTGTAAATCAGCACCAGTGCCACCTGTAGATTAAACCCAGTGCCACGTGTAGATAAACTCCAGTGTCTCCTGTAGATTAACCCCTGTGGCTCCAGTAGATTGACCCCAGTGTCTCCTGTTGATTAACCCCAGTGTCTCCCGTAGACTAACCCCAGTGTCTCCTGTAGATTGACCCCAGAGTCTCCTGTAGATTAGTGCCAGTGTCTCCTGTAGATTAACCCCATTGTCACCTGTAACTTAACCCCAGTGTCTCCTGTAGATTAACTCCAGTGTCTCCTGTAGATTAACCCCAGTGTCTCCTGTAGATTAACCCCAGTGCCTCCTGTAGATTACCCCCAGGGTCTGCTGTAAATTAACCCCAGTGTCTCCTGTAAATTAACCCCAGTGCCTCCTGTAGATTAGCCCCAGTGTCTCCCGTAGATTAACCACAGTGTATCCTGTAGATTAAACCCAGTGTCTCCTGTAGATTAACTCAATTGTCTCCTGTAGATTAACCCCAGTGTCTCCTGTACATTAACCCCAGTGTCTCCTATGGATTAATCCCATTTATCTCCTGCAGATTAACCCCAATGTCTCCTGTAGATTAACACCAGTGCCTCCTGTAAATTAACCCCAGAGTCTCCTGTAGCTTAATCCCAGTGTCTCCTGTAGATTAACCCCATTGTCACCTGTAACTTAACCCCCGTGTTTCCTGTAGATTAACCCCAGTGTCTCCTGTAGATTTACCCCATTCTCTCCTGTAGATTAACCCCAGTGTCTCCTGTACATTAACCCCAGTGTCTCCTATGGATTAATCCCATTATCTCCTGCAGATTAACCCCAATGTCTCCTGTAGATTAACACCAGTGCCTCCTGTAAATTAACCCCAGAGTCTCCTGTAGCTTAATCCCAGTGTCTCCTGTAGATTAACCCCATTGTCACCTGTAACTTAACCCCCGTGTTTCCTGTAGATTAACCCCAGTGTCTCCTGTAGATTTACCCCATTCTCTCCTGTAGATTAACCCCAGTGTCTCCTGTACATTAACCCCAGTGTCTCCTATGGATTAATCCCATTATCTCCTGCAGATTAACCCCAATGTCTCCTGTAGATTAACACCAGTGCCTCCTGTAAATTAACCCCAGAGTCTCCTGTAGCTTCATCCCAGTGTCTCCTGTAGATTAACCCCATTGTCACCTGTAACTTAACCCCCGTGTTTCCTGTAGATTAACCCCAGTGTCTCCTGTAGATTAACCCCAGTGGCTCTTGTAGATTTAACCCAATGTCTCCTGCAGATTAACCCCAGTGCCTCCTGTAGATTAACCCCAGTGCCTCCTGTAGATTAACCCCAGTCCCTCCTGTAGATTAACCCCAGTGTCCCCTGTAGATTAACCCCATTACCTCTTGTAGATTAATCCCAGTGTCTCCTGTAGAGTAACCCCAGTGACTCCTGTAGAGTAACCCCACTGTCTCCTGTAGATTAACCCCAGTGTCCCCTGTAGATTAAACTCAGTGTCTACCGTAGTTTAACCACAGTGCCTCCTGTAGAATAACCCCAGTGTCTCCTGTAGATTAACCCCAGTTTCTCTTATAGATTAACCCCAGTGTCTGTTATATATTAACCCCAGTGTCTCCTATAAATCAGCCCTAGTGTCTCCTGTAGATTAGACCCAGTGTCTCCTGTAGATTAACCCCACATTCTCTTATAGATTAACCCCAGTGTCTCTTATATATTAACCCCACTGTCTCCTGTAAATCAGCCCCAATGTCTCCTGTAGATTAGCCCCAGTGTCTCCTGTAGATTAACCCCAGTGTCTCCTATGGATTAATCCCATTTTCTCCTGCAGATTAACCCCAATGTCTCCTGTAGATTAACACCAGTGCCTCCTGTAAATTAACCCCAGAGTCTCCTGTAGATTAATCCCAGTGTCTCCTGTAGACTAACCCCATTGTCACCTGTAGATTAACCCCATTGTCACCTGTAGATTAACCCCAGTGTCTCCTGTAGATTAACCCCAATGTCTTCTGTAGATTAGACCCAGTGTCTCCTGTAGATTAACGCCAGTGTCTCCTGTAGATTAACCCCAGTGCATCCTGTAGATTAACCCGTGTCACCTGTTGATTAATGCCAGTGTCTCCTCTAGATTATCCCCAGTGTTTCCTCTAGATTAACCCCAGTGTCTAGTGTAGATTAACCCCAGTGTCTCTTGTTGATTAACCCCAGTGTCCCCTGTAGATTAAACCCAGTGTCTCCTGTAGATTAAGCTCATTGTCTCCTGCAGATTAACCCCAGTGTCTCCTGTAGATTTACCCCCGGTGCCGCCTGTAAATTAACCCCTGTGTCTCCTGTAGATTAACCCCAGTTTCTCTTATAGATTAACCCCAGTGTCTGTTATAGATTAACCCCAGTGTCTACTGTAAATCAGCACCAGTGCCACCTGTAGATTAAACCCAGTGCCACGTGTAGATAAACTCCAGTGTCTCCTGTAGATTAACCCCTGTGGCTCCAGTAGATCGACCCCAGTGTCTCCTGTTGATTAACCCCAGTGTCTCCCGTAGACTAACCCCAGTGTCTCCTGTAGATTGACCCCAGAGTCTCCTGTAGATTAGTGCCAGTGTCTCCTGTAGATTAACCCCATTGTCACCTGTAACTTAACCCCAGTGTCTCCTATAGATTAACTCCAGTGTCTCCTGTAGATTAACCCCAGTGTCTCCTGTAGATTAACCCCAGTGCCTCCTGTAGATTACCCCCAGGGTCTGCTGTAAATTAACCCCAGTGTCTCCTGTAAATTAACCCCAGTGCCTCCTGTAGATTAGCCCCAGTGTCTCCCGTAGATTAACCACAGTGTATCCTGTAGATTAAACCCAGTGTCTCCTGTAGATTAACTCAAGTGTCTCCTGTAGATTTACCCCATTGTGTCCCGTAGATTAGCCCCAGTGCCTTCTGTAGATTAACTCCAGTATCCCCTGTAGATTAACCCCAGTGCCTCCTGTAGTTTAATCCCTCTGTCTCCTGTAGATAAACCCCAGTTTCTCTTATAGATTAACCCCGGTGTATTTTATAGATTAACCCCAGTGTCTCCTGTAGATTAACCCCAGTGCCTCCTGTAGATTAACTCCAGTGTCCCCTGTAGATTAGCTCCAGTGCCTTCTGTAGATTAACTCCAGTCTCCCCTGTAGATTAACCCCAGTGACATCTGTAGATTAAACCCAGTGCCACGTGTAGTTAAATCCGAATGTCTCCTGTAGATTAACACCTGTGGCTCCAGTAGATTAAACCCAGTGCCTCCTGTAGATTAACCCCAGTGTCGAATAAAGATTGACCCGTGTCTCCTGTGGATTAACTCCAGTGTCTCCTGCAGATTAACCCCAGTGTCTACTGTAGATTAACCCCATTCTCTCCTGTAGATTAACCCCATTGTCTCCTGTAGATTAACCCCAGTGTCTCCTGTGGATTAATCCCATTGTCTCCTGTGGATTAATCCCATTGTCTCCTGCAGATTAATCCCAGTGTCTCCTGTAGATTAACCCCAGTGTCTCCTTTAGATTAAACCGAGTGTCTCCTGTAGATTTAACGCAATGTCTCCTGTAGATTAACACCTGTGTCTCCTGTAGATGAACCCCAATGTCACCTGTAACTTAACCCCAGTGTCTCCTGTAGATTAACCCCAGTGTCTCCTGTAGATTAACCCCAGTGCCTCCTGTAGATTACCCCCAGGGTCTGCTGTAAATTAACCCCAGTGTCTCCTGTAAATTAACCCCAGTGCCTCCTGTAGATTAGCCCCAGTGCCTTATGTAGATTAACTACAGTGTCCCCTGTAGATTAACTCCAGTGCCTCCTGTAGATTAAACCCTCTGTCACCTGTAGATTTACCACAGTTTCTCTTATAGATTAACCCCAGTGTCTCTCATAGATTAACCCCAGTGTCTCCTGTAAATCAGCCCCAGTGCCATCTGTAGATTAAACCCAGTGCCACGTGTAGATAAATCCCAGTGTCTCCTGTAGATTAACCCCTGTGGCTCCAGTAGATTAACCCCAGTGTCTCCTGTTGATTAACCCCAATGTCTCCCGTAGATTAACCCCAGTGTATCCTGTAGATTGATCCCAGAGTCTCCTGTAGATTAATGCCAGTGTCTCCTGTAGATTAACCCCATTGTCACCTGTAACTTAACCCCAGTGTCTCCAGTAGATTAACCCCAGTGTCTCCTGTAGATTAACCCCAGTCCCTCCTGTAGATTACCCCCAGGGTCTGCTGTAAATTAACCCCAGTGTCTCCTGTAAATTAACCCCAGTGCCTCCTGTAGATTAGCCCCAGTGTCTCCCGTAGATTAACCACAGTGTATCCTGTAACTTAACCCCAGTTTCTCCTGTAGATTAACCCCAGGGTCTCCTGTAGATTAACCCCAGTGCCTCCTGTAGATTACCCCCAGGGTCTGCTGTAAATTAACCCCAGTGTCTCCTGTAAATTAACCCCAGTGCCTCCTGTAGATTAGCCCCAGTGTCTCCCGTAGATTAACCACAGTATATCCTGTAGATTAAACCTAGTGTCTCCTGTAGATTTAACTCAATGTCTCCTGTAGATTAACCGCAGTGCCTCCTTTAGATTAACCCCAGGGTCTGCTGTAAAATTAACTCCAGTGTCTCCTGTAGATTAACCCCAGTGTCTCCTGTAGATTTACTCCAGTGTCTCCTGTAGATTAACCCCAGTGTCTCCCGTAGATTAACCCCGGTATCTCCTGTAGATTAACCCCAGTGCCTCCTGTAGATTAACTCCAGTGTCCCCTGTGGATTAGCCCCAGTGCCTTCTATAAATTAACTCCAGTGTCCCCTGTAGATTAACCCCAGTGACTCCTGTCGATTAACCCCAGTGTCTCCTGTAGATTAACCCCAGTGTCTCCTGTAGATTAACCTCAGTTTCTCTTATAGATTAACCCCAGTGTCTCTTGTAGATTAACCCCAGTGACTCCTGTAAATCAGCCCCAGTGTCTCCTGTAGATTAGCAACAGTGACTCCTGTAGATTAACCCCAGTGCCATCTATAGATTAAACCCAGTGTCACGTGTAGATAAATCCGAATGTCTCCTGTAGATTAACACCTGTGGCTCCAGTAGATTAACCCCAGTGCTTCCTGTAGATTAACCCCAGTGTCTAATATAGATTGACCCGTGTCTCCTGTGGATAAACTCCAGTGTCTCCTGCAGATTAACCCCAGTGTCTCCTATAGATTAACCCCAGTGTCTCCTGTAGATTTAACCAAATGTCTCCTGTAGATTAACGCCAATGCCTCCTGTAGATTAACCCCAGGGTCTGCTGTAGATTAACCCAGTGTCTCCTGTAGATTAAACCCAGTGTCTCCTGTAGATTACCCCCAGGGTCTGCTGTAAAGTAACCCCAGTGTCTCCTGTAAATTAACCCAAGTGCCTCCTGTAGATTAGCCCCAGTGTCTCCCGTAGATTAACCACAGTGTATCCTGCAGATTAAACCCAGTGTCTCCTATAGATTTAACGCAATGTCTCCTGTAGATTAACACCAGTGTCTCCTGTAGATTAACCCCACTGTAACCTGTAACTTAACCCCAGTGTCACCTGTAGATTAACCCCAGTGCCTCCTGTAGATTACCCCCAGGGTCTGCTGTAAATTAACCCCAGTGTCTCCTGTAAATTAACCCCAGTGCCTCCTGTAGATTAGCCCCAGTGTCTCCCGTAGATTAACCACAGTGTATCCTGTAGATTAAGCCCAGTGTCTCCTGTAGATTTAACTCAATGTCTCCTGTAGATTAACCGCAGTGCCTCCTGTAGATTAACCCCAGGGTCTGCTGCAAATTAACCCCACTGTCACCTGTAACTTAACCCCAGTGTCTCCTATAGATTAACCCCAGTGTCTCCTTTAGATTTAACCTAATGTCTCCTGTAGATTAACGCCAATGCCCCCTGTAGATTAACCCCAGGGTCTGCTGTAGATTAACCCAGTGTCTCCTGTAGATTAAACCCAGTGTCTCCTGTAGATTAACCCCAGTGTCTCCCGTAGATTATACCCAGTGTCTCCTGTAGATTAACCCCAGTGCCTCCTGCAGATTAACCCCAGTGTCCCCTTTAGATTAAACCCAGTGCCCCCTGTAAATTAACCCCAGTGCCTCCTGTAGATTAGCTCCAGTGTCTCCTGTAGATTAACCACAGTGTATCCTGTAGATTAACCCCAGTGTCTCCTGTAGATTAACCCCAATGTCTCCTGTAGATTAACCCCAGTGTCTCCTGTAGATAAACCCCAGTGTCTCCTGTAGATTAACCCCAGTGCCTCCCGTAGATTAAGCCCCGTGTCCCCTGTAGATTAGCCCCAGTGTCTCCTGTAAATTAACCCCAGTATCTCCTGTAAATTAAACCCAGTGTCTCCTGTAGATTAACCCCAGTGTCCCCTGTAGATTAACCCAGAGTCTCCTGTAGATTAACCCCAGTGTCTCCTGTAGAATAACCCCATTGCCTCATGTAGATTAACCCCAGTGTCCCCTGTAGATTAACCCCAGTGCCTCCTGCAAATTAACCCCAGTGCCTACTGTAGATTAACTCCAGTGCCACCTGTAGATTAACTCCAGTGCCACCTGTAGATTAACCCCAGTGCCTCCTGCAAATTAACCCCAGTGCCTACTGTAGATTAACTCCAGTGTTCCCTGGAGATTAGCCCCAGTGCCTTCTGTAGATTAACTCCAGTGTCCCTTGTAGATTAACCCCAGTGCCTCCAGTAGGTTAACCACAGTGTCTCCTGTAGTTTAACCCCAGTTTCTATTATAGATTAACCCCAGTGTCTCTTTTATATTAACCCCAGTGTCTCCTGTAAATCAGCCCCAGTGCCTGCTGTAGATTAGCCCCAGTGCCTCCTGTAGATTAACCTCAATGACCCCTGTAGATAAACCCCAGTGCTTCTTGTAGATTAACCCCCGGCCCTCCTGTAGATTACCCCCAGGGTCTGCTGTAAATTAACCCCAGTGTCTCCTGTAAATTAAACCAAGTGCTTCCTGTAGTTTAGCCCCAGTGTCTCCCGTAGATTAACCACAGTGTATCCTGTAGATTAAACCCAGTGTCTCCTATAGATTTAACGCAATGTCTCCTGTAGATTAACACCAGTGTCTCCTGTAGATTAACCCAACTGTCACCTGTAACTTAACCTCAGTGTCTCCTATAGATTAACCCCAGTGTCTCCTGTAGATTAACCCCAGTGCTTCCTGTAGATTTCCCCCAGGGTCTGCTGTAAATTAACCCCAGTGTCTCCTGTAAATTAACCCCAGTGCCTCCTGTAGATTAACCCCAGTGTCTCCCGTCGATTAACCACAGTGTATACGGTAGATTAACCCCAATGTCTCCTGTAGATTAACCCCAGTGTCTTCTGTAGATTAACTCCAGTGTCTCCTGTAGATTAACCCCAGAGTCTCCTGTAGATTAATCCCAGTGTCTCCTGTAGATTAACCCCATTGTCACCTGTAACTGAACCCCAGTGTCTCCTGCAGATTAATCCCATTGTCTCCTATAGATTAACACCAGTGTCTCCTGTAGATTTAACCAAATGTCTCCTGTAGATTAACGCCAATGCCTCCTCTAGATTAACCCCAGGGTCTGCTGTAGATTAACCCAGTGTCTCCTGTAGATTAACCCCAGTGTCTCCTGTAGATTAACCCCAGTGCCTCCTGTAGATTAACCCCAGTGCCTCCTGCAGATAAACCCCAGTGTTCCCTTTAGATTAACCCCAGTGCCCCCTGTAAATTAACCCCAGTGCCTGCTGTAGATTAGCTACAGTGTCTTCCGTAGATTAACCACAGTATATCCTGTAGATTAACCCCAGTGTCTCCTGTAGATTAACCCCAATGTCTCCGGTAGATTAAACCCAGTGTCTCCTGTAGATAAACCCCAGTGTTTCCTGTAGATTAACCCCAGTGCCTCCCGTAGATTAAGCCCAGTGTCTCCGTAGAGTAAGCACAGTGTATCCTGTAGATTAAACCCAGTGTCTCCTATAGATTTAACGCAATGTCTCCTGTAGATTAACACCAGTGTCTCCTGTAGATTAACCCCACTGTCACCTGTAACTTAACCCCAGTGTCTCCTGTAGATTAACCCCAGTGTCTCCTGTAGATTAACCCCAGTGCCTCCTGTAGATTACCCCCAGGGTCTGCTGTAAATTAACCCCAGTGTCTCCTGTAAATTAACCCCAGTGCCTCCTGTAGATTAGCCCCAGTGTCTCCCGTCGATTAACCACAGTGTATCCGGTAGATTAACCTCAGTGTCTCCTGTAGATTAACCCCAATGTCACCTGTAGATTAACACCAGTGTCTTCTGTAGATTAACACCAGTGTCTCCTGTAGATTAACCCCAGAGTCTCCTGTAGAGTAATCCCAGTGTCTCCTGTAGTTTAACCCCATTGTCACCTGTAACTGAACCCCAGTGTCTCCTGTAGATTAATCCCATTGTCTCCTGTAGATTAACCCCAGTGTCTCCTATAGATTAACCCCAGTGTCTCCTGTAGATTTAACCAAATGTCTCCTGTAGATTAACCCCAGTGTCTCCCGTAGATTAACCCCAGTGTCTCCTGTAGATTAACCCCAGTGCCTCCTGCAGATTAACCCCAGTGTCCCCTTTAGATTAACCCCAGTGCCCCCTGTAAATTAACCCCGGTGCCTCCCGTAGATTAAGCCCAGTGTCCCCTGTAGATTAGCCCCAGTATCTCCTGTAAATTAAACCCAGTGTCTCCTGTAGATTAACCCCAGTATCCCCTGTAGATAAACCCAGAGTCTCCTGTAGATTAACCCCAGTGTCCCCTGTAGATTAGCCCCAGTGCCTTCTATAAATTAACTCCAGTGTCCCCTGTAGATTAACCCCAGTGACTCCTGTCGATTAACCCCTGTGTCTCCTGTAGATTAACCCCAGTGTCTCCTGTAGATTAACCTCAGTTTCTCTTATAGATTAACCCCAGTGTCTCTTGTAGATTAACCCCAGTGACTCCTGTAAATCAGCCCCAGTGTCTCCTGTAGATTAGCCACAGCGTCTCCAGTAGATTAACCCCAGTGCCATCTATAGATTAAACCCAGTGTCACGTGTAGATAAATCCGAATGTCTCCTGTAGATTAACACCTGTGGCTCCAGTAGATTAACCCCAGTGCTTCCTGTAGATTAACCCCAGTGTCTAATATAGATTGACCCGTGTCTCCTGTGGGTAAACTCCAGTGTCTCCTGCAGATTAACCCCATTGTCTCCTGTGGATTAATCCCCTTGTCCCCTGCAGATTAATCCCAGTGTTTCCTGTAGATTAACCCCAGTGTCTCCTGCAGATTAAACCCAGTGTCTCCTGTAGATTTAACGCAATGTCTCCTGTAGATTAACACCAGTGTCTCCTGTAGATTAACCCCATTGTCACCTGTAACTTAACCCCAGTGTCTCCTGTAGATTAACCCCAGTGTCTCCTGCAGATTAACCCCAGGGCCTCCTGCAGAGTACCCCCAGGGTCTGCTGTAAATTAACCCCAGTGTCTCCTGTAAATTAACCCAAGTGCCTCCTGTAGATTAGCCCCAGTGTCTCCCGTAGATTAACCACAGTGTATCCTGTAGATTAAACCCAGTGTCTCCTATAGATTTAACGTAATGTCTCCTGTAGATTAACACCAGTGTCTCCTGTAGATTAACCCCACTGTCACCTGTAACTTAACCCCAGTGCTTCCTGTAGATTAGCCCCAGTGTCTCCCGTAGATTAACCACAGTGTATCCGGTAGATTAACCTCAGTGTCTCCTGTAGATTAACCCCAATGTCTCCTGTAGATTAACCCCAGTGTCTTCTGTAGATTAACCCCAGTGTCTTCTGTAGATTAACTCCAGTGTCTCCTGTAGATTAACCCCAGAGTCTCCTGTTGATTAATCCCAGTGTCTCCTGTAGATTAACCCCATTGTCACCTGTAACTGAACCCCAGTGTCTCCTGCAGATTAATCCCATTGTCTCCTGTAGATTAACCCCAGTGTCTCCTATAGATTAACCCCAGTGTCTCCTGTAGATTTAACCAAATGTCTCCTGTAGATTAACCCCAGGGTCTGCTGTACATTAACCCAGTGTCTCCTGCAGATTAAACCCAGTGTCATTTGTAGATTTACCCCAGTGTCTCCCATAGATTAACCCCACTGTCTCCTGTAGATTAACCCCAGTGCCTCCTGCAGATTAACCCCAGTGTCCCCTTTAGATTAACCCCAGTGCCCCCTGTAAATTAACCCCAGTGCCTCCCGTAGATTAAGACAGTGTCCCCTGTAGATTAGCCCCAGTGTCTCCTGTAAATTAACCCCAGTATCTCCTGTAAATTAAACCCAGTGTCTCCTGTAGATTAACCCCAGTGTCCCCTGTAGATTAACCCAGAGTCTCCTGTAGATTAACCCCAGTGTGTCCTGTAGAATAACCCCATTGCCTCATGTAGATTAACCCCAGTGTCCCCTGTAGATTAACCCCAGTGCCTCCTGCAAATTAACCCCAGTGCCTCCTGCAGATTAGCTCCAGTGTCTCCCGTAGATTAACCACAGTGCATCCTGTAGATTAACCCCAGTGTCTCCTGTAGATTAACCCCAATGTCTCCTGTAGATTAACCCCAGTATCTCCTGTAAATTAAACCCAGTGTCTCCTGTAGATTAACCCCAGTCTCCCCTGTAGATTAACCCCAGTGACTCCTGTAGATTAACGCCAGTGTCTCCTGTAAATTTAACCCAATGTCTCCTGTAAATTAACTCCAGTGTCTCCTGTAGATTAACCCCAGTGTCTCCTGTAGATTAGCCCCAGTGTCTCCCCTAGATTAACCCCAGTGTCTCCTGGAGATTAACCCCAATGCCTCCAGTAAATTAACCCCAGTGCCTCCTGTAGATTAACCCCAGTGTCTCCTGTAGACTAAACGCATTGTCTCATATAGATTAACCCCACTGCCACCTGTATATTTACCCCAGTGCCTCCTGTAGATTAACCCCAGTGACTGTTATATATTAACCCCAGTGTCTCCTGTAAATCAGCCCCAGTGTCTGTTATATATTAACCCCAGTGTCTCCTGTAAATCAGCCCCAGTGTCTCCTGTAGAAAGGCCCCAGAATCTTCTGTAGATTCACCCCAGTGCCATCTGTAGATTAAACCCAGTGCCACGTGTAGATAAATCCCATTGTCTCCTGTTGATTAACCCCTGTGGCTCCTGTAGATTAACCCCAGTGTCTCCAGTAGTTTAACCACAGTGCCTCCTGTAGATTAACCCCAGTGTCTCCTGTAGATTAACCCCAGTGTCTCCTGTAGAATAACCCCATTGCCTCATGTAGATTAACCCCAGTGTCCCCTGTAGATTAACCCCAGTGCCTCCTGCAAATTAACCCCAGTGCCTACTGTAGATTAACTCCAGTGTCCCCTGTAGATTAACACCAGTGCCACGTGTAGATTAACCCCAGTGCCTCCTGCAAATTAACCCCAGTGCCTACTGTAGATTAACTCCAGTTTCACCTGTAGATTAGCCCGAGTGCCTTCTGTAGAATAACTCCAGTGTCCCTTGTAGATTAACCCCAGTGCCTCCTGGAGATTAACCCCAGTGTCTCCTGTAGATTAGCCCCAGTTTCTCTTATAGATTAACCCCAGTGTCTCATATATATGAACCCCAGTGTCTCCTGTAAATCAGGCCCAGTGTCTCCTGTAGATTAACCCCATTGTCACCTGTAATTTAACCCCAGTGTCTCCTATAGATTAACCCCAGTGACTCCTGTAGATTAACGCCAGTGTCTCCTGTAAATTTAACCCAATGTCTCCTGTAAATTAACTCCAGTGTCTCCTGTAGATTAATCCCAGTGTCTCCTGTAGATTAGCCCCAGTGTCTCCCCTAGATTAACCCCAGTGTCTCCTGGAGATTAACCCCAGTGTCTCCTGGAGATTAACCCCAGTGCCTCCTGTAGATTAACCCCAGTGTCTCCTGTAGACTAAACGCATTGTCTCATATAGATTAACCCCAGTGCCACCTGTATATTTACCCCAGTGCCTCCTGTAGATTAACCCCAGTGACTGTTATATATTAACCCCAGTGTCTCCTGTAAATCAGCCCCAGTGTCTGTTATATATTAACCCCAGTGTCTCCTGTAAATCAGCCCCAGTGTCTCCTGTAGAAAGGCCCCAGTGTCTTCTGTAGATTAACCCCAGTGCCATCTGTAGATTAAACCCAGTGCCACGTGTAGATAAATCCCATTGTCTCCTGTTGATTAACCCCTATGGCTCCTGTAGATTAACCCCAGTGTCTCCAATGGATTAACCCCAGTATCTCCAGTAGTTTAACCACAGTGCCTCCTGTAGATTAACCCCAGTGTCTCCTGTAGATTAACCCCAGTTTCTCTTATAGATTAACCCCAGTGTCTGTTATAAATTAACCCCAGTGTCTCCTGTAAATCAGCCCTAGTGTCTCCTGTAGATTAGACCCAGTATCTCCTGTAGATTAACCTCACATTCTCTTATAGATTAACCCCAGTGTCTCTTATATATTAACCCCAGTGTCTCCTGTAAATCAGCCCCAATGTCTCCTGTAGATTAGCCCCAGTGCCTCCTGTAGATTAACCCCAGTGCCATCTGTAGATTAAACCCAGTGCCAAATGTAGATAAATCCCATTGTCTCCTGTAGATTAACCCCGGTGCCTCCTGTAGATTAACCCATGTCTCCTGTAGATTAATCTCAGTGTCTCCTGTAATTTAACCCCAGTGTCTCCTGTAGATTAACCCCAGTGTCTCCTGGAGATTAACCCCAGTGTCACCTGTAGATTAATACCAGTGTCTCCTCTAGATTAACCCCAGTGTCTCCTCTAGATTAACCCCAGTGTCTCCTGTAGTTTAATCCCAGTGTCTCTTAGAGATTAACCCCAGTGTCTCCTGTAAATCAGCCCCAGTGTCTCCTGAAGATTAACGCCAGTGCCATCTGTGGATTAAACTCAGTGCCACGCGGAGATAAATCAAAGTGCCTCCTGTAGATTAACCCCAGTGTCTAGTGTAGATTAACCCCAATGTCTCCTGTAGATAAATCCCATTGTCTCCTGTAGATTAACCCGAGTGTCTCCAGTAGATTAACCCCAGTGCCTCCTGTAGATTAACCCCAGTGTCTTCTGTAGATTAGACCCAGTGTCTCCTCTAGATTAACTCCAGTGTTCCTTGTAGATTAACCCCAGTGCCTCCTGTAGATTAACCCCAGTGTCTACTGTAGATTAACTCCAGTGTCTCCTGTGGATTAACCCCAGTGTCTCCTGTACATTAACCCCAGTTTCTCCTGTAGATTAACCCCAGTGTCTCCTGTAGATTTACCCCATTCTCTCCTGTAGATTAACCCCAGTGTCTACTGTACATTAACCCCAGTGCCTCCTATGGATTAATCCCATTATCTCCTGCAGATTAACCTCAATGTCTCCTGTAGATTAACACCAGTGCCTCCTGTAAATTAACCCCAGAGTCTCCTGTAGCTTAATCCCAGTGTCTCCTGTAGATTAACCCCATTGTCACCTGTAACTTAACCCCCGTGTCTCCTGTAGATTAACCCCAGTATCTCCTGTAGATTAACCCCAGTGGCTCCTGTAGATTTAACCCAATGTCTCCTGCAGATTAACCCCAGTGCCTCCTGTAGATTAACCCCAGTGCCTCCTGTAGATTAACCCCAGTGTCCCCTGTAGACTAACCCCATTACCTCTTGTAGATTAATCCCAGTGTCTCCTGTAGAGTAACCCCAGTGACTCCTGTAGAGTAACCCCAGTGTCTCCTGTAGATTAACCCCAGTGCCTCCTGTAGATTAACCCATGTCTCCTGTAGATTAATCTCAGTGTCTCCTGCAATTTAACCCCAGTGTCTCCTGTAGATTAACCCCAGTGTCTCCTGGAGATTAACCCCAGTGTCTCCTGGAGATTAACCCCAGTGTCACCTGTAGATTAATACCAGTGCCTCCTGTAGATTAACCCCAGTGTCTTCTGTAGATTAGAGCCAGTGTCTCCTGCAATTTAACCCCAGTGCCTCCTGTAGATTAACCCATGTCTCCTGTAGATTAATCTCAGTGTCTCCTGCAATTTAACCCCAGTGTCTCCTGTAGATTAACCCCAGTGTCTCCTGGAGATTAACCCCAGTGTCTCCTGGAGATTAACCCCAGTGTCACCTGTAGATTAATACCAGTGCCTCCTGTAGATTAACCCCAGTGTCTTCTGTAGATTAGACCCAGTGTCTCCTGTAGATTTAACGCCAGTGTCTCCGGTGGATTAACCCCAGTGCCTCCTGTAGATTAACCCCAGTGCATCCTGTAGATTAGCCCGTGTCTCCTGTAGATTAATCCCAGTGTCTCCTCTAGATTAACCCCAGTGTTTCCTCTAGATTAACCCCAGTGTGTCCTGTAGTTTAATCCCAGTGTCTCTTAGAGATTAACACCAGTGTCTCTTGTAATCAGCCCCAGTGTCTCCTGTAGATTAACGCCAGTGCCATCTGTGGATTAAACTCAGTGCCATGTGGAGATAAATCAAAGTGCCTCCTGTAGATTAACCCCATTGTCTAGTGTAGATTAACCCCAGTGTCTCCTGTAGATTAACCCCAGTGTCCCCTGTAGATTAAACCCAGTGTCTCCTGTAGATTAAGCCCATTTTCTCCTGCAGATTAACGCCAGTGTCTCCTGTAGATTTACGCCCGGTGCCGCCTGTAAATTAACCCCAGTGTCTCCTGTAAATTAGACCCTGTGTCTCCTGTAGATTAACCCCAGTTTCTCTTATAGATTAACCCCAGTGTCTCTTATATATTAACCCCAGTGTCTCCTGCAAATCAGCCCCAGTGTCTCCTGTAGATCAACCCCAGTGCCATCTGTAGATTAAACCCAGTGCCACGTTTAGATAAATCCCATTGTCTCTTGTAGATTAACCCCTGTGGCTCCTGTAGATTAACCCCAGTGTCTCCAGTAGATTAACCCCAGTGCCTCCTGCAGATTAACACCATTGTCTACTGTAGATTAACCCCAATGTCTCCTGTGGATTAACCCCAGTGTCTCCAGTACATTAACCCCAGTCGCTCCTGTAGATTAACCCCAGTGTCTCCTGTAGATTAACATCAATGTCTCCTGTAGATTAACCCCAGTGCCTCCTGTAAATTAACCCCAGAGTCTCCTGTAGATTAATCCCAGTGTCTCCTGTAGATTAACCCCAGTGTCTCCTGTAGATTAGCCCCAGTGGCTCCTGTAGATTTAACCCAATGTCTCCTGTAGATTAACCCCAGTGCCTCCTGTGGATTAACCCCAGAACTCCTGTGGATTAACCCCAGTGCCTCCTGTAGATTAACCCCAGTGCCTCCTGTAGATTAACCCCAGTGTCCCCTGTAGATTAACCCCAGTGCCTCCTGTAGATTAATCCCAGTGTCTCCTGTAGAGTAACCCCAGTGTCTCCTGTAGAGTAACCCCAGTGTCTCCTGTAGATTAACCCCAAACCTCCTGTAGATTAACCCCAGTGCCTCCTGTAGATTAACCCCAGTGCCTCCTGTAGATTAATCTCAGTGTCTCCTGTAGATTAACCCCAGTGTCTCCTGTAATTTAACCCCAGTGTCTCCTGTAGATTAACCCCAGTGTCTCCTGGAGATTAACCCCAGTGTCACATGTAGATTAATACCAGTGCCTCCTGTAGATTAACCCCAGTGTCTTCTGTAAATTAGACCCAGTGTCTCCTGTAGATTAACGTCATTGTCTCCTGTAGATTAACCCCAGTGGCTCCTGTAGCTCAACCCCAGTGCCTCCAGTAGATTAACCCGTGTCTCCTGTAGATCAATCCCAGTGTCTCCTCTAGATTAACCCCAGTGTCTCCTATAGTTTAATCCCAGTGTCTCTTAGAGATTAACCCCAGTGTCTCCTGTAAATCAGCCCAAGTGTCTCCTGTAGATTAACCCAATTGTCTACTGTAGATTAACCCCAGTGTCTCATGTGGATTAACCCCAGTGTCTCCTGTACATTAACCCCAGTCTCTCCTGTAGATTAACCCCAGTGTCTCCTGTAGATTAACCCCAATGTCTCCTGTAGATTAATCTCTGGGTCTCCTGGAGATTAACCCCAGTGTCACCTGTAGATTAATACCAGCGCCTCCTGTAGATTAATCCCAGTGTCTTCTGTAGATTAGACCCAGTGTCTCCTGTAGATTAACGGCAGTGTCTCCTGTAGATTAACCCCATTGTCAACTGTTACTTAACCCCAGTGTCTCCTGTAGATTAACCCCAATTTCTCCTGTAGATTAACCCCAGTTTCTCCTGTAGATTTAACACAATGTCTCCTGTAGATTAACGCCAGTGTCCCCTGTAGATTTGCCCCAATGTCTCCTGTAAATTAACCCCAGTGTATCCTGTAGATTAACCCCAGTGTCTCTTATAGATTAACCCCAGTGTGTTTTATATATTAACCCGAGTGTCTCCTGTAGATTAGCCCCAGTGTCTCCTGTAGATTCACCCCAGTGGCATCTGTAGATTAAACCCAGTGCCACATGTAGATAAATCCCATTGTCTCCTGTAGATTAACCCAGTGTCTCCAGTAGATTAACCACAGTGCCTCCTGTAGATTAACCCCAGTGTCTACTGTAGATTAACCCCAGTGTCTCCAGTAGTTTAACCACAGTGCCTCCTGTAGAATAACCCCAGTGTCTCCTGTAGATTAACCCCAGTGCCTCCTGTAAATTAACCCCAGTGCCTCCTGTAGATTAGCCCCAGTGGCTCCTGTAGATTTAACCCAATGTCTCCTGTAGATTAACCCCAGTGCCTCCTGTGGATTAACCCCAGAACTCCTGTGGATTAACCCCAGTGCCTCCTGTAGATTAACCCCAGTGCCTCCTGTAGATTAACCCCAGTGTCCCCTGTAGATTAATCCCAGTGCCTCCTGTAGATTAATCCCAGTGTCTCCTGTAGAGTAACCCCAGTGTCTCCTGTAGAGTAACCCCAGTGTCTCCTGTAGATTAACCCCAGTGCCTCCTGAAAATTAACCCCTGTGCCTCCTGTAGATTAACCCCAGTGCCTCCTGTAGATTAATCTCAGTGTCTCCTGTAGATTAACCCCAGTGTCTCCTGTAATTTAACCCCAGTGTCTCCTGTAGATTAACCCCAGTGTCTCCTGGAGATTAACCCCAGTGTCACATGTAGATTAATACCAGTGTCTCCTGTAGATTAACGCCAGTGTCTTCTGTAAATTAGACCCAGTGTCTCCTGTAGATTAACGTCATTGTCTCCTGTAGATTAACCCCAGTGGCTCCTGTAGCTCAACCCCAGTGCCTCCAGTAGATTAACCCATGTCTCCTGTAGATCAATCCCAGTGTCTCCTCTAGATTAACCCCAGTGTCGCCTATAGTTTAATCCCAGTGTCTCTTAGAGATTAACCCCAGTGTCTCCTGTAAATCAGCCCAAGTGTCTCCTGTAGATTAACCCAATTGTCTACTGTAGATTAACCCCAGTGTCTCATGTGGATTAACCCCAGTGTCTCCTGTACATTAACCCCAGTCTCTCCTGTAGATTAACCCCAGTGTCTCCTGTAGATTAACCCCAATGTCTCCTGTAGATTAATCTCTGGGTCTCCTGGAGATTAACCCCAGTGTCACCTGTAGATTAATACCAGTGCCTCCTGTAGATTAATCCCAGTGTCTTCTGTAGATTAGACCCAGTGTCTCCTGTAGATTAACGGCAGTGTCTCCTGTAGATTAACCCCATTGTCAACTGTTACTTAACCCCAGTGTCTCCTGTAGATTAACCCCAATTTCTCCTGTAGATTAACCCCAGTTTCTCCTGTAGATTTAACACAATGTCTCCTGTAGATTAACGCCAGTGTCCCCTGTAGATTTGCCCCAATGTCTCCTGTAAATTAACCCCAGTGTATCCTGTAGATTAACCCCAGTGTCTCTTATAGATTAACCCCAGTGTGTTTTATATATTAACCCGAGTGTCTCCTGTAGATTAGCCCCAGTGTCTCCTGTAGATTCACCCCAGTGCCATCTGTAGATTAAACCCAGTGCCACATGTAGATAAATCCCATTGTCTCCTGTAGATTAACCCAGTGTCTCCAGTAGATTAACCACAGTGCCTCCTGTAGATTAACCCCAGTGTCTACTGTAGATTAACACCAGTGTCTCCAGTAGTTTAACCACAGTGCCTCCTGTAGAATAACCCCAGTGTCTCCTATAGATTAACCCCAGTTTCTCTTATAGATTAACCCCAGTGTCTGTTATACATTAACCCCAGTGTCTCCTGTAAATCAGCCCTAGTGTCTCCTGTAGATTAGACCCAGTATCTCCTGTAGATTAACCCCACATTCTCTTATAGATTAACCCCAGTGTCTCTTATATATTAACCCCACTGTCTCCTGTAAATCAGCCCCAATGTCTCCTGTAGATTAGCCCCAGTGTCTCCTGTAGATTAACCCCAGTGTCTCCTGGAGATTAACCCCAGTGTCACCTGTAGATTAATACCAGTGCCTCCTGTAGATTAACCCCAGTGCCTCCTGTAGATTAACCCCAGTGCCTCCTGTAGGTTAACCCATGTCTCCTGTAGATTAATCCCAGTGTCTCCTCTAGATTAACCCCAGTGTCTCCTGTAAATCAGCCCCAGTGTCTCCTGTAGATTAAGGCCAGTGCCATCTGTGGATTAAACTCAGTGCCATGTGGAGATAAATCAAAGTGCCTCCTGTAGATTAACCCCAGTGTCTAGTGTAGATTAACCCCAATGTCTCCTGCAGATAAATCCCATTGTCTCCTGTAGATTAACCCGAGTGTCTCCAGTAGATTAACCCCAGTGCCTCCTGTAGATTAACCCCAGTGCCTCCTGTAGATTAACCCCAGTGTCTACTGTAGATTAACTCCAGTGTCTCCTGTGGATTAACCCCAGTGTCTCCTGTACATTAACCCCAGTTTCTCCTGTAGATTAACCCCAGTGTCTCCTGTAGATTTACCCCATTCTCTCCTGTAGATTAACCCCAGTGTCTCCTGTACATTAACCCCAGTGTCTCCTATGGATTAATCCCATTATCTCCTGCAGATTAACCCCAACGTCTCCTGTAGATTAACACCAGTGCCTCCTGTAAATTAACCCCAGAGTCTCCTGTAGATTAATCCCAGTGTCTCCTGTAGACTAACCCAATTGTCACCTGTAGATTAACCCCATTGTCACCTGTAGATTAACCCCAGTGTCTCCTGTAGATTAACCCCAGTGTCTTCTGTAGATTAGACCCAGTGTCTCCTGTAGATTAACGCCAGTGTCTCCGGTAGAGTAACCCCAGTGCATCCTGTAGATTAACCCGTGTCTCCTGTAGAATAATGCCAGTGTCTCTAGATTATCCCCAGTGTTTCCTCTAGATTAACCCCAGTGTCTCCTGTAGTTTAATCCCAGTGTCTCTTAGAGATTAACCCCAGTGTCTCCTGTAATCAGCCCCAGTGTCTTCTGTAGATTAGCTTCAGTGTCTCCTGTAGACTAACCCCAGTGCCATCTGTAGATTAAACCCAGTGCCACGTGTAGATAAATCCCATTGTCACCTGTAGATTAACCCCAGTGTCTCCAGTAGATTAACCCCAGTGCCTCCCTGTAGATTAACCCCAGTGTCTACTGTAGATTAACCCCAGTGTCTCCTGTAGATTAAACACAGTTTCTCTTATATATTAACCCCAGTGTCTCTTATATATTAACCCCAGTGTCTCCTGTAAATCAGCCCCAGTGTCTCCTGTAGATTAGACCCAGTGTCTCCTGTAGATTAACCCCAGTTTCTCTTATAGATTAACCCCAGTGTCTCTTATATATTAACCCCAGTGTCTCCTGCAAATCAGCCCCAGTGTCTCCTGTAGATTAACCCCAGTGCCATCTGTAGATTAAACCCAGTGCCACGTTTAGATAAATCCCATTGTCTCCTGTAGATTAACCCCTGTGGCTCCTGTAGATTAACCCCAGTGTCTCCAGTAGATTAACCCCAGTGCCACCTGTAGATTAACCCCATTGTCTACTGTAGATTAACCCCAATGTCTCCTGTGGATTAACCCCAGTGTCTCCAGTACATTAACCCCAGTGTCTCCAGTACATTAACCCCAGTCGCTCCTGTAGATTAACCCCAGTGTCTCCTGTAGATTAACATCAATGTCTCCTGTAGATTAACCCCAGTGCCTCCTGTAAATTAACCCCAGAGTCTCCTGTAGATTAATCCCAGTGTCTCCTGTAGATTAACCCCATTGTCTCCTGTAGATTAACCCCAGTGTCTCCTGTAGATTAACCCCAGTGTCTCCTGTAGATTAGCCCCAGTGGCTCCTGTAGATTTAACCCAATGTCTCCTGTAGATTAACCCCAGTGCCTCCTGTGGATTAACCCCAGAACACCTGTGGATTAACCCCAGTGCCTCCTGTAGATTAACCCCAGTGCCTCCTGTAGATTAACCCCAGTGCCTCCTGTAGATTAACCCCAGTGTCTCCTGTAGATTAACCCCAGTGCCTTCTGTAGATTAACCCCAGTGTCTCCTGTAGATTAACCCCATTGTCACCTGTAGATTAACCCCACTGCCTTCTGTAGATAAATCCCATTGTTTCCTGTAGATTAACCCCAGTGTCTCCAGTAGATTAACCCCAGTGCCTCCTGTAGGTTAACCCCAGTCTCTACTGTAGATTAACCCCAGTGTCCCCTGTAGATTAACCCCAGTTTCTCTTATAGATTAACCCCAGTGTATCTTATATATTAACCCCAGTGTCTCCTGTAAATCAGACCCAGTGTCTCCTGTAGATTAGACCCAGTGTCTCCTGTAGATTAACCCCAGTGCCATCTATAGATTAAACCCAGTGCCACGTGTAGATAAATCCCATTGTCTCCTGTAGATTAACCCCTGTGGCTCCTGTAGATTAACCCCAGTGTCTCCAGTAGATTAACTCCAGTGTCTACTGTAGATTAACCCCAGTGTCTCCTGTGGATTAACCCCAGTGTCTCCTGTGGATTAACCCCAGTGTCTCCTGTGGATTAACCGCAGTGTCTCCTCTACATTAACCCCAGTCTCTCCCGTAGATTAATCCCAGTGTCTCCTGTAGATTAACCCCAATGTCTCCTGTAGATTAACCCCAGTGCCTCCTGTAAATTAACCCCAGAGTCTCCTGTAGATTAATCCCAGTGTCTCCTGTAGATTAACCCCATTGTCACCTGTAATTTGACCCCAGTGTCTCCTGTAGATTAACCCCAATGTCTCCTGTAGATTAACCCCAGTGCCTCCTGTAAATTAACCCCAGAGTCTCCTGTAGATTAATCCCAGTGTCTCCTGTAGATTAACCCCATTGTCACCTGTAATTTAAACACAGTGTCTTCTGTAGATTAAACCCAGTGTCTCCTGTAGATTAGCCCCAGTGGCTCCGGTAGATTTAACCCAATTTCTCCTGTAGATTAACCCCAGTGCCTCCTTTAGATTAACCCCAGTGTCCCCTGTAGATTAACCCCAGTGTCCCCTGTAGATTAACCCCAGTGCCTCCTGTAGATTAATCCCAGTGTCTCCTGTACAGTAACCCCAGTGTCCACTGTAGAGTAACCCCAGTGTCTCCTGTAGATTAACCCCAGTGTCTCCTGTAGATTAGCCCCAGTGGCTCCTGTAGATTTAACCCAATGTCTCCTGTAGATTAACCCCAGTGCCTCCTGTGGATTAACCCCAGAACTCCTGTGGATTAACCCCAGTGCCTCCTGTAGATTAACCCCAGTGCCTCCTGTAGCTTAACCCCAGTGTCTCCTTTAGATTGACCCCAGTGACTCCTGTAGATTAACCCCAGTGCCTTCTGTAGATTAACCCCAGTGTCTCCTGTAGATTAACCCCATTGTCACCTGTAGATTAACCCCAGTGCCTCCTGTAGATTAACCCCACTGCCTTCTGTAGATAAATCCCATTGTTTCCTGTAGATTAACCCCAGTGTCTCCAGTAGATTAACCCCAGTGCCTCCTGTAGGTTAACCCCAATGTCTCCTGTAGATTAACCCCAGTGCCTCCTGTAAATTAACCTCAGAGTCTCCTGTAGATTAATCCCAGTGTCTCCTGTAGATTAACCCATTGTCACCTGTAATTTAAACACAGTGTCTTCTGTAGATTAAACCCAGTGTCTCCTGTAGATTAGCCCCAGTGGCTCCGGTAGATTTAACCCAATTTCTCCTGTAGATTAACCCCAGTGCCTCCTTTAGATTAACCCCAGTGTCCCCTGTAGATTAACCCCAGTGTCTCCTGTAGATTAATCCCAGTGTCTCCTGTACAGTAACCCCAGTGTCCACTGTAGAGTAACCCCAGTGTCTCCTGTAGATTAACCCCAGTGTCTCCTGTAGATTAGCCCCAGTGGCTCCTGTAGATTTAACCCAATGTCTCCTGTAGATTAACCCCAGTGCCTCCTGTGGATTAACCCCAGAACTCCTGTGGATTAACCCCAGTGCCTCCTGTAGATTAACCCCAGTGCCTCCTGTAGCTTAACCCCAGTGTCTCCTTTAGATTGACCCCAGTGACTCCTGTCGATTAACCCCAGTGCCTTCTGTAGATTAACCCCAGTGTCTCCTGTAGATTAACCCCATTGTCACCTGTAGAGTAACCCCAGTGCCTCCTGTAGATTAACCCCACTGCCTTCTGTAGATAAATCCCATTGTTTCCGGTAGATTAACCCCAGTGTCTCCAGTAGATTAACCCCAGTCCCTCCTGTAGGTTAACCCCAGTCTCTACTGTAGATTAACCCCAGTGTCTCCTGTAGATTAACCCCAGTTTCTCTTATAGATTAACCCCAGTGTATCTTATATATTAACCCCAGTGTCTCCTGTAAATCAGACCCAGTGTCTCCTGTAGATTAGACCCAGTGTCTCCTGTAGACTAACCCAGTTTCTCTTATAGATTAACCCCAGTGTCTCCTGTAAATCAGCCCCAGTGTCTCCTGTAGATTAGCCCCAGTGTCTCCTGTAGATTAACCCCAGTGCCATCTGTAGATTAAACCCAGTGCCACGTGTAGATAAATCCCATTGTCGCCTGTAGATTAACCCCTGTGGCTCCTGTAGATTAACCCCAGTGTCCCCAGTAGATTAACCCCAGTGCCTCCTGTAGATTAACCCGAGTGCCTCCTGTAGATTAACCCATGTCTCCTGTAGATTAATCTCAGTGTCTCCTGTAGATTAACCCCAGTGTCTCCTGTAATTTAACCCCAGTGTCTCCTGTAGATTAACCCCAGTGTCTCCTGTAAATCAGCCCAAGTGTCTCCTGTAGATTAACCCAATTGTCTACTGTAGATTAACCCCAGTGTCTCATGTGGATTAACCCCAGTGTCTCCTGTACATTAACCCCAGTCTCTCCTGTAGATTAACCCCAGTGTCTCCTGTAGATTAACCCCAATGTCTCCTGTAGATTAATCTCTGGGTCTCCTGGAGATTAACCCCAGTGTCACCTGTAGATTAATACCAGTGCCTCCTGTAGATTAATCCCAGTGTCTTCTGTAGATTAGACCCAGTGTCTCCTGTAGATTAATGGCAGTGTCTCCTGTAGATTAACCCCATTGTCAACTGTTACTTAACCCCAGTGTCTCCTGTAGATTAACCCCAATTTCTCCTGTAGATTAACCCCAGTTTCTCCTGTAGATTTAACACAATGTCTCCTGTAGATTAACGCCAGTGTCCCCTGTAGATTTGCCCCAATGTCTCCTGTAAATTAACCCCAGTGTATCCTGTAGATTAACCCCAGTGTCTCTTATAGATTAACCCCAGTGTGTTTTATATATTAACCCGAGTGTCTCCTGTAGATTAGCCCCAGTGTCTCCTGTAGATTCACCCCAGTGCCATCTGTAGATTAAACCCAGTGCCACATGTAGATAAATCCCATTGTCTCCTGTAGATTAACCCAGTGTCTCCAGTAGATTAACCTCAGTGCCTCCTGTAGATTAACCCCAGTGTCTACTGTAGATTAACACCAGTGTCTCCAGTAGTTTAACCACAGTGCCTCCTGTAGAATAACCCCAGTGTCTCCTATAGATTAACCCCAGTTTCTCTTATAGATTAACCCCAGTGTCTGTTATACATTAACCCCAGTGTCTCCTGTAAATCAGCCCTAGTGTCTCCTGTAGATTAGACCCAGTATCTCCTGTAGATTAACCCCACATTCTCTTATAGATTAACCCCAGTGTCTCTTATATATTAACCCCACTGTCTCCTGTAAATCAGCCCCAATGTCTCCTGTAGATTAGCCCCAGTGTCTCCTGTAGATTAACCCCAGTGTCTCCTGGAGATTAACCCCAGTGTCACCTGTAGATTAATACCAGTGCCTCCTGTAGATTAACCCCAGTGCCTCCTGTAGATTAACCCCAGTGCCTCCTGTAGGTTAACCCATGTCTCCTGTAGATTAATCCCAGTGTCTCCTCTAGATTAACCCCAGTGTCTCCTGTAAATCAGCCCCAGTGTCTCCTGTAGATTAAGGCCAGTGCCATCTGTGGATTAAACTCAGTGCCATGTGGAGATAAATCAAAGTGCCTCCTGTAGATTAACCCCAGTGTCTAGTGTAGATTAACCCCAATGTCTCCTGCAGATAAATCCCATTGTCTCCTGTAGATTAACCCGAGTGTCTCCAGTAGATTAACCCCAGTGCCTCCTGTAGATTAACCCCAGTGCCTCCTGTAGATTAACCCCAGTGTCTACTGTAGATTAACTCCAGTGTCTCCTGTGGATTAACCCCAGTGTCTCCTGTACATTAACCCCAGTTTCTCCTGTAGATTAACCCCAGTGTCTCCTGTAGATTTACCCCATTCTCTCCTGTAGATTAACCCCAGTGTCTCCTGTACATTAACCCCAGTGTCTCCTATGGATTAATCCCATTATCTCCTGCAGATTAACCCCAACGTCTCCTGTAGATTAACACCAGTGCCTCCTGTAAATTAACCCCAGAGTCTCCTGTAGATTAATCCCAGTGTCTCCTGTAGACTAACCCAATTGTCACCTGTAGATTAACCCCATTGTCACCTGTAGATTAACCCCAGTGTCTCCTGTAGATTAACCCCAGTGTCTTCTGTAGATTAGACCCAGTGTCTCCTGTAGATTAACGCCAGTGTCTCCGGTAGAGTAACCCCAGTGCATCCTGTAGATTAACCCGTGTCTCCTGTAGAATAATGCCAGTGTCTCTAGATTATCCCCAGTGTTTCCTCTAGATTAACCCCAGTGTCTCCTGTAGTTTAATCCCAGTGTCTCTTAGAGATTAACCCCAGTGTCTCCTGTAATCAGCCCCAGTGTCTTCTGTAGATTAGCTTCAGTGTCTCCTGTAGACTAACCCCAGTGCCATCTGTAGATTAAACCCAGTGCCACGTGTAGATAAATCCCATTGTCACCTGTAGATTAACCCCAGTGTCTCCAGTAGATTAACCCCAGTGCCTCCCTGTAGATTAACCCCAGTGTCTACTGTAGATTAACCCCAGTGTCTCCTGTAGATTAAACACAGTTTCTCTTATATATTAACCCCAGTGTCTCTTATATATTAACCCCAGTGTCTCCTGTAAATCAGCCCCAGTGTCTCCTGTAGATTAGACCCAGTGTCTCCTGTAGATTAACCCCAGTTTCTCTTATAGATTAACCCCAGTGTCTCTTATATATTAACCCCAGTGTCTCCTGCAAATCAGCCCCAGTGTCTCCTGTAGATTAACCCCAGTGCCATCTGTAGATTAAACCCAGTGCCACGTTTAGATAAATCCCATTGTCTCCTGTAGATTAACCCCTGTGGCTCCTGTAGATTAACCCCAGTGTCTCCAGTAGATTAACCCCAGTGCCACCTGTAGATTAACCCCATTGTCTACTGTAGATTAACCCCAATGTCTCCTGTGGATTAACCCCAGTGTCTCCAGTACATTAACCCCAGTGTCTCCAGTACATTAACCCCAGTCGCTCCTGTAGATTAACCCCAGTGTCTCCTGTAGATTAACATCAATGTCTCCTGTAGATTAACCCCAGTGCCTCCTGTAAATTAACCCCAGAGTCTCCTGTAGATTAATCCCAGTGTCTCCTGTAGATTAACCCCATTGTCTCCTGTAGATTAACCCCAGTGTCTCCTGTAGATTAACCCCAGTGTCTCCTGTAGATTAGCCCCAGTGGCTCCTGTAGATTTAACCCAATGTCTCCTGTAGATTAACCCCAGTGCCTCCTGTGGATTAACCCCAGAACACCTGTGGATTAACCCCAGTGCCTCCTGTAGATTAACCCCAGTGCCTCCTGTAGATTAACCCCAGTGCCTCCTGTAGATTAACCCCAGTGTCTCCTGTAGATTAACCCCAGTGCCTTCTGTAGATTAACCCCAGTGTCTCCTGTAGATTAACCCCATTGTCACCTGTAGATTAACCCCACTGCCTTCTGTAGATAAATCCCATTGTTTCCTGTAGATTAACCCCAGTGTCTCCAGTAGATTAACCCCAGTGCCTCCTGTAGGTTAACCCCAGTCTCTACTGTAGATTAACCCCAGTGTCCCCTGTAGATTAACCCCAGTTTCTCTTATAGATTAACCCCAGTGTATCTTATATATTAACCCCAGTGTCTCCTGTAAATCAGACCCAGTGTCTCCTGTAGATTAGACCCAGTGTCTCCTGTAGATTAACCCCAGTGCCATCTATAGATTAAACCCAGTGCCACGTGTAGATAAATCCCATTGTCTCCTGTAGATTAACCCCTGTGGCTCCTGTAGATTAACCCCAGTGTCTCCAGTAGATTAACTCCAGTGTCTACTGTAGATTAACCCCAGTGTCTCCTGTGGATTAACCCCAGTGTCTCCTGTGGATTAACCCCAGTGTCTCCTGTGGATTAACCGCAGTGTCTCCTCTACATTAACCCCAGTCTCTCCCGTAGATTAATCCCAGTGTCTCCTGTAGATTAACCCCAATGTCTCCTGTAGATTAACCCCAGTGCCTCCTGTAAATTAACCCCAGAGTCTCCTGTAGATTAATCCCAGTGTCTCCTGTAGATTAACCCCATTGTCACCTGTAATTTGACCCCAGTGTCTCCTGTAGATTAACCCCAATGTCTCCTGTAGATTAACCCCAGTGCCTCCTGTAAATTAACCCCAGAGTCTCCTGTAGATTAATCCCAGTGTCTCCTGTAGATTAACCCCATTGTCACCTGTAATTTAAACACAGTGTCTTCTGTAGATTAAACCCAGTGTCTCCTGTAGATTAGCCCCAGTGGCTCCGGTAGATTTAACCCAATTTCTCCTGTAGATTAACCCCAGTGCCTCCTTTAGATTAACCCCAGTGTCCCCTGTAGATTAACCCCAGTGTCCCCTGTAGATTAACCCCAGTGCCTCCTGTAGATTAATCCCAGTGTCTCCTGTACAGTAACCCCAGTGTCCACTGTAGAGTAACCCCAGTGTCTCCTGTAGATTAACCCCAGTGTCTCCTGTAGATTAGCCCCAGTGGCTCCTGTAGATTTAACCCAATGTCTCCTGTAGATTAACCCCAGTGCCTCCTGTGGATTAACCCCAGAACTCCTGTGGATTAACCCCAGTGCCTCCTGTAGATTAACCCCAGTGCCTCCTGTAGCTTAACCCCAGTGTCTCCTTTAGATTGACCCCAGTGACTCCTGTAGATTAACCCCAGTGCCTTCTGTAGATTAACCCCAGTGTCTCCTGTAGATTAACCCCATTGTCACCTGTAGATTAACCCCAGTGCCTCCTGTAGATTAACCCCACTGCCTTCTGTAGATAAATCCCATTGTTTCCTGTAGATTAACCCCAGTGTCTCCAGTAGATTAACCCCAGTGCCTCCTGTAGGTTAACCCCAATGTCTCCTGTAGATTAACCCCAGTGCCTCCTGTAAATTAACCTCAGAGTCTCCTGTAGATTAATCCCAGTGTCTCCTGTAGATTAACCCATTGTCACCTGTAATTTAAACACAGTGTCTTCTGTAGATTAAACCCAGTGTCTCCTGTAGATTAGCCCCAGTGGCTCCGGTAGATTTAACCCAATTTCTCCTGTAGATTAACCCCAGTGCCTCCTTTAGATTAACCCCAGTGTCCCCTGTAGATTAACCCCAGTGTCTCCTGTAGATTAATCCCAGTGTCTCCTGTACAGTAACCCCAGTGTCCACTGTAGAGTAACCCCAGTGTCTCCTGTAGATTAACCCCAGTGTCTCCTGTAGATTAGCCCCAGTGGCTCCTGTAGATTTAACCCAATGTCTCCTGTAGATTAACCCCAGTGCCTCCTGTGGATTAACCCCAGAACTCCTGTGGATTAACCCCAGTGCCTCCTGTAGATTAACCCCAGTGCCTCCTGTAGCTTAACCCCAGTGTCTCCTTTAGATTGACCCCAGTGACTCCTGTCGATTAACCCCAGTGCCTTCTGTAGATTAACCCCAGTGTCTCCTGTAGATTAACCCCATTGTCACCTGTAGAGTAACCCCAGTGCCTCCTGTAGATTAACCCCACTGCCTTCTGTAGATAAATCCCATTGTTTCCGGTAGATTAACCCCAGTGTCTCCAGTAGATTAACCCCAGTCCCTCCTGTAGGTTAACCCCAGTCTCTACTGTAGATTAACCCCAGTGTCTCCTGTAGATTAACCCCAGTTTCTCTTATAGATTAACCCCAGTGTATCTTATATATTAACCCCAGTGTCTCCTGTAAATCAGACCCAGTGTCTCCTGTAGATTAGACCCAGTGTCTCCTGTAGACTAACCCAGTTTCTCTTATAGATTAACCCCAGTGTCTCCTGTAAATCAGCCCCAGTGTCTCCTGTAGATTAGCCCCAGTGTCTCCTGTAGATTAACCCCAGTGCCATCTGTAGATTAAACCCAGTGCCACGTGTAGATAAATCCCATTGTCGCCTGTAGATTAACCCCTGTGGCTCCTGTAGATTAACCCCAGTGTCCCCAGTAGATTAACCCCAGTGCCTCCTGTAGATTAACCCGAGTGCCTCCTGTAGATTAACCCATGTCTCCTGTAGATTAATCTCAGTGTCTCCTGTAGATTAACCCCAGTGTCTCCTGTAATTTAACCCCAGTGTCTCCTGTAGATTAACCCCAGTGTCTCCTGTAAATCAGCCCAAGTGTCTCCTGTAGATTAACCCAATTGTCTACTGTAGATTAACCCCAGTGTCTCATGTGGATTAACCCCAGTGTCTCCTGTACATTAACCCCAGTCTCTCCTGTAGATTAACCCCAGTGTCTCCTGTAGATTAACCCCAATGTCTCCTGTAGATTAATCTCTGGGTCTCCTGGAGATTAACCCCAGTGTCACCTGTAGATTAATACCAGTGCCTCCTGTAGATTAATCCCAGTGTCTTCTGTAGATTAGACCCAGTGTCTCCTGTAGATTAATGGCAGTGTCTCCTGTAGATTAACCCCATTGTCAACTGTTACTTAACCCCAGTGTCTCCTGTAGATTAACCCCAATTTCTCCTGTAGATTAACCCCAGTTTCTCCTGTAGATTTAACACAATGTCTCCTGTAGATTAACGCCAGTGTCCCCTGTAGATTTGCCCCAATGTCTCCTGTAAATTAACCCCAGTGTATCCTGTAGATTAACCCCAGTGTCTCTTATAGATTAACCCCAGTGTGTTTTATATATTAACCCGAGTGTCTCCTGTAGATTAGCCCCAGTGTCTCCTGTAGATTCACCCCAGTGCCATCTGTAGATTAAACCCAGTGCCACATGTAGATAAATCCCATTGTCTCCTGTAGATTAACCCAGTGTCTCCAGTAGATTAACCTCAGTGCCTCCTGTAGATTAACCCCAGTGTCTACTGTAGATTAACACCAGTGTCTCCAGTAGTTTAACCACAGTGCCTCCTGTAGAATAACCCCAGTGTCTCCTATAGATTAACCCCAGTTTCTCTTATAGATTAACCCCAGTGTCTGTTATACATTAACCCCAGTGTCTCCTGTAAATCAGCCCTAGTGTCTCCTGTAGATTAGACCCAGTATCTCCTGTAGATTAACCCCACATTCTCTTATAGATTAACCCCAGTGTCTCTTATATATTAACCCCACTGTCTCCTGTAAATCAGCCCCAATGTCTCCTGTAGATTAGCCCCAGTGTCTCCTGTAGATTAACCCCAGTGTCTCCTGGAGATTAACCCCAGTGTCACCTGTAGATTAATACCAGTGCCTCCTGTAGATTAACCCCAGTGCCTCCTGTAGATTAACCCCAGTGCCTCCTGTAGGTTAACCCATGTCTCCTGTAGATTAATCCCAGTGTCTCCTCTAGATTAACCCCAGTGTCTCCTGTAAATCAGCCCCAGTGTCTCCTGTAGATTAAGGCCAGTGCCATCTGTGGATTAAACTCAGTGCCATGTGGAGATAAATCAAAGTGCCTCCTGTAGATTAACCCCAGTGTCTAGTGTAGATTAACCCCAATGTCTCCTGCAGATAAATCCCATTGTCTCCTGTAGATTAACCCGAGTGTCTCCAGTAGATTAACCCCAGTGCCTCCTGTAGATTAACCCCAGTGCCTCCTGTAGATTAACCCCAGTGTCTACTGTAGATTAACTCCAGTGTCTCCTGTGGATTAACCCCAGTGTCTCCTGTACATTAACCCCAGTTTCTCCTGTAGATTAACCCCAGTGTCTCCTGTAGATTTACCCCATTCTCTCCTGTAGATTAACCCCAGTGTCTCCTGTACATTAACCCCAGTGTCTCCTATGGATTAATCCCATTATCTCCTGCAGATTAACCCCAACGTCTCCTGTAGATTAACACCAGTGCCTCCTGTAAATTAACCCCAGAGTCTCCTGTAGATTAATCCCAGTGTCTCCTGTAGACTAACCCAATTGTCACCTGTAGATTAACCCCATTGTCACCTGTAGATTAACCCCAGTGTCTCCTGTAGATTAACCCCAGTGTCTTCTGTAGATTAGACCCAGTGTCTCCTGTAGATTAACGCCAGTGTCTCCGGTAGAGTAACCCCAGTGCATCCTGTAGATTAACCCGTGTCTCCTGTAGAATAATGCCAGTGTCTCTAGATTATCCCCAGTGTTTCCTCTAGATTAACCCCAGTGTCTCCTGTAGTTTAATCCCAGTGTCTCTTAGAGATTAACCCCAGTGTCTCCTGTAATCAGCCCCAGTGTCTTCTGTAGATTAGCTTCAGTGTCTCCTGTAGACTAACCCCAGTGCCATCTGTAGATTAAACCCAGTGCCACGTGTAGATAAATCCCATTGTCACCTGTAGATTAACCCCAGTGTCTCCAGTAGATTAACCCCAGTGCCTCCCTGTAGATTAACCCCAGTGTCTACTGTAGATTAACCCCAGTGTCTCCTGTAGATTAAACACAGTTTCTCTTATATATTAACCCCAGTGTCTCTTATATATTAACCCCAGTGTCTCCTGTAAATCAGCCCCGGTGTCTCCTGTAGATTAGACCCAGTGTCTCCTGTAGATTAACCCCAGTTTCTCTTATAGATTAACCCCAGTGTCTCTTATATATTAACCCCAGTGTCTCCTGCAAATCAGCCCCAGTGTCTCCTGTAGATTAACCCCAGTGCCATCTGTAGATTAAACCCAGTGCCACGTTTAGATAAATCCCATTGTCTCCTGTAGATTAACCCCTGTGGCTCCTGTAGATTAACCCCAGTGTCTCCAGTAGATTAACCCCAGTGCCACCTGTAGATTAACCCCATTGTCTACTGTAGATTAACCCCAATGTCTCCTGTGGATTAACCCCAGTGTCTCCAGTACATTAACCCCAGTGTCTCCAGTACATTAACCCCAGTCGCTCCTGTAGATTAACCCCAGTGTCTCCTGTAGATTAACATCAATGTCTCCTGTAGATTAACCCCAGTGCCTCCTGTAAATTAACCCCAGAGTCTCCTGTAGATTAATCCCAGTGTCTCCTGTAGATTAACCCCATTGTCTCCTGTAGATTAACCCCAGTGTCTCCTGTAGATTAACCCCAGTGTCTCCTGTAGATTAGCCCCAGTGGCTCCTGTAGATTTAACCCAATGTCTCCTGTAGATTAACCCCAGTGCCTCCTGTGGATTAACCCCAGAACACCTGTGGATTAACCCCAGTGCCTCCTGTAGATTAACCCCAGTGCCTCCTGTAGATTAACCCCAGTGCCTCCTGTAGATTAACCCCAGTGCCTCCTGTAGATTAACCCCAGTGCCTCCTGTAGATTAACCCCAGTGTCTCCTGTAGATTAACCCCAGTGCCTTCTGTAGATTAACCCCAGTGTCTCCTGTAGATTAACCCCATTGTCACCTGTAGATTAACCCCAGTGCCTCCTGTAGATTAACCCCACTGCCTTCTGTAGATAAATCCCATTGTTTCCTGTAGATTAACCCCAGTGTCTCCAGTAGATTAACCCCAGTGCCTCCTGTAGGTTAACCCCAGTCTCTACTGTAGATTAACCCCAGTGTCCCCTGTAGATTAACCCCAGTTTCTCTTATAGATTAACCCCAGTGTATCTTATATATTAACCCCAGTGTCTCCTGTAAATCAGACCCAGTGTCTCCTGTAGATTAGACCCAGTGTCTCCTGTAGATTAACCCCAGTGCCATCTATAGATTAAACCCAGTGCCACGTGTAGATAAATCCCATTGTCTCCTGTAGATTAACCCCTGTGGCTCCTGTAGATTAACCCCAGTGTCTCCAGTAGATTAACTCCAGTGTCTACTGTAGATTAACCCCAGTGTCTCCTGTGGATTAACCCCAGTGTCTCCTGTGGATTAACCCCAGTGTCTCCTGTGGATTAACCGCAGTGTCTCCTCTACATTAACCCCAGTCTCTCCCGTAGATTAATCCCAGTGTCTCCTGTAGATTAACCCCAATGTCTCCTGTAGATTAACCCCAGTGCCTCCTGTAAATTAACCCCAGAGTCTCCTGTAGATTAATCCCAGTGTCTCCTGTAGATTAACCCCATTGTCACCTGTAATTTGACCCCAGTGTCTCCTGTAGATTAACCCCAATGTCTCCTGTAGATTAACCCCAGTGCCTCCTGTAAATTAACCCCAGAGTCTCCTGTAGATTAATCCCAGTGTCTCCTGTAGATTAACCCCATTGTCACCTGTAATTTAACCCCAGTGTCTTCTGTAGATTAAACCCAGTGTCTCCTGTAGATTAGCCCCAGTGGCTCCGGTAGATTTAACCCAATTTCTCCTGTAGATTAACCCCAGTGCCACCTTTAGATTAACCACAGTGTCCCCTGTAGATTAACCCCAGTGCCTCCTGTAGATTAATCCCAGTGTCTCCTGTAGAGTAACCCCAGTGTCCACTGTAGAGTAACCCCAGTGTCTCCTGTAGATTAACCCCAGTGTCTCCTGGAGATTAGCCCCAGTGGCTCCTGTGGATTAACCCCAGAACGCCTGTGGATTAACCCCAGTGCCTCCTGTAGATTAACCCCAGTGCCTCCTGTAGATTAACCCCAGTGTCTCCTGTAGATTAGCCCCAGTGTCTCCTGTAGATTAACCCCAGTGTCTCCTGTAGATTAACCCCAGTGTCTCCTGTAGATTAACCCCATTGTCACCTGTAGATTAACCCCACTGCCTTCTGTAGATAAATCCCATTGTTTCCTGTAGATTAACCCCAGTGTCTCCAGTAGATTAACCCCAGTGCCTCCTGTAGGTTAACCCCAGTCTCTACTGTAGATTAACCACAGTGTCTCCTGTAGATTAACCCCAGTTTCTCTTATAGATTAACCTCAGTGTATCTTATATATTAACCCCAGTGTCTCCTGTAAATCAGACCCAGTGTCTCCTGTAGATTAGACCCAGTGTCTCCTGTAGATTAACCAGGTTTCTCTTATAGATTAACCCCAGTGTCTCCTGTAAATCAGCCCCAGTGTCTCCTGTAGATTAGCCCCAGTGTCTCCTGTAGATTAACCCCAGTGCCATCTGTAGATTAAACCCAGTGCCACGTGTGGATAAATCCCATTGTCTCCTGTAGATTAACCCCAGTGTCTCCTGTAGATTAACCCCATTGTCACCTGTAGATTAACCCCAGTGCCTCCTGTAGATTAACCCCACTGCCTTCTGTAGATAAATCCCATTGTTTCCTGTAGATTAACCCCAGTGTCTCCAGTAGATTAACCCCAGTGCCTCCTGTAGGTTAACCCCAGTCTCTACTGTAGATTAACCCCAGTGTCCCCTGTAGATTAACCCCAGTTTCTCTTATAGATTAACCCCAGTGTATCTTATATATTAACCCCAGTGTCTCCTGTAAATCAGACCCAGTGTCTCCTGTAGATTAGACCCAGTGTCTCCTGTAGATTAGACCCAGTTTCTCTTATAGATTAACCCCAGTGTCTCCTGTAAATCAGCCCCAGTGTCTCCTGTAGATTAGCCCCAGTGTCTCCTGTAGATTAACCCCAGTGCCATCTATAGATTAACCCCAGTGCCATCTATAGATTAAACCCAGTGCCACGTGTAGATAAATCCCATTGTCTCCTGTAGATTAACCCCTGTGGCTCTTGTAGATTAACCCCAATGTCTCCAGTAGATTAACCCCAGTGTCTACTGTAGATTAACCCCAGTGTCTCCTGTGGATTAACCCCAGTGTCTCCTGTGGATTAACCCCAGTGTCTCCTCTACATTAACCCCAGTCTCTCCCGTAGATTAACCCCAGTGTCTCCTGTAGATTAACCCCAATGTCTCCTGTAGATTAACCCCAGTGCCTCCTGTAAATTAACCCCAGAGTCTCCTGTAGATTAATCCCAGTGTCTCCTGTAGATAACCCCATTGTCACCTGTAATTTGACCCCAGTGTCTCCTGTAGATTAACCCCAATGTCTCCTGTAGATTAACCCCAGTGCCTCCTGTAAATTAACCCCAGAGTCTCCTGTAGATTAATCCCAGTGTCTCCTGTAGATTAACCCCATTGTCACCTGTAATTTAAACACAGTGTCTTCTGTAGATTAAACCCAGTGTCTCCTGTAGATTAGCCCCAGTGGCTCCGGTAGATTTAACCCAATTTCTCCTGTAGATTAACCCCAGTGCCTCCTTTAGATTAACCCCAGTGTCCCCTGTAGATTAACCCCAGTGTCCCCTGTAGATTAACCCCAGTGCCTCCTGTAGATTAATCCCAGTGTCTCCTGTACAGTAACCCCAGTGTCCACTGTAGAGTAACCCCAGTGTCTCCTGTAGATTAACCCCAGTGTCTCCTGTAGATTAGCCCCAGTGGCTCCTGTAGATTTAACCCAATGTCTCCTGTAGATTAACCCCAGTGCCTCCTGTGGATTAACCCCAGAACTCCTGTGGATTAACCCCAGTGCCTCCTGTAGATTAACCCCAGTGCCTCCTGTAGCTTAACCCCAGTGTCTCCTTTAGATTGACCCCAGTGACTCCTGTAGATTAACCCCAGTGCCTTCTGTAGATTAACCCCAGTGTCTCCTGTAGATTAACCCCATTGTCACCTGTAGATTAACCCCAGTGCCTCCTGTAGATTAACCCCACTGCCTTCTGTAGATAAATCCCATTGTTTCCTGTAGATTAACCCCAGTGTCTCCAGTAGATTAACCCCAGTGCCTCCTGTAGGTTAACCCCAATGTCTCCTGTAGATTAACCCCAGTGCCTCCTGTAAATTAACCTCAGAGTCTCCTGTAGATTAATCCCAGTGTCTCCTGTAGATTAACCCATTGTCACCTGTAATTTAAACACAGTGTCTTCTGTAGATTAAACCCAGTGTCTCCTGTAGATTAGCCCCAGTGGCTCCGGTAGATTTAACCCAATTTCTCCTGTAGATTAACCCCAGTGCCTCCTTTAGATTAACCCCAGTGTCCCCTGTAGATTAACCCCAGTGTCTCCTGTAGATTAATCCCAGTGTCTCCTGTACAGTAACCCCAGTGTCCACTGTAGAGTAACCCCAGTGTCTCCTGTAGATTAACCCCAGTGTCTCCTGTAGATTAGCCCCAGTGGCTCCTGTAGATTTAACCCAATGTCTCCTGTAGATTAACCCCAGTGCCTCCTGTGGATTAACCCCAGAACTCCTGTGGATTAACCCCAGTGCCTCCTGTAGATTAACCCCAGTGCCTCCTGTAGCTTAACCCCAGTGTCTCCTTTAGATTGACCCCAGTGACTCCTGTCGATTAACCCCAGTGCCTTCTGTAGATTAACCCCAGTGTCTCCTGTAGATTAACCCCATTGTCACCTGTAGAGTAACCCCAGTGCCTCCTGTAGATTAACCCCACTGCCTTCTGTAGATAAATCCCATTGTTTCCGGTAGATTAACCCCAGTGCCTGCTGTAGATTAACCCCAGTCCCTCCTGTAGGTTAACCCCAGTCTCTACTGTAGATTAACCCCAGTGTCTCCTGTAGATTAACCCCAGTTTCTCTTATAGATTAACCCCAGTGTATCTTATATATTAACCCCAGTGTCTCCTGTAAATCAGACCCAGTGTCTCCTGTAGATTAGACCCAGTGTCTCCTGTAGACTAACCCAGTTTCTCTTATAGATTAACCCCAGTGTCTCCTGTAAATCAGCCCCAGTGTCTCCTGTAGATTAGCCCCAGTGTCTCCTGTAGATTAACCCCAGTGCCATCTGTAGATTAAACCCAGTGCCACGTGTAGATAAATCCCATTGTCGCCTGTAGATTAACCCCTGTGGCTCCTGTAGATTAACCCCAGTGTCCCCAGTAGATTAACCCCAGTGCCTCCTGTAGATTAACCCGAGTGCCTCCTGTAGATTAACCCATGTCTCCTGTAGATTAATCTCAGTGTCTCCTGTAGATTAACCCCAGTGTCTCCTGTAATTTAACCCCAGTGTCTCCTGTAGATTAACCCCAGTGTCTCCTGGAGATTAACGCCAGTGTCACCTGTAGATTAATACCAGTGCCTGCTGTAGATTAACCCCAGTGTCTTCTGTAAATTAGACCCAGTGTCTCTTGTAGATTAACGCCATTGTCTCCTGTAGATTAACCCCAGTGCCTCCTGTAGATTAACCCCAGTGCCTCCTGTAGATTAACCCGTGTCTCCTGTAGATTAATCCCAGTGTCTCCTCTAGATTAACCCCAGTGTCTCCTATAGTTTAATCCCAGTGTCTCTTAGAGATTAACCCCAGTGTCTCCTGCAAATCAGCCCCAGTGTCTCCTGTAGATTAGCCCCAGTGTCTCCTGTAGATTAACCCCAGTGCCATCTGTAGATTAAACCCAGTGCCACGTTTAGATAAATCCCATTGTATCCTGTAGATTAACCCCTGTGGCTCCTGTAGATTAACCCCAGTGTCTCCAGTATATTAACCCCAGTGCCTCCTGTAGATTAACCCCAGTGTCTACTGTAGATTAACCCCAGTGTCTCCTGTGGATTAACCCCAGTGTCTCCTGTACATTAACCCCAGTCTCTCCCGTAGATTAACCCCAGTCTCTCCTGTAGATTAACCCCAATGTCTCCTGTAGATTAACCCCAGTGCCTCCTGTAAATTAACCCCAGAGTCTCCTGTGGATTAATCCCAGTGTCTCCTGTGGATTAACCCCCTTGACACCTGTAATTTAACCCCAGTGTCTCCTGTAGATTAACCCCAGTGTCTCCTGTAGATTAGCCCCAGTGGCTCCTGTAGATTTAACCCAATGTCTCCTGTAGATTAACTCCAGTGCCTCCTGTGGATTAACCCCAGAACTCCTGTGGATTAACCCCAGTGCCTCCTGTAGATTAACCCCAGTGCCTCCTGTAGATTAACCCCAGTGTCCCCTGTAGATTAAGCCCAGTGCATCCTGTAGATTAATCCCAGTGTCTCCTGTAAATCAGCCCCAGTGTCTCCTGTAGATTAGCCCCAGTGTCTCCTGTAGATTAACCCCAGTGCCATCTATAGATTAACCCCAGTGCCATCTATAGATTAAACCCAGTGCCACGTGTAGATAAATCCCATTGTCTCCTGTAGATTAACCCCTGTGGCTCCTGTAGATTAACCCCAATGTCTCCAGTAGATTAACCCCAGTGTCTACTGTAGATTAACCCCAGTGTCTCCTGTGGATTAACCCCAGTGTCTCCTGTGGATTAACCCCAGTGTCTCCTCTACATTAACCCCAGTCTCTCCCGTAGATTAACCCCAGTGTCTCCTGTAGATTAACCCCAATGTCTCCTGTAGATTAACCCCAGTGCCTCCTGTAAATTAACCCCAGAGTCTCCTGTAGATTAATCCCAGTGTCTCCTGTAGATTAACCCCATTGTCACCTGTAATTTGACCCCAGTGTCTCCTGTAGATTAACCCCAATGTCTCCTGTAGATTAACCCCAGTGCCTCCTGTAAATTAACCCCAGAGTCTCCTGTAGATTAATCCCAGTGTCTCCTGTAGATTAACCCCATTGTCACCTGTAATTTAAACACAGTGTCTTCTGTAGATTAAACCCAGTGTCTCCTGTAGATTAGCCCCAGTGGCTCCGGTAGATTTAACCCAATTTCTCCCGTAGATTAACCCCACTGCCTTCTGTAGATAAATCCCATTGTTTCCTGTAGATTAACCCCAGTGTCTCCTGTACAGTAACCCCAGTGTCCACTGTAGATTAACCCCAGTGTCTCCTGTAGATTAGCCCCAGTGGCTCCTGTAGATTAGCCCCAGTGACTCCTGTAGATTTAACCCAATGTCTCCTGTAGATTAACCCCAGTGCCTCCTGTGGATTAACCCCAGAACTCCTGTGGATTAACCCCAGTGCCTCCTGTAGATTAACCCCAGTGCCTCCTGTAGGTTAACCCCAATGTCTCCTGTAGATTAACCCCAGTGCCTCCTGTAAATTAACCTCAGAGTCTCCTGTAGATTAATCCCAGTGTCTCCTGTAGATTAACCCATTGTCACCTGTAATTTAAACACAGTGTCTTCTGTAGATTAAACCCAGTGTCTCCTGTAGATTAGCCCCAGTGGCTCCGGTAGATTTAACCCAATTTCTCCTGTAGATTAACCCCAGTGCCTCCTTTAGATTAACCCCAGTGTCCCCTGTAGATTAACCCCAGTGTCTCCTGTAGATTAATCCCAGTGTCTCCTGTACAGTAACCCCAGTGTCCACTGTAGAGTAACCCCAGTGTCTCCTGTAGATTAACCCCAGTGTCTCCTGTAGATTAGCCCCAGTGGCTCCTGTAGATTTAACCCAATGTCTCCTGTAGATTAACCCCAGTGCCTCCTGTGGATTAACCCCAGAACTCCTGTGGATTAACCCCAGTGCCTCCTGTAGATTAACCCCAGTGCCTCCTGTAGCTTAACCCCAGTGTCTCCTTTAGATTGACCCCAGTGACTCCTGTCGATTAACCCCAGTGCCTTCTGTAGATTAACCCCAGTGTCTCCTGTAGATTAACCCCATTGTCACCTGTAGAGTAACCCCAGTGCCTCCTGTAGATTAACCCCACTGCCTTCTGTAGATAAATCCCATTGTTTCCGGTAGATTAACCCCAGTGCCTGCTGTAGATTAACCCCAGTCCCTCCTGTAGGTTAACCCCAGTCTCTACTGTAGATTAACCCCAGTGTCTCCTGTAGATTAACCCCAGTTTCTCTTATAGATTAACCCCAGTGTATCTTATATATTAACCCCAGTGTCTCCTGTAAATCAGACCCAGTGTCTCCTGTAGATTAGACCCAGTGTCTCCTGTAGATTAACCCAGTTTCTCTTATAGATTAACCCCAGTGTCTCCTGTAAATCAGCCCCAGTGTCTCCTGTAGATTAGCCCCAGTGTCTCCTGTAGATTAACCCCAGTGCCATCTGTAGATTAAACCCAGTGCCACGTGTAGATAAATCCCATTGTCGCCTGTAGATTAACCCCTGTGGCTCCTGTAGATTAACCCCAGTGTCCCCAGTAGATTAACCCCAGTGCCTCCTGTAGATTAACCCGAGTGCCTCCTGTAGATTAACCCATGTCTCCTGTAGATTAATCTCAGTGTCTCCTGTAGATTAACCCCAGTGTCTCCTGTAATTTAACCCCAGTGTCTCCTGTAGATTAACCCCAGTGTCTCCTGGAGATTAACGCCAGTGTCACCTGTAGATTAATACCAGTGCCTGCTGTAGATTAACCCCAGTGTCTTCTGTAAATTAGACCCAGTGTCTCTTGTAGATTAACGCCATTGTCTCCTGTAGATTAACCCCAGTGCCTCCTGTAGATTAACCCCAGTGCCTCCTGTAGATTAACCCGTGTCTCCTGTAGATTAATCCCAGTGTCTCCTCTAGATTAACCCCAGTGTCTCCTATAGTTTAATCCCAGTGTCTCTTAGAGATTAACCCCAGTGTCTCCTGCAAATCAGCCCCAGTGTCTCCTGTAGATTAGCCCCAGTGTCTCCTGTAGATTAACCCCAGTGCCATCTGTAGATTAAACCCAGTGCCACGTTTAGATAAATCCCATTGTATCCTGTAGATTAACCCCTGTGGCTCCTGTAGATTAACCCCAGTGTCTCCAGTATATTAACCCCAGTGCCTCCTGTAGATTAACCCCAGTGTCTACTGTAGATTAACCCCAGTGTCTCCTGTGGATTAACCCCAGTGTCTCCTGTACATTAACCCCAGTCTCTCCCGTAGATTAACCCCAGTCTCTCCTGTAGATTAACCCCAATGTCTCCTGTAGATTAACCCCAGTGCCTCCTGTAAATTAACCCCAGAGTCTCCTGTGGATTAATCCCAGTGTCTCCTGTGGATTAACCCCCTTGACACCTGTAATTTAACCCCAGTGTCTCCTGTAGATTAACCCCAGTGTCTCCTGTAGATTAGCCCCAGTGGCTCCTGTAGATTTAACCCAATGTCTCCTGTAGATTAACTCCAGTGCCTCCTGTGGATTAACCCCAGAACTCCTGTGGATTAACCCCAGTGCCTCCTGTAGATTAACCCCAGTGCCTCCTGTAGATTAACCCCAGTGTCCCCTGTAGATTAAGCCCAGTGCATCCTGTAGATTAATCCCAGTGTCTCCTGTAAATCAGCCCCAGTGTCTCCTGTAGATTAGCCCCAGTGTCTCCTGTAGATTAACCCCAGTGCCATCTATAGATTAACCCCAGTGCCATCTATAGATTAAACCCAGTGCCACGTGTAGATAAATCCCATTGTCTCCTGTAGATTAACCCCTGTGGCTCCTGTAGATTAACCCCAATGTCTCCAGTAGATTAACCCCAGTGTCAACTGTAGATTAACCCCAGTGTCTCCTGTGGATTAACCCCAGTGTCTCCTGTGGATTAACCCCAGTGTCTCCTCTACATTAACCCCAGTCTCTCCCGTAGATTAACCCCAGTGTCTCCTGTAGATTAACCCCAATGTCTCCTGTAGATTAACCCCAGTGCCTCCTGTAAATTAACCCCAGAGTCTCCTGTAGATTAATCCCAGTGTCTCCTGTAGATTAACCCCATTGTCACCTGTAATTTGACCCCAGTGTCTCCTGTAGATTAACCCCAATGTCTCCTGTAGATTAACCCCAGTGCCTCCTGTAAATTAACCCCAGAGTCTCCTGTAGATTAATCCCAGTGTCTCCTGTAGATTAACCCCATTGTCACCTGTAATTTAAACACAGTGTCTTCTGTAGATTAAACCCAGTGTCTCCTGTAGATTAGCCCCAGTGGCTCCGGTAGATTTAACCCAATTTCTCCCGTAGATTAACCCCACTGCCTTCTGTAGATAAATCCCATTGTTTCCTGTAGATTAACCCCAGTGTCTCCTGTACAGTAACCCCAGTGTCCACTGTAGATTAACCCCAGTGTCTCCTGTAGATTAGCCCCAGTGGCTCCTGTAGATTAGCCCCAGTGGCTCCTGTAGATTTAACCCAATGTCTCCTGTAGATTAACCCCAGTGCCTCCTGTGGATTAACCCCAGAACTCCTGTGGATTAACCCCAGTGCCTCCTGTAGATTAACCCCAGTGCCTCCTGTAGGTTAACCCCAATGTCTCCTGTAGATTAACCCCAGTGCCTCCTGTAAATTAACCTCAGAGTCTCCTGTAGATTAATCCCAGTGTCTCCTGTAGATTAACCCATTGTCACCTGTAATTTAAACACAGTGTCTTCTGTAGATTAAACCCAGTGTCTCCTGTAGATTAGCCCCAGTGGCTCCGGTAGATTTAACCCAATTTCTCCTGTAGATTAACCCCAGTGCCTCCTTTAGATTAACCCCAGTGTCCCCTGTAGATTAACCCCAGTGTCTCCTGTAGATTAATCCCAGTGTCTCCTGTACAGTAACCCCAGTGTCCACTGTAGAGTAACCCCAGTGTCTCCTGTAGATTAACCCCAGTGTCTCCTGTAGATTAGCCCCAGTGGCTCCTGTAGATTTAACCCAATGTCTCCTGTAGATTAACCCCAGTGCCTCCTGTGGATTAACCCCAGAACTCCTGTGGATTAACCCCAGTGCCTCCTGTAGATTAACCCCAGTGCCTCCTGTAGCTTAACCCCAGTGTCTCCTTTAGATTGACCCCAGTGACTCCTGTCGATTAACCCCAGTGCCTTCTGTAGATTAACCCCAGTGTCTCCTGTAGATTAACCCCATTGTCACCTGTAGAGTAACCCCAGTGCCTCTTGTAGATTAACCCCACTGCCTTCTGTAGATAAATCCCATTGTTTCCGGTAGATTAACCCCAGTGCCTGCTGTAGATTAACCCCAGTCCCTCCTGTAGGTTAACCCCAGTCTCTACTGTAGATTAACCCCAGTGTCTCCTGTAGATTAACCCCAGTTTCTCTTATAGATTAACCCCAGTGTATCTTATATATTAACCCCAGTGTCTCCTGTAAATCAGACCCAGTGTCTCCTGTAGATTAGACCCAGTGTCTCCTGTAGACTAACCCAGTTTCTCTTATAGATTAACCCCAGTGTCTCCTGTAAATCAGCCCCAGTGTCTCCTGTAGATTAGCCCCAGTGTCTCCTGTAGATTAACCCCAGTGCCATCTGTAGATTAAACCCAGTGCCACGTGTAGATAAATCCCATTGTCGCCTGTAGATTAACCCCTGTGGCTCCTGTAGATTAACCCCAGTGTCCCCAGTAGATTAACCCCAGTGCCTCCTGTAGATTAACCCGAGTGCCTCCTGTAGATTAACCCATGTCTCCTGTAGATTAATCTCAGTGTCTCCTGTAGATTAACCCCAGTGTCTCCTGTAATTTAACCCCAGTGTCTCCTGTAGATTAACCCCAGTGTCTCCTGGAGATTAACGCCAGTGTCACCTGTAGATTAATACCAGTGCCTGCTGTAGATTAACCCCAGTGTCTTCTGTAAATTAGACCCAGTGTCTCTTGTAGATTAACGCCATTGTCTCCTGTAGATTAACCCCAGTGCCTCCTGTAGATTAACCCCAGTGCCTCCTGTAGATTAACCCGTGTCTCCTGTAGATTAATCCCAGTGTCTCCTCTAGATTAACCCCAGTGTCTCCTATAGTTTAATCCCAGTGTCTCTTAGAGATTAACCCCAGTGTCTCCTGCAAATCAGCCCCAGTGTCTCCTGTAGATTAGCCCCAGTGTCTCCTGTAGATTAACCCCAGTGCCATCTGTAGATTAAACCCAGTGCCACGTTTAGATAAATCCCATTGTATCCTGTAGATTAACCCCTGTGGCTCCTGTAGATTAACCCCAGTGTCTCCAGTATATTAACCCCAGTGCCTCCTGTAGATTAACCCCAGTGTCTACTGTAGATTAACCCCAGTGTCTCCTGTGGATTAACCCCAGTGTCTCCTGTACATTAACCCCAGTCTCTCCCGTAGATTAACCCCAGTCTCTCCTGTAGATTAACCCCAATGTCTCCTGTAGATTAACCCCAGTGCCTCCTGTAAATTAACCCCAGAGTCTCCTGTGGATTAATCCCAGTGTCTCCTGTGGATTAACCCCCTTGACACCTGTAATTTAACCCCAGTGTCTCCTGTAGATTAACCCCAGTGTCTCCTGTAGATTAGCCCCAGTGGCTCCTGTAGATTTAACCCAATGTCTCCTGTAGATTAACTCCAGTGCCTCCTGTGGATTAACCCCAGAACTCCTGTGGATTAACCCCAGTGCCTCCTGTAGATTAACCCCAGTGCCTCCTGTAGATTAACCCCAGTGTCCCCTGTAGATTAAGCCCAGTGCATCCTGTAGATTAATCCCAGTGTCTCCTGTAAATCAGCCCCAGTGTCTCCTGTAGATTAGCCCCAGTGTCTCCTGTAGATTAACCCCAGTGCCATCTATAGATTAACCCCAGTGCCATCTATAGATTAAACCCAGTGCCACGTGTAGATAAATCCCATTGTCTCCTGTAGATTAACCCCTGTGGCTCCTGTAGATTAACCCCAATGTCTCCAGTAGATTAACCCCAGTGTCTACTGTAGATTAACCCCAGTGTCTCCTGTGGATTAACCCCAGTGTCTCCTGTGGATTAACCCCAGTGTCTCCTCTACATTAACCCCAGTCTCTCCCGTAGATTAACCCCAGTGTCTCCTGTAGATTAACCCCAATGTCTCCTGTAGATTAACCCCAGTGCCTCCTGTAAATTAACCCCAGAGTCTCCTGTAGATTAATCCCAGTGTCTCCTGTAGATTAACCCCATTGTCACCTGTAATTTGACCCCAGTGTCTCCTGTAGATTAACCCCAATGTCTCCTGTAGATTAACCCCAGTGCCTCCTGTAAATTAACCCCAGAGTCTCCTGTAGATTAATCCCAGTGTCTCCTGTAGATTAACCCCATTGTCACCTGTAATTTAAACACAGTGTCTTCTGTAGATTAAACCCAGTGTCTCCTGTAGATTAGCCCCAGTGGCTCCGGTAGATTTAACCCAATTTCTCCCGTAGATTAACCCCACTGCCTTCTGTAGATAAATCCCATTGTTTCCTGTAGATTAACCCCAGTGTCTCCTGTACAGTAACCCCAGTGTCCACTGTAGATTAACCCCAGTGTCTCCTGTAGATTAGCCCCAGTGGCTCCTGTAGATTAGCCCCAGTGGCTCCTGTAGATTTAACCCAATGTCTCCTGTAGATTAACCCCAGTGCCTCCTGTGGATTAACCCCAAAACTCCTGTGGATTAACCCCAGTGCCTCCTGTAGATTAACCCCAGTGCCTCCTGTAGGTTAACCCCAATGTCTCCTGTAGATTAACCCCAGTGCCTCCTGTAAATTAACCTCAGAGTCTCCTGTAGATTAATCCCAGTGTCTCCTGTAGATTAACCCATTGTCACCTGTAATTTAAACACAGTGTCTTCTGTAGATTAAACCCAGTGTCTCCTGTAGATTAGCCCCAGTGGCTCCGGTAGATTTAACCCAATTTCTCCTGTAGCTTAACCCCAGTGTCTCCTTTAGATTGACCTTAGTGACTCCTGTAGATTAACCCCAGTGCCTTCTGTAGATTAACCCCAGTGTCTCCTGTAGATTAACCCCATTGTCACCTGTAGATTAACCCCAGTGCCTCCTGTAGATTAACCCCACTGCCTTCTGTAGATAAATCCCATTGTTTCCTGTAGATTAACCCCAGTGTCTCCAGTAGATTAACCCCACTGCCTTCTGTAGATAAATCCCATTGTTTCCCGTAGATTAACCCCAGTGTCTCCAGTAGATTAACCCCAGTGCCTCCTGTAGGTTAACCCCAGTCTCTACTGTAGATTAACCCAAGTGTCTCCTGTAGATTAACCCCAGTTTCTCTTATAGATTAACCCCAGTGTATCTTATATATTAACCCCAGTGTCTCCTGTAAATCAGACCCAGTGTCTCCTGTAGATTAGACCCAGTGTCTCCTGTAGACTAACCCAGTTTCTCTTATAGATTAACCCCAGTGTCTCCTGTAAATCAGCCCCAGTGTCTCCTGTAGATTAGCCCCAGTGTCTCCTGTAGATTAACCCCAGTGCCATCTGTAGATTAAACCCAGTGCCACGTGTAGATAAATCCCATTGTCGCCTGTAGATTAACCCCTGTGGCTCCTGTAGATTAACCCCAGTGTCCCCAGTAGATTAACCCCAGTGCCTCCTGTAGATTAACCCGAGTGCCTCCTGTAGATTAACCCATGTCTCCTGTAGATTAATCTCAGTGTCTCCTGTAGATTAACCCCAGTGTCTCCTGTAATTTAACCCCAGTGTCTCCTGTAGATTAACCCCAGTGTCTCCTGGAGATTAACGCCAGTGTCACCTGTAGATTAATACCAGTGCCTGCTGTAGATTAACCCCAGTGTCTTCTGTAAATTAGACCCAGTGTCTCTTGTAGATTAACGCCATTGTCTCCTGTAGATTAACCCCAGTGCCTCCTGTAGATTAACCCCAGTGCCTCCTGTAGATTAACCCATGTCTCCTGTAGATTAATCCCAGTGTCTCCTCTAGATTAACCCCAGTGTCTCCTATAGTTTAATCCCAGTGTCTCTTAGAGATTAACCCCAGTGTCTCCTGCAAATCAGCCCCAGTGTCTCCTGTAGATTAGCCCCAGTGTCTCCTGTAGATTAACCCCAGTGCCATCTGTAGATTAAACCCAGTGCCACGTTTAGATAAATCCCAATGTATCCTGTAGATTAACCCCTGTGGCTCCTGTAGATTAACCCCAGTGTCTCCAGTATATTAACCCCAGTGCCTCCTGTAGATTAACCCCAGTGACTACTGTAGATTAACCCCAGTGTCTCCTGTGGATTAACCCCAGTGTCTCCTGTACATTAACCCCAGTCTCTCCCGTAGATTAACCCCAGTCTCTCCTGTAGATTAACCCCAATGTCTCCTGTAGATTAACCCCAGTGCCTCCTGTAAATTAACCCCAGAGTCTCCTGTGGATTAATCCCAGTGTCTCCTGTGGATTAACCCCATTGTCACCTGTAATTTAACCCCAGTGTCTCCTGTAGATTAACCCTAGTGTCTCCTGTAGATTAGCCCCAGTGGCTCCTGTAGATTTAACCCAATGTCTCCTGTAGATTAACTCCAGTGCCTCCTGTGGATTAACCCCAGAACTCCTGTGGATTAACCCCAGTGCCTCCTGTAGATTAACCCCAGTGCCTCCTGTAGATTAACCCCAGTGTCCCCTGTAGATTAAGCCCAGTGCATCCTGTAGATTAATCCCAGTGTCTCCTGTAGAGTAACCCCAGTGTCTCCTGTAGAGTAACCCCAGTGTCTCCTGTAGAGTAACCCCAGTGCCTCCTGTAGATTAACCCGAGTGCCTCCTGTAGATTATCCTGAGTGCCTCCTGTAGATTAACCCATGTCTCCTGTAGATTAATCTCAGTGTCTCCTGTAGATTAACCCCAGTTTCTATTGTGATTTAACCCCAGTGTCTCCTGTAGATTAACCCCAGTGTCTCCTGGAGATTAACCCCAGTGTCACCTGTGGATTAATACCAGTGCCTCCTGTAGATTTACCCCAGTGCCTTCTGTAAATTAGACCCAGTGTCTCCTGTAGATTAACGCCAAAGTCTCCTGTAGATTAACCCCAGTGGCTCCTGTAGATTAACCCCAGTGCCTCCAGTAGATTAACCCGTGTCTCCTGTAGATTAATCCCAGTGTCTCCTCTAGATTAACCCCAGTGTCTCCTATAGTTTAATCCCGGTGTCTCTTAGAGATTAACCCCAGTTTCTCCTGTAAATCAGCCCCAGTGTCTCCTGTAGATTAGCCCCAGTGTCTCCTGTAGATTAATGCCAGTGCCATCTGTGGATTAAACTCAGTGCCACGTGGAGATAAATCAAAGTGTCTCCTGTAGATTAACCTCAGTGTCTAGTGTAGATTAACTCCAGTGTCTCCTGTAGATTAACCCATTCTCTCCTGTACATTAACCCCAGTGTCTCCTGTAGATTAACCCCAGTGTCTCCTGTAGATTTACCCCCGGTGCCGCCTGTAAATTAACCCCAGTGTCTCCTGTAAATTAACCCCTGTGTCTCCTGTAGATTAACCCCAGTTTCACTTATAGATTAACCCCAGTGTCTCTTATATATTAACCCCAGTGTCTCCTGTAAATCAGCCCCAGTGTCTCCTGTAGATTAGCCTCAGTGTCTCCTGTAGACTAACCCCAGTGCCATCTGTAGATTAAACCCAGTGCCACGTGTAGATAAATCCCATTGTCACCTGTAGATTAACCCCAGTGTCTCCAGTAGATTAACCCCAGTGCCTCCTGTAGATTAACCCCAGTGCCTCCTGTAGATTAACCCCAGTGACTACTGTAGATTAACCCCAGTGTCTCCTGTAGATTAACCCCAGTTTCTCTTATAGATTAACCCCAGTGTCTCTTATATATTAACCCCAGTGTCTCCTGTAAATCAGCCCCAGTGTCTCCTGTAGATTAGACCCAGTGTCTCCTGTAGATTAACCCCAGTTTCTCTTATAGATTAACCCCAGTGTCTCTTATATATTAACCCCAGTGTCTCTTATATATTAACCCCAGTGTCTCTTATATATTAACCCCAGTGTCTCCTGCAAATCAGCCCCAGTGTCTCCTGTAGATTAAACCCAGTGCCATCTGTAGATTAAACCCAGTGCGACGTTTAGATAAATCCCATTGTCTCCTGTAGATTAACCCCTGTGGCTCCTGTAGATTAACCCCAGTGTCTCCAGTAGATTAACCCCAGTGCCTCCTGTAGATTAACCCCATTGTCTACTGTAGATTAACCCCAATGTCTCCTGTGGATTAACCCCAGTGTCTCCAGTACATTAACCCTAGTGTCTCCAGTACATTAACCCCAGTCGCTCCTGTAGATTAACCCGTGTCTCCTGTAGATTAACATCAATGTCTCCTGTAGATTAACCCCAGTGTCTCCTGTAAATTAACCCCAGAGTCTCCTGTAGATTAATCCCAGTGTCTCCTGTAGATTAACCCCATTGTCACCTGTAACTTAACCCCAGTGTCTCCTGTAGATTAACCCCAGTGTCTCCTGTAGATTAGCCCCAGTGGCTCCTGTAGATTTAACCCAATGTCTCCTGTAGATTAACCCCAGTGCCTCCTGTGGATTAACCCCAGAACTCCTGTGGATTAACCCCAGTGCCTCCTGTAGATTAACCCCAGTGTCTCCTGTAGATTAACCCCAGTGTCTCCTGTAGATTAGCCCCAGTGTCTCCTGTAGATTAACCCCAGTGTCTCCTGTAGATTAACCCCAGTGCCTTCTGTAGATTAACCCCAGTGTCTCCTGTAGATTAACCCCATTGTCACCTGTAGATTAACCCCAGTGCCTCCTGTAGATTAACCCCACTGCCTTCTGTAGATAAATCCCATTGTTTCCTGTAGATTAACCCCAGTGTCTCCAGTAGATTAACCCCAGTGTCTCCTGTAGGTTAACCCCAGTCTCTACTGTAGATTAACCCCAGTGTCTCCTGTAGATTAACCCCAGTTTCTCTAATAGATTAACCCCAGTGTATCTTACATATTAACCCCAGTGTCTCCTGTAAATCAGACCCAGTGTCTCCTGTAGATTAGACCCAGTGTCTCCTGTAGATTAACCCAGTTTCTCTTATAGATTAACCCCAGTGTCTCCTGTAAATCAGCCCCAGTGTCTCCTGTAGATTAGACCCAGTGTCTCCTGTAGATTAACCCCAGTGCCATCTATAGATTAAACCCAGTGCCACGTGTAGATAAATCCCATTGTCTCCTGTAGATTAACCCCTGTGGCTCCTGTAGATTAACCCCAGTGTCTCCAGTAGATTAACCCCAGTGTCTACTGTAGATTAACCCCAGTGTCTCCTGTGGATTAACCCCAGTGTCTCCTGTGGATTAACCCCAGTGTCTCCTCTACATTAACCCCAGTCTCTCCCGTAGATTAACCCCAGTGTCTCCTGTAGATTAACCCCAATGTCTCCTGTAGATTAACCCCAGTGCCTCCTGTAAATTAACCCCAGAGTCTCCTGTAGATTAATCCCAGTGTCTCCTGTAGATTAACCCCATTGTCACCTGTAATTTAACCCCAGTGTCTCCTGTAGATTAACCCCAATGTCTCCTGTAGATTAACCCCAGTGCCTCCTGTAAATTAACCCCAGAGTCTCCTGTAGATTAATCCCAGTGTCTCCTGTAGATTAACCCCATTGTCACCTGTAATTTAACCCCAGTGTCTTCTGTAGATTAAACCCAGTGTCTCCTGTAGATTAGCCCCAGTGGCTCCGGTAGATTTAACCCAATTTCTCCTGTAGATTAACCCCAGTGCCTCCTGTAGATTAATCCCAGTGTCTCCTGTACAGTAACCCCAGTGTCCACTGTAGAGTAACCCCAGTGTCTCCTGTAGATTAACCCCAGTGTCTCCTGTAGATTAGCCCCAGTGGCTCCTGTAGATTTAACCCAATGTCTCCTGTAGATTAACCCCAGTGCCTCCTGTGGATTAACCCCAGAACTCCTGTGGATTAACCCCAGAACTCCTGTGGATTAACCCCAGTGCCTCCTGTAGATTAACCCCAGTGCCTCCTGTAGATTAACCCCAGTGTCTCCTGTAGATTAGCCCCAGTGTCTCCTGTAGATTAACCCCAGTGTCTCCTGTAGATTAACCCCAGTGTCTCCTTTAGATTGACCCCAGTGACTCCTGTAGATTAACCCCAGTGCCTTCTGTAGATTAACCCCAGTGTCTCCTGTAGATTAACCCCATTTTCACCTGTAGATTAACCCCGGTGCCTCCTGTAGATTAACCCCACTGCCTTCTGTAGATAAATCCCATTGTTTCCTGTAGATTAACCCCAGTGTCTCCAGTAGATTAACCCCAGTCCCTCCTGTAGGTTAACCCCAGTCTCTACTGTAGATTAACCCCAGTGTCTCCTGTAGATTAACCCCAGTTTCTCTTATAGATTAACCCCAGTGTATCTTATATATTAACCCCAGTGTCTCCTGTAAATCAGACCCAGTGTCTCCTGTAGATTAGACCCAGTGTCTCCTGTAGATTAACCCAGTTTCTCTTATAGATTAACCCCAGTGTCTCCTGTAAATCAGCCCCAGTGTCTACTGTAGATTAGCCCCAGTGTCTCCTGTAGATTAACCCCAGTGCCATCTGTAGATTAAACCCAGTGCCACGTGTAGATAAATCCCATTGTCTCCTGTAGATTAACCCCTGTGGCTCCTGTAGATTAACCCCAGTGTCCCCAGTAGATTAACCCCAGTGCCTCCTGTAGATTAACCCGAGTGCCTCCTGTAGATTAACCCATGTCTCCTGTAGATTAATCTCAGTGTCTCCTGTAGATTAACCCCAGTGTCTCCTGTAATTTAACCCCAGTGTCTCCTGTAGATTAACCCCAGTGTCTCCTGGAGATTAACGCCAGTGTCACCTGTAGATTAATACCAGTGCCCGCTGTAGATTAACCCCAGTGTCTTCGGTAAATTAGACCCAGTGTCTCTTGTAGATTAACGCCATTGTCTCCTGTAGATTAACCCCAGTGCCTCCTGTAGATTAACCCGTGTCTCCTGTAGATTAATCCCAGTGTCTCCTCTAGATTAACCCCAGTGTCTCCTATAGTTTAATCCCAGTGTCTCTTAGAGATTAACCCCAGTGTCTCCTGCAAATCAGCCCCAGTGTCTCCTGTAGATTAGCCCCAGTGTCTCCTGTAGATTAACCCCAGTGCCATCTGTAGATTAAACCCAGTGCCACGTGGAGATAAATCCCATTGTATCCTGTAGATTAACCCCTGTGGCTCCTGTAGATTAACCCCAGTGTCTCCAGTATATTAACCCCAGTGCCTCCTGTAGATTAACCCCAGTGTCTACTGTAGATTAACCCCAGTGTCTCCTGTGGATTAACCCCAGTGTCTCCTGTACATTAACCCCAGTCTCTCCCGTAGATTAACCCCAGTGTCTCCTGTAGATTAAGCCCAATGTCTCCTGTAGATTAACCCCAGTGCCTCCTGTAAATTAACCCCAGAGTCTCCTGTCGATTAATCCCAGTGTCTCCTGTGGATTAACCCCATTGTCACCAGTAATTTAACCCCAGTGTCTCCTGTAGATTAACCCCAGTGTCTCCTGTAGATTAGCCCCAGTGGCTCCTGTAGATTTAACCCAATGTCTCCTGTAGATTAACCCCAGTGCCTCCTGTGGATTAACCCCAGAACTCCTGTGGATTAACCCCAGTGCCTCCTGTAGATTAACCCCAGTGCCTCCTGTAGATTTATCCCAGTGTCCCCTGTAGATTAAGCCCAGTGCATCCTGTAGATTAATCCCAGTGTCTCCTGTAGAGTAACCCCAGTGTCTCCTGTAGAGTAACCCCAGTGTCTCCTGTAGATTAACCCGAGTGCCTCCTGTAGATTAACCCGAGTGCCTCCTGTAGATTAACCCGAGTGCCTCCTGTAGATTAACCCATGTCTCCTGTAGATTAATCTCAGTGTCTCCTGTAGATTAACCCCAGTGTCTCCAGTAGATTAACCAGTGTCTCCTGTAGATTAATCCCAGTGTCTCCTCTAGATTAACCCCAGTGTCTCCTATAGTTTAATCCCAGTGTCTCTTAGAGATTAACCCCAGTGTCTCCTGTAAATCAGCCCCAGTGTCTCCTGTAGATTAGCCCCAGTGTCTCCTGTAGATTAATGCCAGTGCCATCTGTGGATTAAACTCAGTGCCACGTGGAGATAAATCAAAGTGTCTCCTGTAGATTAACCTCAGTGTCTAGTGTAGATTAACTCCAGTGTCTCCTGTAGATTAACCCCATTCTCTCCTGTACATTAACCCCAGTGTCTCCTGTAGATTAACCCCAGTGTCCCCTGTAGATTAATCCCAATGTGTCCTGTAGATTAAGCCCATTGTCTCCTGCAGATTAACCCCAGTGTCTCCTGTAGATTTACCCCGGTGCCGCCTGTAAATTAACCCCAGTGCCTCCTGTAGATTAACCCCAGTGTCTCCTGTAGATTAACCCCAGAATCTCCTGTAGATTAACCCCAGTGTCTCCTGTAGATTAACCCCAGTGTCTCCAGTAGATTAACCCCAGTGTCTCCTGTAGATTAACCCCAGTGTCTCCTGTAGATTAACCCCAGTGTCTGCTGTAGATTAACCCCAGTGTCTCCTGTAGATTAACTCCAGTGCCTCCTGTAGATTAACCCCAGTGTCTCCTGTACATTAACCCCAGTCTCTCCCGTAGATTAGCTCCAGTGTCTCCTGTAGAATAACCCCAGTGTCTCCTGTAGATTAACCCCAGTGTCTCCTCTAGATTAACCCCAGTTTCTCCTGCAGTTTAATCCCAGTGTCTCTTCGAGATTAACCCCAGTGTCTCCTGTAAATCTGCCCCAGTGTCTCCTGTAGATTAACCCCAGTGTCTCCTGTAGATTAACCCCAGTGTCTCCTGTACATTAACCCCAGTGTCTCCTGTAGATTAACCCCAGTGTCTCCTCTAGATTAACCCCAGTGTCTCCTGTAGATTAGCCCCAGTGTCTCCTGTAGATTAGCCCCAGTGTCTCCTGTAGATTAGCCCCTGTGTCTCCTGTAGATTAACCCCAGTGTCTCCTGTAGATTAACCCCAGTTCCTCCTGTAGATTAACCCCAGTGCCTCCTGTAGATTAACCCCAGTGCCTTCTGTAGATTAACCCCAGTGCCTCCTGTAAGTTAACCCCAGTGCCTCCTGTAAATTAACCCCAGTGCCTTCCCCAGTGGACTCAGCTCTCCCCTGCTGGTCTCCTCCACCATGTCCCTGATTGGCCAATCAGAAAGTTCCGACAGAATGGTCAGTCTGGGCACTGGCGATGAACCAATCACAGCAAAGAACAAAGAACAAAGAAAAGTACAGCACAGGAACAGGCCCTTCGGCCCTCCATGCCTGCGCCGATCATATTGCCCGTCAACTAAAACATTTTGCACTTCTGAGGTCGTTATCCTTCTATTCCCATCCTATTCATGTATTTGTCAAGCTGCCTCTTAAACACCACTATCGTACCTGCTTCCACCACCTCCTCTGGCAGTGAATTCCAGACACTCGCTACCCTCTGCGTAAAAAACTTACCCCTCACATCTCCTCTATAGTTTTCTCCTCACACCTTAAATCTATGTCCCCTAGTAATTGACTCTTCCACCCTGGGAAAAAGCTTCTGGCTATCTACTCTGTCCATGCCACTCATAATTTTGTAAACTTCTATCAAGTCGCCCCTCAATCTCCGTCACTCCAGTGAAAACAGTCCGAGTTTCTCCAACCTCTCCTCATAGCTAATAACCTCCAGACCAGGCAGCATCCTGGTAAACCTCCTCTGCACCCTCTCCAACGCCTCCATAACCTTCTGGTAATGTGGCGACCAGAATTGCACGCAATAGTCCAAGTGTGGCCTAACCAAGGTTCTATACAGCTGCAGCATGACTTCCCAGCTTTTATACTCAATACCCCTGCCAATGAAGGCAAGCATGTCATATGCCTTCCTGACTACCTTATCCACCTGCGCTGCCACTTTCAGTGACCTGTGGACCTGTACACCCAGATCCCTCTGCCCGTCGATGCACTTAAGGGTTCTGCCATTTACTGTGTAATTCCTGCCTGTATTAGACCTTGCAAAATGCATTACCTCGCATTTATCCGGATTAAACTCCATCTGCCATTTCTCCGCCCAAGTCTCCAACCGATCTATATTCCATTGTATCCTGTGACAATCCTCTTCACTGTCTGCAACTCCTCCAACCTTAGTGTCATCTACAAACTTACTAATTAGCCCAGTTACATTTTCCTCCAAATCATGTATACAACAAACAGCAAAGGTCCCAGCACTGATCCCTGCAGAACTCCACTAGTCACAGCTCTCCATTCAGAAAAGCACCCTTCCACTGCTACCCCCTGTCTTCGATGACCAAGCCAATTCTGTATCCATCTTGTCAGCTCACCTCTGATCCCGTGCGACTTTACCTTCTGTACCAGTCTGCCATGAGGGACCTTGTCAAATGCCTTACTGAAATCCATGTATATAACAACCACTGCCCTTCCATTGTTGATCATCTCTGTCACTTCCTCGAAAAACTCGATCAAGTTAGTGAGACACGACCTCCCCTTCACAAAACCATGCTGCCTCTCACTAATACGCCCATTCACTTCCAAATGGTAGTAAATCCTGTCACGAAGAATCTTCTCCAATAATTTCCCTACCATTGACATAAGGCTCACCGGCCTGTAATTTCCTGGATTGTCCCTGCTACCCTTCTTCAACAATGGAACAACATTGGCCATTCTCCAGTCCTCTGGGACCTCACCCGTAGCCAGTGAGGATACAAAGCCCCAGCAATCTCCTCCATTGCCTCCCTCACTACTTTGGGGTAGATCCCATCTGGACCTGGGGACTTATCCACCTTAATATTCTTCAAGACACCTATCACCTCCTCTTTTTGATCTCAACATGATCCAGGCTATCTACACACTCTTCCCTAGACAAATCAACCACTAAGTCCTTCTCTTTGGTGAATACTGATGAGAAGTATTCATTTAGTATCTCTCCCATTTCTTCTGGCTCCACACACAGATTCCCACCTCTGTCCCTGAGTGGGCCCACCCTTTCCCTGGCTACACTCTTGCTTTTTACATATATATAAAAGGCCTTGGGATTTTCATTAATCCTGGTTGCCAGTGACTTTTCATGACCCCTTTTAGCCCTCCTGACTCCTTGCTTAAGTTTCTTCCTACTTTCTTTATATTCTCCACAGGCTTCATCTGTTCCCAGCCTTCTAGCCCTTACGAATGCTTCCCTTTTCTTTTTGACTAATCTCACAATATTTTTCGTTATCCAAGGTTCCTGAAACTTGCCATACTTATCCTTCATCCTAGCAGGAACATGCTGGTCCTGAATTCTTATCAACTGACGTTTGAAACCCCCCCACATGTCAGATGTTGATTTGCCCTCAAACATTCGCCTCCAGTCTAGATTCCTCAGTTCCTGACTACTATTGTTATAATTAGCCTTCCCCCAATTAAGCACCTTAACCTGAGGACTCCTGTTATCCTTATGCACCAGTACCCTGAAACTTACTGAATTATGGTCACTTTTCCCCAAATGCTCCCCTACTGAAACTTCGACCACCTGGCTGGGTTCATTCCCTAATACCAGGTCCAGTATTGCCCCTTCCCTAGTTGGATCATCTACATATTGTCTCAGGAAGCCCTCCTGGATGCACCTTACAAATTCTGCACCATCCAAACCCCTAGCACTAAGTGATTCCCAGTCAATATAGAGCAAGTTAAAATCACCCACCACAACAACCCTATTGCTTTTACATCTTTCCAAAATCTGCCTACATAACTGTTCCTCAATCTCCTGCTGGCAATTGGGAGGCCTATAGTAAACACCCAACATTGTGACTGCACCCTTCCTATTCCGGAGCTCTACCCATATTGCCTCGCTGCATGAGCCCACCCAGGTGTCCTCCTGTCGTACAGCTGTGATATTCCCCTTAACCAGCAGTGCCACTCCCCCACCTCTTCTACATCCCTCCCTATCCTGCCTGAAACACCTAAATCCTGCAACGTTTATCTGCCATTCCTGTCCATCCTTCAACCAAGTCTCTCTAATAACAATAACATCATAGTCCCAAGTACTAATCGAAGCTCTAAGCTCATCTGCCTTGCCTGTTATACTTCTCGCATTGAAACAAATGCATTTCAGACCCCCAGTCCCACTGTGTTCAGTAATTGCTCCCTGCCTGCCCTTCCTCTTAGTCCTACTGACCATATTCACTAGTTCCCAGTCCTTTATTTCACCTGCTGACCTATTGCTCTGGTTCCCACCCCCCTTGCCATACTAGTTTAAACCCTCCCGAGTGACACTAGCAAACTTCGCAGCCAGGATATTGGTGCCCCTTCAGCTTAGATGCAACCCGTCCTTCTTCTACAGGTCCCACCTCCCTGGAAGAGATCCCACTGATCCAGATATCGGAAACCCTCCCTCCTACACCATCTGTTCAGCCACGTGTTTAGCTGCACTATCTTCCTATTTCTAGCCTCACTGGCACATGGCACAGGGAGTAATCCTGAGATTACAACCCTAGAGGTCCTGTTTTTTAACTTTCTGCCTAACTCCTTGAAATCCCGCTGCAGGACCTCGTCACTCTTCCTGCCTGTGTCGTTAGTACCAAAGTGTACCACGACCTCTGGCTGTTCTCCCTCCCCCTTCAGAATGTTCCATACCCGATCAGAGACATCCTGGACCCTGGCACCAGGGAGGCAACATACCATCCTGGTGTCTCTTTCACGACCACAGAAGCGCCAATCTGAGCCCCTGACTATGGAGTCCCCTATGACAATTGCTCTTTTGTGCTTTGACCCCGCCCCCTGCTGAACGACAGAGACAGCCGTGGTGCAACTGCTCTGGCTACTGCTGTTGTTTTCCCCTGATAGGCCATCTCCCCCAACAGTATCCAGAACGGTTTACCTGTTAGAGAGGGGGACAGCCACAGGGGATTTCTGCACTGACTGCCTGCCCCTTCTAACGGTCACCCCTCTATCTGTCTGTACCTTGGGTGTGACCACGTCTCCAAAACTCCTGTCAATGACGCTTTCTGCCACCTGAATGCTCCTAAGTGCATCCAACTGCTGCTCCAACCGATCCATGTGGGTCTGTGAGGAGCTGCAATTGGGGACACTTCCTGCAGATGTAGTTGTCCAGGACACTTGAAGTGTCCCAGATTTCCCACATCCCACAGGTGAAGCACTTCACCCCAGCAACTGCCATTTCTAGAACTATTTAATAAATTAATTTAAATCTAATAACTGCTTATTGACTCCTTATTAATTATACACTCCCTAGGGCTAGATTTCTACTATAAATGCTAAATTCTAAGAACAGTAATCCCCTGCTTCTGTTAATTTATTTGGTTTAATTAGTTTAACAATGTTTTAGTTTCAGATTCAGTGTAGATTATCTACCAGACAATCAGGTCCCAGATTTACCGTGACGCCACTTTTAATTTTTTTTTAAGACCCGAGATCCGTGAATCCCCGAGGTCAGGTTTTTATACTCACCCCTCTGGAACTCCGCCCTCCGACTCTGCTCCCTGGAACTAGGCCGCGAATCCCCGAGGTAAGGATTTAATACTCACCTCTCCAGAACTCCGCCATCTGACTCCCTGGAACTAGCAGCAAAAAGCTATCCCATTGAGAACCTGTCCATTTTGGGGGATTTTTTTTTCCCCTCAGCCCAGGCTCTGAATGCCAGTGAGGAGGATTTCTGTCCATGTGGGAGCGTTCCTGGTGCTGTTGCTTAATGGTTGGTGAGCAGCCAGCATTCTGATTGGCAAGGTGCAGCAAAAAGGGGTGTTGTTGGGTTTTCCAACAGTAAGGAGTGTGAGGGAACGCGGAGGGGAGAGAAAATGAAGAGATGCTGATGCTGTGTGCTGATGGAGATGTCTGATATGGTTCATGTAAAGAGTGAAAAGCTGCAAACTGGATTATTTGATATTTTTTGAGCAAGTTGTCAGGACGCAGAGATATTTGATGAAAAACTGGGAATGTCCTGGCAAAACTGGGTGTCTGATCTCTATACCCCTGCTATCCAATTGTCAGTGTGCCTCAATCCAAACATCAGCCCCTTCCCCCAATGTCGACCCGTCTTCTCTTTCCCGACAGTGATCACTTTGCCCCTGGCAACCTCTCCATGATCCACCAATCTCTCCCTCCCTCACTCCTCTCTAGTTCCCATTGTGGCCTTCTTCCACAGGCCTTCCCACCCAACAGCCTCTCCAATTCGACCCTGCTGTTAAATTCAGTGGTGCCTCCACATTCCTCCTATTTCTTGTTTTCCAGGTCACTAAAAGTCATGCTCATTATCCCACAACAGCACCCCCCCACCACCCCAACCCTACAACACACACTACCCATGACACTGCGGGTAGCATTATGACTCATTTTTTGAACTTCTCTTTAAACAATCAAGGTTCTCTGCATGTATGTCATAGGTAGCTATAGACACTTGGTTGAAGGATGGGCCACGGGTACCACTGCCTGAACTCAATTCTTGGTTGTAATTATTGGGTAAATGTGAGAGAGGTTTCTTTGTCAAAGAGGTTCCTGACCAATACTTTAGAATGTGTCGGTGATTCAGTGTTCGCATTCCCATCAGGTTCCTGTCAACATTTGCTCAAGTCATCTACAATTTTAGTCAAACAATCAAGTTTAGAAGGTCAGAGGGCAAATTGGCCTGGATATTTGAGAGGCTAATGAGCCTCTGGAGGTGTTCAATATGGGGTCTTGATCTGCCATGTTGACTTAGCCCAGCTTTTAGCGCTAAACGCCATCTTGTTTATAGGAGTCGGAAATGTGCCCTGGGAACAGCTAGCTGGAGGAACACTAAGGGTTTGATTGCCAATTACATTTCCTGTTAGCACTCATTACAAGGTTTCATAGCATTTTGGTGACTAGTGCTTCAATTAATATCCCTGTTGTGGGGGATTCTTCGCTCACCATTCATTTTCTGCTTAAGGTTTGAGGAGAGCATTTGAAACACACCAAGAGACATTCTGGGGCACTTTGCTACGACTTCACCAGTTAACATTCTCTCAGGAAAAAAGGAGTGCTGTGCTACTCAACCCGACTGCACACCTCACAGGGGTCACCAAGGGAGAATAAGTGCTTGGTCATTGACATCTTGCTAGGGATCCCCTTGGCCTGCCGGAGGACTGGGAGGAGAGGGGGGCAGGCAGAGCAGCACCAACCGCTGGACACGGGGGTAGGAAGGCAAGGTGAGCTTCTTCCCCACTGCAAGTAAAGGGCATCCTCCTCCTCTGGAGCTCCTCTACCAGGACCTCCAGTACTCCATCAGAGAACATGTGCACTCTCTACCTTGTTCCTGAACCATCCGGAAACATTCTGTTGCGTATCAGCAAGTGCAAGGCAGTGGCAGAGTGGTAATATCACTGGACTAGCAATCTAGCAGCCCAGGCTAATGCCCTGGGGGCGGGGGTGAGGGGCATGGGTTCAAATCCCACCATGGCTACCGGTGGAATTTAAATTAAATGAGTGAATCTGGAATTAAAAGTTAGCCTCAGTAATGGTGACAATGAAAACTTGTAAAAGCCCATCTGGTTCACTAAGGGAAGGAAATCTGCTGTCCTTACCTGGTCTGGTCTACATGTGATTCCAGACCCACAGCAACATGATTCTGAAATGGCCCCACAAACCACTCAGTTGTATCAAACTGCTACAAACTCTAAAAATAGGAAAGAAACCAGATGGACAACCCGGCATGGACCTAGGCACTGGAAACAACAACTGCAAAGCCAGCTCTGTCGACCTTGAAAAATCCACCTTACTAACATCTGTAGCGTAAAGGGTTGATGTGAATATGTAAGTGAGAGAGTTTACATCACCTTGGGGAAGAAAGGAGCAGGTCAGTACACTTCCGTACACAATGGGTAGTTGTGCAGATGACATCCTCGTCTGACAAGGGATTAATGGGAAAGCTGCTGCGTATGTAAAGGTAATGAAAGCATTCGATGCCTACTTCAGATTCAGGAAAAATACCAAAGTTGAGTGGGTGACTTTCACTAGGTGCACTTAGCAACCGGGAAAGTGTCTATTACACCAATTGGCTAGTACGGCAAGTTAAAGGAAAAATTCATTTGAGATAGAACTATTGTTGGTGTCTTAGATGAAAACTTGTTGGACCTTTTGCAGTTGAGGGATTACTTCAACACAAACCAATGCCACTCAGTTCACCAGGCAAGCTGAGGTTAGGAAACAGAATCATTCAGTACTTTGACAGGGAGACTCATTTGCAAAGGACCACTGACTGAGTGGAGCTTGTTAAGTTTCAGAGTAAAAACATGACTGCACAGAAGCAGAGGCAGCAGAAAGAGGGTGCAGCAACTGTCATCACCAAGTGTTATCGACGTGATGGGAAAAGGCAGCATGAATGTGGGGACTGTCCCACCAAAACTACAGTGCCATTTTTGGAAGAAGATGGGTCATTTTAAAGCAGTGTCATAGCAAGGACTTTACATTTCAGGAGCGAAAAGAAAAAACCTCGAAGATCAGCAAAATCCAGCAAATTGAAAATGTTAACGATGGTAGAGGCACCATCTCTGGGTGAGATTAAAGGGTCAAGGGAAGTTTTTGGAGTGCTGAAATTTTAGTTGGTGGATGTAAAACATGTTTTAAACTGGGCACTAGAGTTTTGGTTTCGCTTGCCATTTCAACACTCCACCCTGCTCTCTTGCCCACATGTCTGTCCTTGGCCTGCTGCATTGTTCCAGTGAAGCTCAACGCAAACTGGAGGAACAGCACCTCATCTTCCGACTAGGCAGTTTACAGCCTTCCGGGCTTAACATTGAGTTCAACAGATCATGAACTCTTTCCTCCATGCTCACACACCTTTGATCCCCCTTTTTCAATACTTATTTTTTACTTTTTATATATTTTTTCCCACCTATTTCTATTATTAATTTTTAAACTTACTTCCATACATTGTTTTATCCCCACTTTTAAGCCTATTTCGATCTTATTTCCCACACCGTCCCCTCCCCCCACCCCCACTAGAGCTATCTGTCACTTGCTCATTCTGCTTTCTACTCTTAATGTTACCATTAGCATCTTAGCCAGTATCACCACCATCAACACCCCTTCGACCTTTTGTTTATGACATCTTTTGCAATCTCTCCTTTGCCTCCACCTATCACTGGCCTTCTATCCAGCTCTACCTGCCCCACCCCCATTAAACCGTAACAATGTCACCACATTTTTACTTCTCTTTAGTTCTAAGGAAGAGTCATACAGACAGGAAACGTTAACTCTGTCTTTCTCTCCACAGTCGCTGTCAGACCTGCTGCATCATCTACAAGTGGCACTGCAGCAGCTCACGAAGGCTCCTTCATCAGCATCCAAAACTAATAAAACTCAGAAATGAAGGGTACCAGTAGAACTTGTCCGAACTGGTCCTGTATACCTTAAAATGGAACTCTAGAATCACTGGTGCCAGTTTTACTGATATTTTCTGGGATTTGTACATTTTCAACTGGTTTTTCCTTCCTTCCAAACCTACAGCCACTACCAGCTAGAAGGACAAGGGCAGCAGATAGATGGGAACATCACCACCTGCAAGTTCCCCTCCAAGTCACTCACCATCCTGACTTGGAAATATATCGCCGTTCCTTTACTGTCGCTGGGTCAAAATCCTGGAACTCTCTCCCTGACAGCACTGTGGGTGTACCTACACCACATGGACTGCAGCGGTTCAAGAAGGCAGCTCATCACCACCTTCTCAAGGGCAACTAGGGATGGGCAATGAATGCTGGCCCAGCCAGCGACATCCACATCCCATGAACCAACGGATCAGACCTAAGCTCTGCACACATCCAGTCGTGAATGGTGGTGGACAATTAAACAACTCGCTGGAGGAGGAGGCTCCACAAATATCCCCATCCTCAGTGATGGAGGAACCCAGCACATCAGTGCAAAAGATAAGGCTGAAGCATTTGTCACAATCTTCAGCCAGAAGTGCTGAGTGGATGATCCATCTCGGCCTCCTCCAGAGGTCCCCAACATCACAGATGCCAGTCTTCAGCCAATTCGATTCACTCCACATGATATCAAGAAACTGTTGAAGGTACCAGATGCTACAAACGCTATGGGCCCTGACAACATTCCGGCAATAGTACTGAAGACTTGTGCTCCAGATCTTGTACCCCTAGCCAAGCTGTTCCAGTACAGCTACAACACTGGCATCTACCTGGCTATGTGGAAAATTGCCCAGGTATGTCCTGTACACAAAAAACAGGTCAAATCCAACTGGCCAATTACAGCCCCATCAGTCAGTAAATTGATGGGCGAAGTCATCAACAGTGCTACTGAGAGGCACTTGCTTAGCGATAACCTGCACACTGACACTCTGTTTGGGTTCCGCCAGGGCCACTCAGCTCCTGATCACATTACAGCCTTGGTTCAAACATGGACAAACAAGCTGAACTTCCAAGGTGAGGTTAGAGTTACTGCCCTTGACATCAAGACCACACTTGACTGAGTGTGACATCAAGGAGCACTAACAAAACTGGAGTCAATGTGAATCAGGGGGAAAACTCTCCGCTGGTTGGAGCCATACCTAGCACAAAGGAAGATGGCTGTGGTTGTTGGAGGGCAGTCATCTCAACTCCAGGACATCACTGCAGGAGTTCCTCAGGGTAATGTCCTCGGCCCAACCATCTTCAGCTGTTTCATCAATGACTTTCCTTCCATCATAAGGTCAGGAGTGGGGATGTTCACTGATGATTGCACAATGTTCAGCACCATTCGCGACTCCTCAGAAACTGAAGCAGCCCATGTCCAAATGCAGCAAGACCTGGACAATATCCAGGCTTGGGCTGACAAGTGGCAAGTAACATTCGCACCACACAAGTGCCAGGCAATGACCATCTCCAACAAGAGAAACTCTAACCATCACCCCTTGACGTTCAATGGCATTATGATCACTGAATCCTCCACCATCAACATCCTTGGGGTTACCATTTACCAGAAGCTGAACTAGACTAGCCATACAAATACTGTGGCTACAAGACCAGGCTAGGAATTCTGCTGCAAGTAACTCACGTCCTGACTTTCCAAAGCCTGTCCATCATCTTCAAGGCACAAGTCAGGAGTGTGATGGAATACTCCCCACTTGCCTGGATGAGTGCATCTCTCACAACACTCAAGAAGCTTGACACCATCCAGGACAAAGCAGACCACTTGATTGGCACCCCATCCACAAATGTTCACTCCCTCCACCACCAATGCACAGTGGCAGCAGTGTGTACCATCTACGAGATGCACTGCAGGAATTCACCAATTCTCCTCAGACAATACCTTCCAAACCCACAACCACTACCATCTAGAAGGACAAGGGCAGCAGATAGATGGGAACACCACCACCTGGAAATTCCCGTCCAAATTACATACCATCCTGATGTGGAAATATATCACCGTACCTTCACTGCCACTGGGTCAAAATCCTGGAACTCCCTCCCTAACAGCACTGTGGGTGCACCTATACACCACATGGACTGCAGCGGTTCAAGAAGGCAGCTCACCACCACCTTTTCAAGGGCAACGAGGGATGGGCAATAAATGTTGGCCCAGCCAGCGACATCCACATCCTGTGAATGAGTGAAAAGCGTAAAATGAAAAGTGGTGTGTGAATGTCACATTAACTACTCCACAAAAATTGCTTCTAATTTAAAGTTTTAGTGCCTCCAGGTAAATTTAAATCCTGACAATCACTGTTTTGTACCAAAATGGCAGGTTAAAACGCGATTTCCAAACAGGTGTGTCTCATTAGCCCAACACACACTCACTTAGCGCTTTGTTTTCACTCTTTCACCAATGTTAGGCCCTGAGCGTTTCATCAAATACTGATAAAACAAAGCAATGATCCTAGTTTTCTTCAAATAAACTGAATCAGTATTTAGCAGGCGTGATAGACACAACTAGTTGCAATTAAATCCAAACTACCTAATTGTTAAAGGAAAGTAATACTTCATGCCTTGTACAAATATGTATTGCTTTAATAACTTACAGGTGAATCATGTTGCAAACTTAACATAATTTATTCTTAATCAAAAAGAAGGTTGAGAATTTGCTCTAAAATAAACTTGTCATACCCCGAACATAGTGTTGAACTTCCTGGAGAACACGCCAACTGAGGAATGAGGCTATTATTGTGAAAGGTAATTAGCTCCTTTTGGGAATAGAACTGATTCTGGAAATAAGGAATCTCCATATGGATAGATATCAGATACACAACCAGAATGAAAGGCACACAATGCTCAGACCTTTGTGAAATTTGTTAGTTGAAAACATAAGACTTTTCACTCTGTGAACTCTGAGAAAGACTATTATGCAGCTATTTCCAATACTTCACTGCATAAAAGTTATCTTGAAATTAGCAAGTAACCTATCTGGAAACATACACCAATCTGGAAACATACACCTTCATAACTGGAAGTTAAAGAACTGGACTGTGATAGCCGATTGCAATTTAAATCAGAGGATATTTTATGGAGTATTATTGTACCTAGTTAGAAGCACTGGTTAAATTGTAGTCAAAAGCAAGTAATCCAGAGGAATTTTAAAGGTACTCGTTATAGAGTCATAGAGGTCTACAGCACAGAAAAAGGACCTTTGGCCCATCGAGTCTGCGCCAGTGAAACAAGTACCTAACTATTCTAACCCCTTTCTCCAGCACTAGGCCCATAGCCTTGTATGCCATGGCATTGCAAGTGCACATCCAAATACTTCTTAAATGTTATGAGAGTTTCTGCCTCTACCACCCTTTCAGGCAGTGAGTTCCAGATTCCCACCACCCTCTGGGTGAAAAAATTCTTCCTCACATCCCCTCTAAACCTCCTGCCCCTTACCTTAAATCTATACCCCCTGGTTATTGGTCCCTCCACCAAGGGGAAAAGTTCCTTCCTGTCTACCCTATCTAGGCCCCTCATAATTTTATACACCTCAGTCATGTCCCCCCTCAATCTCCTCTGCTCCAGGTAAAATAAATCCAGTCTATCCAATCTTGCCTCATAACTAAAACTCTCCAGTCCAGGCAACAACCTGGTAAATCTCCTCTGCTCTCTCTCTAGTGCAATCACATCCTTCCTATAATGCGGATTCCAGAACTACACGCAATACTCTAGCTGTGGCATAACCAGCGTTTTATACAGTTCCAGCATAACCTTCCTGCTCTTATATTCTATGCCTCGGCTAATAAAGGCAAATATCCCATATGCCCTCTTAATCACCTTATCTCCCTGTCCCGCTACCTTAACGGACCGGTGGACATGCACACCAAGGTCCCTCTGACCCTCGGTACTTCCCAGGGTCCTACCATTCATCGTGTGTTCTCGTGCCTTGTTTGTCCTTCCCAAGTGCATCACCTCATACTTATCCAGATTAAATTCCATTTGCCACTGATCAGCCCATCTGACCAGCCCATCTATATCCTCCTGTAATCTAAGGCTATTCTCCTCACTGTTTACCACCCCACCACTTTTCATGTCATCCACGAACTTACTGATCAACCCACCTACATTCAAGTCTAAATCATTTATCTAGACCACAAACAGCAAGGGACCCAACACCAATACCTGTGGAACCCCACTGAACACAGGCATCCAGTCACAAAAACACCCCTTGACCATTACCCTCTACTTCCTGCCACTCAGCCAATTCTAGATCCAATTTACCAAATTGCCTTGGATCCCATGGGCTCTTACCTTTGCTATCAGTCTCTCATGCGGGACCTTATCAAAAGCCGTGCTGAAGCCCAAGTAGACCACGTCATTGCCCTCATCTACACACCTGGTCACCTCTTCAAAAAATTCAATCAAATTGGTCAGACATGACCTCCCCTTAACAAAACCATGCTGACTGTCCTTGATTAATCCCTGCCTCTCCAAGTGTTGATTAATCCCTGCCTCTCCAAGTGTAGATTAATTCTGTCCCTCAGAATTGTTTCCAATAGTTTCCTCACCACTGAGGTTAGACTGACTGGCCTGTAGTTCCCTGGTTTATCCTTTCTCCCTTCTTGAATAATGGTACCACACTGGCTGTTCTCCAGTCCTCTGGCACCTCTCCTGTGGCCAGAGAAGTATTGAACATTATTGCCAGCGCCCCTGCTATCTCCTCCCTTGCCTCACTCAACAGCCTGGGATACATTTCAGCCAGGCCCAGAGATTTATCTACTTTTAAGCTTGCCAGACCACTTAGAACCTCCTCCCTTTCACTGCTAATTTCTTTAAATATATCACAGTCCTTCTGCCTGATTTCCACACCCACATCGTCCCTCTCACTTGTGAACACCGACACCAAGTATTCATTTAGAACCTACCTCCGTCTTCCGGCTCCACACACAAATTACCATTATGGTCCTTTATGGGCCCTACTCTTTCCCGAGTTATCCTCTTACTCTTAACGTACTTGTAAAGTAATTTTGGATTTTCCTTTATTTTACCTGCCAATGTTTTTTCAAACCCTCTTTTTCACAGCATCACAGAGTGCAGAAGAGGCCCTTCGGCCCATCGAGTCTGCACTGACACATGAGTAACACCTGACCTACCTACCTAATCCCATTTACCAACACTTGGCCCATAGCCTTGAATTTTTGCTCTCCTAATTTCCTTTTTAAAACATTCTATACTCATCTAGGGCTTCTGCTGTTTTGAGCCCTCGGTATCTGCCATAAGCCTCCCTTTTTCTCTTTATCCAATCCTGTATATCCCTCGACATCCAGGGTTCCCTGGATTTGTTGGTCCCACCCTTTGTCTTTACTGAAATATGTTGGCCCTGTACTCTCCCTATTTCCTTCTTGAATGAGTCCCACTGCTCTAATGCAGATCTACCTAAAAGTAGCTGCTTCCAGCCCGCTCTGGCCAAATCATATCTGATCTTATTAAAATCGGCCTTCCCCCAATTTAGAACTCTGATTTCTGGCCCATCCTTGTCCTTTTCCATGACAACCTTGAATCTAATGGAGTTATGATCACTATCTGCAAAGTGCTCCCCCCACTGATACCTCTACCACTTGCCCAGCTTCGTTCCCTAAAATTAAGTCCAGGGTCACACCCTCTCTTGTAGGGCCTTCTACATACTGGTTTAAAAAGCTCTCCTGGATACATTTTAAGAATTCCACTACCTCTAAACATATCACACTGTGACTAACCCAGTTAATGTTGGGGAAGTTGAAATCCCCCACTATTACTACCCTATTATATTTACACTTCTTTGAAATCTTCCTACATATCTGCTCTCCTATTTCTCTCTGACTGTTTGGAGGCCTATAGTACACTCCCAGCAATGTGATTGCTCCTGTTTTGTTTTTCAGTTCTACCCATGTGGCTTCATTTGAGGAGCTTTCTAAGATGTCATCCCTCCTTCCAGCTGTAATTGATTCCTTGATCAATATTGTGATACCCCCTCCTCTTTTACCTCCTTCCCTGTCTCTCAGGATCCCATCCACCTGCCAAGTTTAAACCCTCCCCAACAGCACTAACAAACCTTCCCACAAGGATGATGGTCCCATTCCGGTTCAGGTGCAAACCCTCTGCCTTGTACAGGTCCCAGCATCACCAGAAATGGTCCCAATGTCCCAGAAATCTAAAGCCCTCCCTCCTGTACCATCTCTCAAGCCACACATTCATCTGGACTAACCTCATATTTCTATAATCACTAACGCGTGGCACTGGAAGTAATCCAGAGATTGCTACTTTTGAGATCCTGTTTTTTAATCTGTTTCCTAGCTCCCTAAATTCTGCTTGTAGGACCTCATCCCTCTTTCTACCTACGTTGTTGGTACCAATATGTCCCACAATCTCTGTCTGTTTGCCCTCCCCCTTTAGAATGCCCTGCAGCCAGTGACATCCTTGACCCTGGCACCAGGAAGACAACATATCATCCTGGAGTCACGTCTACGGCCACAGAAACGTTCCCCTTACTATTGAGTCTTCTACCACTATTGCTCTTCTCCTCTTTTTAGTCCCCCTCTTGCACCCCCCCCCCACCATGCAGCTGAGCCACTCACAGTGCCATGAGCGTGGCTGCACTCCCCAGAGGAGCCGTCACTCTCATCGGTTTCCAAAACAGAAAAAAAGGCTCTCGAGCGAGATGCACCCTGGGAATTTCCTGACTACCTGCCTGACACCTTTCTTCTGACTGAAGGTCACTCATTCCCCCTCTGTCTTCACTTCCATAAGCTGTGGGGTGACCACGTCTAAACACTTGCTATCCATGAAACTCTCAGCCTCACAGATGCACATCAGAACCTCCAGCTGCCACTCAAACTCCGAAACCCAGAGCCCAAGTAGCTGCAGCTGGTGGCAGTTCCTGCACACGTGGTCAGTCAGAGCGCAAGGAGCATCTAGGGCTTCCCACATGTTGCAGGCGGTACATAACATGGGACTGAGCTGCCCTGTAAAAAAAATAAATTATTTATGTACTTTAAATAAAAACTAGAACCCTTACCTTTACTTCGCTTAATCTATTATAAACTGAAGAAAAAAACTTACTCACTACTCACCAATCAGCTCTTACCTTTGTGCTATTGTCATTTTTTGAAGTGACTGCTTCACCATGTTGCTGATTGTGGCATACTCTTCCCGAACTGCTTCACCGCGATGCTAACTGCGGGGTGCTCTTCCCAGACTGCCTCATCGCAATGCTGACTGCGGGACACTCTTCCTGGACTGCTTCCCCGCGATACTGACTGCAGGACACTGTTCCCGGACTGCTTCACCGCGATGCTGACTGCTGGGTGCTCTTCCCAGACTGCTTCACCATGATGCTGACTTCGGGGCACACTTCCCATACTGCTTCATTGCGATGCTGATTGCGGCACACTCTTCCCAGACTGCTTCACCGTGATGCTGACTACGGCACACTCTTCCCGGACTGCTTCAATGTGATGTTGATTGCAGGACACTCTTCCTGGACTGCTTCACCGTGATGCTGACTGCAGGACACTCTTCCCAGAGTGCTTCACTGTGATGCTGATTGCGGGACACTCTTCCCAGACTGCTTCACTGCAATGCTGATCACAGCACACTCTTCCCAGACTGCTTCACTGCAATGCTGACTATGGCACACTCTTCCCAGACTGCTTCACTGCAAAGCTGACTACGGCACACTCTTCCCAGAATGCTTCACTGCAATGCTGACTGCGGCACACTGTTCCCAGACTGCTTCACTGCGAAGCTATTTGCGGGACACTCTTCTCAGACTGCTTCACTGCGATTCTGACTGCAGGACATTCTTCCCAGACTGCTTCACCACAATGCTAACTGCGGCATGCTCTTCCCAGACTGCTTCACCACAATGCTAACTGCGGCATGCTCTTCCCAGACTGCTTAACCACTGCGACGCTGCCTGCGGGACACTCTTCCCAGACTGCTTCACCGCAATGCTGACTGCGGCATGCTCTTCCCAGACTGCTTCACCGCAATGCTGAGTGCGGCACGCTCTTCCCAGACTGCTTCACCGCAATGCTGACTGCGGCACACTCTTCCCAGACTGCTTCACCACAATGCTAACTGCGGCACGCTCTTCTCAGACTGCTTCACTGCGATGCAGACTGCAGAACACTCTTCCCAGACTGCTTCTTTGCGATGCTGACTGCAGGACACTCTTCCCAGACTGCTTCACCACAATGCTGACTGCGGTGCACTCTTCCCAGACTGCTTCACCGCAATACTGACTGCGGTGCACTCTTCCCAGACTGCTTCACCGCAATGCTGACTGCAGCGCACTCTTCCCAGACTGCGTCACCGCAATGTTAACTGCGGCACGCTCTTCCCAGACAGCTTCACCACAATGCTAACTGCGGCACACTCTTCCCAGACTGCTTTACCACAATGCTAACTGAGGCATGCTCTTCTCAGACTGCTTAACCACTGCGATGCTGACTGCGGGACACTCTTCCCAGACTGCTTCACCGCAATGCTGACTGCGGCATGCTCTTCCCAGACTGCTTCACCACAATGCTGACTGCGGCATGCTCTTCTCAGACTGCTTAATCACTGCAATGCTGACTGCGGCACACTCTTCCCAGACTGCTTCACCGCAATGCTAACTGCGGCATGCTCTTCCCAGACTGCTTCACTGCGATGCTGACTGCAGAACACTCTTCCCAGACTGCTTCTCTGCGATGCTGACTGCAGGACACTCTTCCCAGACTGCTTCACCACAATGCTGACTGCGGCACACTCTTCCCAGACTGCTTCACCATGATGCTGACTGCACGATACTCCTCCAAGACTGCTGCACCGCAATGCTAACTGCGGCACACTCTTCCCAGACAGCTTCACCACAATGCTAACTGCGGCACGCTCTTCCCAGACTGCTTCACCACAATGCTAACTGCGGCATGCTCTTCCCAGACTGCTTCACCGCAATGCTGACTGCAGCATGCTCTTCCCAGACTGCTTCACCGCAATGCTGACTGCAGCATGCTCTTCCCAGACTGCTTCACCACTGCGATGCTGACTTGGGGACACTCCTGCTTCACAGCAATGCTGACTGTGGCACACTCTTCCTGAACTGCTTCACCGCTCTGCTGCTGTAGGACACTCTTCCCAACTTATTATAGACTGATCCATGACCAGCATAGTCTAGTATGGTACTTTAGTGCTTAAACTGTGTCCCTATGTGAATAAAACATGTAAATATGTCTTGCTACCCAGTGTGTCTGTATTCTCTCTGTGGTCCAGCATATGAGTAACATTCCCTCAGCCCAATATCACTGCCTTAAATCATCACTCCTCAGTACTGCTGCCTGATCCAGCCCAGTGAAGAAGGGGTGGGATTACTTTAGATAGGCCACAATTTTTAGATTATTCATCCACTTGATGTATATCCAGTGCAGCTGAGCATACGGACTAACATTACGTCTGAAAGCTGTGTGACAAATATATATCACCATTATCTCACTGGGATTATCTCATGTGAAGACTACTCACTCATTTTCTGGCTGTTCCTTCCTCAGCATAGCTCCTACTCATCAGGGGAGCTGCTGTTCTGGGCTCTGCAGGCTGGGCCCACATTCACTCCATTCTCCAGTCACCTCCTCCCACCCCCACCACTCCTCCTGCCCAAGCCCCTGACCACCATCTGCCTCATCCCTGTTCCCAGTGTTCCTCTCCCAATCTACGCCCCATATTCCCAGGGTCCTTCTGAAAGTGTCCTTCTGTCCACAGGGAGAAATGATGCAATGTACCAGTGTTACTATGCCAAATGGGAAGCTAAATAGACAAACTTGTCTACTCCTGCCCTATTTGGTATGTTTATTCCACATGTTAGAGATTTATTTTAGTTAAAAGGTGAATCGGCTGCATAATCGTTGCAGGCTGTTATGTTTGAAGTGGAGCACTGTCCTCCTTCATGCACCACCACAACCTCGTTTAAAGAAATACTTTATAAACTACCCAAATAAAGCTTTTGAAACCTGTCCTCTACTTGGGGGGGGGGGGGGAAAAATTGAAAAACAATCATATACCATAGTGAAATGAAGCATTGTACCCTGTTGGAGCTAATTAGACGTTATCCTGGTAAATTGTACACAATGTTCATGTTTAAACGGCAGAATGTAATCTCCATCAATAGTCACCGCCTGGCAATAAAATGAAGTCTATGCCCATGTTTTTGGGCCAGGCCAAGACTTTTGTTCAAAACTTTAACAGAAGTTTTAAAAGACACAAATTACATTGTCAATGGGTAAATATGTAACTGATAGCGTTATTCTGTTGAAAGTTTTATTTAACTTTACAGTTTTTGATGAAAAATGGTAGACAAAAATTTACCAAAAAATCACAGTGAATCGATCAATCAATTAGGGGGATGGTGGTGTTGTTGTAATGTCCCTGGACTAGTAATCCAGAGGCCAATGTTCTGGGACATGGGTCAAATCCCAGCACAGCAGCTGGTGGAATTTAAATTCAATGAATAAAATCTGGAATATAAGGCTAACCTCAGTAATAGTGACCATGACAAATATCATCAATTGTTGTAAAAACCCATCTTGTTCACGAATGTCCTTGAGGGAAGGAAATCTGCTGTCCATGCCTGGTCTGGCCCACATGTGACTCCACACTCCTGACTTTTAACTGCCTTCTGAAGTGGCCTTGCAAGCCACTCAACTCAAGGGCAATATTTTTAAAAATTCATTTTATCGGATGTGGGCTTCGCTGGCTGGGCCAGCATTTATTTCCCATCTCTAGTTGCCCTTGAGAAGGTGGTGGTGAGCTACCTTCCAGAACCACTGAAGTCCATGTGGAGTAGGTACACCCACAGTGCTGTTACGGAGGGAGCTCCAGGAATTTGACCCAGCAACAGTGAAGGAACGTTGATATATTTCCAAGTCAGGATGGTGAGTGCCTTGGAGGGGAATTTCCAGGTGGTGGTGTTCCCATGTGTCTGCTGCCCTTGTCCTTCTAGATGGTAGCAGTCATGGGTTTGGAAGGTGCTGTCTAAGGAGCCTTGGTGACTTTCTGCAGTGCATCTTGCAGGTGGTATACACTGCTGCTACTGTGCGTCAGTGGTGGAGGGAATGAATATTTTTGGGGTTATTTGTCCTGGATGGTGTCAAGCTTCTTGAGCGTTGTTGGAGCTGCACCCATCCAGGCAAGTGGGGAGTATTCCATCACACTCCTGACTTGTGCCTTGTAGATGGTGGACAGGCTTTGGGGAGTCAGGAGGTGAGTTACTCGTTGGATGATTCCTAGCCTCTGACCTGCTCTTGTAGCCACAGTATGTATATGGCTAGTCCAGTTCAGTTTCTGGTCAATGGTAAGTCCCCAGGATGTTGTTAGTGGGGGCTTCAGTGATAGTAATGCCATTGAACATCAAGTGGCGATGGTTAGATTCACTCTTGTTGGAGATGGTCATTGCCTGACATTTGTGTGGTGTGAATGTTACTTGCCATGTGTCAGCCCAAGCCTGAATATTGTCCAGGTCCTGCTGCACATGGACATGGACTGTTTCAGTATCTGAGGAGTCACGAATGGTGCCGAACATTGTGGGATGGACAACAAATGCTGGTCATGCCAGTGACACCCACATCCCATATCCCAAGAAAGAACAAATAAAACAAACAATGGATTCAGTCATGATAAAAACAAAATACTGCGGATGCTGGAAATCTGAAACAAAAACAAAAATAAAAACAAAAATAGCTGGAAAAACTCAGCAGGTCTGACAGCATCAGCAGAGAGGGATACAGCAACTGAGTTTCTCTCTGCAGATGCTATCAGACCTGGATTCAGTAATGATGTGTGATGATAAATTGTTGATCTAAGTTCTTCTTATAATGGAAGACCAGTGTATCAACGGGTCACAAAAATAAATTCAACGGAAATAAACTCAACAACATGACATAGCAAGTAAGGATAACATAGATAAGAATCCCAAAAAAGTCAGCATGCAGATACAGTAAGTAATTGGGAAGACAAATGAGATTTGGCCTTCACTGAAAGGGGGATGGAGTATAAAAAGAGGGAAGCCTTGCTAGAACTGTACGAGATATTGGTGAGACTGCATCTTGAGTACTGTGTACAGATTTGGAGATTAACTTTCCTCTGGGCTCGGAAAAACCCGACCTGCGCATTGTTGTGCCTTGCAAACTGCTCACTAGGCCCATGGGTGACTTCACATGTTATTTTTGTTATTTCACGTTGGGATCAGGTTTGCAGTCAGTGCAGTTTTGTGAGCTATGAGCCAGTGCATGAGGAGGGCCAGCTACAAGGCCCACCTGGATTCCCCACCACAGTATCCAAACTCCTAACAGTGTTTAAAGGCCCTCTGAAACTCACGCCTCACCTCTCTCACCACCCCAAGCTTCCTGATGCTGCCCCGTGCCCCCTCATCACCCAGGCCCCTTGTAGGCTCCACGTGCATCGTCTGGAGCCATTATGCACTAAGTACTGTCCTCAGGTTCCATACATTATCAATGGAAAATATTTTACATTCCTTGGGGAAAAAAATGAACCTTGTATCATCTGATAAAAGCCTCCAGATCATTGATACTATGAGAAAAAAGTTCACTCCATCTTGTGGCAAAAAAAGCCTTGCAATATTTGTAACTCTATTAGCTTGTGTGAACAAACCAGAAACTCCATCAAAGGCACAATCTGTTATTACAACTTCTTGAAACTGTCTTTCATTCTTAAACTAATGGAACACCTACTGTGATGATACCCATTGGCACCTGAAAGTCAGTCAAACATTGATAATGGCCAGCGCTGCCCAAACAATAGACTTACCCCCTGGCTCATTTCAATTTCAAAGCAGAGAGCCTGTTAATAAATGTTTGGAAGTGGATGGTTAGATTGTTCCAAGTGTCAAAACCAGACTTTATTTTCATCAGCCAGAGCCATTTCAACCATAGAATGGTTACAGTACAGAAAGAGGCCATTTGGCCCATTGTGTCTATGCTGGCTCTCTGACAGAGCAATGCACCAGGTGCCACTCCTCTGCCTTTCCCTTGTGACCCTGCAAATGTTTCCTCTTCAGACAATGATCCAATTCCTTTTGAAAGCCTCAATTAATCATGACTGTGCCACACGCTCAGGCAGTGCATTCTAGATCGTAAACACTCACTTCCTGAAAAGGTTTTTCCTCATGTCGCCATTGCTTCTTTTGCCAATTACTTTAAATCTGTGTCCTTCTGGTTCTCAATCCTTCCACCAATAGGGAACATTTTCTCCCTATCTATTCTGTCCAGACCCCTCATGACTTTGAACACCTGTACTGAATCTCCTCTGAATCTTCTCTTCTTCTTGCAGAATAATCTCAGCTTCTCCAATCTATGTAAATGAGGGTCCTCATCCCTGGAACCATTCTCATGAATCTTTTGTACACTCTAATGCAACACCCTTTCTAAAGTGTCATGTCAGAACTCAACACAATACTCTAAACCAATATTATATACAGGTTTAACATCACTTCCATGCCCTTGTACTCTGTGCCCCTGTTAACAAAACCCTGGATGCTGTGTGCTTTATTAACTTCTCTCTCACCCTGTCCTGCCACCTTCAATGATTTATGTACATATACCCCCAAGCCCCTCTGCTCCTGCACCCTCTTTAGAATCATACCCTTTATTTTATATTGTCTCCCGCACCCTTCCTGCCAAAATGAATCATTTCACACTTCTGTGCTTTGAATTTCATCTGCGCATTCCACCAACCTGTCTATGTCCTTTTGAAGTTCTACGCTATCAGGTTCACAATACTTTCAAGTTTTGTATCATTTTCAAATTTTGAAATTGTGCCCTGGACACCCAGGTCTAGGTCACGAATATATATCAAGAAAAGCAAGGGTCGCCAGCACTGATCCTCGGGGAACTCCATTACAAACCTTCTTCCAGTCCGGAAAACAACCAACGACCAGCCCTTTGAGAGAAGAAATTCCTCCCCATCTCTGTCTTAAATGGGGAAAGCTTTTATTATGTGCCTGGAGCCTTCTACAGCAGCAGGTAACTGGAAAAGTACTTGGTACTGGCTATATCTGTTTTGTTTGGCACTGGATATCTTAACAAAGTAGAGCTTACCTTCGCATTTCAGACCCTGTCTCACTAATCCCCACAGCATCTCCCCACAGTGATCACAGAAAGCAGGGGCTCTGTAGGAATGGACAAACAAGGCGTGTGGTCGAATCTGGAAATCTTCAAGTGTGGCAGCAGCTGCACATGACAAACAGAGGAAGAATTTAGGAGCCATGCAAAATGAATTGCTGTTTTATACAATACATTAACTTGTCAACAGAGTTTGCTTTACAAAGGCTTCATAACTGTTTCCTCTATCCACCATAGTGGGGCGTGATGTCAAGAAATGTATAAGAAGTGAAAGCATTTTTCTAAATTAACCAACGCAGTTTTACTAAATGGGAGTATTTATAAAATTATTAGTTTGAATTACTATCCCTGTCATAATAGGAGTTGATGGAATTTAGTACAAATTCTGGATTGTTGTTGTTCAAATGCTCCAAATTGTAAAAGAAGAAACTGAGAAATGGAAAAAGATACAGAAATGTTCTTGTGGGCACAGTTAAAAAGAAGAAATTATATTTTAAAATAATATTTATGCTGCTCCTCTGTTATTCTCCATTTAGGGTTGCCTGATGCATTCAGTGCTGCCAATATCAGAGAAATGTTAGGAGATGCATCAGAACTAAAATGAGTGATTTTTTTTTTTCTTTTAACTTTTAGGCAAGTTTGATTGGCACATTTTTCTTTAATGGACACAAAATTAGTCAAAACATGAATTAAAAGGGATTTTATGTGGTGACATGAGAAAAAGGAGAGTGATGTATGTCATAGTCAGGATGGTGAATGACTTGGAGGAACATGCTGGTGTTCCCTTGTGCCTGCTGCCCTGGTCCTTCTGGATGGGGAGGTGCTTCAAAGAAGCTTGGTGACTGACTGTGGTGCATATGGTAGAAACTACTGGCTGCAGCCACACACACAGCCAGGGATGGAGGGAGTGAATGTTTAAGGTGATAGGTGGAGCGCTGAGAATGCAGATCGCTTTGTTCTGTGTGGTGTTGAGCTTCCGGAATGTTGTCACAATTGCTTTCATCCAGGCAAGTGTTCAGTACCTGATAGGATAAGTGATGGAAAGGCTTTGGGAGTCAGGAGATGAGCCACTTACCACAGAATATCTGGCCTCTAACCTGCTCCAGTAGCCATGGAGTATACATAGCTGAATCAATTGGGTTTCTGGTCATTAGTGACCCCCGTTTGTTAACGGTGGGGGACTTGCTGGTGGTCCTGGCATTGATTGTTAAGGGGACCCTTACATTTTGGTATGTAACTATAAATAATAGCTTAAGATTTAAAAAAATGAAATAAGAACAGAATGTCCAATTTTGAAATGGGGACAGAATATGCCTGGACCGTCTGATGCGCCTATCCCCTGACCCTGCTTCTAAACCTGTTTCACTTAAAGCTGACTCCTGGCTCAGTGTTTTCTGCTTCTGTGATGCAGCCTGTGCAGGACTCTCATCCAACTGGGCACTGGTGAGAGGAGAAGCAAAAATCCCTGATCCTGTGTAATGGTACAGAATATCCACTAGTAATTATGACATATACAAGAACTGATATTAAGGTCTGGCATATGGTTATTTATAGTTCACCTTGGCAGGACTTGAGCAATACGGTGATTCTGAAAGGTTTTTCTGCAGCACAGGACAAAGAGAAACAACCACATTCTCAAACAAAGTACTGTGCCTCCTACCAAAGACACACATAGTTTCCTCTTATTGACACTTAAAAAGGGCTCCACCTCCCAGTAAATTATTACAGCTTCCAAAAATGAAAGGTAAAAATATAGACACTGCAAAATGCTGCCAAAGGTCTTTTGATGACATATGATAAAAAAATAACCAAAATACTGACCTTTCAGGCAGAACGGTGGGTTTAATTCAATATCATTTAGTGGGTGTTGAAAATCGATTGATTTAACTGTTTTTGTCAATACTGGAGAAGTGTGAAATGACTGGGGGATTTGTGCTAGTGGGTTGAATTTTACTCACCTTTTGTAGGATGAACGCTATTGAGTTCTTTAGGACACATTCCCTTAGGTAATAGTTTTTCCTGACACAATGAATTATAAAATGCTTTATTTTGCAAAGGAAAGGGGGCGTTTAATGTGGGCCAATTTATTCGAATTATGGCTTGTAGACATTTGAACAAAGAGGCTAGGAAGGAGCTGAAAGACACATGAAAAAGAGAACAAATACTTCTGGCACAGGGCTCTTCTTTATAACAGTAAAAGGCTACAGCAATTTCGAAACATTACTTTGTTCTATCTTGGTTAGCCAACAATAATAGCACAAAATTCCAGGGCAAGGTTTTAATCCTGTTGTGTTGCGAGTACAGAGCACAATGATGTTATTTAGAAGTTCGAGAACAGCAGTGAGAAATGTTAATTTTCTCAACCTCCCCCAAATTTGTGGCGGCAGAGGGAGTAATGGACAAAGGGTCTGTACTGCTGCAGATTAACATTATGTCGCACTTTAGGTGGCATTCCCCATCCCCCTCCCCTGCTGTCACTTCCACATTCTGCTGTTCAAACAGCACTTAAAAACCTCACAGGAACAAACAATAACATCAGGAGCAGCATTCCTCCCCTTCCAGAGATTCAATCTTAGTCAGCAATATAGCCATTTTAATGCCCAGTACCCAAATCTTCCTCTGTTGCTCTTTAGCATAATGACAGTTATATTATTGGGGAAAAAAAATGGGCCAGGAAAGTATTTAAATATTCACGTAAATATGTCTAATCAGTACTGTGCTAAAAAAAAAATAAAACCAGGTGAGAAATTCCCTCCTTTCTGGGTTGTAAATTCAGCTTCTAGAGGGGTTGGAAGCTGCAATGGAACCATCTCCTTTCACTGCTCTGGGATTGTCGAATGGAGAGAGTAGGTGCTGCTTCAGTCTCACCCTTTCCTCATTGCCCTGTCAAAGGGGATGTGGCTGGAGAGAGCCTGGCTCCACTGAAAGTCCCACCAGTTTTATCACCCAAAGGCCTAATGGATGCCTGGAGGAAGAGGAGGGTTTGCGCCATCTATCAGCCCCCAAGACCCAGTAATGTAATGGTAATAGATATTGAGGAGCAACAAGGAGCTGTTCCCACAACCCACTCAGTCTGCACAGTGCATGCCCCAGAACGGAGTGGGTACCTACCAGACCCCCACAAACCCATACACCCGCCCCCCCTGCACTCCCGACCTCCAACCACCCCTCCCCCATAACATTGAACTAGCCTCACCACCGGAATTTGCAATATAATCATAGTTGGGTTTCCTCCTAAAGTATCTCAAGTGGCCCCAATGTCACTAGCAGAACTGCTACATTTTAGCACTATGATATGATAATGCCCAATAGCATTTAGCATGCATTCTGCTACATCTGTTAAAAAGACAAACCCAGTAATAATAAGAATATTTGGAAAATTATAGTGTGCTTATTGAGATTGGTAACATCAAGCAATTAAGGTCTAAAACTTCCTTTGTATCTTTCCATGGCAAATATCAGATGTACATATTGAAAAATAACATCCTTTCAGTGAATACTTAATGTCAGGATTGTGTAGGTTGTTATGTCATGGACTCCCATAAGCTACACAGTGACACCATGGAATTTTTGCTTTTATTTTTCCATAATTCAATCCCAAGTTATTGAGTCACTAGAGAATCTGGCATTTGCAGGAGGATATCAATGGACTGGTCAGGTGGGCAGAGCAGTGACAAATGGAATTCAACCAGAAAAGTGTGTGGTAATGCACTTGGGGAGGGCTAACAGGGAAAGGGATTACACTATGGAATGGTAGGACCCTGGAAAGTACTGAAGATCAGAAGGACCTTGGTGTGCATATGTACAGATCCCTGAAGGTAGCAGGGCAGGTAGATATGGTGGTTAAGGTATATAGGATACTTGCCTTTATTAGCCGAGGCATTGAATGTAACAGCAGGGAGGTTATGCTGGAACTGTATAAAACACTGGTTAAGCCACAAATGGAGTACTGAGTGCAGTTCTGGTCACCACATTATAGGAAGGATGTGATTGCACTGGAGAGGGTGCAGAGGAGATTTACCAGGATGCTGCCTGGGCTGGAGAGTCTGAGATATGAGGAAAGATTGGATAGGCTGGGGTTGTTTTCCTTGGAGCAACGAGGGTTGAGAGGGGACCTGATAGAGGTGTATAAGATTATGAGGGGTATAGATAGGGTGGATAGGAAGGTACTTTTTCAATTAGAAGAGGGGTCAATAACCAGGGGGCATAGATTTAAGGTAAGAAGTAGAAGGCTAAGAGGGGAGTTGAGGAGAAATGTTTTCACCCAGAGGGGGTGGGAGTCTGGAACTCACTGAATGAAAGGGTAGTTGAGTCAGAAACTCTCGTAACATTTAAGAAGTATTTAGATATTCACTTGCATTGCTATAGCCTCCAGGGCTATGGGCCAAGTGCTGGAAAATGGGATTCGTGTAGTCAGATCTTTGTTGACCGGCACGGACACGATGGGCTGAATGGCCTCCTTCTGTGCTGTAAATGTCAATGAGTCTATTTGCTGCCCTGTCCGAGTTGCTCTGAGAAGGTGATGATGGGCCATCAGGAACAATTCCAGTTTTTAGTGGTCTGATTAAACTAAGTGATTTTCTAGGGTCACTTCAGAGGGCAGTTGCAAGTCAACCACTTTGGACATATAGGCCTGACTGGGAAAGAAAGGACTGGTTCCCTTCCTTGGGCCTTCCAGTGCATCCATCGAGTATTCGCTTTTAAAGATACAGCTAAGTCAATGGTTTTGATTGAAACTTGTGGTTTAATAAACAGCTGAATAATTGAAATAAGTGGATATGATTTAGGCAAAGCAAACAACATATTTCCACACATACTCCATGTGCTTGTCTATTTTAAAATGATGTGGCCAGGGAAAATGAGGGTGATCTCTGCATATTTATCACAATATTAGGATCAAGCTGCTGATCCAGCCCAAAGTGTGACAAATACTAACTTTTCCTTTTGGTATAAAAGGACTTCTCTTTGTATAGGGTCTTTTGTCACCTCAGAGTGCCACAAGCTGCTTTGCAGCCGATGAAGTGCTTTTGAAGTATCGTTAATTAAGTAAACTGAAGGAAACCCAGCACCAAGTTGTGCACAGCAAGGGTCTCCAACAGTAATAGGCTACCTAGAAAAATAATTTTTGACAGCACAAGCTTAGGACACCAGTATTCCCTTCCAAATATAATTGTCTATGAAGTCTATAAAAAAAACTATTTTAAAGGAGGAAAAGAATAACTTGTATTTATATTAGACTTTTCCAATTGGCAGGATGTCCCAAAGCACTTTACAATCGTTACTTTAAAATTGTAGTGACTGTTGTAACGTACATAAACATGCCAACCATGAGCATTGAGAAAAATAAAATAAATAACCTCTTCTGGTGCTGTCGGCTGAAGGATAATTATTGGGCTGTATTTTGGGAGCGTTTCCTGCTCCTCTTTGAATAATGCCATGGGTTCCTTTACATCCACCTGAATAGGCAGCTCACATCTTGGTTTAACATCTTAACCAAAAGGCAATGGTGGGATACTCTCCATCGTGTTGTGTCGCACTGCCACCATGCTAAATGGGGTAGATTTCAAACGGACCTAGTAACTCAAGACAGGGCATCCATGAGGTGCTGTGGGCCATCAGCAGCAGCAGGATTGCAGTCGAACACAATCTGCAACCTCGTGGCCCAACATATCCCCCACTCTACCATTACCATCAAGCCAGGGGATCAACCCTGATTCAATGAAGAGTGCAAGAGGGCATGCCAGGAGCAGCACCAGGCATACCTAATAATGAGGTGTCAACCTGGTGAAGCTATAACACAGGACTACTCACATGCCAAACAGCATAAGCAGCAAGTGATAGACAGAGCTAAGCAATCCCACAACCAACGGATCTGATCTAAGTTCCGCAGTCCTGCCACATCCAGTAGTGAATGGTGGTGGACAATTAAACAACTCACTGGAGGAGGAGGCTCCGCAAATATCCCCATCCTTAATGATGGAGGAGCCCAGCACATCAGCGCTAAAGATAAGGCTGAAGTATTTGCTACAATCTTCAGCTAGAAGTGTCGAGTGGATGATCCATCTCGGCCTCCTCTGGAGGTCCACAGCATCACAGAAGCCAGTTTTCGGCCCATTCAATTCACTCCACGTGATACCAAGAAACATCTGAAGGCACTGGATACTGCAAAGGCTATGGGCCCTGACAATATTCCAGCAATAGTACTGAAGGCCTGTGCTCCAGAACTTGCTGCATCCCTAGCCAAGCTGCTCCAGTACAGCTACAACACTGGCATCTACCCGGCTATGTGGAAAATTGCTCAGGTAAGTCCTGTATATAAAAAGCAGGACAAATGCAACCCGGCCAATTACCTCCCCATCAATCTACTCTCCATCATCAGTAAAGTAATGGAAGGAGTCATCAACAGTGCTATCAAGTGGCACTTGCTTAGCAATAACCCACTTACTAACACTCAGTTTGGGTTCCGCCAGGGCCGCTCAGCTCCTGACCTCTTTATAACCTTGGTTCAAACATGGACAAAAGAGCTGAACTCCTGAGGTGAGGTGAGAGTGACTGCCCTTGACATCAAGGCAGCATTTGACCGAGTGTGGCATCAAGGAGCCCTAGCAAAACTGGAACCAATGGGAATCAGGGGGAAAACTCTCTGCTGGTTGGAGTCATACCTAGCACAGAGGGAGATGGTTGTGGTTATTGGAGGTCAGTCATCTCAGCTCCAGGACATCACTGCAGGAGTTCCTCAGGATAGTGTCCTTGGCCTGACCATCTTCAGCTACTTCATCAATGACCTTCCTTCCATCATAAGGTCAGAAGTGGGGATGTTCGCTGATGATTGCACAATGTTCAGCACCATTCGCGACTCCTCAGATACTGAAGCAGCCCATGTCCAAATGCAGCAAGGACAATATCCAGGCTTGGGCTGACATGTGGCAAGTAACATTTGCACCACACAAGTGTCAGGCAATGACCATCTCCAACAAGAGAGAATCCAACCATCACCCCTTGACATTCAATGGCATTAACCTCACAAAATCCCGCACTATCAACATCCTGAGTGTTATCATTGATCAGAAACTGAACTGGACCAGCCATATAAACACTGTGGCTATAAGAACAGGTCAAAGGCTAGGAATTGTGCGACGGGTAACTCATCCCCTGACTCCTCAAAGCCTGTCCACCATCTACAAGGCACAAGTCAGGAGTGTGATGGAATACTCCCCACTTGCCTGGATGAGTGCAGCTCCTACAACACTGGAGAAGCTGGGCATCATCTAGGACAAGGCAGCCCACTTGATTGGCACCACATCCACAAACATTCACTCCCTCTACCACCAACACACAGTAGCAGCAGTGTGTGTACCATCTACAAGACGCACTGCAGGAATTCACCAAGGCTCCTTAGACAACACCTTCCAAACCCATAACTGCTACCATCTAGAAGGACAAGGGCAGCAGATAGATGGGAACACCATCACCTGGAAGTTCCCCTCCAAGTCACTCACCATCCTGACTTGGAAATATATCGCCGTTCCTTCACTGTCACTGGGTCAAAATCCTGGAACTCCCTTCCTAACAACACTGTGGGTGTACCTACACCACATGGACTGCAGCAGCTCAAGAAGGCAGCTCACCACCACCTTCTCAAGGGCAACTAGGAATGGGCAATAAATGCTGGACCAGCCAGTGACATCCACATCCCCTGAATGAATTAAAAAAAAGTAGGTTCAAAGTTTAAATAAAAAGTGGCCTTTGCATTTGGGCTAGTACAGTGGTGGTGAAACCCTTCCACAGTAAATGCTGCTGCACCCAGGAAACCAGGGCCCCACCCTGTCAGCCACCGCACCCCCCCCCCCACCAAATCTGCCACTTTCAGGTTCCCAACACCTCTGGGAACCTGGAGGCCAACTGGAAGATCCCAGTTGATCTCCGTCAAAAGGCCTTAATAAGCCTGCAATTGGCACATTGGCTATCCACCACATGCAGGCGAGTAGCCCTGCTCCACCCACACACCGCTCATCCCAGCTCCAGGGAAGTGGTCCGAGAGTGGGATGGATCTGGTGAAGCAGCACACAGGCTGGTCAAGTGAACTGCGGGGGAAAGAAAATCTTCTTTTTTGCAAGCACCAGTTTCTCGCCCTACATAAATCTAGCATTTTTTCTTAATAGACTTGAAACTGTCCAGCTAATGCTGCCAATTATAATCATTCAAACTGTTTTTGATCTAAGTATCAAGGACTATTTAAATAAATAATGAAGTATCCAGGCCTAGTCTTCACCTATCATTCCTCCTCTAAAACTGACAACAACATCTGGAGTTCGCAAATACATAATTAAATGTGAAAGTGCAGGGGGTATTGTCAGTGGTTCAAGCTTTCTCCACAGGGTGTGCTGTTGAGAACCCACCCATCATCAATCCAATTGGAAATCACTGAACTGATGAGAACTTGTTATTTTAGGCTATTAGTCTGACTATAAAAACCCTTAACCGAGTTACACCTTGTTGAATGATGTACAACTGGGTTTTAATGGCATACCAAGTTCCTAATTACTGCTAAGATTTTGTTTTTACCCTGGAAAACAAAGATATCTGGGAAATACCAAATTTCTCCATTAAAATAAAATAAATTCCATATTTAAAAAATATATGTTTGTGATATTTAAACTTCTATCCTAATCCTATATGTATGTTCCAGTCATTTATTTCCCTCTGTCTAACATTGAATTGAAAGTGAAGTGTAATAAATGCATTTTACTTCCTGGTTCGCAGTCTGTGAAAATACTGCCGTGTGATTGGCTGCTTCCCTTGCCTGATGGCTGCACTGCACCATATTTAAACCACACCCGCACACACATCTTTCAATGTCTGTAGACCAGGGCACACAATAGGCAAGAGATGGCTCCCAAAAGCAGGAAGAGTGCAGCCCCCAAGTTTAGTGACACCTCACTGGGTCAACTTCTGCACACAGTCAAGGCCACAGTGACATTCTCTCCCCTGAGGATGGCCGGTGGCAGCCTAAGGTCACCAGCTGGTTTGGGAGGAGGTGTCTGTGGCTGGGAGCGCTGACTCAGCCCGCATGAGAACAGCAATACAGTGGGGCAAACTGATGAATGATCTCATCCACAACTCCAAGGTAAGTCAAGCTTCTCAGCTCACACTCGCACAAGCCTCTCCCACATTCACAGGATGACAGTGCACAAGCATCTCACACACGACCAGCACACGGAACATCACACCTCACTCTCCCACACACACACCCTGACATCTCTGCCTGGGCTCACATCCGGATCCCAAACACAGAACCGCTCAGCACCCACACACAGCAGGCGTCCTTATCACCTGCCTTGACATGCTTCCTGCTCAACCTCTCTCCATCTGTCTTCATGCAGGCCAAGCTCACCCATAATAAGAGGGAGAGGTCCCAGATCATTGGTGGGATGTCAGAGATCAGGGCGCTCACCCAGTATAAGGAGCTTGCAGCTGGCTGGAGAGGACCGGGACCATCCCTGTGGTGACGGTGAGGTTCACACCCAAGTGAGGACCCTGCACCAGCTGATCCTTCAGCGAGACTGTGAGTGCAATGTTACGTCTTGGGATCTGTTGCCATGCACTAATTATCTCTGCCCTCTTTCATAGGCAGCTCAGCCAAGTGCCCCAGAGACACCGGGAGCCAGCCCCTCATCTCCAGCCCCGAAGACACCTCGGATGAGGATCTTGTGGAAAACCTGCCACAGCGCTTACCCACAGTCTCCTCCAGCGCAGAGACACACACCACAGTGGGACCTAGATCTAGAGCAGGCTGACTGTCACAATCTGGTGAGCACAGTACAGATTCTGGTTCATAGCAGGGGGATACAGTCACATCCGAGGTCATCAACACTTGAGGGGCTGCTGGAGGTCAGGATTCTGCTGAGTTCTGGTCAGATGATGAGTCCATGGACTCGGTCTTAACACAGATGTTGCAGCAGCAGCAACTGGAATATCCGGCAGGGCTGTCAGCTACATTCCAACATATGATGGAGGAGTCTGTCCAGTTTCAGTCTGAGATGATAGCACTGGCATACCAGTGTACCAAGGTCAACACTGGTAGGATGGCGGCCACCATGGAGACCTTGATCCAGGACATAGCACCTGTGCTGCTGTGGGAGTTGCACTCCATCGCTGTAAGCATTGGTGGCATCCGTCAGTGTCTACATGAGAGGGTTAGGGTTAGGGTCGACCTTAGTCTAGTTGCCCCTTCTCCTCAAGGGGTCAGCCAGGAGCCCTCGGGCACTCACAGTGAGGGGGAGCAGTAGCTGGACACCCCTGGATCCTTCACCAGGTGACTCTGGGAGTGTCTAGAACGATCCCAATCCTCACTTCCTGTGACTCCATCACCTACAGCTCTACAGGCCGAGGAAAGTGCATCTGCGTCACAGCAGAGCTGGGGCCTCCAGGCCTCAGACCACCAGAGGATGCCTGCCAGGGTCATTGCAGGTAACAGGGCTTCTCTGTATGCTGGGTTGTGTTGTGCTCGATCAGGTGTCACACCATGTTCCGCCCCCCCACTTATCTCTGATTTCACATCATGTACCTCTGATCGACGTGATGAGTTGGCTGCACACAACAGTGTGTGTCCCTTCTCAGGTCATTCCCGACATCAGTGATGCCTCACTCTCAATGGAACGTGCGCTGGTGCAAAGCATCTCATCGACATGCTTTGCAGATTCAAGTGATGTTTATTCCTGGCTGTCTACGTTGGAGGCTCATGTAGTTCCCCATCTCATCTTCATTACGGAACGGTGAAGGTGTAGTGTAGAAGAGAGATGTAGATGCGCATGGAGAAGGGTAATCTGTCCTTGAACTCCATGCTCTCTGTCATCTGTGAGGGCTTGCAATCTATAAACCCACACTCGGAGGTCGTGCACGCTCCTGCCAGCCTTGTGTGTTGTCAACTCTACGAGGGTACATCTGCCAAGCTGACCAATGAGTGTGTGCATCTTCCTACCTCAACATGCCAGTGCTCTGATCCTCGCGGGCACAATTTTGTCCTGGCATTCAAAGCTATAGATTTAACCATTTTGCACCTTGGAATTGTAGGCAGAGCACCCACAGGGCTATCGTCAAAAAGAAGGGATGCACCACAGCTCATGCATTCTGCTTAGCCTCCCCTCCCCTAAAGATTGCCAAGCTCAGCAATGCTACATCCATATGGAGATGTGTTGTGGTCAATGGAACTCTTGAGCAAGGTCTCGATGCTCATATGTTAGCCTGATGGGAAGACAATGCTCAGGGCAGAAATGGGCTGGGAGCGAGGATGTAATGCAGCTGGTTTGTGTTCGTTATTATCAACAAAGTGCAACCTTGGGGGCTTCAGGGTGTGTCTACATTTTCGGGGTCTCAAGGGCCAGAGCTGACCATTATGGGAAATGATGGTGTCAAAAAGGTGTTTTCATATCTCAATGGCCATTGTGTGATGATCTATGCCCATTGAAAGGTCAGGCTAACTGGAGCCCCGCATCCCTAACTGAGAGTGAAGGGTCTCAGTGTAACGGGGATTAAGGTAATGCTGGGAACTGAGTGCTTTGACTAAGCGTTATCATCTGTTGAATGTCCTCAACTGGCCCAAGTCTAGTCTCGCAATATCACCATTGAAGTGACACATTTGGCATCTTTCCATTGCTGGAAATGGATCTCCTTGATGCGCTTTGTCAGACTGGAGGTATACTGCCATGATTTTAGAGAGGCCTGGAAATTCCCATCTCTGAAGCTGGCACCTGCAAGGTTATAGCTTTCCAAGAGGCTTATCCTATTTTTCCAGGTTCCCACTTATTTTCGGAGCCATTATCACACTGGGGAGAAACCACGATTGTTCCAATGGGTTATTGCAGGGAGATTGATGATGGAACACAGCGGGATTAATCTCCCATGAATGCGCTATTACACTGAAGGCTCCAGATTTCCTTTGTAGTAATTGAGATGCTCCTAACATGTCTCAGCTGTGCCCTCTTCCTTATGTGGTAATACAGGTGGGTGCACCTTTAAACGGCCCTTCAGTGATCCACTCCTCCCAGAAGCCCTTGCAGCCCTCCCCAACAATGTTTTTCCTACTTTCACTTCCTGCTGCGCCATTGCTTGAGGTTCTAAGATGGTGGTCCTCAGGTTTTATTACCAGACCTGGTACGACCCTCCCTGTGTTCCCATGGAAATCTCCTCCATCGTCCTGGAGGAGCATCACATTCAGGTTTCCCTCCCTCCTATTACTCTCAGATCTCCCCCTGTAATCCTTGATCCTATTGTAATCGTGGTTGATATCCCTGTATTACCCCCTGAGATGTTTGAGGTGGCTGTCCTCATGCCCCATGTAGACTTTGCCCCTCCCCATCTTGAGGCCTACTGTACCGTCACATATAGGGACCCCCCCCTCATGAGACTGTCGAGTGCCTACTCCTACACTACCTGTTCCCTATCCACAGGTTGCAGATGTCTCCCCTGACATCAGCGGACAAGCACTACGTCGGAAACTTCCGGAATGTGTGAGGTGCTGACCGTGCCCGGCACACACTATGCTGACATGGACTGACATGTCCACCCCTGGACTGGGACAAGGACTGTCTTTGGAAGCTGAGCATTGTAAACTGCAGCACTTCTTCACTCCACAATCCTCCCTCCGGCCCCAACTCGCTCCTGTCCTTCTGTAAGAGACTCCCTCCCAATTCTCACCGAGAGGACGCGTCCCACCTCCCGGCCCAACCCCCCCAACCCAACCTCCCCCCCCACCCCAATGCCAGTCATGTGTCTGAATGCAACCATTCCCAATTTTTGCCCTTGCCCGCCCCACCCCCAGCCCCTTCCCTTTCCTATTCTTATCTTCACCCCTCTCAGTCGAGCCCTTGCCCTGCAACATATTACAACCCATCCCTGCCTTACCACTGCTCTGATACATAGAGCCTTGCGTCTATAACCCCCCCCCCCCCTCTTAAAAGTGAAGTGTGTTGCCTGGGGAGCAGGAGCGGAGTCCAAGGAGCCGTGAGCGCTGCACACTGCAAGCCTTGAAGTCACAAGTGACGTGCAGATCGCCGGGTGGGCGTCAATGTGCTTGTGAGTCACACTGGGTCTAACTGGACACCGGTGTAGCCTTCTGATCCAGCGTGGGGGTGGGGGAGGGATTCTGGTGAGCTGCCTTCATAATGAGCATTCATGACATTCTAATGTATTCAAATGACCTTCCCAACATGGTGTGGCAGGAAAATTGCCCCTCCATCGAAGGCAGGAGTGGGCAATCCTAACCTGTTTTTTGCCAACAGGAAAATGACTTTTTCCCTCCTGCAACGTTTTCCCCTCCCATTGGCGTTATGGCCACAACAGGCAGGGCCAGAGAATCGCGGCCATTGTATCGACATTGCTAATTTTCTGCAGGTCATGATTCTTCCCTAAGAGAACTGTTCATCAATTCATATTTCACAGTCTGTAAGTTTCATTTACCTTTCCTCCATGCCTGTTTTAGAAATTATTGATGTAAAGATATTAAATGATACAGGACACCCTGCAAGGTGAATGGGAACAGCCAGGAGTTGTAGTTAATCCGTGTTAGATATAGCTCCAGAAACTCTGTTCCTGTCTAGGAAAAAGGGAAAGAACAGGACATTAAAGGTGATAATCTCTGGACAAGTTCCAGTGCCGTGTGATAGTGAGTACAGAAACAGGAAGGTAACACAGGGAGATGAGACAGAATCAAGGACATCAGATTGCTGGAGCACATGGACGAGGAGCCAGGGAGATCTGTACTAGCGGACAGCTTGCATACAAACTTGACTGGGGCCACTGTTCTCATGGGGAGGTTAACTAGTGCTGTGGGTGAGGGTTTAAACAAAGCAGCAGAGTGGAGAGACTAGGTGCATAAAAGACAAGGAGGGACAAACAGCAACAGAACAAAGAATAGTATAGAAAGAGCAGTAACTGGATAAAGACAAAAAGCAAAATTGACTAGCATGGTGTCTGAATACATGTGTGCTAAAGCAAGGAATGTTACAAATATGGCTAATGAATTACAGGCTTAAGTTGCCATTTGAGGTCATGATATAGACTCATATACAGCACAGAAGGAGGCCATTCAGCCCATCGTGTCCGTGCCGGTCAACAAAGATCTGACTACACTAATCCCAGTTTCCAGGGCTTGGCCCATAGCCCTGGAGGCTGTGGCAACACAAGTGAATATCTAAATACTTCTAAAATGTTACGAGAGTTTCTGACTCACCCACCCTTTCATTCAGTGAGTTCCAGACTCCCACCACCCTCTGGCTGATAAAAGTTCTCCTCAACTCCCCTCTTAGCCTTCTACCTCTTACCTTAAATCTATGTCCCCTGGTTATTGACCCCTCTACTAATGGAAAAAAGTACCTTCCTATCCACCCTGTCTACGCTCCTCATAATCTTATCCACCTCTATCAAGTCCCCTCTCAACCTTTGCTGCTCCAAGGAAAACAACCCCAGCCTATCCAATCTTTCCTCATAGCTCAGACCCTCCAGCCCAGGCAGCATCCTGGTGAATCTCCTCTGCTCCCTCTCCAGTGCAATCACATCCTTCCTATAATGTGGTGACCAGAACTGCACTCAGTACTCCAGTTGTGGCCTAACCAGTGTTTTATACAGTTCCAGCATAACCTCCCTGCTCTTGTATTCTATCCCTTGGCTAATAAAGGCAAGTATCTCCTATACCTCCTTCTCATACCTATAACAAAGGTCTGTCTTAAACAAGAGTAGTAATGAGTGATAAATATGTATATGTCAGATAGAAATAGAAAAAAGATGAGGGGGTGGTTGCACAGAAGGGTGGTGGGCACTGGTCAAAGATAATATTACATTTCTACAGAGGGACAAAATACTAAATGGTTCAAAATCTGAATTTATTTGGTTACAGCTAAGGAGTAGAAAAGGAGCTGTAACATTGCTGGATGTTTACTCTCGGCCCCAAATAGAGAGAAGGAGATTAAGGAGCTAATCGGTGGACAAACTTCAGAGGAGTGTAGAAGGAACAGAGTAGTAACAGTGAGAGCCTTCAATTATCCTAATGTCGACTTGGGGGAAAGAAAACAGGGTTCAAGACAAAGGATGAAGAATCCCTAAAATACGTATAGGGAAAGCTCCTTAATCGGAATGTTCCCAGCCCAATAATGAAGGAAGGAGTGCTGGATGTGAGCTAAGTAGGGAACGTTGAGTGTGTCTCAACGACAACTTACACTTACATAGCGTTTTTAATGCAGTAAAAAAATCTCAAAGTGCTTCACAGGAGCATCATCAAAACAAAATGTGACATCGAGCCACATGAGGAGATCTTAAGGCAGATGATCAAAAACTTGGAAGAAGAGGTAAGTTTTTTAAAAAATCTGAAAGGAGGAAAGGGAGAGGTTTGGGGAGGGAGTTCCAGAGCTTAGGGCCTAGTGGAGTAATTAAAATCAGGATGCTTGAGGCTTGGAGGAGCTCAAATATATCAGAGAGATCAGAGCTGGAGGAGATTAGAGATAGGGAGGGGTGGGGCCATGGAGGGATCTGAAAGCAGGGATGAGAATTTTAACACCGAGGTGTTGCTTAGCCAAGGTCCAATGTAGTTCAGCGAACAGGATTGGTATAGGTTAGGACACAGGCAGCTGAGTTTTGGATAACTTTAGGTTTACAGGGGGTAGAATGTGATAGGCATCTGGGTAATAGTGATCACAATATAACTGGGTTTAAAGTATTTATGGAAAGAGGCAGGACAAAATAAATGGTGAAAACTTCCAACTGGAAGAGAGCCTATTTCAGTGATTTTTGGGAGAAAGGATTTAGCAGCAGGTCTAGCTCTTACTTCCCCCACTTTAATGAATTTTGTGTTCAGCATAACTTTGAACTCTTCCTCCATCATTTTCACCACCATGCTCATTTTTTTGGGCAGGAGTCCAACCCCTGCTCCACTGGCCCTTTCAGCCATCCCCAATACTCTTTCTCCACTTGGACACCTCCCTCTGGTCTCTTACCCCCTCTTGATCTTTTCATTGAGAGCTGTTGGTGCAACATCAGCTGCCTTAATTTCTCTGCTCACCTCACTCACTCTAATCTGTCTCCCTCTGAACTTGCTGCACTCCGTACTCTCAGGTCTAACTCTGACTTTCTTATCAAACCTGCTGACAAGAGCAATGCTTTTGTTGTCTGGCGTACTGACCTCTACCTCACAGTGGCTGAGCGCCAACTCGCAGACACTTCTTCCTAACTCCCCCTGGACCATGACCCCCACCACCGAACATCAAGACATTGTTTCCATGATTGTCACTGACCTCATCTCCTCTGGAGATTTTCCCTCCATAGCTTCCCAACTCCGTGTTACCAGCCCAGGACAGCCTACTTATAACTCTTTCCCCCAAATCCACAAACAGGACTGTCCTGATAGACACATCATTTCAGTCTGTTCCTGCCCCACTGAAATTATTTCTTCCTATCTTCACTCCATTATTTTCTCCCTTTGTCCAGGCTTTTCCTACCTACATTCATGATTCTTCTGATGCCCTATGTTATTTCAACAATTTCCAGTTCCCTGGCCCTAACCGCCTCCTCTTCACCATGGACGTCCAATCCCTCTACACCTCCATCCCCCACCGGGACAGTCTAAAGACTCTCCACTTCTTCCAAAGCCTGAGTAATCCCTACCCATCACCAACTTTCTCCACCAATTTCTCCTTTAACTTGTCTCATTTCCTCCAAATAAAAGGTGGGTACCCATGTATTTGTGCCTGTCTTTTTGTGGGATATGTGGAGCATTCCTTGTTCCAGTACCGCTCAGGCCCCCTCTCACAAGTCTTTTTTCACTACCCGATGACTGCATCAGTGCCACTTCATGCTCCCATCTAGACCTGGAAAAATTCAACAATTTTGCTTCCAATTTCCACTCTTCTCTCACCTTCATATGGTCCATCTCTGAAACTTCCCTTCTCTGTCTCCATTTCTGGTGATAGACTGTCTACCAATATCCATTACAAGTCCACCGACTCCCACAGCTACTTCAACTACAGCTCCTCACACCCCGCTTCCTGTAAGGACTCCATCCCATTCTCACAGCTTCTCTGTCTCCATCACATCTGCTCCGATGATGCTACCTTCCACAATGACACTTCTGACATGCCTTCCTTTTTCTTCAGCCAAGGACTACAACCCCACATCCTTCTACTGCAGTTGTCAGGGCCCTCAACTGTGTCTGATCCATTTCCCACATTTTTCCCTCACCCATTCCCCTCCCTCACAGAACCATGATAGGGTTCCCCTTGCCCTCACTTTCCACCCCAACAGCCTTCGCATTCAAAGGATCATCCTCCACCTATTCCACCAACTCCAGCATGTCGCCACAACCAAACACAACTTCCCCTCCCCTCCCCTATCAACATTCCGAAGGGACTGTTCCCTCCCTGACACCCTCTATTACCCCAACACCTCATCCTCTTCCCATGGCACTTCCCCATGCAATTGCATGAATAGTAACATCTACCCCTTTACCTCCTCTCTCCTCACCATCCAAAGTTCCAAACACTCCTCCTTCCAGGCGAAGTATTAATTTACTTGTACTTTTTATCAATTTAGTCTACTGTATTCCCTGCTCTCAATGCCAGTCCTCTACACTGGAGAGATCAAACGCAGACTGTGTAACCACTTTGTGGAACACCTCCAATCAGTCCACAAGCATGATCCTGACTTTCCAGTCGCTTGCCATTTTAATTTACCACCTTGGTCTCATGGTCACATTTCTGTCCTCGGTCTGCTGTAATGTTCCAGCGAAATCCAATTCAAGCTGGAGGAACAGCACCTCATCTTCCAATTAGGCACTTTACTGATTTCAAGATTGAGTTCAACAACTTTAAGCCATGAGCTCTCTCCTTCATTTTGAATTTCCATACCCCGCCCCCCCCCTCCTCCCCCAAATGCCAGGCTGTATCTTGCGGTCATGTTTTTGCTTTCAGACAGAGTTGAACTTTATTCTGCTATTAACACCTGCTCTCAACCAATGCTTTGTTTCTTTACTACAACCACTAACCCTCCCTTTGCCTTTTGTTCCTTGACATCTTTGGTATTTAATCTCCCCTGCCCGCTAACCCATCCCTGACCTTCTCTTTGCTCCACCTGCCCCTTCCCACTTTTTCAACCGCATAAAAACCCATCACATTTCTACCTCTCTTCAGTTCCAAAGAAGAGTCATATTGGACTTGAAACGTTAACTCTGTTTCTCTCTCTACAGACGCTGCCAAACCTGCTGAGTTTTTATTCTCACGGGCATGAATGGGAAAGCAGTTTGTCAATAATGACTGGCCATCAAGATGGGAATGTTTTGGGTACATAACATCGAAAGCTGAAGTTCCCTGGATGACAAAAGAAATAAAGGTTAAAATAAACAGAAGAGGGTAGTTTATATCAAATGTCAGGTACAGAATACAGCAGAAAACCATCAGAATACAGAATGAGAGGGAAATTCTATCCCTCAAGTAGAATTAGATCCTTATAAAGGTTTATGCTTTGAGCGTAGTTTGTTTTGATATCTAAATCTTTCATTAGAGACCATGTAATTTTTCTGTATCTATTCATTAGCGTTAAAAAATTCTGCATTGTAAATTTTCCAGTAAATCCTAATTTAGTATAATGATTGCAATCAGCTAGCAGGGAGTTGCTGGGCAGACAGAACAGCTACAAAGATATTTTTGATAATGTAAATTATTTTGTGGGATGTCCATGTTACCATTGTGGAAATATTATTATCACAAGAAATACACCGTTTGAATTGATTGACCTATGATTGCCTTTTCACAGAAAGTGGTAATGGACAATAAGTGCAGTATCGCACTTTTGGCACCCTGGAGGTGACTGAGAGGTCATCAGGTCATCGGTCACAAGGTCCTGCCTGCAGACGGATATGATGGAACGGAAAAACGCAAGAGCAGTTCCCCGGAGAGACAATGCAGATGGATGTCAAAGCCATCTACATCCAGAAAGGTGACACTGTCGAAAATTAGGATACAGAAGGTGACCATCTGGCCCATTGTGCTGGCTCTTTGCTAGAATTAATTCAAAACGAATCCCCTTTCCTGGCACTTTACGAGCAGAATGAAGCAGGGTAAGGTTGTTTTGTAATCACCTGATGCCAGGTGAAGTTCACACTGAAATTTGATGCACCAGGTACAACTGCTTACTACTTTATGCCTTTACAGGAGAGGCTGTGAAGCATGTTAATCCTTTTATGTATTGTTATTCTTTATTGACTATTTACTGTTTAATAATTTGTTTAACAGGATTTTTGTAAGTTTTAGCCAAGGTCTACGCAATGCTTATTCTATCATCTTGCAAAGTCAAGGAAACTCAGGCCAGGCCACCTGATTATCAGTAGACGGAGATACAGTGACAGGAGCTTTTCTTTTTGGTCTTTTGGTAACTAGCTAGGTTAAGGTAGGTGAAAACGCAGTCGCTTCATAGCAAACAACAGCTCAATTTCGGGAATGGTTTGAGGTGTCGACCCTGAGGAAAGCGTTTGGGTAAAATCAGGACAATGAGTAGATTTCAATGGTTGTGGAAGTGGACCATTTACAGGGTCCCCAATCCCATTAAATCCCAATCAGGTAGCCCGCAACCTGTTGCCAGGGTTCCCGGATTCTGAAGTCTGGATGTACTGCCTGCGAGAGCTGTCAGACAATCAGAGATCTGGCAACTCTCCAGTAATGGCAGTGCCACCAGGGATGGTGGTCACTGCTGGTAATGCAGGAGGCTCGAGGCTGAGGGTCATTGCTGGAGCCCCAGAATGTAGGTAAGTTGGGCGGGCTCAGTGGGGCCTCCTTGACTGGCTGCAGCAAGTGAGTTGTGGGGGGGAGGGGGTCAGTGTGAAGGGCAGGGGACTGAATGAATATATATTGTTTTTAAAATACCGTACCTTTGTTCTGGGATCATACCTCGCCCTAGTCAGCAGGCACCAGGCTCTGGTAAGATAGTTCAAATTTGGGAAATATTAAATATTATAAGTCTACCTGCTGCAAAGTTTGTGTAGGAATGCAGATTAAACAGCAGAATCTGGGAGGGTCTTGCTTTAAGCAGAATTTCACAGACAGGAGAGCCTCCATTATTAGAAAGGGCACCTGGGTGTCCTCAGGCTGGCATGGACAAGATGGACCAAATGGCCTCCTTCTGTGCTGTAACTTTTCTATGGTTGTATTGCTGCTTACTGTCCCTTCAGGAGGTCAGGGGAAGTTAAAATACTGCCGACTGGGCTGGGAAGAAGAATCCAGCCAGTAACAGCTCCTAACAGCCAGAAGAAGCTTTGTACAAAAAGCTTTTTTCACTGTTTAATTTTACTTCTGAAGCCTGCAGTACAAATTCTTGCCTAAAATTACTATTTTATTAATTACTATTTTATTACTATTACTATTTCAGTATTACAAGGGGTAAAGTACCCCCTGGCAGAAATCTGCCCTACCACAGTCTACCACAAGCCCCCCTTCACCGGTCAGTACACGCGTTGGGTTCCTGCCAGTTCCACACGCTATAATATTGATCTCATTGACAACTTCATAGATAGGGCCCAAGCCATTTGCTCACCATGTAAACTTGATGCTGAAATAGGGACACGTCAAAGACATCCTGCAGGATAATGACTGCCCTGATCAGATCATTTCACATTGTATATCACACAAACTCAGGAACTGGCCTAAGGCCATCACTTTCAGCCCTGAAATGTGCTCAGTCTACCTCAGATTACCCTGGAAGGGTAAAGTATCTGAAAAACAGATGAAGCTGGCTGTTTCATGCTGCTACTATGCAGTAACAACATGAGTGGTACTCACCACTAACAGGATGCTGCTGTCAAGCCAAAATAGATTCTGCCTATCACCCAAATGAGTGATGTGGTATATGAATTTCAGTGCTAGTGTGACGTTAGGTACGTAGACCGTACATCCCAAAGACTGGTGGATCGTATCAAACAGCATGTCCCAGCTGCTGTTCACAACGGGCAGGGTACAGACTGTATCCAACCAGCTCGTGTTTGCTAAACTCAAAACACAGTGTCCAACATCTGATGTGATTCTGCGATTGGGCAACACTTGCTAAATAGTCCTCAGTGCACTAACAATTACACTGACAACCAATTTAAGATTGTCACTCGGGCTCGCAATATGGCGTATTTGTGTGTACCGGAAACTACATATATTAACACACGGGGCCCAGTTCTTTATAGACAGAAAAACATGGACACACACTGTGCCCGTTTCAGCTAAACAAAATAAATGACACCCATTTGGTGACTCATTCCTCAGGGCAATACATTGAGTAATCAGGGTCAAGCTACCTGGTTTAAATTTCCAACAATGCTTGGCAGTTAACTGTCAGTTACCATCACTGGTGCATTCTCCATGGCAATGCCTCTACAAATCAGAGTCCACTTGCCAACCATTCAGCACTCGCTTCCTACAGAGTATAAGTTGTGTTTTCCCCTTATATTGGTATTCTTTTGTGAAGTGTCTTGTTGAGTGCAAGATGAAAAGCTTTGACATGTCTCTTCTTTCAGCAACACTCAATTATTATTTGATAGACAGAGGAGCTGAAATGGCTGAACAGCACCACCACTGCAAGCCAAGCAATAACCTATGACCTGCTAAGGCAGTGGCCACTAAAAGCACTGCAACTCAGAGCCAAAACGCCTGAATAGCTGTCAAAAGTTTCAGGTCACATTAAAAATCATGGAAAAAAAGATGACCACAAAGTTTCCAACACTCAATTTGAGGGCAGCAGACCTCCTATGTGGGTTCACATTGTTCTGACAACACGTCGAGTTCTGTTTTCTGGACCTTAATATTTTGAAACCAGATTAGCAAGCCATTAAAATTGAAATCGCGATAGACAATAAAGGCCTCCACAGACTGAGCACATCAGGTCTGTCCAATGACCATCTTAAAAATCCAGATAAAATATGGCCAACACATTAAGAACAATTACAAATGAATCTCTACTTCTGAATACACTGTCTGAAGTCTATGTCTTTTAGGCAACAAGCAACAGAGACCACTGACCAACTCATAAATAAGGGGCATGACTGTAACTTCATGGCAGCAGAGCTGGCCAACAGAATAATTGATGGTATCAACCCCAAAGGAAGCATTCCAAAAGGACCTCTTGGACCAACCCAAAGGTTACAGCCTGGAATTACTACTGCAAAGTGGACACAAGTACAAAGCCCAGTAATGATGGGTAGTCAGAGTCTACGGGCTCTGCGTAATTCATCCACCACTGGCACAATAGCCAATGCAGACAAGCCTAGTGAGCAACGTGGGCTTTGCAGTCTCCTGCACCCAGAAATTGATCACCTTTTAACAGTGTTTGCAAGGCATGTGGTACCAGATGGTACTGGAAGTGCCAGTGCAGAACGCAAAGGCCTGAACAAGAAGTTCAACATCATGAGAAGCCACAATGCAAAGCTAGCCAGGTACAACATTGTAAACAACCAAGAGCGTGTACCAGACATCGTCAAGACAAGACCCACAAAATATCTAGCCAAGCTACATGCTCAGGTGATGAGGATGACCAGACCATCGACACAGAAACTGAGCAGATATTCAACATGGCGGACATCAAAGAATGTATTGGCACAGTGGTACCAACTGAAGCCTTTACCACCATCCAGATTATATGCCCACAGATGATGAGTCAGCATAACCTGTATGCAAAACTGGATACCAATGCAGGTGCAAACATCCTCCACTTCATACATGGAAATGTGCGTACCCACTGAAAGTGGCAAGTGATGGTTCAACCAACGACTGCCAAATTCACCACGTACAATGGCTTGGAGATTCCATCCTGGGATCCATTACACTCAAATTTTGCTAAAAATCTCACCCTGGTCACCCCAGATAATTTAAGTCATGGATATCACGGGTTCATTGATCAGAGGCCTACCAGCCTGTCCTTGGTCACCATCCATGGTATCGTCAAGACAATGATGAAGAGCACAGGCTACAAGGGGTGCCTTTGGAAAGCCTGTACTTACACGGGGAGATGACCACCTAACTCTACAATGCATTTCAGCAGCCAACAGGCTGTGTGGCACAATTTGTACCGAATGTGTAAACCCATCCTGAGCTTGCAAAGTTCATCATTCTGCAGAACCAACGCTGAATTACTATTTGGCAGAGAAACGTGGACAAACTTCCTCAGTTATCACTCGTTGATAGTTCCAGGAGTACAGGATCCACTACTCAAAAACAGGGGAAGGTGAAAGATACCCGTGACTGGCCTGAAACCTGAACATCAGACAGAAAGTTCCAGTACAAAAACCCAACTGATGGCATCTGGGATCCAGTAGAAATCATCAGCATAGGCCCAGAACCAAAAGTGTATCAAGCATGAACACCAAGTGGCATGTCAGTGTGATGAAACAAATGCCAAAACGGGACAATACCATAACACCGAGCAGTCCTATAGTGAACAGAATGCAGTCTAAGACACAACACAATAACAGCACCTTAACCAGCAATCTGTAAACACACAGCAGCCTCCAGCAAGAATCACCATTAGCTACATCTGGATGGCTAAGCAAACCACCAATATGTTTCAGAAACTTGTAAATTTATTGCCTTTTCATAATGGTTTATTCGGACACAATGTCATTTTCTTTTGCTGTCACATAAATAGTTTGGTTCTTTAAGGGTAAACCTTTAGCTAGAAAAATAGAAAAAAGGGGGGGTGTTGTGATACAATTCATATGATGTACAAATACCTTTTAAGGCTCTTCCATGGCTGTGTTCATGGCCGGTGGCCTGGAGAGGGGGCATGAGGTGTCCACTGGTACACTAGGGGCTTTCCACGATTGGTGGGCACCATGGGGTGCATCATCACCCCAGAATGACATTTTGATTTGATTTTGTAAGTTCCCTTTCATCTTTTTGTTTTAGTTACAGTGCCCACCAGAGGCTGTCACCCACTCTTTGATTATTTTGTTTTCCCGATCATTTGTTCTTGTTTATTCTTCTTAAAAAGAGCATGTACCTTTAAAGAGTTATATCATATTACCTCGACAGGATGTGATGTATTGGTCCCATGACCTGTATTCAGTCTACAGCATCAAATGGTAAAAGTCAGACATGTATACTTAGCCTCCTAGTCAACATTATTTGTAAATAAACTTATGTTCAAATAAAGAACGAACATTATTGTTTTACCAATCCTTTTCATAAGATTGGTACGTTTACACACAGAAGAATGTAACACCGAGAAAGAGGGACTCCTCAACAGGCCGCAGGCATACCCGCTGGCGTTTACCTGGCGATTTGCTGATATGACATGTACCCCACCCCACGTGGATCGATACCAAAGGTGGAGGGATGAAGGTGGGCACTTAAGGGCTCCAACTGGCCTCTGAATAGGAAGGCCTTCCTTGACCATTTCTCAGGCTTAATTGGGGGCGGGGGAGGGGGGGGTGGAGGTATCAGGAAGGCAGGAAGGCAATGGGCTCTCCACCCTGAGCCTTCCCCTCCCCCCCCCCCATTATATGGCACCTCTCACCTTCCAGCTCACTGCACAGAAAGACGAGACCCAGTTATGCTTCTCCTTCTCCATTTTTGATTTGCTGATTGCCTGACTGACAAAGCACTGGACAAATTCATCCAGCTTAGCGTCAGAAACTGACCAAAGACATCATCTTCCGGATTCCCCTTCACACAAATCTTCCTCTGGCCTCAACGTCATCCATCTCTTCCGTTGTCCCTTCAGGCTAAATTCAAAGGAGCATCACCTTAACCTGTGTGAACTTGAGCAGACCGTCCCACCTCAGATCCAATCCACTGACCAAGTGGATTCTTTCACCTCCAGAGCATCGATTTTTACACTAGAATACTGATTGTACTAGCTCATCATATTCCATCTTTTGGGGGTATTTTTTTCAGTCACCATACTGCTTCCCTTGGAAACCTATTTGACCTTCCACCTCTACTTGTTACCTTCAAAAAGCACCCTAAAACCTTTTCTCTATAACCTTGCTGCAGCCTCTCCCAACAATTATTTCCCGTTATTTCTGGTCTATCTCCACTTTTCCCACCTTGAATGCTTTGAGGCATTTTCTTTTACTCAAATGTTAATTCTAGCAAGTTATGCTTTTTAATGATACTTTGAATGAATATTTGGATAGGGCTAAAACAAAAACAGAATTACCTGGAAAAACTCAGCAGGTCTGGCAGCATCGGCGGAGAAGAAAAGAGTTGACGTTTCGAGTCCTCATGACCCTTCGACAGAACTGGGTTCTGTCGAAGGGTCATGAGGACTCGAAACGTCAACTCTTTTCTTCTCCGCCGATGCTGCCAGACCTGCTGAGTTTTTCCAGGTAATTCTGTTTTTGTTTTGGATTTCCAGCATCCGCAGTTTTTTTGTTTTTATCTTTTTTGTTTTTATTTGGATAGGGCTGACTGTTATACACTCCGATTATCATATACATTTTTAGTTTTTTGTGACAAAAAAATGTCACCATCATCTGTGTGATGGAAAATTAAAGACAGAAAACATACTCAAAATGTTTTCCACAGTTTTCACTTCCTTGGATTGATATTGAGTCTGCTTAATGATGTGGGGAGACAGCAACTGTTTGTGTGTATGCCAGTTAAAATGTAACACCTCAAGGAAAATGCTCAGCACTTACAAAGACTTTTATCTTGTATGTTTAGTGTAAATGGAGTAAGCTGTTTGTTGACGCAGACAGTCAGTACCAGTGAAAACAGATGTGTTGATGTACAAGGGAATCAGATATACTGGAAAAGCACAAAAGGGTCTTCGTGTTGTATCTGAATGACTGAGTAAATACAATTGTTTCATGGTTACTTATTTATGTTCAGATCCAACAGATATCATCACTTTAACTGGAACAGTGAACCAAGACCCTCCGAAACATCAGATTAAATTGTAGAAGTGTACGGAATATAATTGCAGCCAATTTTTTTTTCACAGAATGATCCAATTCTATTAAGCGATTGAATTGGATAATGGTCCCAACATCATTTTCTGAGTTTTGACACTTAGTTGAAAATTTTTGTTACTGCAGGAAGCCCTGAAACAGGGAAATCTGATAGAAGGCCCTTGCATTTGCAGTACTGAATTTTTCATTCTAGAATGTTATTAAGGATTTGTTTTCATTTCTAAGGCTGTAGGCTGAGAAATGTAATCAAAATGTAGGACTGTTCGTCGATGAACACACGTTAAACAAATTAAAACTGTTATCAGAGCTGCTATTAACAAGTTATAGCTACCATGGAAATGCTGTATTCTATGTTAAAATGTGACAGTACATTCAATTCACACCTATCTTTTATTATGAAGAATGTTCTTGTAGCATCTACTTCTGACACTAGATGTCACTATGGCAAGTTTCTAACGCATCCTCCAGACAAAAGCCGGGCAGATAAAAAATACATTCCTGATTTTTCACACAGTTTATGCTGCACTACACAAACAAAAGGAATTCACATAATGTCTTTACCAGCACAGGGCTCTCATGAAAGGGGGGTGTTAAAACTCACATTATTCATTTTCAATCAAAATGATTTGTTAAATTAAGTAACAATGATAAAAGGTGATTTGTTTTTACAGCCTGTGTTCTGAAGCACACCGTTATAAAATTACTAACAGAGGATTAGTACAGTACCCGATCAAACACTTGAAGGGGAAGAGAGGAATGTAGTATATTGAGAACTCTTAATTAAAACAAAACAATTTTTAAACCGTTTCATATTTTTTCATTGGTCAAACGCAAGTCACCACGGCAGCTTTCTAACGGTGTTACCTGTCCCAGAACCAAGGCAGACAGAGCACGGGTCTGGCAGAGTGCTGATTTAACAGAATGGTTAAGAACTGGTAAAAATGCTGCCGGAAAGGCCCAAGTCTTAATGTCAATTAATTTTGTGGAGTAAACTCATTGGGATCATTATTCTCACCATTGTATGTGGATTTGATTGAGCCCGGAGGGCACGTAATGGTGGATGAGGAAAGCTGCAGATATATTAATAAGCTGGACGCGAGAACAGAGGGCATAAGTTCAAAGTCTGCAGATATCACAAAGCTTGGAAATATAGTAAATGATGAGGAGGATAGCTTCAGACTTGAGAAGGACACTGGCTGGTGAAATGGGAAGACAAATTTAACACAGAGAAGTGCAAAATGACGCATTTTGGAAAGGAAAAATGAGGAATGGCAACATAAACTAAATGTTAAATGACCACAAGAACATTTGGCTTCACATACACATTTCATTGAAGGTGGCAGGACAAGCTGATAAAACTATTTAAAAAAAAACATACAAAAGCCTTGGCTTTAAAATAGAGGAATAGAGTACAAAAGGAACTTATTGCCCAAACTTTCTAAATCAAAGGTTAACCTTCAGCTGGATGTACTGTGGTCAGTTCTGAGCACCATACACTGGGAAGAATGTCAAGGCTTTGGAAAAGGTGCAAAGGAGATTTCGTAGAATGGTACCTTGGATGAGAGAGGATGAGAGTTATGTGGAAAGGTTTCAGAAGCTGGGAATGTTCTCCTTATAGAAGGCAACAGGGAGATTTAAGAATGGAGCTCAAAATTATGAAGAGTTTTGATGCAGTAGATTGGGAAAAACAATTCCAACTGGCAGGGGGATCAGTAACCAGAGGACAGATTAAGATAATCGGCAAAATAAGGCAGGGACTGATAAAGAGAATTTATTTTAGTTTGTGGTTGTTTGCGTCGCAACCCTGGGGGGGACCATATCCTGCACATGCTCAGTTGCAGTCTCACTGTCAGTTTCAGAGTGTCAGCTGGCAGCATTAAACAAGATGACTTGACACAGACTAAAAGTAAAATTCAAGTTATCCATTTTTAGGTCTGTGCAGTCCTTAACCAATTGTAGATTTTTGTTTTTAATCCACTTATCATTTAGCAAATATCCTTGCTGTAAAACATGCTTCTGGTAATTCAATAAATGATAAAGCTATATAATCAGGACATTTCAGTAAATGAGATTCTCAGCTTCCAATGTAGAGAATTGATTGTAATATTTAGTTTAAGGACAATTTTCGGTAATAAAAAAAAAATTGACTAAAATATTTCAGAAAAAATTATATTCCTAATGAGGGACTCCAAATGATGACCCTGGCAATAAGAGTCCCATTATCTTGCGGTTGAGCTATCTGGGTTGTGTAGGTACTCCCTGCACAAAGCCTTACCACACTGGATCTAGCCTAAGGACACAGCACTCACGTTAAATCTCACTGGGCTGAATTTTGATCCTCAAGGCAGGTGGCAGGAGTCGGGAAAATTCCAAGTTTCTCCCACCCGAGGGAAAAGTGGCTCCGGAGGCATGATCTTCACTGGTGGGTGACAGGTGCAGGCTGAAGTCAAGCCAGCTGGGCCCAGAAACACTTAGGAGCTAGAGACGGGAATGATTCAAGAGGTGGGCTTTTCACAACTCAGGCCCAGTATAAAAGGCCAACCTGGATGTCACTCAGTGACAAGAAGGAAGTTGCAAAGGGATTGCAAGGCTGTTGGGAGGAGACTTCATTCTATTGTCATGTGAGTATAAGTTTTAAATGTTGGCCAACTGATTATTATTGCTGTAAGAGACAGCCCATTAAGAGCCTTCCATAGAAAACTTTAGATGCTGAATCTGCCTTTTGCAAATGTGCAAGGATTGTCCACACAGCCGATGAAGTTAATATATCTCCCCAAACTTTTGTGAAATAAATTGCAAAAGTCACGCTGGGGTCACTTGAGTTAAATGAAACTATGTATAACCTTGACCAGAAATTTTGGCTGTGAATAGAAACTGCTTTGCCCTCATGTCCCAAGCTGTCTTAGGGATCAAGGTGTCCAACACGCTTGCCTTGTGGTTGCCACTAGTGTCAAAATTAATGAGTTCTTTAGATATATAAATTCAAATTATTACTAAGTTTAAAGGAAGAATATTTTATATGAAAGCCCTAGGTCAGAACAAAGTCCAATCCCATTCTCCTATTTACCTCTAATAACCTTTAATAGACTTATTTTTCAATTCTTTCTAATTCTCTTCTAAAAGAATGGATGAAGGCGCCTTCCTTAACAGTTTGTCTTAGGGAGTTCCATTCTCTGTGTCGGAGAATTTTTTTTCTAATTCCCCTTTAATTTTTCTCGTGATTATCAAAATTTTGGCATGGAAATGTCCACCACTGCCTCCACATGAAATCGATGCTCTGTAATCACAACTCTCTTGAAGATTATCTTAATTCTGTGCCCCCTTGTAAATGTCATGCCAGCCAGTAGATGATAAATTGGCCAATTTTCTAAGGGGATAGATCCAGCTCAGTGCTCATTTACTACAGTAAGTGAGATTTGAAATGAGGAAACCACACTGAAAGGAAACTTGAGGTTTGAAGGAAAAGATCATTCCAAATATCTAATGTGTCTCCTGCTTCTGACAATAAGAGTTATTTTTAATGCAGCATTGAAAGCTGCCCAGTGTTACATTTGCTGCTCTCTGGACAGATAACCAAATACGACTGAAAAATGTACACTTACAAAATCAGCCACAAATCATGTTTATACATAGTAGGTTTTTGCTACAGTCCTTCCCTTATATGGCACGTTTGTATATAGTGTCTTATTTCCTTAGTTCTACTCTTTGTTCCAAGTTTTGGCTTTACTCCAGCTCCCGAGTACAAACTATTTTGTGCATGTGAATAGAGAATTATTCTGCTGTTCTGGTTTGGAAATCATTTCAATGACAGCTTTCACAACTTATTGACAAACAGTTGTCTCAGTCACACTTCAATGTTGGTATTTATGGTAATTAATTTTGGATTCAGTGTTGCTTCTATCTTTTCACTTTTCACATCAGTCCATTCTTCTCCTGAACACTATCGCTTGATTTTTGAGCCTTACTTACTCTCTGCATTTCGTCTGCCTAATTAAAAAATCACCACATGTCAGAATATCAGCAAAATAGCCACCTGGAATTTCCATAGTGGGGGGAATATTTGGGGTGGGGGAGGCGGGGGAGGGGGCTGGTGGTAGATAGTTCTCCTGATCTGATGCAGAAAACAAGCTGAACACCCTAGTAAGTGGCCAGAAGCGGTTGTTTTTGCCATTTTTCTGCCAATATCGCACTAAAGCCAGTGTTGGAGACTGGAAAAAGTCTCCAGAAATTTTCCCAAAATGTTTTAAAAGACAATTTAAATACAAGATTTCCATAATCAGTTTCTTGTTCTGTTTTCCCATCAGGTTCAGTTGCATGAAAAGTTTAGAACTATACCTCATTCAGAAGAGAAACTCAGGACAAACTGAGAACTGTTGAACCAGTCAATGCTCGAGTTAACAACGAAACAGAAAACACATGACTGCACCTGGAACAATTTGTAGATTAAGAGAATGGATTTTTGAGCACTTCCTGGTGAGTGTTGTTTTAAAGTTACAGGACTTGATCAGACAGGATTGTCAGTTTGCTTCTGTATATCCTTGCTCTTACTGGGAGTTTGATGGCAGGGAAATGGAAAGTTCATCCTTACAAAGGTCTTGGGCAGTGGGAGGAGAACAGGCAAGTGGGAAGTAACTTTAATTTGTTGACACAAGTTTTAGTTTTTGAAAACTTTAGGCTATCAGTTCTTCTGCCCTTGCTTTCACAGCTGGGCATTCAATCTCCTGTTTGACTTCCTCTCCTTCCTGCACACATTGCCCTTGTGTGGGGCTGCAGGTGTTCCCTTCCCTGGTAGTCATCAGCTTCAGGTTCCAGTAACAGCAAGCAGCAAGCAGCAAGCCATTCCCAACAGCACAGCACCAGCAATAATCCCGCGGGTTGCTTTATCTAGGCATTTAGACTGAAACTTGGGCATGCTCTATAACACTCCTCAGGTTGCATGGGTCTCGTTAGACCTGTTCTTCCATCTGTCTGTGAAAGTCTCACTGAAGTCTTCAGCTGAGTGTAGGGGTAACCCTGGATACTAGCTGGCTAGTCTGATACGTCGCTTTGAGTCATGAAAGCTGCAATGCTGATGATCACATGATGAAAGAGTCAGAGCAGCTCCCTGGATATCTGCCGTTGGTTAGATCAGATGATCAGTGTCCCACATTAGCTGCACAAGTCATTGCTGTTCATAAAGTACTAACTATTGGGGACTAGGCATAAGTTCCATAAGTTACTCTCTGCATCTGTGTGAAGCCAGTTATAAAACTGGATGGCTCTTCCTCCCTTTGCTTCTATTGGAAAGGAAAAAGAGAGACTGTGCCATCTTTTCAATGCCAGACTTGTTCCCCCTCCCTTGATTGTGGATTGGCTGACCCCTGACCCACTCCTCCCACACATCACCACCCCCAGCCCACCCGCCTCCCCATCCACTTCTCCAGTCCTCTGCAAATCTGCACTTATCTGATTGGAGTCAGTGATGGGGAGTGAAAATAACGCCCTAAAGTTGATAACTACCAGGCCTTCAATAGCAATGGAGACATGCTCCGTGCAGTAATCTTGATGTAATCAATTTAATTACAGTAGGCTGCCAGGAGTGCTCATGGTTCAGATGGTTCATTATCTGCTTCTGCTCCTGCACCACCAGTCCACCCGAACCTACCCGTCCAGGCCCTCCAATTCCCTGAGTTACAATCAGCCATTAACCACCACCCTTGTATGTTCACATCATCTTTCTCTGGGCAGACATCAGCAGAGTTAGCAGCAAAAATCCTGACTTAACCTCCCGAGAGATCCTTAGATAGGGACAGCAATAAGAACCTCCATAATACTTACACAAAATGGCTCCCAGGCTGTATCTGCCTCAGGAATGCTCACTGCAGCTTCCAATTCTATTGTCAAGTTAATTATTTGGGGTTAGTTGGAGACGGAGGTGGAAGTGATTGAGACGGTGGGCTATGCTCACTTGATCCTATTACACAGGAGTTAAGTACTCCTGGTAGTATTATTATATTAAGATTACTGTAGTAGAGTATGGCTGCATTGCAATTCTATGAAGATCCCAAGTTTGTTTCTCAGAATTTTATAGAATTTCATTAGTAAAATTAGGTAGTAAAGACAGACTACTTCACTCAAAAAGACTCTTGGTCAGATTCCATCTGGAGGGTGGTACTCTGTTTTCAGCACTGAACCTCAGGAAAGGTATCTTGGCCTGAGAAGGGGTACAGATTCAGCAGATATTATAAGGGCAGGTTGCATAAACATGGCTCATATTCCCTTAAGCTTAGAAAATTGAAGAGAGATTTAATTAAAGGTGTTTAAAATTAAGATTTGATAGGGTCGGGGAATTCAGAACAAGAGGGTATGATCTTAAAATCAGATCTAGACCATCTCAGAGTGTGATCAGGGAGCATTTTTCACACAATGGAAAAATCAGGACTCGTTCCCTCAAAAAGCTGTGTGCGCTGGGTTCATTGAGATTCTCAACTGAGATATTAGGTAACAGTAACATGGCACGTGAAACAAAAATAGGCAAGTAGAATTGAGGTGCAGATGAGTCATGATCTAATATGATGCTTGCACAGGTTCGAGGAGCCGAAGGGCCTCCTCCTCTTCTTATGCATCAGGTAGAGAATTCTCAGTGCCTAATCGTTGGTGAACTTCTCTTTTATTCTTATTTTACTCCTTTCCGTTTTCAAAAATTTTAATGGGTAAAATGTTTGTTGTTACACCCAAGATGAACTAGCCCATTCTTAGATGTTGTTGTGGTTGTATTCCACTTTACTTGCTGCATTTCTGATGTAAACACAGACTTATTATTCAACAGAATAATCTGTTGCATTCCCAAAGCCTGAATGCCTCAATTACACAAAATGACAGACTACAATATGTTGATTAATCAGGACATTTCTCATCCCCAGGAGCTACAGTGCCAGTGTTAGCAATTACTTTAACAATACTGACAGGCAGAATTCTTCTCCTGTGAAAACTGTAGCTTAATTGCTTATTTAAGAGTCACCTCTGCATTTGGAAAAATCACTAACAGCTAAAGACCTATTTTTCAGGATTTAAATGCTTTGTAAAGCATCTATTTGCTGAATTTTCTCAGCTCCAGTGGGAGTTTTCACTGTTAATGTATTTCACGTTTGTCTAAACATTAACTTGAAAATGACGGTAAACCCAATCTAATATTGAAAAGGTTTAGAATAACCAATCAATTTAAAGCAAACAATTACAGCAATATTTTAGTCTGAGTTTTGTGGGTTGATTTTGGAAAACACAATTACTGGCCAAGATAAATACTTATTCTTTCAACAATTGCAAAGAAAGTGATTTCAGGGGCTAAACTAAAATGTAGACTTGAGTAATGCCAGAAGTTCAAAATCTTCAGTTCTTCCGACTATGCGTTTTAGCGTTATTAATTACTGCTGACAGCCTGTTTGTGATAACACTCTAGCCATAGTCCGTCCAGAGGGAATACGTTGCTATTGGGCCTAAAACCGTGATGCTGCATTTAACACTCTATCCCTCCCACCACCATCTGGCTCAGGGCCTCTACAAAGGGGTCCCAAACTCCCACCGGAATCAGGTGGGATCCTCACTAACTTGCATCTCACGGGCCAGAATATTAGTGGGTGGGTGGGGGGGTGGGCCCCACATGCCGTCCTGCAAAACGACACACGACGGGCTCAGGCCTGCTTCCCAAATTCAACCCGCCTCATTTAGAGATTGTGTTTGGCGGGTGGGTGGCGGAGATGGCTGTGCACCTGCCGACCCGTCAGCGGCTTGTTAAGGCCACTACAAAACCAATTAAGCGTTGTCGGCAACGCCGCCCGTCCAACCTTAGGCTTGGTGGCAGGCGAAGAGGCCGAGCGGCCTTGGCGTTTTCCAGGAAACCCCATCCACGGGCGGGATGAGGTTTCCCCGAAAGGTTTCATAAAACTATTAATTAAATCTTGCACAATTCACGAACGTGCCCCAGCTCAGGTGACACTGTCACATTAGGGGACATGTTTAAGTAATATTTTTCCTCCCTTTCTTAAAAAGCTTTACTCTCAACTTAATCTCCCTGAGGCAGCTCCGTGTCCAGGCCCTGACCCTCCCCCTCACCCCCCCCAACCCCCACAACCACCCCCCCCCCCCCCCACCACCCCCCCCAGCACCCCCCCACCCACACAGGTAGCACTGAGCGCTTCCGGGTGTGCGTCACGCTGGACAGGGCTCGCCCACGTAAAATGGCGGCACGCAGCCGATGGTGGGCAGCTATCGGCTCTGTGCCCGCTCCCGCCCAGCCCGTCCGACATAGGTCAGATGCAGCCCGTGGTGTACAGAGAACCCGATTCAAGTACAAATGGGCGGAGCCAGTGCCATGAATTGCTGGTCCTTGCTCACGAAAACAGCCCAGGAAATATGTTTTTCGACGAGGACTCCAGGACTTCCTGGATGTAGGCCCCAGTATTTAAATGGACAAGGTCTCTTGGCCTTGGAATTTTATAGCACAGAAGGAGACCATTTGGCCCATCATTCCTTTGAAAGAGCTGTCTAGTTACATCCCACACTCCCCCCCTTCTCCCCATAATCCTACAAATACGTCCAGTTCAGGAGCGTCATACTTCCTGTTAAAGGTTCCTATGGAATCGGAATCCACCGGCTTTTCGCTAATGTGTTGCAGTGGTGCAGGTCTGAATGACCCTCTGTGTGAAGACATTTCTCTCCATTTTCCTTCAAGGTCCTTCGCCAATTATTTTAAATGGACAATCTCTGTGAACGACCAACACGCCAGAGGAAAACTTGCTCTGTCAAAACCCTTAATCATTTTGAATATCTCCATTAGTATTCCCCTCTACCTTCAGGAGAACAAACTCACCTTCTCCAATATCACCACATAACTGAACGCCCACTGCCAGGTAACATCCTGCTAGATCTCTACTGTACCTTCCCTGACACCTTGACATTCTGTCGTAGGTGTGCTGCCCAGAAATATACTCAATATTCCAGCTGAGGCCTAACCAGAGTTTTTTAAAAGTTTAGTGTGACATCCTTATTTTTAAAATGTCTCACGAATTCCTGACTTTGTAACATGCCAGCCCAACCATTCAGCTTTCCTCACCGATGGCATCATCAAAAGGCAACCTTCAGGTATTCACAATGAAAGTAACGGTGTGCACATGTGCATATGGTATTGGGGGCAGGAGGGGTACGTGGGAGTGCAGGTTAATGCATGAAGTTCTCAGTCATTGAGACAATGCACTGCATTGTGATCCTGGGAGAATTCTTTTCGCTGTTCCTGTACTTACAGACCCCTCAGAACATCAGAGAATCAGCATTGGAAGATCTTTTTGCCATGGGTCCTCATTAGGATGTCACTGACTGTCTTCTGCTTTGCTCAGTTAGCGCTTATCCAGACAATTAGTGTTTATTGATACATTCTTGCCCAAATGGTGGAAGATTTTCTCCTGAGATGTTGGGAGTGGTTGGTGAATTGGCTCTCGTGTTACGCAGGCTGTTTACACTGGGAAGTGGGCACCCCACTTGGAGATGAATGTCACTGAGGGCAGCACTGGAAGGACCAGTTGGCTACAGTATTCACCAAATACAGCCACAAATGAGCTGGGGAACTTGGCCCTCAGAGAACTTGATTGAAAGGCCGGAATTTTCCATCCACATTGGGAGCGGCATTTTAATGCATTTTCATCTAATTATAATCCTGCTCGCCAGGATAAACCCTCCCATCCCCCACACAGGACCATCCAAGCAAATCACACCAACCTGTTCCACAACTGTACATAAACCATGTGCACCTGGTGAGCTGCACTTCACTCAGGATGTTGAGGTGTGTTTGCCTCCCTTGCTCGAGCAGCACTCACAGTCATCAGCGCCAGGCTTCACAGGCAGCACCACATCACTGTTAGGGGGGGTCACGGGCAGGTCTCTACCTACCAGATCAGCTGTAAGGCAGGGGGGGCTTTTCAACAGCTGCAGGGCTAGGGCTTGCTTGGGGAAGGGGGAGAAGTGGCCTCAGGCAAGGGAAGAGGCTGCAGGGCGAAGGCTGTACTGGGGAAGGGGGGGTATCCCAGGGTATGTGTGGGGGGCACATGTTGATTTGTGCAAGTGGCCTCAAGATGGTGAGGGCTGAGGAGGCAGTCTCCAGAGGAGATGAGGGCCAGATGGAGATGTGAGTGTGAAAAACATCCATTCATCACTGCTCTGCTTCCTAACCCTTAGAGCCAATTATGTCACCAAGTTACCACCGTTACTTTAATACCATGGCCCGGATTTTCCACAAAGAATCATCGGATTACTGCTGCGCTCCTACTTCTTTGTGCCCCCCACCCCCCCAGTACTTTTCCGCATTTCTGGACTGGTCTTCCCATCCCGGCTTCTTCAGAAATGTGGAGCGTACATCATGGGGAAGACAAGACACCAACCCTGTGTTAGTGAATGGATGATGAGTGAATGGTCAGTGTACTAGTTTGGTGTGTAAAGTGGGTAGGCTGGCAGTTGGGTTGGGTAGCAGTTTGGTGGGGTGGTAGGTGGGTCAGGCAGGTAATCAGGTTTGACCACGAGGGGTTGTCAGGTCAGGTACCAGTCAAGTCGGATCAGGTGGGGGGTTGGGAGTTTCAGGTGGTGAGAGCTAGATAGGTTGGATCGGGGAGAGGGGGTTGGGTTGGGTCGGGGTGGAGTTGGGGGGCGGGGACAGATTTGGATGGGGTCAGGAAGGGTAGTCGGGTTGGGGGGAATCGAGCAGTCATGGGTAATCAGGTCGTAGGGTGCAGTTGGGTTGGGGGGGTGGGTGTCGAGGTAGTCAGGGGGTTGTCAGAGTTCAGGAGGAAGAGTCGGGGAAGGGGAGGGTGGTTCAAGGTGTGAACTTGGGAGGGGGGATGACGGGGCAACTTTAGGCCCTGTGGAACAACACCACTGGAAATCACTTTCCATTCGCAAAAATATCCATTGACTATTACCCTTTGTTTCCTGTCGCTGATGCAATTTTGGATCCAACTCATCACCTTCCCCTGTATCCCATGGGATCCCACTTTTCTGACCAGTCTGCCACGTGGGGCCTTGTCAAGTGCCTTACTGAAATCCATGTAGACAACATCCACTGCACTACCTTCATCAGTACTCCTTGTTAATTCCGCAAAAAAATTTGATTTAGTAAGATATGATTTTCCCCTAACAAAACCATGCTGCCTATCTCTGATCAATCGTGCCTTTCTTAGTGACAGTTTATCTTGTGTCTCGGAATTGTTTCCAATAATCTGCCCACCGCTGAAATCAGGCTGACCGGCCTATAATTTTCTGGCCTATCCCTCGCACCCTTTTGAAATAATGGCACAATATTCGCAGACCTCCAATCCTCTGGGACTTCGCCTGTACCTAGCGAGGATTGGAAAATGATCCTCAGAGCATCCACCGCTTCCTCTCTGGCTTCCGTCAACAGCCTGGGATACAATCCATCGGGCCCTGGTGATTTACCCACCTTCAAGGATGTCAGTCCCTCCAGTACATCCTCTCTCACTATGCTTATTGTACCTAATATCTCACGCTCCTCCTCTTTAACTAGAATATCTGCATCATCCCTCTGCTTAGCGAAGACAGAGACAAATTACTCATTGAGAACCCTGCCCACATCTTCTGCATCAACCCATATCCTTTCGCTTTTTATACGTTTATACAAGATTTTTACATTCCCTTTTATGTTACCTACTAATCATGGTTTTCTATTGTATTCTATGGCTCACATGTTTTTTTTTCTGCTTATTCACACTACGCTACACAAAGATACATACAGAACATGACATTCAAACAAAATTACATTTCTCCTTTGAACAGATATGATATCAGGGCTTTAAACTAAACAAGAGGGGTGAGGGATCAAGTTTGGGTAGAGGTAGCAATTCAATGTGTAGAGTCAAGACAGGAGAGCAAAACAGTAATATGAGAAATGAAGGTCAGAGAATGGGAGGAAGGGACAGAGAGAAAAAGCCTAAGAATACATCAAACTGTCAAGACTAGATGTTACAAAGGTGACAAAACTGAAGGCTCTCTATCTGAATGCACAAAGCATTCATAACAAAATAAATGAATTGATGGCCCACATTGAAATAAATGTGATCTGATAGGAATTATGGAGACATGGCTGCAGGAGAACAAAGACTGAGTATTGAGGGGTACATGACATTCAAGAAGAATAGGAAGTGAGGTAAAGGCGGAAAGGTAGCGCTGTTAATCAAAGAGGGCATTGGTGCAACAATTAGGAATGACTTTGGTTCAGGAGATCAGAATGTAGAATCTGTTTAGCTGGAGATGACAAATAGTAGGGGAATAAGTTCTCCACAGGCTCCCTAACAGTTGTTATGATCCCATGAGATTACCCCAGGACAAGCCTGATCCCAGCCTGATAGATCCTAACTTTCATTTTGTTTGTTTAGACATGTGGAGAGTCACCGGAGTCAGCTGATGAACTTTTAACAAAAGAATAAAACATTTATTAAACAAGGGAAGATGAATTATATTAAAATACTCCTTCACCCACAACTATACCTTTACAGATAGGGGAGGTATTTTTCTCCAGTGGGCTGGACAGGAACGGGTGCAGAACCGATCGATGCCTGCAATTGGGTGCCCAATTAATGCCCCCCCAGTGTAACACGCAGCTGGAAACGCTCAGCACTACCTGACCGGGTGGGGATGGGGGGGATGGAGGGAGAGTTGGGGCCTGCGCTCTTTCTCGTATGAGTGTGAAAAAGTGCAGCAATCTCCCTGATGCAAAGAGCTGCCTCAGGGGGATTGAATAGATATAAAACTTTTCCATAAATAAAGTAAGAATATATTTAAACATGTCCCCTCATGTGACAGTGTCACAAGAGCTGGGACATGTTTGTGAAGTATGGAAAATGTATTTACTTATTTAATGAAACCTTCAGGAAACTTCATCCGCCCGTGGATGAGGTTTTCTGAAAAACGTGAAACCTACCTGGGCTCTTCGCCTACCCGACAACCTTAAGGTTGAACGGGCAGTGTTCTAAACCAGTTTGATTACTTTTTTAATGGCCCTGATAGGCCATTGACTGTTTGGCGCACGCCTGCGGAATGAAATATCGAAATGACGCTCGATGACATCGGGACGCAGGCCCGACATGATCGCGTGTCATTTTACATGTCGGCGTGTTGGATCCACCCTGCACACCAACGGCAATATTCTGCCCATATATGCAGACTTGTAAGGATAACATAAATAACAAAAGCTATCTTATACTCGAATGCTCATGCGGTCCATGTACCAATAGGCAACCTGTGGTCAGACACACCACACTCTGAAACCGAGTGACAGATGCCACCTCAACCAGATGCTATGGATTTCTCCTCAACTCCCCCTAGATGCTTATTAAACCATGAGCCAACCAGTCTCACTGAACTCTGGCTTTCACAGGAGGATTTTCAATCTCCACTCTCCAAGAATTCGCTTTGGAAACTTCTCCCAAACCAGTGTTTTCACTCAGATGCCTTCCGCAAGGGTTCACCTCCAGCATTTTGAACTCTCCTTCTGATGTTCCTCTCCCCAGGTTAGCACATGCATTCAAGCTGTCTTCCATGCACTCTCTCTCACCAACTCAGCCTTAACAGTCCCAATGCTTCCCATGCCCATAGCAAAGAACTACAGACATTTAGCCATCTCTTTGGACCTTCTTGCCTCTTGCAATCTGTTCTCGCTTTAAATCTGCTTTATGCAGCTTTTGTTCCTTTAAATCTGAAGCTGGGGGCCTTTCTCTCTGCCCCTCACTCTTAACTTCACTTAATCGGACCTTTTCCAGGTTCCTGTCCTTCGCTTGACTAGAAGATCTTCTTGGGACTTCCTCTTCTTCCACTCGCCTGGATTTTGGGGTCTTTTTTTAGCTTGATACTCGATTCTGCTTCACAGCTGTCTTCAAACCAACTGAACTCAAAGAGCTTCCAAATCAAAACTGTTGTTTCTCTTCTTCTATGCCTGTCAGTGGGAGGGACCTGCTTCTCTGGCCCCCTGTTGATAGGCAACAGCCCAATTTTTCTACGCTTGTTTGTTTAACCTTAGCTTACAGTCATAAAACTCTCATTAGAAATGCAAACACCTTTTAAAGTGAAACTAACACTCAATTTGACCTTTCCTAACACTCAGATACAGAAATACAAATCAAACTTAAACATTAAAGCTAAAACTCATTCCTAACACACATAAATACCAAAATAATTTACTTAAACTGTCTCTATTGCCTAACACAGTAGCAAGAGTGTAGGACAAAGAATTCAAGAGAAAATATTGTATGGTTGTGATAAAGGGATGACAATGATCATGTGTGATTTTAATCTACATGTAAACTGGAAAAATCAGATTGGCATTAGTAGCCCCTGGATGAGGAGTTCATAGAATGCTTTTGAGATAGTTTCTTAGAGCAGCATGTTCTGGAACCAACCAGAGAGCAGGTTATATTAGACTTGACATTGTGTAATGTGATAGGATTAATTAATGACCTCAGAGTGAAGGCACCCCAAGTAGCAGCGACCACAATATGATTGAATTTTACATCCACTTTGAATGAGAGAAGAGTGGGTCTAAGACTAATATCTTAAACTTAAATAAGGGCAACTATGTGGGCATGAAAGCTGAGCTAGCTGAAGTGAATTTGGAAACTAAGCTAGAGGATAGATCAATAGAGAAGCAGTGACAGACATTTAAGGGGATATTTCAGAGTATTCAAATAAGTACATTCTTATTCTAAAGAAAAATTTTAAAGTCACCATCCATATTCACTGCAAGAAGTTAAGGAAAGCATCAAACTAAAGGAAAATGCATACAACTCCACAAAGTTGAGTGGCAGGACCAATGCTTGGTCAGAATGTAAAGAACAGCAGAGAATGACTAAATGGTTAACCAAGAAAAAGAAAGAGTATGAGAGGAAGATAGCTAGAATTTTAAAAAATGGATAGCAAGAGTTTCTGCAGGTATTTAAAAAGGAAAAGAGTAAGTAAAGTGAGTGTTAATCCTCGAGAGGGTGATAGTGGGGAGTTAATAGTAGATAACAAGGGAATGGCAGAAGAAGTGAACAGATATTTTGCTTCTGTGTTCACTATAGAGAATATATACATTCCAGTAATAGCTGCAAATCAGGAGGTGAAAGGGAGAAAGGAACTTGGTGAAATTGAAATCATTAGGGAAATGGTACTGAGAAAATTGATGGAGCTGTGGGCTCACAAGTCTCCAGGTCCTGATGGACTACATCCTAGGGCCTTAAAAGAGGTGGCTAATGAGGTAGTGTTAACATGAACTGGTGTTAATTTTCCAAAATTCACTAAATTCTGGAAAGTTTCCATCAGACTGGAAAGTAGCAAATATAACCCCTTTATTCAAGAAGGGAGGGAGGCAGAAAACAGGAAACTATAGGCCAGTTAGCTTGATAGCTGTCATGGGGAAGTTGTTAGAATAGATCATTAAAGAGGTTATAGCTAGGCACTTAGAAGGGCTCAAGGCAATAGGGAAGAGTCAGCATGGTTTTGCAAAAGGAAAATCATGCTTTACCAATTTATGGAAGTTTTTTGAAGGAGTAGCATGTGCAGTGGATAAAGGGGAGCCTGTAGATGTACTGTACTTGGATTTCCAGAAGGCATTTGATAAGATACCACCATCAAAGATTATTGCAGAAAATAGAAGCTCATGGCACAGGGAGTAATATATGAGCATGGATAGAAGATTGGCTGGCTAACAGGAAGCAGAGAGTAGGCATAAATGGGTCTTTTTCTGATTGGCAAGATGAGATGAGTAAAATCCCACAGGGGTCTGCACTAGGGCCTCAACTTTTTACAATTTACATCAATGACTTAGATGAGGTGAGTCAAGACATGGGAGCTAAATTTGCAGATGACACAAAGATAGGTAGGGAAGCTTATTGTGAAGAGGACATGAGGAGGTTGCAGACGGATATAGGTAGGTTAAGTGAGTGGGCAAACATCTGGCAAATGGAGTATAATGTGGGGAAATGTAAAATTGTTCACTTTAGCAAGAAGAACAAAAAAGCAGAGCATTACTTAAATGGAGAATGGCTGCATAATTCTGAGGTACACAGGGACATAGGTAATCGAGTACGAATCACAAAAAGTTAGTATGCAGGTACAGCAAGTAATTAAGAAGGCTAATGGAATGTTATCCTTTATTACATGAGGAATTGAACATAAAAGTAAGGATGGCAGCATCGGCGGAGAAGAAAAGAGTTGACGTTTCGAGTCCTCATGACCCTTCGACAGAACTTGAGTTCGAGTCCAAGAAAGAGTTGAAATATAAGCTGGTTTAAGGTGTGTGTGTGGGGGGCGGAGAGATAGAGAGACAGAGAGGTGTGGGTGTGGTTGTAGGGACAAACAAGCAGTGATAGAAGCAGATCATCAAAAGATGTCAACAACAATAGTACAATAGAACACATAGGTGTTAAAGTTAAAGTTGGTGATATTATCTAAACGAATATGCTAATTAAGAATGGATGGTAGGGCACATTCGTTTAGATAATATCACCAACTTTAACACCTATGTGTTCTATTGTACTATTGTCGTTGACATCTTTTGATGATCTGCTTCTATCACTGCTTGTTTGTCCCTACAACCACACCCCCCTCCCCTCCACCTCTCTGTCTCTCTATCTCTCCGCCCCCCACACACACACCTTAAACCAGCTTATATTTCAACTCTTTCTTGGACTCGAACTCAAGTTCTGTCAAAGGGTCATGAGGACTCGAAACGTCAACTCTTTTCTTCTCCGCCGATGCTGCCAGACCTGCTGAGTTTTTCCAAGTAATTCTGTTTTTGTTTTGGATTTCCAGCATCCGCAGTTTTTTTGTTTTTGTTTTTATAAAAGTAAGGATGTTATGCTTCAGTTAGATAGGGCATTGGTGAGACCACATCTCGAATACTGTGTGCAGTTTGGGTCCCCTTATTTAAGGATGGATGTAAATGAATTGGAGGCGGTTCAGAGGAGGTTTACTAGATTGATACCTGGAATGAGTGGGTTGAGGAAAGATTGGACAGACTGGACTTGTTTCCACTGGAGGTTAGAAGAGTGAGGGGTGATTTGATTGAAGTTTACAAGATCCTGAATGGCCATGACATGGTGAATGTGGAAATGATGTTTCCTCTTGTGGGTGAGTCCAGAACTAGGGGGCACTGTTTTAAAATTAGGGGTCGCCCTTTTAGGACAGAGATGAGGAGAATTTTTTTTCTCTCTCAGAGGGTCGTATGACTTTGGAACACTGCCTCAGAAGGAGGTGGAGGTGGGTCATTGAATATTTTTAAGGCAGAGGTAGATCGATTCTTGTTAGGCAAGGGAATCAAAGGTTATCGGGGGTAGATGGGAATGTGGAATTCAAAACACAAGCAGATCAGCCATGATCTTATTGAATGGCAGAGCAGGCTCGAGGGGCCAAATGGTCTACTCCTGTTCCTATTTCTTATGTTCTTAGGTGTATATTTTTATATTTCTGTGTTTATGTATATATTCTGTGTAGATAAGGGTAAGCTATGTCTGTGTATATCAAGCGTTAATGAAAGGTAAGGTTGTTGGAGTCAGATTGTCTGTAGATTCTTAGGGTGCTATCATCTTGTATTCTGTAATGAGGCCTTATGTTGGGTGTTGACTTACAATGAAACAGAGTAGATCTGAAATTAGCATGTGGGGATAAGTTTTGAAATTGATTTGTTGCTGTTACATTTCAAAGGAGATTTGTGAGTCAACAGGGGCAGACGTTTTACATTTTATTGACCAGAAATAGAGGTAAAATAGGAACATGAAAGATTTTAATATTTGGAAACCTTGGTTTCCAAAGAGACATTTAAAGACAATAGATAAAAGGGGTGAAAAGATATTTATGAGAACGGGTTTTCAGCTGTAGAAGTTGCTGTGGGGGTACTCCTGTTGTAGGCCGGCTCTGGTGTTTTGGAGTGTGTTGTAAAACTGAGAAAACTTTTTAATTGAAGAAAGCAGCTCAGTTTCGGGCCAGGAGAAAATTGGTCCTGAGAAACAGTTTGTTTTAAAACTTCCTTTGGAAAACCCACATCAGCATGGGTTTGTTCTGGGAAGTTGTGGATTGTACTTCTCTTTAAAGTGAAAGCTATTTCTTGGTTTGGGTGATATTTCCTGGATTTTATGGTTAAGAATCTATAAGGGCTGTTGCCAAAAAGATAGTTTTATTGTGTATCTTTGGTAAAGCACTTTGGGGGTTATTTTATAAGTATATCTTTTATCTTGTCTGTCTATGTTTTATTTTCCTATTCTTTAAAAAAAAACATTGTAATTCTTCAAACTTTCAATGTTATCACTGGAGCCCTGTACTTTTGTATTCAGTAGCTTTCCCTCCGCCTTTCTACAATACAGAAAAAAATTACAATCAGCTGAGACCGATTTCAATCTGTGATCTGGCTTGCTCAGCGTTAACATCAGCTGCAGTCGTAACACAGAGAAGAATAAGAGGAGAGACTGTTTCCAATGGCTGAAATATTGGTAAGCAGAGGGCACAGGTTTAAGGTAATTAGTTAGTGAACCATGGGCAGGATGAGGGGAATTTTTTTATGCAGTGAGCATTTATGGCATGAATTGCCTGGAAGGGTGATGGAAATAGATTAAATAATAACTTTCAAAAGGGAATTGAATAAATACTTGAAGGGGAAATCTTAGTAGGGCTATGGAGAAAGGACAAAGAAATTGAATTAATTGGCAAGGTCTTTCAAAGAGCCAGCACAGGTGAGGTTTTTATTTTGTTATATCCTTGGATTGAAACAGTTTCAACAGAGTTTTCCTGATTGAAGTCTGAAAAATAAAGGCTGCATACAGAGTGATGTGAGTGAGGGGACAAAGACCTTGCCCATTGACTCTACAGAGCACAGAGGAATCTCTATTTCTGCTTGGCTTTTTTGAGATGCTAGCTTGGGGAACAGCACTGCACCTTCCAACAGAAACTGTTAGTGTTGCTCTGTATTCCTCATAGAAATTTACAGCATGGAAGGAGCCATTCAGCCCACCATGTCCACACCTGTTGAGAAGTAGCCATCGAACCTAATTCCACTTTCTTGGCCTGTAGCTCTGTAGGTTACAGTACTTCAGATTCAAATCCAAGTATTTGTAAAACGTAATGAGGGTTTCTGCCTCCACCACCCTTTCAGGCAGTGAGTTCCAGATCCTCATCACTGTCTGGGTGAAAACTTTTTCCCTTGAATCACTTCTAAACCTGCTACCCCTTAATCAATGACCCTGTTTACAGAACCCTCAAGCGAGAGGAATAAGGCCTTCCTCTTCACTCTTTCTCGGCCCCTCATAATGTATACACTTCAGCTAGGTCTCTCCTCAGCCTCCTCTATTCCCAAGAGAACAACCACAGTCTATTCAATCTTTGTTCATAACTAAAATTCCCAGTCCAGGCCTCAAGTATCCCTTATATATTCTTGACCATCTTATCTACCTGTCCAGACACCTTCAGGGATTTGTGGACATGCACTCCAAGGTCCCTCTGTTCCTCTCCACTTCTCAATTTCCTACCATTTACTGTGTGTTCTCTTGCCTTGTTTGTCCTCTCTAAATGCATTGCCTCACACTTCTCCAGATTTGCCTCCTTGTTCTACTGTTCCACGAACCTGACTGACTCCTTCTGAGGCAGTCCCTCGGGATTAAGGGTGCCTTCCTTCTGCTCCGGGGTTGTCGGTCTTGAGGTGAATAAGAAGTCCGATGCTGGATCTGCACTCTCACCCACAGGTGGCACAGGTAGTGTTTGATGAGACAGCTCGGAGTTTAGTACGGTCCTTCCGCTGTTGGTGCTTGGCCTCCCCCCCGCTCCCCTGGGCCTGTCAGAGACGTTCCAATTGGTCGGCGCCTTCATGGGTGCTTCTTCTCCAGTTTGGGCATCTCGAGCAAGAGATTCCCACAAATCAGTGGGGATGTTGTATTTTTCCAGGGAGGCTTTGAGGACTTCCCTGAAACGTTTCCTCTGCCTCCTGGTAAGGGTTTAGTGTGACGAAGCTCGGAGTGGAGAGCTTGTTTTGGGGGTTCAGTGTCAGGACGATGTGGCCCACCCAACGTGGCTGATTAAGCGTAACCAGTGCCTCGATACTGGGATATTGGCCTGACTACAGGCCATTGTTATCCAGCTTTCTTCTTCATTGTCAACTACATGGTCAACTTGAGTATCATCTGCAAACATCTTAATCAGACCCCCTACATTCAAATCCAAATTATTTATACATACCCCAACAAACAAGGAGACCAGAATCTTCTGTTCAGCGAGCGATGGGGGGGGGGTGGGCAAGGCCCACTCGTTGGCGTGTAAAATGATACGGGGTGATGTCGGGCATGTGTCCCAACGTCACCACGCGTCATTTAGATTTTCAGTTTGGCAGGTGCGCAGCCAAATCGGCTGAGTGCCCGTTGACCTGTCAATACCCTATTGAGGCCATTAAAAAAGTAATTAACATGACTAACGGACCTGTCCATCCAACCTTAAGGCTGGTGGGGAGGCTGGGAGCCCTGGCAGGCTTCAGAAAAAGCATCAAACCTCGTCCACGGGCAGGATGAGGTTTCATGTGGTTATTAAATTTTTTATAAAATGTTTAAATAAAAGAAATGGACATGTCCCAGCTCATGTGACAGTGGCACACGAGTGGACATGTCAGTCATTTATTTCCCCTTCTTTATTGAAATTTTCCAACCCGAGCCGATCTCCCTGAGACAGCACTTTCCATCAGGAAGATCTGTGCTCTCTTTCGTACGCATGCGTGAAAGAGTGCGCTCCCAGCTCAGGGAATCTCCCACCCTCGGCCTGCACAGGGAGTGCACAGCGCTTCCTGGTGGATGTCATGCTGAGCGGGCCTTAACTGGCCTGCCCACGTAAAATGGTGCCACACCCCTGGCACACCCCAGGGAACCCGCCTGATACCCCACAACTGCCCCACCGCACCCCCCCCCACTACCCGATGGGGGAAGGATCCTGCCCCAGTACTGAGCCCTAAAAAACACCGCTGCAAATAGTCTTCCAGCCTCAAAAACACCTATTGACCATTATCCTTTGCTTCCTGCCACAAAGCCAATTTTGGATCGTTCTACATTCTCTTAGGTCCCATTGCTTTACTTTTGTGAACAGTCTGCCACTTGCAACCTTACCAAAAGTCTTGCTAAAATCCACATAGATTGCATTGAATGCTGTGATATCTTCTAACATCTCCCCAGCATTAGTGGACAAAGTATAAGAGATGGTAAGTGATGTGCCAAACTTCCTCATGTTCCTTTTAAGCTGCAAATATATTGTCTATTTTATCCTTTCTCCTTCCTCTGCCCCACTGTGCTGACCCACACATCTTCAATTCTAATCTATTCGTTCCCAGAATATCAAAAATGAAGAACTCCTCATCTCCCTCAGTCTTTTCTTCATATTAAACTTTGAAGGCTTCAAAGCCAACGTTTGGAATCGAGGATCACCTGACTCACTTATCTCATCTTCTCTTTCGGTCTTGCATTGTGGGCTTTAGCCCTTCAAGTTGGCTTCTCAGTTCAAAACATTGCCAGTTATCCCACAACAATGCAATAGATTTGATTGGTACACAGATTTGCTAAGTTGCTCAGAATAATAGTTCTCCTCCTAAGCAGTTCCCATCTTCAGTATTTGTAAATCGGTGATGCTTATCAGTTATACTCTTAAGTTAGGATCTAGCTTCTCATTGAGAAATGCTACAAACAGGAAAACATTTATACTCTTTCAAATTAGCTGTTCACTGTGTTCTTGACATCGAGTTTCTTTTGCTTATATAACTACAAACGTTACATAAATTGAAGGGAATCAGAATCAAATAAGTTTAATGTGCTTAATGACCATGTCATCAGCATCATTCATCTCGGATCGTTAACCACAATTCCACTCATTTATGGGATAACCTCTGGCACTTGGAAAGGATGATCTTCCACAGCAGCCAACTGGTATTAAGGGTTTCCTTTGCCTGCATGGAACTACAAAGATGATTGAAAATGCTGCCCTCCATGATTCTGGTGAGCAGGCCGCAAGAAATACTCCTTGGCAGCTGGGAGACCATTAACTGCTCAAACACTGAGGTGCCAAATCCTAGAACACAAATGGACTAAGTGAGTACTTCCCATCATGACAAATATACTCATCTCTGCGGAGTCAATTTGTAGGGTCCGACTATGCAGTAAGAAGGCAGACCATCTTGCATTTTGAGTCCAGCAGATACGGAGCTGTCAAGCAACAAGTGGATGAAATTTTCATCTTCACTGCCAGGATGGTAACTTGACAGAGCAGATTTTTTTTAATGAATTGAGGATCAGGCAGGTTCTACAACAGTTGGGTGATCCATTCCCTTACGTAGGCAAGAAAGATAACATTTCCCTGTGGATGTTTTAATTCAGTGATGTTTAAGCAAAAATCCACAGGTGGGACGAGGTTTCCAAGAACAAATAAAATTTAAATAAAAATTCTTAAAATTCTATACAGAGTCACAGGAGGGGACCTGTTTTTAAAGTTGTTTAAGTTTTTAATTTTTAATTTCAAAAATCTTCAGCTCCCTGAGGCAGCTCTGTGCCACAGAGCTTTTACAGCGCACTCCTGCGAATGCGCCAACTTCAGCACTTGCTCTTCTCCCACCCCCACCCCAGCAGCATCGCCATTTCACACTGCATTTCACACTGGCCGTTAATTGGCCAGCCAGCGTGACGTTGTGGTCGGAGCCCAATCACGGGTGGGGTTGACTTCCCGACCACTCCTGGGCCTGTACACCGCACCCCCCCCCCACCCGCCAATCACCGGAAAATCCTGGCAGCTGGCCCAATATTCCCCCACTCTGTAGAACCCCCTCAATTTTAACCTCATTGATTTCAATGGAATAAAGATTGGGTAGTTCTACAATGGATGAGCAACCACTCCACTAGCTTACTGCCTAGATAGTGAAGTAGAACATTTACCACCATATACAGGTCTTTTCTTCTTTTAGCTAACTTGCTTTTGACCAAAAGTAAAGAATTCCCTTCCTGATTCTAAATACATTTTAAGACACTTACCACTTCCTTTCAACGAAAGAATCGATTGGAAGGTTTTGCCGAGTCCAATATTTTTCACCACACAAGGATGTAGTCTGTGATATTACATCATAGGTATTATAAGAGGGTTGATGCTGGAAAGCAATCTGCACTACACTATGAAACAAAGGAATGACTTGCATCTTTATAATGACATAAAATATCCTCAGGATATCACATAGCTTTTTGTAATAAATGAGTAAGAACAGCTTCTTGTTTCTCTCCCTTCAGATGTTATGTAATACTACCCAGATTTCCTGCCTGATGATGGACAACATTTCCACCTTGGAGTTAGCTTGTGACAATACAAGTAGCTTTAAAGTCCAATACGGACGTTACTAAAATCTCCTTTACCTGTTGGGTAAGTACTGGATAGTACATCTAAAGGACCAGAAAAGTTTACAACACAGGTAGCCCATTGTGTATTTGCTGGAGTATATGGTGGTAAATGTTCTACTTCACTATCCAGGCAGTAAGCCAGTGGAGTGGTTGCTCATCCATTGTAGAACTACCCAATCTTTATTCCATTGAAATCAATGGGGTTAAAATTGAGGGGGTTCTACAGAGTGGGGGAATCCAGAACTAATTCCCCTGCCCACTCGCTTCTTACAGCCTTATTCAAATGTTAATCAGTCAAACGTTTAGTTACTCCTACCTGCTATAGCGTATTCCTTACTAATGTTTGAAGCAACTGTAATAGTTCATTCTTTGAGAGAGTTTATAATTGATAAAAGGGACTGCATCTTAAATTCCCAGGATACATAAAAGTCATAAGACACGAAAGAAAGGGAACAAAATTACACTCATGAAGAATGTTAATATGTTCCATTTGCAATATCCTATTTTTACAGCCCTCATCTTGTTTTTTCTGGTTTATTTAAACTGTGGTATTGCTATTAGATAAGATGTTTCACAAAAACAGCCCAAACCACTTTTATGTGAGTATTTTTTGTTGATTTGACATCTTAAAAAACACTCATTGCCCCCTTTATTTCAATGATGCTTTAATCTATTTGAACTTTTAAAAAGATGTTACAATACCATATTTTAAAATGTTCCATATATAATTCTGCCAAAAAATAAGGTCAGTATAAACTATGGAATTATTTAAAAGTGAATAGATCTGATGAATTATAAAAACTAAACTGCGAAAACAGTTTTAAATTATGGCATTCTGAGTTTTATGTTAAATAAAGATAAAGAAACCCCTGTATTTGGGTTTTAGTTTTCTATTAGCAGAAGTTACTACAGCCAGTCTGGTTATAACTGAATTCAAAAATCTCCACAAAATCTAGGCTCAAAGAATGTTAATTTGCAGTATTAAGATGAAAAGAAAAGCTGTATATACTTGAAATCTAGAAGAGAAACAGAAAATGTTAGAAATATGCAGCAGTTTACTCAGCATCTAAAGGATCTCGGCTCCTTTTTTATCTTTCAGTCATTATCAGGCCATTAAAGCCTGGCCAGAAGTAGGTTCTTCATAATTTTATTTATTCCCACTGTTAGAGTAAAAGTCAAATATTTTCTCATATTAATCATAATACATAAATGACATATCTTGAAAATAAAAAAATAGTCTTACAGGCACCAGTGTTTGAATATTGCCAACTATGAAACTTCTAAAAACTTGTGTACTACTTTTGTTCATCATAGTTCGTGATAACAAGGTCTGCATTTTCGATAAACAATGCAAAATAGTGTAAGAACAAATCTTTTTATTTCTGTTGCACTGTTGTAAAGAACATATCTTTTTATTTCTGTTGGACTGTGGATTAAAACTACAATGGCTGCAGTTTGAAGGACATGTTTACTGGAACAGTGTGAGGGATATATACACTGTTGCTGTCTTGGAACAGAGTGTGCCATGAAAGACCAGATGGTGCTGAGGAGGAGTCTGGTCTAATGGGGAACAGCCTGGCAACAAGGTTTTAATTGGCTCCTGACCAAGTGACCAGGGTTTGTTTAAGTGCAGTGCAGCAGAATAACTCCTAGCCTGAAAGGAAGAAGACCTCTTGCTCCTGTTTGTGTAAGATTCAAATAACTCCACAATAATAGCTAGCTGGCTTTTTCTCCTTATATCTCTATAACCTGCTCTCTCTCTGAAAACCTCTGTCAAGAGGCAAAGGGGAAAATCACTGTTAGAGACATTGAAAGGCAAGTGCTTAACCTGTGAACTAAATACGGAAAGTGCTGGAAGGCCACCTTGTGTCATCAACAAAGAACTGAAAGGAATTTGGAAGACATCAACCAAAATCAGCCCTTCGAATCCTGTACTCCAGAAGTGGTGCTATTGAACGGTTTTATCCCACTCTTAAAATCCATGGTTTTTGTGTCTTATGTGTCTTGTATTTGTATATAGGGATTTAAGAAGGGATAGAGTTTAGGTTATAGAGTTAGAAATTAGCAGTTCATATTTCTTTCCTTTGCCACTAGTTAAAGACAATTTGTTCAATAAACAGTTATTTACCTATTAAGTTTACAAACCTGGTGCTCGTATTCTGTTAACCTAAACTAAACAATCAGGTGGGTTGATCAAACTTTTTCACATTCATTGTGGCTCGGGGAGCAGTGGGACTGATATTGCAGTGCACTATCCCCAGGGAGTTGTGACATTAATCAGGTCAATTGATAACTATTCTGTTATGTTTCATGCCTCAGAGATATACAGAGACGATGTACTCCAGAGTTTATCCTCTTTTCTATTTCTCCTTAGTTCTGTTGAAGAATCATACGGACTCAAGGCGTTAACTGTGTCCCTCTCTGCAGATGCTATCAGACCTGCTGAGTTTTTCCAGGTATTTTTATTTTTGTTCTAGATTTCCAGCATCCAGTTTTTTTGCTTTTATTTTACTCCAGAGTTATATGTCTGAACAGGAGTTTTATTCAATGCTTTATAATGTCTGCTCTCATGCTTCCAACTACTTGCCTCCAGTTTAGTTTCTCTCTCTCAGTCATCACACCCAAGCTTAAATAAACATACATAGTCAACAGCCAACAGATGGACATAATCAAACACTGAACAATTGAACATAACACATTCAAGTAAAGTCACAGCAGATAATTGTCCCAGAATGATAGAAGGAGTAGGGAGAATGCTTGTTTAAGCTTTAGGAAATGACATTGTTCTGGCGGTTGCTGTCTCTAGTGTGTAAGAGCAGATGCTCTAGGGCAAAATATGTAGACTGGGATCCATATTCATGATCTTTATTTGCATCATGGCTAGAAAGCCTGAAAATCTGATTTGGAACAGCTGCTCCCTAATATGTGAACTGAAGTGCAGTTCCTGTCATTATCTGCATGTCATTTACTATAAGCACAAGCACTAGCTGTTATTACATCTTTTGTTTAAAGACATGAAATGCTTTATTCGAGTATTCAAAGAATAGGCTTCGATTTTAACTGCTAACAAAGCAGCAATGGCAAAAAATGAAACTAACAGATAATTTTAAGGAGAACAAAAATAAAAATAGCTGGAAAAACTCAGCAGGTCTGACAGCATCTGCGGAGAGGAACACAGTTAACGTTTCGAGTCCGAATGACCCTTCAACAGAACTAAGTAAAAATAGAAAAGAGGTGAAATATAAGCTGGTTTAAGGGGGGGTGGGACAGGTAGAGCTGGATAAAGGGCCAGTGATAGGTGGAGATAACCAAAAGATGTTACAGACAAAAGGACAAAGAGGTGTTGAAGGTGGTGATATTATCTAAGGAATGTGCTAATTAAGGGTAGAAAGCAGGACGAACAAGGTACAGATAGCCCTAGTGGGGGTGGGGTGGGGTGAAGGAATCGAAAAAGGCTAAAAGGTAGAGATAAAACAATGGATGGAAATACATTTAAAAATAATGGAAGTAGGTGGGAAAAGAAAAATATATATAAATTATTAGAAAAGGGGATCGGAAAGGGGGTGGGGATGGAGGAGAGAGTTCAGGATCTGAAATTGTTGAACTCAATATTCAGTCCGGAAGGCTGTAAAGTGACTAGTCGGAAGATGAGGTGCTGTTCCTCCGGTTTGCGTTGGGCTTCACTGGAACAATGCAGCAGGCCAAGGACAGACATGTGGGCAAGAGAGCAGGGTGGGGTGTTGAAATGGCAAGCGACAGGGAGGTCTGGGTAATACTTGCGGACAGACCGAAGGTGTTCTGCAAAGCGGTCACCCAGTTTGCGTTTGGTCTCTCCAATGTAGAGGAAACCGCATTGGGAGCAGTGAATGCAGTGGACTAAGTTGAGGGAAGTGCAAGTGAAATGCTGCTTCACTTGAAAGGAATGTTTGGGCCCTTGGACGGTGAGGAGAGGGGAAGTAGAGGGGCAGGTGTTGCACCTTCTGCGGTTGCATGGGAAGGTGCCGTGGGAGGGGGTTGAGGTGTAGGGGGTGACCAGGGTGTCCCGGAGGGAACGATCCCTGCGGAATGCCGCCGGGGTGGGGGGGGAGGTGAAGGAAAGATGTGTTTGGTGGAGGCATCATATTGGAGTTGGCAGAAATGGCGGAGGATGATCCTTTGAATGCGGAGTCTGGTGGGGTGATAAGTGAGGACAAGGGGGACCCTATCATGGTTCTGGGAGGGAGAGGAAGGCGTCCCAACCGTGGAGAAGTTAAGGAAACCTAAGGAGAAGTTGCACTGAAAAATTCTACTAACAACAGACCATTTTACAATGCTAGAGGCAACATTCTCCCCTTGTCGGAGGGGAAGTGTGGGAGCGGGCGCAGGCAGGTGCGCTTCCGATCAACGCTCCCAGATGGGGGCGTGCCGCCATTTTATGTGGGCAAGCCAATTAAGGCCCGCCCAGCTTGACGTCCACCAGGAAGCGCTAAGCGCTCCCTCTGCAGACGGGGGTGGGGGTGGGGTGGGATTCCCTCAGTTTGGGAGTGTACTCTTTCGCGCATGCACACAAAAGAGCGCACAGCTCTCCCGGAGGCAAAATGCTGCCTCAGGGAGATCGGCTCCGATTTCAAACCTTGAATAAAGATTAGAAAAAAAATTCCCTGCCATGTCCCCCCATATGACACTGTCACATGAGCTGAGACATGTCCATAACTTTTATTGTAAAATATTCTGCATTTTTAAAATCACTCATGAAACCTCAACCCGCCGGTGGATGAGGTTTCACGTTTTTTCTGAACCCTGCCGGGGTTCCCAGCCTGCCCACCGACCTTAAGGTTGGACGGGCAGTGCCATTAATGAATTCAATTGGTTTTTTTAATGGCCTTCATAGGCTGTTGACAGGTCGATGGGCACACAGTCGACTCGGATGCTCACCCACCGACCTGAACGCGGGGTGAGGTCAGGACCCATGCCTGACATCACTCCGCATCATTTTACACGGGGACCCACTCCCGTCCCTGGTATCCAACCGGACGATGCTGGCCAAGGTTTCTAACAGACCAACCAAATCCCTTTACAGTGCTTGGGCTGAAGCCCTGAATTTGTCAATCTCCACAGAGAATAATGCGTTTTGCTGTGTATGAGCATGGGTTAGGAATTTGGAAAAGTTCTGGAGTGGCTGATCGCTTCACCTGGTCACCACGTCCCAGTAAACAGGAAATGGGACAATCGGCGTGGGAGTGGGCAGTTTGTACCAGGTCAGTGCCAGCCAATTTACAAAGGAAAAATTATGTTAATGATCCCCTGCCCCAAAATTCACAACTGCTGGATGAGCTCTGCGCCCAGCATTCCCAGCGCCCATATATAATGGGCAAATCGCTAAGCCAGTGTACTGGCTTGCTTTGATTGCTTTCATAAAACTCCCTTCGTATCCTTAAGTTGCATTGAGAACTTGTAACTGTTCTGCTGGAAGCGTCGATATCTAATTGTATTCTGCTCGCTATGTAGATTAATTTGATATGGAGGCTGTCATTTTTGCTATTTCCTATGCTTCCTCGCTGGCAGTTGCAGATTACCAGGCTGACCAGCCAGTGACTATTCCCGAGAGTGGAATCCATTATAATGAATAAGGAAGGACAGGTTTGCTCACTGCTGCCACTCGAGTGTCGTTTTAAACAAAAATCGATATAAACTAAACGGCCAGCTGGGAAACATTGAACAAGTTTCAAAGCCGGAAAGATGCTTATGTTTGAATCTGACCATTCAGAATTCTACCTGAATATCTCAGGTGTCTCAGTGAATCAGCAGGTTGAAGCATAAACATTTACAGCCATGGAACAAAATGCTGGAGGTTCAGTACCACTGAATTCCCAGCCTCAGCCTGACTGATACAAGATAGGGACAAATGGAACTCAGGCATCTTTCCTCTAAAGACTGAGGGGAAGTTGGAAAGAGAATCTCTTCCTATTGACTGGTCAAGAAAATCAGGTACTTGCCTGACCTCCCCCCCCCATGCAGGACAACATTGCCGGGGAAAAGGACTGACAAGGGTCAAATTGGAAGCACAAGATTACTATTTTCATGCCTTTCAGACGCATTCAACATTTCAAACAAGTTGGTACAGTCAAGCATAGTCAAGGAAGAATAGACTGGTATTCATCGTTTTAACATATCTCTCAGTTAGACTGAAAACTGCATTATATGACACGCAAAAATGGCAAGACATTGGGAAATGGGCAAGTTCACAAATCTGATTCCAGCTGCAGTTCAGTAAAAATTGAATGGGAAATAATTCATGATCCAGGACTTATCAGAAAAATCAGGCAAAATCAAACAGTCAACAAATATAAGCATTTGGCACTAGCCCTGCTAAATGAAAAGTATTGTAATAATAGTACAGAAGCTGTTCATTAGACTAAGAATTGCAGGAAGAACAAAGTGCATACTTGGTAAAAACTCGCGTGTGCAATAAGCAAGCAGTATTAACCTTATGGTTAACAAAATCACAATTGTTTGAAGTACTGAATGTATCTGATAGACACTATAATACATTATATAATACATTATATTTTGATGAGTAGCAGAAACTAGGAGCTTTCTCATACAGATGAAAAAATGTATGTAGGTGGGACGTTGTTTTCTTTTATTAATGTTACTGTGAAAGTAAATAAAATGCATGCATAGCTCATACATCATGTTAAACATTCATTTCCTTAATATTTTAAGATCTACTGATAATGAGAAAACAGAGGCAAACATTGAAAAAAAGAGAAGCAGGTGAAAAGACTATATGGAGTGTATTTGCCTACATGTCTTTAACAGATGACTCAATCCCTGAGCCGACATGCACTCACCACTATGTAACTGAACAGCATCAACCAGGAGGATCCCAAATTCAACTCCTGGTGTATGCTGAATTCGCTGATTAAAATGGATAGAAAACTGGGAGCTTATGTTTAGAGTGTAGTGATCTCGGCCTGACTTTTCTCTATGTACTTTCCTCTATGCACACTCCACCCTGTGCGTAAGAGGAAAACCTGCCCTTTTATATTTTTCCCTTTAGTGAATGCTGATGAAATTCCATTCTCCAGTTTCTTATCAGAACAACTGACATATATATTCGCTGTGAAATGTAATTTAAGTGACCAGTGATCCAATCATGGTATACATGATATTCATTCAAGTTATTAAACACCCAAACAAGAGGTTGGCCAGAATTGTAACCTCCCCGTGAGCAGGCGCGTGTCTGACTCGGATGGGTGTAAAGTCGCAGAAGAGATGCCATCGGGTGAGCAGCCCGAAGTCATTGTGCACTTGTGTGATATTTCACTTTGTGGGCGCATGTAAAAGTCAGAGGAGTACCTGCCGACAATTAAGCTCATTAGCGGCCCCTTGGTGAGCGATTTTTTTGTGGCCCGTCCAACCTTATGGTTGGGAGCTGAGCCAATCGGGCTTGATGAAACCTCATCCAAGGCTGGGATGAAACCTCCATTAGGATTTAAAATAAGAAGAAATATCTGGGTTTTTTTTTTTGAGCGTTGCCTTCAGGTGCTTGATTGTGCTGCGTGGAAATTTTTTGCAGCATTTTTGTGCTTTCTTTTATTATTTGGAGGTCTGCAGCTCCCAGAACTCCCTCTGGTCTGTCTTCAGAGAGCTCAGTGGAAGCGCTTACCAGCATTCGCAGTGGCGTCGGCACTCACCCTCTACCCACCCCCACCCCGGCAGCGCTGAGCCTTCCTCAACAGCCAGCCAGCGTGGAACATACGCTAAGTGCCGATCGCGATGGGGGTACAGGTTGCTGTCTGCTCCCAGGCCCACTGAGCGCATGCACCCGATGAACGCAAAATTCAGGCCGTAGAATGATTTTGAATGTGATTTATGTGTCGAAAATATTTAATTATCATTAACAACAGAACATTCAACATTTAATTACCTTGTTGCAAAAAATGAATAGCTGTGTACGTTTAGTTTAGATCACATGATGTAAAGCACCAGTGATTTGGATATACTTAAATCTGGAAGCTACAGCATTCTTTTCACAACAATTCCAATAAACATTTTATCTAAACTCAATGGCAGTAAAAAACAACCTAATTAATTAAAACAATTCTACTATACATGTAAAAGGTCAAGTGGGCATAGTTCTCAAATTTATTCACCATCTAAAAACGTAACAAATAAATTTCCATTATATTCACAGTTCATTGGCTAAACAAATTAAAAGATGCAGGTGTAAGTCAGAACAGTTCCTGTCTCATGTCTAAATGACTATGTCTTTTGCACAGCTGAGGTTAACAGCTACTCAAGTGTCATGACAACAATGTTGGAAAAAGTCATACACACTCGGATTCCATTTCTTTTTATGTGGTTCATGATCCCTTCAGATCTGCGGATTCTGCTGTAATTCCATCTCACTGTTTGGAAGAAGTTATCACCTTTAAATTTCCAATTTAATGCAACAGCAATAATCCCTGCCATGCAGAAATCTTCTGCATATGTAAACCATATGTTGCCAGCCTGCATTACAGCACATCATGCTGTAAGTATTGTAATCACAATTCTGTTACCCAGCAATGAGATAAAATCCGAATCTCATTTCAAGATGCGGTCCATTAAGAACAAGGCTCCAATCCCTTACTGACAGATATTGGAGCCATGGTAGGATTTTGGGTAAAGTGGAGGGTGTTAAATGGATCCCAAGCCAGAAGGTAAAGCATGAATATACACCTTTTCTTGATAGTGGGGCTTTTCACAAAACACAACATCACAAATCTCTGCCTCCTACATACCTACCAACCCACTGTCCTGGCAGTCTGTCTTCTTTTTTATATGTGCTCAATATACTTAATCAATCAGTACCCTCCATCTGTTATCTTTTAATAATACAATTATTTGCCTCATCCTGTCACTGCTGGTAAGCTCCTTTGTGGAGAACTCTCTGTGAACACCAGTTAAGGATGGGTCAGTTAGCCCCCAGGGACAGGCAAATGTAATGATGCCAGTGGAGCTGCAATTCCAGGTGATTGACTGGACATGGGACCGGTGGCTATTTTACTGCATTAATATCCTGACTCAGGTAGATGCAGATAGATGGTGGGCAGAGGAATAGATGACAATGAAAGAGTATTGCAATGAAGAAATGAGGGAGGCAGAAATAGATTTTATTGAAGAAGAGAGCTAATGGGTGTTAATAAAGAGGAAATAAACTAGGAGTGATACAGCAGGGAATAGGGGAGAAACTGAGACCAGTGCTTGGTGGTGTTGAATGGAAAAAGAATGCTGGCATTAATTGAGAAGGTAAGGAGGGAGAGCAGCGAATTGCAAAAAGAAAAAATTGTCAGCATGGATTCTGGGTGGAAAATGAAGTATGGGAACTTAAAATCTGGGAAGCTGGAATCAGAGTAATAGCTGAGAGTGTGGAATGCTGGGTTGGATTCGAGGGGTAGAGTACGATTAATGCCCACTTAAGGGCCTCATCCCACCACTGCTGGTAATCTCATGAGGTTTGCTCCACCCACCCCAACCCCATCCATGTCCCCATATTTTCCATCTGCCTATTTATCCTCCATAGCCACTCACCTAGTACCAATATGGGCAGACATGGGCATATCTTTGAAATGGGCATTATACAAATAAACATCTAAGAATCTAATACAGCTGTCATATTCAAAGGCATTTCATACTGAAAAAAAATCTCATCCACAAAACCCATTCAAATTAAAATAAGGTATTTACCCCTCAAGTAATCAATCTGTTATGAAAACAAATAAACACATATCCAGTCATAACACCAAAGACTGGTAATCCTGTGGAAAACTCTTAAAACTGTCAAGCAAAACGTGAACAGAACCCCCAGCTGAGATAAATAGTTCTGGACCTTTTGAAACTTAGTCAAGCATTCATAATAGCCCCAGCTATCAAAACAAATCATGGGAAATGTCAACAATGGAGTCCATTATACTTGAAAAAGATTGGCCTTTTTATAAGTTACAGCTCCTGGCTCATTTCCATTTCAAACATTTTGAAACTCTCATTCTAATCTGCACAAGGGCAGCTCCTCTGTTCACTTCTCTATGCCTCAGGATCTTGCGCTTTCCTCTTTAGGTGCTCCTAACAGCCTCCCATCGTGAACTTCAATACGCAATCAGCAACATGACAAGGGAAAAGAATACACGAGGCAGTTTCCATTTGCCTTCCTCACGTGTGCCCAATGTGTGTTTCACAAGTTCTCTTCCTGAAGTTTCCTCCACCCGTAAGCAGCAACTGTCCCTCGAGGTTCTAGCTCTTCCACCATCACCACCAAAAATTTGTCGGTTCCGCAACTGACCTTAGTTCATTACCCTGAGCATTGGGACACTAACTTAGACCTGTCTTCCAGACTAGCATTGCCAATTTGATTGGTCCAGTCTATATGAAGATTGAAGTCCCCCCCAATTACTACATTGCCTTTGTTACAAGTTCCAGTTATTTCTTGCTTAACGCACTGTCTAATTTTGGAGACCTATAAACTAGTCCCACTATCATTTTCTGACAATTACAATTCCTAATCTCTACCTACGCTATTTCTACTTCCTAATATTGAGTTAAGATCCTTTCTCACTACTGTCCTACTATCATCCTTCACTATCAGGGCTACGCCTCCTCTTTTTCCATTCTGTCTGTCTTTTAGGAATGTTGTGAACCCTTGGGAATATTTATTTATTTTTGTTATTCAGTCACGGGATGTGGGCTTCGCTGGCTGGCCCAGCATTTATTACCCATCCCTAAAAGCCATTGAGAAGGTGGTGGTGAGCTGCCTTCTTGAGCTGCTGCAGTCCATGTGGTGTAGGTACACCCACAGTGTTGTTAGGGAGTTCCAGGATTCTGACCCAGCGACAGTGAATGAAGGGTGATATATTTCCAAGTCAGGATGGTGAGTGACTTGGAGGGGAACTTCCAGGTGGTGGTGTTCCCATGTATCTGCTGCCCTTGTCCTTCTAGGTGGTAGTGGTCGTGGATTTGGAAGGTGCTGTCAAAGGAGCCTTGGTGAGTTGCTGCAGTGCATCTTGTAGATGCTGCCACTGTTCACCAGTAGTGGAGAGAGTGATTGTTGAAGATGGTGGATGGGATTCCAATCAATCAGGCTGCTTTGTCCTGGATGGTGTCGAGCTTCTTGAGTGTTGTTAGAGCTGCATTGATCGAGGGAAGTGGAGAGTATTCCGTCACACTCCTGACTTCTGATGGTGGACAGGCTTTCGGGAGTCAGGAGGTGAGTTACTTGCCACAGGATTCCTAACCTCTGACCTGCTCTTGTAGCCACAGTATTTATACGGCTAGTCCAGTTCAATTTCTGCTCAATGGTAACACCCAGGATGTTGATAACTTTGGTTGCTTTTGTCACCATGGGTTGAATTTTCAGGTCAGCGAGCGGGGGTGGGGCCTGCTCGCTGATGTGTAAAATGACAGGTGGTGATGTCGGGCGGGTGTCCTGACATCACCGCGCCTCGTTTAGATTTTCAGTTTGGCGGGCGCATAGCTGACTATTAAGGCCTGTTAAAAACGAATTGAAATAACTAAATGAGCTGCCCGTCCAACATTAAGCTTGGGGGCAGGTGAAGATCCCAGGCGGCCTTCACATTTATCACGGAACCTCATCCACGGGCGAGGTGAGGTTTCCTTAAGGGTTTTAAAATTCAATAAAAATGTTCAGAAAAGTTCACTGACATGTCCCAGCTCATGTGACATGAGGGGACATGTTTTAGAAGTTTTTTTTTATTTCTTATTTAGAGGGTTAAAATTTAAACAAACTTCCCTGAGACACCTCTGTGCCCCAGGGAGATTTCTGCACTCTTTCACCCACATGTGCAAAAGAGACCAGGCCCTAACTCAGGGAATCTCCCCCCACCAGCCGCACAGGGAAACACTCAGCGCTCCCAAGCGAGCGTCGCGCTGGGTAGGCCTTAATTGGCCTGCCCTCGTAAAATGGCAGCGCGCACCCGATCGGGTTCCAATCTGCCCCCACAGGGGGAAATTTCCGCCCCTTGTCTACATATTGGTGGTTAGAGCTAAAACATTTATCTCTATGTGCCATTAATTCAACTATCTTACTGCAAACTAAGGGCCACATATTTCAACTAATAAAAGATCAGGTTTAACATTGGAGGCAAAAAACTCAGAACATTTAAGAAAAAGTGGATGCTACAGTTGAGGAATGCTGGGAGCTTTGTAGATGGATGAATTTAAGATGGTCAAATGTCCTTATCATAATTATCTTGTGAACTGTTAGGCAACTTTTCATTGTAGCTTCTCAAAGGACATGAATCTATCTAATAGTTCCTGCAGAATCTTTCCATGATGCTTGACACATTTGAAGAGGGAGGGCGATCAGTAACTCTCCTGGCAGTTAACTCAGAATAAAAATTGCCAGTGGAATTCTTTCCTCAATCAGTGCCAGAGTTATTGAATTGAAATCAAGCTGAGTTATATCATTGCATTATTGGGCGAGGGCAGATACATTTATGTTATAGATTACCTGACAGGACAACCTCGATCAGATCTCCCTCTTGAATATCAGTTGCAGCCTTCACCAACTGTAGGATGTTTTCGGAGTTGGATTCATGACGAAACAAGAGGATTTTATCGTACATCCCATAGAATCCACATTCAGGAAACTGAAAATAACAAGATTAAAATATGAATAATGAGGGACATGTAATTGTGTGAAAGAACATTAAATTGGCATTAAAAGCTCAGTAAGGCTAAAAATTTCAAAGAGCTACTTACTATATCAGTATTTTTTAAACAGTAATTTAGGAACAGTCAAATTACAGCTTTACTGAACTCTTCATTGGTTAGTTACCCTGTAAGTTTCCAAGATGTAATACAGGAAATATAGCTACCTGGATAGCCATGATCATGCACTCTGACGTATTGGGGGCAATTTTCCTGGAACAAACCCTGCCCACAGCAGCACCCACCCCCCTATCTACCCCCCACCTCCCGCCACACCCCCCCCAACCCCCACCACCCCCTCCCCCTCTCCCCCCACACACCCCCTTGTCCCCCCACCCCCTCCCATACCCCACAACTCCTCCGCCACCCCCCTACCGCCTCCCACACCCCCCACCTCCCCTCCCCATCAACACCCACCTCCAACAGGCGCCACCCCCCCCCCCCCCCAACCCCCACCCCAACTCCCCACCCCCCAACCCCTTCACCTCCCACCTCCCCACTGCATCTGAGAATTGTGAATTGTGGGCCAGGTCATTTGACTGAGCCCATTGTGCAGGCCCTCTCCCAGGGGCTTCTGGTTGCTTTCCCAAAACAGGAGCTGGAAGATCTCCAGCCAACAACCCCTGGTCCAACTTACCTGAAAAAGCAGAAAATTGACTTATTTGCCAGGCCAATAGGACATAAGGGCTGTTTCTTTGAAATGTCCCTCCTAATGTGGTGGGAATGTCCGGAATGCCCTCTCGTGTCCCATTTGACTGATATTACAGTCAGCTGGCCAACTTAGACAAAGCCTCAGAAATCCCAAAGCAACAAGGCTAGAGAACTGATTAATTCCCTGGACTTTTTGTTGTAGTTTGTCACTCAGGAAATATGTTGACTGGATACAAATCACAGCAAAATTGATCCCATTCTTTTCAGACCATGTTTATTAAATCACCTGTAGAATTTCACCAAGGAAACTGCAGGGTACAGCGCACACTGAGTGTATAAGAAGGTTGGGGAGATCTGGGACAGTGAACAAATCTCCGGGTGGAATTCTACCACTCCGTCATGGTGGGAGTGGGACTGGAAAATGCAGCAAGTCATTCAAATCTCCATTAACTCCGGTGGGACCGGAGGATCCTGACTGTGGGAGGGGCCGGAACATTCCGCCCTGAGGTTTGAAATTAATTGGTGACAGATCAGCGCAAGGTGAGTTTTCAACTGATTTACGATTGGTTCACAGAAATTTCAACTAATCAGATTTGTCTGTAGTTTTTTTGTGCTATAAGTACATTTAAAGTGTGACATATGCTATACAGAACAAGTTTATTATACACTTTAAAGTATTTGTTTGAAAGTGAAACAAAGATCCATTTTTATCATATGCATCACCTCTTTCTGTCTTAGAAAATCACTTTAACTTTTGGAATTTTCAAGATGGTGGAAGTTCATTGGAGGAGGCAACATTGACCACAGATGTAAAGAGGATGCAAAAAGTTTCTGATATTCTTAAATAGTAAATGAAATAGTAAACAGAAACTGAATCAGCTGGATGCAGATATTGCTTAAATGTTTAGGACTAGAGCAGCATTCTATTTCTGTAAAACACTTGTCAAAAGCAGAAGCAGAAAGCATTGGCTTAAACAAAGACAAACAAAATAAATAGATGGCCAAACTTATATGTACATGTGGCATAATAGAGGAAATGGCCATTGGAGGTGATAACGGTTCAGATGGTTTAGTGGTCAGTACAATTTGGATCTGGCAGTATATGAACAGGAGGATGTTTATGGGGCAGTGGGTAGTGTTCCTGCTTCTGAGCCAGAAGCTCTGGGTCGGAGTCCAATTCCAGGGGGAGAATTTTCTCCCTGTCGGCGGGTGGGGGGGGAGGGGGATGGACTGGGAGCGGGTGCGGGCAGGTGAGCAGCCCATTGCCACCCACGATTGGCTGCGTGTCGCCATTTTACACACAATTAAGGCCCCGCCCAGCATGATGCACACCCGGAAGCACTGAGCACTCCTTGTGCGGACGGTTGGGCGGGGGGAAGGAGGGAGAGTCGGGGCCTGTGCTCTTTCGCATCTGTACACAAAAGAGAGTAGAAATCTCCCTGAGGCACAGAGCTGCCTCGGGGAGATTAGTTTGACTTTCAAAAATTTTAATAAAGAAAAAGAAAAGAATTTTGAAGGCATGTCCCCTCATGTGACAGTATCATGGGACTTCAATAAAATCTTTCATTCAACTTATAAACACTTCATGAAATCTCCTTCCGCCCGTGGATGAGGTTTCATGAAAAATGGCCTCTTTGCCTGCCCCCCCCCCACCCCCCCAACCTTAAGATTGGACGGGCAACTCAGTTAATTCCTTTAATTGATATTTAAATGGCCTCAATAGGCCTTTGACAGTTCGGCGGACGCGCAGCTGACTCTAGTGCGTGTCCACTGAACTGAAGATCTGAATGACGCGCTGTGACATCAGGACACACACCCAACATCACCGCACGTCATTTTACGCGTTGGCAAGCAGGCCCCACCCCAGCTTGCAGACCCGAAAATTCTGGCCCAGGGCTTGATGTCCTAGGAATGTGTGTTCATAACTCAATCAAAACAACCTGCACATCCTTCCAATACACCTATGGTAGGCAGTCAGGGCAGGAGAGTCTCCTGGTCAGCCAGAACCTGCAGAAGACAATGGCAAACCATTGCAGTATCTTGCCAAGCATAACCATGGACCAATACATGGTAACCCATGGTCACCAGCACCCACTTAAGGCACAGCACCTGAACAGAGATTGTATGATCATGTTAAAGACTGCAATAATGGGCCAGATCTTCCGGCCTCTGGATCATCGGAAACTGGACATACCCCCCAAGATGCACGATAGGACTCGGCCAAAGTCTTAACGCACTGACTCCATGGTTATTGCCTGGGAAGTTTAAACTTCTCATGGTCAATTCCCCTGCTCCTTGGGGCCTTCCAGGAAAGTCTCCAACTCTGTGTTAGAATCGGGGACTTCGGACAGTTCCGATTTACTTACCTGCATAGTTACCGAGGAAATGCTAAACACAAAAATCCTAGTCTAACTCCTGGGTAGCTACGCAACTGATGCCGCTCCTCACCACCAACAATAATCCCACTGCCCTTGACCCCCTCCTCAAACTCCCGGCCTGACCTGACTAACTTCACCTGCTGATTTCCCCCACCAACCCAACCAGACTAGCCTCCAACACTAGACTCCCCACTGAAATGACCTCACAACCACCAACCCCCCCCCCCCACCCCACCCCGGCCTCCCTGTTGACTCTCCTAACCCAACCTGACCCATCCTCACCACCCTACCCCCTTACCAACTTAACTCACCCACCCTACCCACTTACATACCTACGCATTCATCTATTCACTAATACGCATATTCACTAACACACTTGGAAGCTTTGGGACATTTAATCTTTGAGTTTCATGGCAGCTAGTGCCATAAAAAGGGGGCATGGCGTCTGCGCAGATTCTGACCACTGCTCCATCCGAGGTATCCTGCACTGGCTGAGTTCTGCAGGATCCTCCATCAGAAGATTGGCCAGAAAAATTGGAGGAAGGTACGTGGGTAGTTTTCTGTCCAGTCAGTCGGAAACTGGTGTTCTGAACCTGATCGGAAGGTTTAGGCCATTTTCAGAGTAATTTGTAGATAACAATTCTGTTATGACCTGGCAGATGATGTGTGCCGGGTGGGTCAAATCCACGAGGGAAACTTGATCACGCGGTCACAATGGTTTTGCAATTTGTATTTTATTTCGAGATGCATGCCCTGAATTCAGTAGTAACAAGTCCACCAAGATTCTAGAGGTATATTACAAAACTAAATTAAACATTTAGTAACAGAAGAAAAGATTTCAAGCACATACATAGCTTTACAAATTACTACTATAATAACTCCTTAAACCCCTAATTAATCTGCCTCCCAGTTACACCCCATTAAGGCAATGGTAAAAAACAAATAGATTTTAAACAGACCCAGGCAAATCACCACAATATCCTGGAAAGCAGAATTCAAAGTGGCTTTTCCCAACTTCGCTTCTTGTAGACAGCAGCTTAATGCACAAATACTGGAGGCTTTTCACACTTCCGGTAGTCTTGCAATGTCCCTTCTCTGACAGATAGGCTCATATCCAAATTCCATTGTTCTCATATGTCTTTGGAACTCTATCTTTCTCGTAATATAAATCTATTCATGGTACTAATATTGTTAGTAACCTTTGGGAAAAATAAACACACTGCTTGGCCTATCTTCCGTTGCTAGGTGTAACATTCTACCATCCCTTTCAAATTCAAACTGCTCTGATTTATCGAAAAATACAAATTCTCCTCACTTCACCTTCTAAAACTTCAGCCATGTTTACGTAATTAGCATTTCAAATCTCACTTCTTTTTGATGAGTCAAAGCCTCCAGATGAGCTGTCTCCAATTCAATTAAGTCCCACACGGACACACACATAGGGCAGAATTTCACCCATGTCGGGCGGGCTCAGCCGGGGTGGTTAGGAAGCCGACCGCCCACGCGTGATGGGGGCCGAAAGGCAATTTCACGCTGGCAGGTCAATCAAGGCCCACCCAGCATGAAACACAAGCTTCAGCCCTGCCTGTGCAGGCGGGGGGGGTGGGGGGGCGGGCACTGTGAGCAGGGCAAGCACGAACTTCATACATGCACGCGAGTGCCCACTTGCAAATGCCCCTGAGGCACAGAGCTGCCTCACGGAGACGGACTGATTTAAAAAAAAAGTAGATTTTATAAATGTTATTAAACATGTCCCCAGTCATGTGACATGGTCACTTGAGCAGGGACATGTTATTCATGAAAAATTAGAGGTTTTATTTTAGTTTGCTTCTGGAAACTTCATCCCGCCTATGGATGAGGTTTTCAAAAAAAGGCCTTTTCGCCTGCCTGCCAACCATTGGACAGGCCATGAAAAATTTATTTTAATTAACCGTTTAATGGCCTTAATAGCCTTTTAATTGTCACACGCCCACCAACTGAAATATCGCGCGAGTGCGTGATGACATTGGGATGCTCGCCCGATGTCATCGTGCTTCATTTTACACTTGGTCAGGTCAGGCATGGACCCGCTGAGCTAAAATATTTACCCATAGACAAACTATCCAAAGCCCACTATTAACCTGCCTTTACAATAAATCACAATAATGTTATGAGAATCATTATACTTTCGTGACACCCAACTCCTTAACGAGAAAATGAACCATCATAATAGTAAAAGATGGCTTCATTTTCTTAACCCATCTTACATTAACTCCTAGACTTATCTGTATACTCACACTATTACATTACCAGATGCATGCATTAACATAATATATATACAAATCCTTGGTATGAACAGAAATCATTTCAGTCCAGTGTCCAGGTTTTAAATGTCCAATTTTCCTTTGAGCTTCTAACTCTTGACAACGCATCTACAATTAGATTTTCCCATCTAGCCACATGTATAATCTGTAGATTAAATGGTTACAGTAATAAAAACTTCATTTGAACAACCTTGCACTTCGGTCTCGAAATTTGTCCAGAAACTTTAAAGGGTTGTGGTCTGGATAAACAATTGTTTATAACGAATTGTGTGCAAAGTAAATCTAAAGACGTTGCAACACTAACACCACACTCAGTCTCTTTTTCGATCATTGAATACCTTCTACGTTGTACATCCAACTTCTGTGAGAAATATCCGATCAGTTTCTCAATTCCAGTTTCATCTTCTTGCAACAGAACAGCCCCAATGCCCAATGTTTGGCACAATTAGGTATAGCCTAAACTGGGGTCGTATTCAGTACAATTTGCAAACTGTCAAATACCTTCTGACACCCCTGTGTCCACTGAAACTTCTTGTTCAGTCAATGGAGCAACCACTTGGCTAAAATTTGGTACAAAATTCCAGTAAAACCTACTCATGCCCAGAAATCTCCAAACTTCTCGTTTTATTGTAGACACGGGGAAATCCACAATAGCATTGACATGATGCTAGTGTAGAAGTTTCATCTTTGATAAGGCTGCATCCTTATAGGTTAAATCCAGCAAAGTTGAATTTGATTTCACATCTTTCAAAGCCACCTTACCATGTCCAATGGAATGGCCTATATACGTAACTTGCGTTTTTGCAAATTCACTTTTTGCCAAGTTCATTACTAAATTAGTTCCTTGTAGTCAACTAAATAATTCTTCCAGATGTTGTAAATGCTCCTTCCACCTTTGACTGAAAACTATCAAGTCATCAATATAAACAGCACAATTGATCAGTCCCTGCAATTACTTTGTCAGTTTTTTAAATGTTGCAGATGCATTTTTCATGCCAAATAGCATGATTTTAAACTGACACAGTCCATCTGGCGTCACTAAAGCCAATAATTCCTTTGCTGTCTCTGATAACCATACTTGCCGATATCATCTCAGTAAGTCAATAATTGTGATAAACTTTGATGGTTCCACTTTCTCAATGCAATCTTCCAGCCGCAGTATAGGATGTGAATTTACTTTTGACATCGCATTCACCTTCCAATAGTCCACACACGGGGCAGAATTTTGCCCTTAGTGGGAGTGTGGGCCCCACCAGCTGGGCAGTGGGCAGACAGCCGACCCCCGTCACCGAAACGGGCCCCACCGCCATTTTGAGTGGGCAGGCCAATTAAGAGCACACTGCTCCCTGCGACTAAGCGCTGTCTCAGGGAGATTAGTGACAGTGTACAAAACTTAAACAATAGAAAAATAAAAATATTATTAACATGTCCCACTCATGTGACAATGTCACACGAGATGGGACATGTTAATAAAAAAATGACATAAACTTTATTAAAGGTTTTAAAAACGGACATGAATCCTCATCCCGCCAGTGGATAAAGTTTCATGAATAATCCACAGCCCCCTGGGGCTCCTGGCCTGCCCACCAGCCTTAAGCTTGGACGGACAGGGTGTTTAACAATCTTAATTAGCCTGTCAGTGGCCTTAATTGGCCATTGACAGGTCGGCGGGCGAACAGCTATTTCACTGTTCGCCCGCCTTCCTAAAAGTTTAAAGGGACTGGGATGACATCCCGCGTCATTTTCCCGTTGGTGAGTGTCTCCGCCCCCAAATCGCTGATGGGAAAATCCTGGCCCATGTGTAGCTAAGTTTGTCCTTCCCAGCTTATTCCCACCAATAGATTTGTGTGACTGCAATAACTTCTCCAAATCACTTTGACAATTGTCTGAAAGGTAACTCAATATTACATTTAAATTTTCAGGTATGCCCTCATTATTCAATTTGATTAGAGGGAGATCAATTTCAGAATCCTTCAGTTCTACCTCTTTCTCCTTATCTACCACCATTAATACCTCCATTTGTTCCTTTTCCCCGTTAAAGTACTTTTAGGCATATTTACATGACACAACCTCTGTTTCCTTCTTCTATCTGGAGTATTTATTAAATAATTTACTTCACTCAGTTTCTTTTCAATCCTGTAAGGCCCTCTAAACCTTGCCTTTAATGAGTCACCCAGTATTGGTAACAGACATAACACTTTTTCGCCAGCAACAAAACTAAGAGCGGTGGCTTTCCTATCTGCTTTCACTTTCATCACTTGCTGCGATATCTTTAAGTGTTCCCTAGCTAACTCACATGTTCTATCCAATCTTTCTCTGAAGTTTGATACATAATCCAGGAGAGTATTTCCTGAATTTTGACCCACCAATTTCACATGAATCAATTTCAGTGGTCCCTTTACCTCATGACCATAGACTAGTTCAAAAGGACTAAATCCAGTCGATGTATTAGAAACATCCCTAATAGCAAATGACAAGAATGTAATTCCCCTATCCCAATCCTGTGGATAATCCTTACTCTACACCCTCATCATAGTTTTTAAAGTTTGTTGCCATCTTTCCAAAGCCCCTTGTGACTCAGGATGGTAAACTGTTGATTTAAACTGTTTTATTTGTGGATTGTTTTTCTGTAGTTCTACCAACTGCCTTGAGTTAAATACCTCAGCTGCATTCTCCTCCATTCTTTCTTCTGAACAACCTTATCAGCCAATTGAATTTCAACACCTTCTCCCTGCCTTTTAACTTCCTCTTCTTCCTGGTTCAACCTGTGAGCTCGTGATCTTGTTATCACACTATCTGGAAACAAGCCAGGATACTCTTTCTGCAAAACTTCTGTTGAAAACACCTCCACAGGCTGTTCAACTACAATAGGCATCACCCACATCTGTGACCCAGCTATATCATTACCTAAAATAAACTGAACCGCTGCAATGGACATTTTTTCCACTACTCCAACAATCACCTCACCTGTTTTATACTTACTCTTTAATTTTATCTTCCACGGTGGAGTAGGTCCAGCATCTCCATGAAACCCACTTATTATCAGCTGTTCCTGCAATACTCCCTCTGAACAACAAATATCACTATCCCACAACATTAAGGATTGACTAGCCCTTGTGTCTCTTAAAATTCTAATATCTTTACCTACTCCATCCTGCACACATTGAAAGATTTCCCCTTCACATACTAAATCTTTCACATACAAAAACATTTCCTCAACCAGCTCCTCAGAACTCTCTTGAGTAAATTGTGAACACATTCTCAATTCCTTACCTATCACTGCTTCTTCCTGTTTTACCTGTACACAAACCATTGGTTTTTCCTGTGCCTGAGCTTCAGAATACACAGTGCTTTTACTTCCAGAACTTTTCTGCATCCCAATAATTCCAACAGATTTTCCCTGTAATTCCCAACACACTGGCTTTGTGTGCCCAATTTTATTACAATGAAAACACCTCAATTTTCGAGTGTCACTTCGATCTTCGACACCTTCCTTTTTAGTCTGAGAGAAAAACTTCCTGGGAATTTCCACCCACTCTTTCTCTTTCCTGACTACCCACCTTCCTTTCACCTTCCCTCAGGTTTAAAACAGTGACAAAAAAGAGTTTAGCTCTATGAACTAACTCATAATCATCAGCTATCTCTGCTGCTGGTCTTACCCTTTGAACCCTCTGTTCCTCCACATGAGATCTTACTACCAAAGGAATTGAATCTTTAAAATTACTTCTCTAAGAACTGTCTATGTTATCTCTATCTTTAATTCCCATATCCACTGGTCAAAATTAATTTTGTTTTAATCTCTCAAACTCAATATAAGTTTGCCCAGGCTGTTTTCTTATATTCTTAAGTTTCTGTTTGTATAGCTCAGGAACCAACTCATATGCACTCAAAATAGCCTTTTTTACCACATCATAATCCACTGACATTTCTTCTAACAGTGAAGCATAAACATTATGTGCTCTACCCACTAACATAGATTGTAATAACAATGTCCAGTTTTTTTGTGGCCATTTCATCTGTTTAGCTCTACTCAAATGATATTAGAAATGGCTCCACATCTCTTTCCTCAAACTTTGGAAGAGTTGGCACAAATTTACACATCTCCCCACTGGCTTTTAGGTGAACAGTGTTTTCATCATCAGAACTTTCCTCAGCATCTAATGTCTGCTTTTTTAAAGTGCAGCTTTTTAAGCTGATACTCTCTGTCTCTTCTCTCTCTCTTCCATCATTAACTTCTCCCTCTGGAGATTAAATTTTCGCATCGCCAATTCTTTTTGAAATTATCTCCCTTTTCTTTCTTTTTCAGCTGCCTCTAGTTCCAGAATTCTTTTCATTTCCAATTCTTTTTCTTTTGTCTTCAATTCATTTTTTTTTTCCATTTCTTTTGCTTGTTCAAATTCAAGCCTCTTTGTTGCTAACTGAAGTCTCACTACCTCCAGCTGTGACTCACTAATCTCAGGTGTCACTTCCAGTTTTAAATGTTGTGCTATCACTTCAACTACATCTGCTTACTTTGCCTCTACAGGTAACCTCAACTGCAACTTATCCTCCAACTCTATTAGCTTACTCTTGGATACTTCTTGTAACCCAATTGTAGTAATATCCTCTACATCTAAAAAATTTTAGTCATGGATGTAGCCATTTCTGCAGTCTTACCATTTTAAAAATCCTTCACACCAACTCCTGAATTTAAAGTGCTTCTCATACTCGTAACCTTAAGATTCACCAACTCCAAACCAATCAAGGATTTCAAATATCCCACAAAGAGCCCCCAATTTGTTTTGAGGCGGTAGATGTTGTGTGCCAGCCTGATCAAATCCACAAGGGAAACTTGATCACGCGGTCAATGATTTTGCAATTTGTATTTTATTTTGAAATGCGTGCCCTGAATTCAGTAGTAACAAGTCCGCCAAGACTCTAGAGGTTTTTCACAAAACTGAATTAAACATTTAATAACAAAAAAAAAGATTTCAAGCACATACATCGATCTACAAATTATTACTATAATAACTCATAAAACCCCTAATTAATCTGGCTTCCAGTTACACCCCCATTAAGGCAATGATAAAAAAATAGGTTTTAAACAGATCCAGGCAAATCACCACAACACCCTGGACAGTAGAATTCAAAGTGGCTTTTTACAGCTTCTGTGTCTGTAGGCAGCAGCTTCTTGCACAAATACAGAAGGCTTTTCACACTTCTGGTAGATCTCAAAAAGCCTACTCTGACACAAAGCCTCAGTTCCCACTACACATGTGTCACTCTTTTAATGCAAATTCCATTGTTCCAATATGTCACCGGAACTTTACCTTTCTCATAATATAAATCTATTCATGGTGCTTATATTACCAGTAACCTTTGCAAAAAATTAACACACTGCTTGACCTAGTTTCTCTGGCGAGGTGTAACTTCCTACCATCTCTTTGAAGTTCAAATTATCCTGATTTCTCTAAAAATGCAAATTCTCCTCACTTCACCTTCTAAAACTTCAGCGATGTTTACGTATTTAGCGTTTCAAACCTAGCTTATCTTTGGTGAGTCAAAGCCTCCAGACCAGCTGTCTCCAATTCAATTAAATCCCACACACACATAGAGAGAAAGTATCGAAATCCCACTATTAACCTACTTTTACAATAAATCACAATAATATTATGAGAATTACTTTACTTTCATGACAATTCCATGTGCAGAACATTGTTAAAATTCTTTGTTAGTGTTTGTTTTGTTTTGTCCTCATGGTTGAAATTGGCCACCCAAGAACTATGACAGCAGCAGTGTAAAACCAGGCCACTCGGTGCCATTTGTTACTGTCAAAAGTGGTTCCTTAAAAACTTGGTATCACACTGTTTTTGAGATTACAGCCATTGTACAAAATCTGCTTCACTAGCAAGTCACAGAGCTGGTGTGAAATTGCAGCTCTGAGGCTTGATATAAACAGATAATATTAAGTATTCATTCATCCATTTATAATCAATGTGCAGCATGGTACAAAAATAAATTGTACTGCTTGAAACATGGGTTTATTTTTACTAAGCATCTGACACTTACTTGCCAACAGCCATGACCTGCTGAAACATTTTAGTCTCACGCAGGGGGAAGAAAAAACTAACACTGGCCTATTACTGATGATCTGCTTCCCTTCTGCCTCAATTATACTGTAGCCAAGTAATGTAATGTTCGAGCATGTTCAACAGCAATGGGTAGAGGCAGCTGTAATTCTGCACACCACTCAGACTGCTGTTGACTGGGGTAAATTGAGCTCTGTGTATAATAAGTTAAACACATGCATGGAGGTCTGCTTACCAGCCTCCAGAGAAATTACTAATAGTGGAAAAGTGTTGAAGGATGGGGACTGAAGAGAAGAAATAATGGCGTCAAGATATGGAGCAGGTTTATTCAGCAAGAAAAGTGCGAACATATAGTGTGCCACACAAAGTCTTCATTAAGTAGATATGACAGTTATGTTCTTACTTGTTGATCTCCCAAGATGTTGCAAAGAGGTAGCGATGACCAAGTGCAGTCCTCAGATGAAGTGGGATTAGTGAGCAAAGAATAATTGGACCAGGACACACAGATAGAATTCAGTCCCATTTGAAATTAGCATATTGTCTTCTTGCTTTGAGATTTTCATTATAAATTCCACATTTATAATGGAGAATGTCTATGTCTGAAGGGCAAAGAATGATTGGCAGGTCTTGCTCTATTATAATTCACTTTACTTACATTTAAACATATTTCAAGCACTATTTGTTAAGTACTTTGCAGAGTACTAGGAATGTAAAATGGCTTAAAATGTAAAGCTGTGCAGCATTAAAACGTTTCAAACTAATAGCAAAACAGTTTGCTCCAATATTTTCTTTTGAGAATTTGATATAATTGTGGTATTTGCACAAGTCAAGCCTTTTGTCAGACAGTCACATCTCATCTTAACAGCTTTATTTCAAATAACCTGATGCATATTTAGACTTCAAATTAGATGACAGTGACAAAAACTGCTTCCATGGCAGCTTTCAACATGGTCTCAGGGTTTGAACTATTTTGAAAGTGACGGAATTATTGACCTGGAATTTCTTCAATCCAACTTGTACCGAAATCACACTCATCTTGCTGACAGCAACTTACACTGTATTTTCCTGTCAATTCCCATTAATCACATCAGAATGTAAAACAAAAACAAAAATACCTGGAAAAACTCAGCAGGTCTGACAGCATCGGCACATCAACAGAAGAGTCATACGGACTCAAAACATTCACTGTGTTCCTCTCTGCAGATGCTGTCAGACTTGCTGAGTTTTTCCAGGTATTTTTGTTTTTGTTTTGGATTTCCAACATCCGCAGTTTTTGCTTTTATCAGAATGTAAATATCAGCATAAAAAAAGTGCAAGTCAATCTAAACAATCAGGGCTGAGGAACATAAGCTACTTCCTTCATATTCTTCTTTAACTTATTGATAAACTTATACAATTTAAAGTTTTAACCCATCTAAAGCTCATTTGTGCACAATAAATCCAGCATGTTTAAGAAAATGCAAATGTGAAAGCTTTTGTTTTTTTAATCTAACAGTATCTGATATTATGTAAAAACATTCAAAATACAGAAAATACAATGTTGATCTCAGAAATATATATATTTTTTAATTGTATAAACCAGAAATAGTGACCTCAGGACCTGCTGAGCCTAAGGTTCTGAATTTAAATATCTGGTTATTGAGAATGAGTGCAGATGCTGTTGTAATTGTTGGAAAGTACCATTCACTGGTGTAATTATATGGGGGCGGGGCCATGACAATGAGCTAAGTGGGGTTTGGCCACACACTACACACAAGTTGCACAAACAAACAAGGAAATTCCCATGTTGTGGCATCATAGCCCAAAAATGTCATGAATTGGTTACAATTTTTGGGGGAAAAAACTTATGTTGTTACACTTGCCAAGAAATTCCGAATCATTGGCTTAAGGCAAACTAATAGCATTATCATTAGTTATGATTTATGATTTTTCATATATACCAATATAATTGCTAATTAATGGGCCAGAATTCGCTGTCAAAATAATGGCGAGGCTAATAGTGTTTTATGTTACTTACATGCAAATACTACAACAATTTCAGGCAAGGTCAGTGTTAGGGACAGGAGAGGGGTTAATTTAAACAATACTAATTTCTCTTATCACCAGCCACCCATAAACAGAAAGGTGTTTTGATTTGCTTCCCCCTTTATAAGTGGTGGTGTATTTTCCAACCCCTCAGTTTTGGTGTGACCCCACAGCAAATTCAAGATAGGATGAACTCAAAGGGTTAGTTTATTTGCTCACACTCAAACCGTGGGAGGAAAGTAGCAATGTTGCCTCCTTTGCATTCATACAGTAAAAGAGGGATATAGAGAATAAAGATTTACAGTGTAGAGACCACAGAGAAAAGGAATATTGTTTTACATAGGTCCAGAGTCCAGAATCAAAGTCCAATAAGGTACTGCTTCACAGAGGTCAGCAGGCTAAAAACCAATGCTGTATAATTCACTTTTCCAGTGGTGCTGATTTCACAAGATGAGACAGACTCACTGGGATGAATCAGTCTTATAGGTGATGGTACAGAAATCCCAGCAGAAAGTGTTGATGGGGCTAGGCATTCAACCTGGGCAGAGCTCATTTCCTGTGATGTTGCTAGTTAGATGGTAAAATGGAAGACTGAGTTTGCAGTACAGAAAGGCAGTATAACTGATTCCACCAGCCAAAGGTTCACATCACATGACTCCCAGTTCTCCACATTGTCTCTAATGAGGGATGTGTATCCCTTGTCTGGGTCCCTGAGATTGTTAAATGTCCCAGCCATTAAGAATTGAAAGGAAGGTTATGGGGCCCTTTGTCCTAGCAGGCGAGTAGACTCCACTTGGCCAGACTGGGTTACGAAATGCAGATGGCCTTTCTATGGCTCTCTTTGAATTCGGTCTGTGCACCCCACAGGAGGTTGTTAAGTGTTCCTTCAGAGATAACGAGGGACAAGTTTATTTGATATTGCCAGGTTTCTCCTTTTGTTCCAGGGTCACAGACAGATATAGCTTCAGCCATTTTAAAAGGTTTTTGTCCAGCTTTTAAAATTTTAGAAATAGTCATGAGTATATCTATATATATTTTATAAAAATATACAGTGTGAGGTCTTAGTTCCCTAATGCAGACCCAAATATCCAAGTTACTGTCTTTGCAACAACAGCATCTTGCTGTCTGGCTCATCACTGTAATGGACTGAATTGTGTGAAGTTGCTGTGTTTGTGCTGTAGACGCAAATTAAACTTGTACAGAAAGTTACGTCTTGTCCATTCCGGTCTAAGTACTCTTATAGCAGCATGATAAATGTTAAATATTATCAATGAACCACTCGGGCACTGAAAATTAACTATTTCAAGTGTGCAGTTTCAATCTTTCAGACTTTAATTGGTGGAAATTTTAATAATGTAAAATTTTTTTAGTCACTTTTTTGTATTATGACGAAGTAGCAAATAAGAGAAGAGTGGCAGATTCAACACACTATTGGTGGCTAATTTATTGAGTGAATGTATCAGAGATATAGCAGTTGGGTTTTCATGTGGTTTCAGAACAAAGAATCCCTTCCTGTACTTGACATAGATTTTGCTTTGCACTTGTAATAAGGACTAGTCACTGTATGTAGGAATAATGAACAGAGCATCAAGGTCACCATGACAGCTTCAAGTGTTATGGTGCAGTTGCCATGGCAGCTGTACCTATGGCTCTTTCCTGATTGAACACTGTTTTCCGACTTGGCAGAATAAATGCGCATAAGCAAGCTTTTGTTAGAAACAATGTAAAATATGAAAATGTTCACCATACCCTCGAATACACATTCACTTTAAGCCAACATTGGAAAAGAAAGTTGTTTTTGGGGTCGGGGGTAACAATTCAACCAGCGGCTCAAAAAGGTTTGCCCGCTTATTCAAGTTCAGCAAAAAAAAAACCTAAAACCTTACTTGATTGCAAATGTTTGTGGCAGTTAAAATAAACTCAACTATTTTTGGAGCTGACTGCTAGTAACTTCTGATGCTCACAGTTGTTTCCTGTTCTACACGTAAATCATATTTGAAAGGCTCACACAGTGACCAGGGCATGGGGATCTTGTCAACATTCCCAGATGAAACTCAGAGGGCCAGGGAAAAAACCAACTTATTAACTATTCACACAGAAACGGCAAACTTCACTCTGTGGAAAATTGATGTTGTACTGAGAGCTTTCTAAAGCTTATTAGTTTAAGTCATTAACACTTTGAAGTTTGAAAACAAGCCCACAAGAGTAATATCCTAAATGGAACATATTAATTAGTTATGCAGTGGTAAGTGTGCATACTTCCTGCTGATACAGCCCCCTGAGGGGGCTTGACAGGGTAGATGCTGGGAGGATGTTTCCCATCACAGGGGAATCTAGAATTCGGGGACACAGGTTCAAACGAAGGAATCTTCCGTTTAAGATGGAGGTGAGGAGAAATTTCTTCTCTCTGAGGGTCATTAGACTTGAGATTCCCTTTTCCAAAGGGCTGTGAAGGCTGGGTCACTGAATATAGAATCACAGAATCACACAGTGCAGAAGAGGCCCTTCAGCCCATCGAGTCTGCACCGACACGTAAGAAACACCTGACCTACCTACCTAATCCCATTTACTAGCACTTGGCCCATAGCCTTGAATGTTATGATGTGCCAAGTGCTCATCCAGGTACTTTTTAAAGGATGTGAGGCAACCCGCCTCCACCACCCTCCCAGGCAGCGCATTCCAGACCATCACCACCCTCTGGGTAAAAAAGTGTTTCCTCACATTCCCCCCTAAACCTCCTGCCCCTCACCTTGAACTTGTGTCCCCTCATGACTGACCCTTCAACTAAGGGGAACAGCTGCTCCCTATCTTGCAGTCTGTCCGCAAGAATGACCCAAACCTCCCTGTCGCTTGCCATTTCAACACTCCACCCTGCTCTCTTGCCCACATGTCTGTCCTTGGCCTGCTGCATTGTTCCAGTGAAGCCCAACGCAAACTGGAGGAACAGCACCTCATCTTCCGACTGGGGACTTTACAGCCTTCCGGACTGAATATTGAGTTCAACAACTTTAGTTCTTGACCTCCCTCCTCCATCCCCACCCCCTTTCTGTTTCCCCCTTCCTTTTGTTTTTTTCCAATAAATTATATAGATTTTTCTTTTCCCACCTATTTCCATTATTTTAAAATATTTTTAAATCTTTTATGCTCCCCCTACCCCCACTAGAGCTATACCTTGAGTGCCCTACCATCCATTCTTAATTAGCACATTCGTTTAGATAATATCACCAACTTTAACACCTATGTGTTCTTTTGTTCTGTTGTCAGTGACATCTTTTGATGATCTGCTTCTATCACTGCTTTTGCCTACACCCTCCCCCTCCACTTCTCTCCCCCCGCACCCCCACCCCCCCACCACCTTAAACCAGCTTATATTTCACCCCTTCCTGGGATTCACCTAGTTCTGTCGAAGGGTCATGAGGACTCGAAACGTCAACTCTTTTCTTCTCCGCCGATGCTGCCAGACCTGCTGAGTTTTTCCAGGTAATTCTGTTTTTGTTTTGGATTTCCAGCATCCACAGTTTTTTGTTTTTTGTTTTTGCTCCCTATCCACTCTGCCCATGCCCCTCATAATCTTGTACACCTCGATCAGGTCGCCCCTCAGTCTTCTCTGCTCCAACGAAAACAACCCAAGTCTATCCAACCTCTCTTCATAACTTAAATGTTTCATCCCAGGCAACATCCTGGTGAATCTCCTCTGCACCCCCTCCAGTGCAATCACATCCTTCCTATAATGTGGCGACCAGAACTGCACACAGTACTCCAGCTGTGGCCTCACCAAGGTTCTGTACAACTCCAACATGACCTCCCTACTTTTGTAATCCATGCCTCGGTTGATAAAGACAAGTGTCCCAAATGGCTTTTTCACCACCCCACTAACATGCCCCTCCACCTTCAGAGATCTATGGACACACACGCCAAGGTCCCTTTGTTCCTCAGAGCTTCCTAGTGCTATGCCATTCATTGAATACTTCCTTGTCAAATTGCTCCTTCCAAAGTGTATCACCTCACACTTTTCAGGATTAAATTCTATGTCACTTATCTGCCCATTTGACCATCCCGTCTATATCTTCCTGTAGCCCAACACAGTTAACCTGACTGTTAACCACCCGGTCAATCTTTGTGCCATCCCAGGCTGAGCTGGACAGATTATTGATCTACACAGGAGGCAGGGGTTTATGTGGGGAGCAGGCAGGAAAATATGTTTTTTATTCATTTTATGGGATGTGGGCATCACTGGCTGGGCCAGTATTTATTGCCCATCCCTAATTCCCCTTGAAAGATGGTGGTGAGCTACCTTCTTGGAGGAACGGCAATATATTTCTAAGTCAGGATGGTGAGTGACTTGGAGGGGAACTTCCAGGTGGTGGTGTTCCCATCTATCTGCTGCCCTTGTCCTTCTAGATGGTAGTGGTCGTGGGTTTGGAAGGTGCTGTCCAAGGAGCCTTGGTGAATTCCTGAATTCACCTTGTAGATGGTACACACACTGCTGCTACTGTGCATCGGTGGTGCAGGGAGTTAATGTTTGTGGATGTGGTGCCAATCAAGGGGGCTGCTCTGTCCTGGACAGTGTCCAGCTCCTTCAGTGTTGTGGGAGCTGCACTCATCCAGGCAAGTGGGGAGTATTCCATCACACTCCTGACTTGTGCCTTGTAGATGGTGGACAGGCTTTGGGGAGTAAGTGGTGAGTTACTCACCACAGGATTCTTAGCCTCAGACCTGCTCTTGTAGCCACAGTATTTATATGGCTAGTCCAGTTCAGTTTCTGATCAATGGTAACCCCCCAGGATGTTGATAGTTGGGGATTCAGCGATGATAATGCCATTGAACATCAAGGAGCGATGGTTGGATTCTCTCTTGTTGGAGATGGTCTGGCCTGACACTTGTGTGGTGCGAATGTTATGTGCCACTTATCAGCCCAAGCCTGGATATTGTCCAGGTCTTGCTGCATTTGGACATGGACTGATTCAGTGTCTGAGGAGTCATGAATGATGCTAAACATTGTGCAAACATCAGTGAACATCCCCACTTCTGACCTTATGATGGAAGGAAGGTCATTGATGAAACAGCTGAAGTGGGTCAGGCCAAGGACACTACCCTGAGGAACTCCTGCAGTGATGGCCTGGAGCTGAGATGACTGACCTCCAACAACCACAACCATCTTCCTTTGTGCTGGGTATTACTCCAACCAGCAGAGTTTCCCCCCGATTCCCCTTTTGCTAGGGCTCCTTGATGTCACAGTTAGTCAAATGCTGCATTGCTGTCAAGGGCAGTCACTCTCACCTCAGGGGTTCAGCTCTTTATCCGTGTTTGAATCAAGGAGCTGAGTGGCCCTGGCAGAAACTAGGCATCAGTGAGCAGGTTATTTTTGTTTTATTCTTTCCTTCATAGGAGTCAACCACATTGCTGTCAGCCAGACCAGGTAGGAAATTAGTGAACCAGGTGGGTTTTTACGACCATCATTGTGTGGTCATTATCAGACTTTCAACTCAAGATTTTTGTTGAACTCAAATTTCAAAATGTGCCATGTTGGGATTCGAACCCAGGTCCCCAGAGTATTACTCTGGAATACTAGCCTGTGACAATACCACTATGCCACCTGGTGCCACCATAGTGCTGCTTAATAGCACTCTTGATGACCTCTTCCATCACTTTACTGATGATTGGGAGTAGGCTGATGGGTGGTAATTGGCCAGGTTGGATTTGTCCTGCTTTTTGTGTACCTGGGCAGCTATGTCCTTCAGGACCCAGCCAGCTTGGTATGTAGTGGTGCCACCAAGCCAGTCTTGGTGATGGACATTGAAGTCCCCCACCCAGAGCACATTCTGCACCTTTACCACCCTCACTGCTTTCTCCAAATGGTGTTCAACATGGAGCAGCGCTGATTCATTGGCTGATGTGGGGAGTGGTACATGATAATCAGCAGGGGGTTTCCTTGCCCATGTTTGACCTGATGCCGTGAGACTTCATGGGGTCTGGAATCGATGTTAAGGACACCCAGGGCAACTCCCTCCCGCCTGTATACCACTGTGTCAGCACCTCTGCTGGGTCTGTCCTGCCAGTGGGCCAGGACATACCCAGGGATGGAGATGGTGGTGCCTGGGACATTGTCTGTAAGGTATGATTCCGTGAGGATGAATATGTCAGGCTGTTGCTTGACTAGTCTGGGAGACAGCTCTCCCAATTTTGGCACAAGCCCCCAGAGGTTAGTAAGGACATTGCAGGGTCAACAGGGGTGAGTTTGCCGTTGATATGAAAACAATAGAAACATTGAAAATACAAGCAGGAGTAGTCCATTCAGCCCTTCAAGCCTGCCCCACCATTCATCATGATCATGGCTGATCATCCAACTCAATAGCTCCTGCTTTCTCCCCATATCCTTTGATCCCTTTTGCCCCAAGAGCTATATCTAATTTCTTGAAAACATACAATGTTTTGGTCTCAACTATTTTCTGTGGTAATGAATTCCACAGGCTCACCACTCTCTGGGTGAAGAAATTTCTCATCATCTCAGTCCTAAATGGTCTACCCCATATCCTCAGACTGTGACCCCATGCTCTGGACTCCCCCACCATCGGGAACATCCTTCCTGTATCTACCCTGTCTGGTCCTGTTAGAGTTTTATAGGTTCCTATGAGATTCCCCCCTCATTTTTCTGAACTCCAGCGAACATAATCCTAACTGACTCAATCTCTCCTCATATGTCAGTCCCACCATCCCGGGAATCAGTCTGGTAAACCTTCGCTGCACTCCCTCTATAGCAAGTACATCCTTCCTCATATAAGGAGACCAAAACTGCACACAATATTCCAGGTGTGGTCTCACCAAGGCCCTGTATAACTGCAGCAAGACATCCCTGCTCCTGTAATTGAATCCTCTGGCTATGAAGGCCAACATACCATTTGCCTTCTTTACCACCTGCTGCACCTGCATGCTTACCTTCAGCGACTGGTGTACAAGGACACCCAGGTCTTGTTGCACATTCCCCTCTCTCAATTTATAGCCACTTAGAAAATAATCTGCCTTCCTGTTTTTGCTACCAAACTGGATAACCTCACATTTATCCACATTATACTGCATCTGCCATGCATTTGCCCACTCACTCAGCTTGTACAAATCACGCTGAAGCATCTCTGCATCCTCCTCACAGCTCACCCTCCCACCCAGCTTTGTGTCATCTGCAAATTTAGAGATATTGCATTCAGTTCCCTCATCTAAATCATTAATATATATTGTGAATAGCTGGGGTCCCAGCACTGATCCCTGCGGTACCCCACTAGTCACTGCCTGCCATTCAGAAAAAGACCCGTTTATTCCTACTCTTTGTTTCCTGTCTGCCCAACAGTTTTCTATCCATCTCAATACACTACCCCCAATCCCATGCGCTTTAATGTTACACGCCAATCTCTTATGTGGGACTTTGTTGAAAGCCTCCTGAAAGTCCAAATAAACCACATCCACTGGCTTTGGTGCCTAGCTCAATGCCGAGTGATCCATCCAGTTTCATTCCTTTTAGGATTTTTAGCAGTTTCATACAACTGAGTGGCTTGCTAGGCCTTGCAGAGGGCATTTAAGAGTCAACCATGTTGCTGTGGGTCTGGAGTCACACATAGGCCAGACCAGGTAAGGGCATTAAAGAAAGCAGGAGGGTTTTTACGTCACTGGTTTTATTGCCATCATTACAACTACAATTCACCATCTGCTGTGGCAGGATTTGGACCTGGGGTTCCCAAAGCATTGACTGGGTCATTGGATTACTAGTCCAGTGACAATACCACTATCTCACTGTCTCCCCTGGGCACACTCAGATCAGCCATGATCTTACTCAATGACAGAAGAGTCTGGATGGGCCAAGTGGCCTGCTCCTACTCCTACTTCTCATATTCTTAGGCAGGAATGTTGCAAATTTTCATCAGCAGCAGCTTAATTTGCCACCACCTGTAAATTAACCAACTCAAACAGAAATGAATTGGCACCATTTAAATCTCTCACTTCAACAAGAAGGAACCAGGTACCTGACCCACCCAGGACAGAACTGAGAAATTGAGTAGGGAAATTGAAACAGACACCTTCAAAATCCGGAGTGGAGCCAAGCAAGGCTGTGCGATAGCCCCCATCCTATTTACAATCTACCAGACACTGGCTATTCACCTCATCAAAGACCAACTGCCCTCTGGTGTCAGTATTAAATACCATTTTGATGGAAAACATTAACCTCAGGTGCCTCCATACTAAAATTAAACTGACCACCATAGATATACAATGTACACTTTGTGAATGACAACAGCGTCATTGCCAACTCTGCACCAGACTTTCAAGCAACTCTCGATCTCTTCAGTTTTACATACATGAAACTCAGCCTATCCTTGAGTGTTGCCAAAGCAAATCGCATATCAACCCACACCTGGTCAGCCAAATATTCCACCTCCCATATATGTTGAAGGAGAGACTCTGGAATAAGCTGAGCACTCCCCATACCTTGGCTGCCACCTCTCTCAAAAGACCATGATTAATTAAGAGATCTAATTCCGGATCAGCTGTACCAGCTCAATCTTCTCCAACATAGTGCAGCGAGTGTCTGACATCAAAGACCACAGAAAGTCAACATAGTCCACGTGTACAGATCAGTTGTCATCATCACACTCCTGTACCGCAGTGAGGCCTGGATTATGTATCAGCGACACATCAGAGCGCTGGAGAAATTCCATCAGCAATGCCTCTCCCACATCCTCCGGATTCAATGAGAGGACCATCGACAGATAGCTAGTGTCCTTCTAGAAGCCAGCTCCACAACAGAATAAGGGTAATATAAGTCCCATGAGGCAGATTCTAGTCTTTCCATGCCCCACCTTTCCAGATCTTGCTGGAGAAGGGGAGACACTTACTTCATCAGCCCACTAACAGCATCATCATTCCCCAAAATGTCAGTTATACCTTTATGGAGATGCCAGTTTTAAATCAAGGAGGAAAGGAAACATCAGGAGAGAGCAAGCCTGTGCATTGTCTAGGGGCTCTCTATAAAGGCAACATTGCGAGTTGCACAAGCAGATCTCCAGGAAAAGATGATGTGGTGGAAAGGGGGGGGGGGAATGGGAAAAAACAGTAACAAATGAAATTGCTACAAAAAAGATCTGTTGGCAGTTCAATAAATAGGAAACTATTAATGTATGAAAAAGTACAAAGAGTCAATCAAAATTGAGTTATCTTCTAAAAAATCTGTAATATGGTTCTCAATTTCAATATGCATCCAGTTACTTTAATCTGGTTGAATATTCAATGTTCCTAAATCCCTTTGTATAATGATTAATCAATCATTGTTACACATTTAAATACTCATCAAATTACCTTGGATTAAAGTTTCACTTTGGAGGTAATTCTGAAGCCAGTTTTTATATAGATCTTTCGTGAGACTGCGTTTGGAGTGCTGTGCACAGTGTGATCTTCTTATCTAAGGAAGGGTATATTTGTCTTAGAGAGGGTACATTAAATGTTCACCAGATTGATTTCCGGGATGAGAAGCTGGGATGAGAGATGTTGGGATGAGAGGGTGGGAAGAGAGGGCTGGGAAGAGAGGGCTGGGATGAGAGAGGCTGGGATGAGAGGGCTGGAATGAGAGAGGCTGGAATAAGAGGGCTGGGATGAGAAAGGCTGGGATGAGAGAGGCTGGGAAGAGAGGGCTGGGATGAGAGAGTCTGGGATGAGAGTCTGGGAAGAGAGGGCTGGGATGAGAGAGTCTGGGATGAGAGAGGCTGGGATGAGAGAGGCTAGGATGAGAGAGGCTGGGATGAGAGAGGCTGGGATGAGAGGCTGGGATGAGAGACGCTGGGATGAGAGGCTGGGATGAGAGAGGCTGGGATGAGAGAGGCTGGGATGAGAGAGGCTGGGATGAGAGAGGCTGGGATGAGAGAGGCTGGGATGAGAGGCTGGGATGAGAGGCTGGGATGAGAGACGCTGGGATGAGAGAGGCTGGGCTGAGAGGCTGGGATGAGAGACGCTGGGATGAGAGAGGCTGGGATGAGAGAGGCTCGCCGATGTGGAGAGTTTGAGTAGAATGTTCTAATTCCAACTGGAGTTTAGAAGAATGAGAAGTGATCACATTGAAACATATACAACTCTCAGAGGGTTTGACAAGCTCGATGCTGAGAGGCAGATTCCCTTGGCTGGGAAGTCTGGAACAAGGGTTCATAGCTGCAGGATAGGAGTTTGGCCATTTTGGACTGTAAAGAAGAAACTGCTTGGCTCAGAGGATCATCTTTGGAACTGTCTACCCCGGGGAGCTGTGGATGATCAGTTAATGAGTTTATTCAAGACAGAGACCAATAGATTTTTGGGCATGAAGGGAATCAAGGGATGCGAGGATAGAGTAGGAATGTGAAGCTGATGTCATTCAGCCATGATCCTACTGGATGGTAGAGTAGGCTCAAGGGGATATAGTAGGCTCAAGGGGGTATGGCCATTTATGCTGCAATTTCTTCTCTTAAATTACACCCATTTTGACAAGTGTTTTCTTTTCTGACTTTCCACTCAAACTCATTTCCATATTGACCAATGTATGAACGGCAGCAAAACCAGCAGAATTGGGCAGCATTTTAAAAAGTAATTTTAAAAGAAACTGCTTAAAAATATTTCTTAACATGTTTAAGAGTGGCAGCTCGGTGTGATTTGATTAATACCAAAAAAAGACAACAATGGCATTTGCAACCTGTCAATCCATCTCCTGTGCATCACTCAATTTTAAATGATTGAAAGTGACTTTTCAAAATATACATAACTATTTTCTCGTTAGATTAGGGGACATCAGTAAATTTCTTCGTACATTTTTAGAGGTTTCATTGGAAACCTTTCAAAACATACCCAGTACCCTAAAGATCCAGCTGGATTATTGAAGTCTCCTTGATGGCCAGCGAACAAGTGCTCCTGAGAGAGGCTCCCTATGGTGACTAATTCATCCTGGGGGTGTGGCCAGTGTTGTTGGTGGCGCCTGGTTTTAACTCCTTATTTTAAAATTTAAAAAAAAATCACTGAAACTCTAGCGCTGTTCTCAATTTGTGCTTAAAATTCCGTGACAGTATCAGGGGAATTTAACTAAAAACAGTCCAGCCACAGAAATTTCCGGCTCTTATGTATAATTCTTAGGGCAGCTGAGATGAAAATAGCTTAGAACTGCCTCCCTAACTTTTCAATTAATTTACTGTATTACTAATTCACTCAACAAGAAATTGATTCCTGCTTAGTGCTACTGTACATGATTTTTTTTTAACATCGCTTTTAAGATGTTAAAAATTCGGCTTTACTCAGGCTAAATTATTTGTATTACTGTTTACATACGATCAAAATTATTTTCCCTGTTGAGGTTTACAGATAGTCCTCTTGTGTCACATGCGGGGTTGGAATCAGTCCAAAACTGGTCAAATCCCTGATCTCTATCACTCAACTTTTGTTTTACAATTCAATATCAGCACAATCTCACACTGGCACTAATTTGGATGCTTATCACTCTAACACGCAGATCCATAATCTTCCCATACTGACAAATGTATTTCTTATGACTTATTAGCCACTTGACCCAATCTTCAACAGCATCTTTCTCCAAATCAAATTGTTTGTGCATGGACAGTGTACGTACGTGCAGACTCACAGGCTCTGAGGAACTATTTGCCTTGATAACAAGGCTCCTGCTCCACATCTTAACATAAGATGACATCTGAGTCATGCCCAAGAATTCATTATTGGCCTAACCGAGTTTGGATTCAGACAAACCACTTAATCTAAATAATTATGTTTGTCTACCCCAAAGTGAGCTACACCATCTCAGTTTATATTGTCTGTTAATTCAGAGTGATTTAACTGCACAACTGGATATGCTAATTCCACAAACTGACATTTAGTATTATTCTGAAGAAAGGAGAAACTGGACTGATTAGATTGCTGTATAACGGACTAATCTGCAGGTGGAGATCCTATTATTCGTTATCTGTATTCTATTTATGTAATGCCACCATTTGACAGGTAACAGATACAGTTTGAAACCATGATCCATTCCTCTGATATTAAGTGTGAGAGGCCAAATGTCCAAATAAAGTGCACACCAGAACAGGGGTTACATTTCACCATGGAGATCACCAGACAATCTGAAGTTGGTCTGCGAATGCAAGTGCTTATTGTGTCCTTATTGTGGCACTGAAGGCAGTGAGAAAGTGCCAGCTTCAGATGGGCTGCAAATCTCAACAGGCGAGACTCCCGTTACCAGGATCTTGAACGCTGGGGAGGGGCTGACAGTGGCTACTTGAGAGGACCTAATACAGTCAGACTGCCCCCATAGAACTGAAGGGGGTTCCCTGCTGGTTGTCTGGCCAGTGGGCACAGCCCCTGTCAATCAATTAAATTCAGCCCAAAGAGTTAATTTTATTCATTCAAGAGATGTGGGCATCGTTGGCTAGCTCAGCATTTATTGCCCATCCCTAACTGCCCTTGAGAAGGTGGTGGTGAGCTGCCTTCTTGAACCGCTGCAGTCCGTGTGGTGTAGGTACACCCACAGTGCTGTTAGGGAGGGATATAGAAAGATTAAGTGCGTGGGCAAAAATTTGGAAGATGGGGTATTGTAGTAATTATGGTTTGGGGAAATGTAGGACTGTAGCTTTAAGAATAATCCTGTGTTTTAAGATCACATGGGTGGGCAGCTGAACTCTGCCGCCGAAACGGGCCCTGCCGCCATTTTAAGTGGGCGGGCCAATTAAGGCCCCGCCCAGCAGCCTGCCCGACAGGAAGTGCTATGCACCATGCACTTCCTGTGCGGGGGTGGGGAGGAGATTCCCCAGATGCAAGAGCGCTCTCCTTCATGCATGCACACGACAGAGCACACATCTCCCTGAGACTAGGTGCTGCCTCAGGGAGAGAGCTAAAAGTTTAATAAACCTAAAAAAATAGCAAAATAAAAAATGTATTAACATGTCCCCCTCATGTGACAATGTCACGAGATGGGACATGTTAATAAATATTACATAAAGTTTATTAAAGCTTTTAAAAACAGACATGAAACCTCATCCCGCCAGTGGATGAAGTTTGATGTATTATCTGAAGCTCGCTGGGGACTCCTGGCCTGCTCGCCAGCCTTAAGGTTGGACGGGCAGGGCCTGTAATTGGCTTAGTGATCCTGTCAATGGCCACAATTGGCCATTGACAGGTCGGCGGGCGGACAACTGATTTCACTGTCCACCCGGCTTCCTGAATATTTAAATGGGGTGGGATGATGTCGGGGGTTCCTCCCAATGTCATCCTGCATCATTTTACCATCAGCGAGCAGGCCCCACCCCCAAATTGTCAATGGGAAAATCCTGGCCATGGAGTTTGATGCACACGTGTAGTCGCTGCTGCTGTCTTGTAAATAAAATTAAATGTTTCCACTAAGAAAAGTTGTCTGAAGATCAACTCTTTAACAAGTTTAATGTGGGAAAATGTGGCCTTGTCCATTTTAGCAGGACAAGTAGAAAAGTGACATAGTATTTAACTGGAGAGAAACTGCAGAATGCTGTGTACAGAGGGATCTGGCTGCCTTCATATCAATCAGAAAAAAATAATATGCAGATGCAGCAATTAATTAGGAAGGCAACTGGAATTTTGTTTTTTATTGCAAGGGGAGCGGAGTATAAAAGTATGGAAGTCTTGTTACAACCATAGGGGTCATTGGTGAGACCACACCTAGAGTACTGTGTACAGTTTCAATCTCCTTATTTAAGGGGTGATATACTTGCATTGGAGGCAGTTCAGAGAAGATTCACTTGGTTGAATCATGTGTTGAAGGGTTGTCTTGTGAGAAAAGGTTGAGCAGGTTGGGCCTATACTCATTGGAGTTTTAAAGAATGAGAGGCGATTTTATTGAAATATATAGGATTCCGAGGGGTCTTGACAGGCTGGATGTTGGGAGGATATTTCCCCTCGTCAGAATAAGAGATCTTTCATTTAAGCTGGAAATGAGGAGGAATTTGTTCTCTCAGAAAGCTATTAATATCTGGAATTCTCTTCTCCCGAGAGCAGTGGAGGCTGGGTCATTGAATATATTTAAGGCTGAGTTAGACAGGTTTTTGATCTACAAAGGACTCAAGGGGGGCAGACAGAAAAGCTGAATTGAGACCATAATCAGGTTAGCAATGGTGGAGCAGACTTGAGGGGCCGAATGGCTTACTCCTGCTCCTATTTCTTAAGTTTTAAATGCTTTAAAAGTTTACTGTTGCTTACCTAACGCAATATATTTTAATTTAGTTTCCCAATCTACGCTAGCCAACCCGCCCTCATATCTATTGAGTTTGCTTTGTTCAGACTTAAGACCCAAGTTTCTGACTTAAGAAAGTAATTTTCAAACTGAGTGTAAAATCCCATCATATTGTGATCACTCTTCCACAGAAGTTCCTTTACTATAAAGCTGTTATGTAACCTTGTATTCCTGCACAATACTAGATCTTACATTGCCTTTCTCCTTGATGGTTCCTTGACATTCTGATCTAAAAACTATATTGAATGCATCCATGAACTCGTCCTCCACAGTAGTTTGCCCAGTCTCTGAGGGGTACCCTTGCTCCATTCACCTTTAATTTCCTGATTTACACTCTGAACAACAGTCCAATTGCTGGTAAGGGTGACTGGTAATAAACAACTCCCACCAATGTTTTCTGCCACATCCTGTTTCTCAGCTCCATCCAAAGGGATGCTACGGGCTGAATTTTACCCGTCTTTTCGGATGCACTGGGAGGCAGTGAGATGGAAAGACTGGGAAAGTGGCACAGAGGGCAAGTGGGTGAATGTGCCAGTTGTCTTCCTGCTGCCATGTCATTTTGCCAGTGGTGGGAAAGGTGGGAGGTGGCCTGCCCATAGCCCAGCTGAGCCACTTATGTGGCTAATTAATGGCCTCTTCTCACCTCCACTGTCATTTTACCGGCACTTGACAGCCCTCCATCATATGGCGAGACCACGAGACGAAACCTGGTGGCCTCCCAGCAGGTCAAGGGGTTGAGCGGGGGGGGGGAATCTCTTTTTCAGGCAATCTTTGGCCACAACAAGCACCACCCCACGCACGAACCCCCAACACCTCAGGCCAGGGTCTGCCTGACCAGCCTTGGCACCCCCATATGCCACATACCAGACTTTGAGGGCACCCAGCCATCGACGCGCCCTCATTCTCCGGCTGCAGCCCCAGCTGAGATGCTGCTGAAGCTGCTGAGCTGCTGGGCCTGGGCTGGAAGCTCTTGAGAATGTTTTCCAGAGGCTGCGTGTGACCTGTCCACTGTTGGCAAAGAGCCATTGCAGGAGCAAAATTTCTCTCAGTTGCCTCCTTAAATATTTGAATTGTCTTCCCGCCACTATGTGCATTATGTCAACAAGGCTCCCAACTCACCCCTGGGAAAGACGGAACGAGGTAGGAAAACATCGGAATACTAGCCCAAATTAATTTCTCTTCATGTTCCCAGCCTCCCCTACTTCCTAACCCCCCTCCGGCAGCCTGGGAAAACTCCTCCTGTGTTTTGTTTCTCGAACCCTCTCTTTTAAAATAATATCTGCCCCATGTATGTTTGCGCCATGCCACATGCCATTGTCGGAGGGGAGAGCACCCTCCTAGGTCACTGTTAGTGATCGCCCTTGCTTCTTCCTTAACCCCTTGCCACCTTGTGTCTAGCAGACCCTTTCGATTGGCCCAAATGAAACGAGGAAGTCACAAAGTGAGGAATTGCAGTTGTGATTCTGTGTCCCACCACAGCTTAGGGTCGCAGCTGATATAATAATTCAGCATCGCGCCGGATACAACTCATTCACCATCAGATAATTCCTGCAAATAGTGTCAAAGCTCACATTGTTCAAGTTGTATTCACTGTATGAATGTGCTAGGAAAAGAATTGTTTCATCTTCACCTTTATCATCTAAGGGTGATTCTTTTACAGATAAATTCAATTTTCTAAGTTTCACATAAAGCTTTTTGATAATAGAGTAATGTTAACAGTTTCCTTGAAACATTTCCAGCTCCGGATACATTAAAACACAGTGGGCAGAATTGCAGTAGCAGGCAGGGAAAAGGACGTTTTACCCATCAGCTGCAATGGTGGCTTTTTGCCTCATTAATTATGCAGCCACAGAAAACACTCCGTCTCGCTGGCGGGCAGACTCTGAGTCGCTCGCCACGCCGTTACCACACTGTTACCTCACTCCGGGTGCCATGTCTAATCTGCAGCCGCACACACAGTTCTCAATGCTGACAGCCCAGGACTGCTGCAGTCAAGACCATGGCCCTGAAAACCAGGAAGAGTTCAGTGGCCTGTCACTGGAATGTCTATTGGAGGCTCACTGTGATGTCCTCCACCCCTGCTCTGGCTGCAGGAGGTCCAACAATCACAGCACTCCAGCTTGGGAGGCAGGGCAGTGGTGGTCAGTGCCAATGCTGCACACAAGAGGTCGGCCATCCAATGCAGATAGAAGATGAATGATCTCATCCGTGCTGCCAGGGTAAGACAACCATCTCATCACTCTGAACTCTCACACTCCCAAGCCCATCACACATTCACTGACATCTCATTCACTGCCAGCTCAAGGGACATCACTACTCACTCTCTCACACACACACCCTCACATCTCCATCTGGCCTCATCTCCTCTGGAGACTGCCTCCTCAGCCCTCACCATCATGAGGCCATTGTCACTGTTCAATATGGGACCCCACACACACCCTGGGAGACACTCCTTCCCCAGCACAGCCCTCACCCTGCAGCCTCTTCCCTTGCCTGAGGCCACTTCTCCCCCTTCCCCAAGCAAGCCCTAGCCCTGCAGCCATTGAGAAGCCACCCCCCTGCCTTATGGCTGGTCTGGTAGGTAGACACCTGCCCATGACGCCCCCCCACCACCCCCAAAGTGATGTGGTGCTGCCTGTGAAGCCTGGCGCTGGTGACTGTGAGTGCTGCCTGAAGCAAGGGAGGCAAACACACCTCAAAGTCCTGAGTGAAGTGCAGCCCACCAGGTGCATGTTGCTTATGTACAGTTGTGAAATTGGTCAATGTAGAATCACGCCCGGATGATCCAGTGTGAGGGCGTGTTTCTGGCGGGTAAGGATTATAATGATATGCGGATATATTAAAATGAAGTTGCCGATGCCCAGCGGTGGGTCATCTGACCCATCATTGACAGGTGGATCGGACAATTACAAACTGGTTTACAATGTCATGAAGCTGATTTTTAGCCTTCCCACCATATTGTACACTCACCCCCGCCATGGTGCCCAACGCCAATGGGGACGGAAAATTCCGGCCAATATGTGGAACAAAATATTCACAGTATTCTCAGAACATACCTTCAGAGACACACAAATGTATTTCTACAACCTTTATTTAGCAGATAGATTATACTATAATTCACAGGAAGTTAATGGATGCTATGTAACACATTTATAAATTTGTATTTTTGACACAAGCTGTATGGGAGCTTGTAAGTTGACTAATTACTTGTTGTTCACTGAGTCGTTGTTGAATTCTGTTTTCTTTTATTTTCTTGGTGTTTTTTCAAAAGCGCAAAACTAAATAACACCTCTCGCTTGATTGCAGACAGGGAATTTAGCTATTAGAGTAGCCAAGGACTCAGTCACATGGACAGAATGCAATCGGTATACAAACTGTCAACCAAATACAGTTACAATATTGAGGATAGAGGATTGCCCACTTTTAATCTGTATGTTTAATTTTTTAGGTAAAATAGAGTAAAGAAGCAGGTCATGTCACCTGTTCCAAAATGCTGCTTGATAACCAGCACCAACAGATGCTGCTGTGTGAATAAGAGGCCGAACTTGCTGAAGATACGAAATTCTCACACGTGAGCAAAGGGGCTACGCTAACAAAGTCAGCTTCAGGCCTTTGGGCAGAGGAGCAAAGAGAGAGGGCAAAAAACAGGAGGTTCTGTGTGGTCAGTAGAGAGAAGCGGCTGTTTTGGCTTTGCGGACTACCACAGCCAGATGCCAGAGGGAGACAGTGTCTAGTCGAAGAGATGCATTCCGCAGCCATCTAACAATTCCGGAAGATTCATCTAGGCATGGCCAGGAGAAGAATCATCAGAACAGGCGTTACTTAAGGAACTCTCTGAAAACTGAGGAAAATACCTGAATACAGTCACTTAAAGTTGCTATTTGGTGCAACAGGTTATGGGAACCCTTTGGAAGCTGGGAGCAGCTGTGATTGTTCACTAAAAGGACTGTAATTCCGTGGGGAGTGTGGTAAATATAAAAGGGGAATGCTCCTCTCTGTATAAGCACAAGTTGTCTACGAGAAGAAAATAGTGTTTAGACCAGAGTGTATTTGGTCATTTATTGCAGTAAAAGATTTAAAATGTGAAATCTCATTGTGCTATTCTTTCAACTATCACCTGGAAGTCCAATTCTTTTTTTTAAATGCTTTTGGTCTCTATGGAGATGATAAGAATACCATGGGCTGAATTTTGTGTACCTCAGTGGTGGAACGGAGTCCGACCCAGGAGTACATGGATTGCAAACTCCCCTCCCCCTCTTTGAAATATGTTGGTTAATACGTGTAGCAACTAATTAACAGCCACCTGGTAGGGAGCTGGCTAAGAGCATTGAGAAATGGTGGGCAGTACATCCAATTGGCCATTGAAAGGTGCGATGTCCGGGGTCAGAGGGAGCAGAATTTAAATTCCTGTAAACTATTGCAGCAGCTAAGAGCTTGTTTCTAAATGTGAAGGGCTAATCTGTTGGTATGGAAGCATTCAGGACCTTTGTCAGGGAAGAAAGGACATTTGAATGCAGCTGATGCACTCCACTGATGAATAGCAAGTGTTTAGAGAGATATTTGAAACCAGGCCTTTAACTCTCTTTGTCTCTCAGACGGCCAAGAGAATGGAGCCAGGAGCTGGGAAGGACCCAAGACTGAGAAGACCCCCTGCGAGTCCTCCTCCAGGCTGTAAGTGATAGGCAGGAGCTCGTCATGCTGCTGATGGGATGGGAGATCTCCCAACCCGGCAACAGCAGCCTGGACAGAGTTGCATTCGAGGTAAGCATTGGAGGCTTGTCCAGTGAACCTGGCTGCAGCGCCGAGAAAGACTCAATGATGTCTGAGATCTGCAAGGGTGAATGTTTCACCATTCTGGTGGTGGACGTACATGGGAGGGTGTGAAGTGGGTCAATTATGGGATTATCTTGTGTGTTGCCCAAGTTTGGAAGGCAACATGATGCAGACATGTCACTCAGCATGGCAACGGGAATTATTAGGGGAGGGGGACTCCTACACCTGTTAGCTGGCAAAGTATGCTATCGACAGAGTGCACAAATGGCCACACATTTGAGGCCTGATTGTAGCACAGCATCATCATAACAACTTCCCTCTTTCATTGCAGAAGAAGAGGGTGCGCAATGCCGGGGAGAGGACTAATGTACTGAACTTGATAGTCCTGAGGGGGTGGTCCTGGAGTTGGCTAGCAACCAATGGAGCCAGGTCATAGATCGAGCCAAGACAGGAGGAAGGCCCCAGGGTGGTGAGATTTCAAGGGGGTATATCTAACATTCCAGCAAACACTTCGGAAGGGCCTGGAGAAAGGAGGGTGCTTGAAGCTATAGAAACTGGCAGGAACCCATTCATGGGTTGTGTCTTTGGAGGCTTATCAAATTCAGGCATGAAGATGCCTTTATGTTGAAGGAACTAGGCTCAGGCACTGATTCACATCTCCCAATAGCTCCAGTTTTTGCTATAAAGAAGATTGTCTCAGCAAACAAATTTCAAAGGATGAAATGCCACTAACTCTCCTTTTTGGTTTTCCCTACAGGTGTAACATCAGCATCTGGCGCGAAATGCCCCAAGGGGCTGACTTTAACCTGTGAGGAGGAAGAGGAAGCCTCAAAAGGTGCAGCATCACCTCCCTGCTCCATACCCAGCACCAGCACTGATACCCCATGAGGTGAGTATATGTGTAACTCAGCTGTAATTGATAGAAACACTGGTGAGACACATCACAAACACACAAACATTTGTCAAAGACTGAGATGGAGAAGGCCTCTGACAGTCAGGGTAGTGCTGGAGGTGACCTAGATGCTGAGTCCCAGTCTGATAACAAGCCCCTGGAGTCAACCACCAGGCAGCAGATGTGGAACATCCAGCGTGAGGTGCATGGGGATGTGGCAGAGGGGTTGCAGGTTCTGGAACAGACAGTAGAAGAGTCCATCCAGGCCATGAGCACTGCGATCACCCACTCTACAGAACACCTGGCTTCCTCCATTGACAGACTGCTGACAAATATGCAGCAGATCACAGATGCGATAGTAAGTATGCGTCCTGACCCGCTTTCTATCGCCTTGTCTCCAGACCCTCCTGTGGACCAGCTTACACTTCCTGCTGCTGCTCACCCTCCTCACCAGACTCGTCACCAGAGGATCAGCCTGCCTCCATCAGTTCCGCCTCTAACAGGGCTTTCCCTCTCTGGAGGGCCAGTTTGTGCAATGTACAGGAAATGACTACCATAAGGGACGCTCTGGCTGCTGTATATAGGAGAGCACCATCTGATTGATCCAGGCATCTGAAATCGCATCTTGAGTGTCCCAATGGTCTGCTCAATGATGGCCCTGGTCATAGCATGGACATCATTGCACTGCCACTCATGTTCCATCCATATAGATTCCTTACAGGGATCATCAGCCATCATTCTCAAGGGTATCTGAACATTTATTTACATCTGAACACAATCTGAACTTTTATTTATTTATTTCTGTTTATTAATGCCCCTGCCTGTCTAGTTTGTGTTTTTATGGCTACACGAGTGCAATCAATTGCTCCTTGTACCCATGGGAATTTGTACCCATGTCAGATTTACAGCACAAATGGTGTTGTGCTCAATGTTGATGAGAGAGCTTCCTTTCTACCCCCTTCACTGAGGAAATTCCCTGATGTAAATGCTGCGAAAGACAAAATTTGTAACAGTGCCTAAGCCGCAGCTTCAGAAGCAGATTCTGCTGCTATAGTCAGCAATCGCCGCCCCCTCCTCCCCCCCTTTTATATCCCCTTTCCCCATTCCCTGAAAAAAACCCAACTCACACCAGCTTCTCACGCCTTCTGGGCTGGGAAACGTTTTACTGCAGTCAACTGACTTCTAACCAAGCTTCATCGCTGGTTATAAAGGGCGGGTGGGCTGTCCATCACGGCACCTGCCTGCCTACCATTTTACAGCAGACCAGTGGGATGACTTTGGGTCCATGACCTGATGTCATGAGGTCACATCGGCGAGGCTTTGGCACTCCTGCCTCGTGAATGTAACATTCAGCCCTATATTAATGACAAAGTGGAGAATGTGGAAAAACAAGCTATGCAAATGTGGTTTAGCACAAAGATCCTGCTTGCATTCTATTTAACATCATGAGTGTGCGAAAACTACCTGGTTATTTTTGTGTATCTCCCTGACATTGCACAAGGTAAACTGGATGGTGTACTAATTTGTAAGGACATCAATGTTATACCATATGATGTACAATACATTACTCTAATGAGCTGAAATTCTACCTTTAACTTCCACAGGGCTCCACCAATTTAGAGTCATAGAGGCCTACAACACAGAAAAAGGCCCTTCGACCCATCAAGACTGTGCCAGTGAAACAAGTACCTAACTACTCTAATCCCATTTTCCAGCACTAGGCCCATAGCCCTGTATGTCATGGCATCACAAGTGCACATCCAAATACTTCTTAAATGTTATGAGGGTTTCTGCCTCTACCACCTTTTCAGGCAGTGAGTTCCAGATTCCCACCACCCTCTGGGTGAAAAAATTCTTCCTCACATCCCCTCTAAACCTCCTGCCCCTTACCTTAAATCTATGCCCCCTGGTTATAGATCACTCCACCAAGGTGAAAAGTTCCTTCCTGTCTACCCTATCTATGCCCCTCAATTTTATACACCTCAATCATGTTCCAGCATTACCTCCCTGTTGTCCACTGTTACAGTCCCTGTAGAGACTGATAACTTTTAGAAATAAATTCATATTCCCAGCAGCCAACTTAAAGGAATTGCACCACAAAATTTCAGGTTTTAAGACTTCTACTGTAATAAACAAACTAAAAAACATTGAGTAAACATATAAAACAAAAACAAAAATACCTGGAAAAACTCAGCAGGTCTGGCAGCATCTGGGGAGAGAAGCACAGTTAACATTTCAAGTGTGCATGACTCTTCAACAGAACTATAAACATATACTTCAGCTGGCAAAAAATACACTAAACTACAGAAAAGAGCCCCCGTGTAACATGTAAAACTATCGAAAATTTCCCTCCTTCGTTATTCCTTACTCTGGCCCCGAAAGTAACATAGAAACAAAGAAACTAGGAGCAGGAGTAGGCCATTCAGCCCTTCGAGCCTGCTCTGCCATCAATACGATCGTGGCTGATCCTCTATCTCAACGCCATATTCCTGCTTTCTCTCCTACCCCTTGTTGCCCCTAATATCCAAAAATTTATCAATTTCTATCTTGAATATACTCAGTGACTCAGCCTCCAGTCTTCTGTGGTAGAGAATTCCATAGGTAGACACTTCATTCTCCAGGAACCAGTCCAAAGTGATTCTCAGCCCATTTTGCTTTTTCCAGCTGGATAACTTCTACTCCCCGAACTGAATTACATGGTGTGGTCTACCCTGGAGCTCCCTCCCTCTAGCCAGCCAAAGCTAGGCAAATCTTCCAGTTTCATTTGAAACCTCTTCCACCTGAGCATGTGCTCCCACCACATTCTTGCAATGGTTGAGCATAGAAACTTGCTGTCTCTATTTCTCTGCTCTCTATCTCCCCCTCTCAGATTCTTCCAGCCCATTACCTGTCTGTGATGTTCATTGATATTTTTAGGAGAACCTTGTAATTCGATCCTATAATGGCTTCCTATGCACTCTACCCTTCTCAAAGCCCATCTCCATGACAACATGAGTCACATAGGCCATGTATCCAGGTGGAAATATGACTTCCAAACGCCTTCCTCGGGCATTGAGGGTTAACAGTCTATTTGCTGTCAGCACAGATGCTTTCGCCATTTTCTACAGAGCATGAACCTTGCATCTTCTTCCCAGTAAAACAGCCTGGGCCCCAGTTTAATTTTGTAATGACCATATTAACCAGGCTTGCTGTCAGCAGAATTCAGAACAGGTCACATGACCCCCTTCATTCTTCCTTTTTACCCTAAAATAAAGATACAATACCAAAGCATAACCATCTTATAAAACCTCATATTAATAGCACCACCATAAATTTGAAGCAATATGGTGGGTAACCTGGTAAAACAGCACAAAGACCTTTTACAAGCTTTCGAGATACCTGCACTTCACCAGTTCTACATCCCAGATTTTAATCACTTCACCATTGGCACCCATGCCTTTAACTGTAAAGACCTCAGGAGCTCCTTTTCTAATCCTCTGCTTTCTATCCTTCTATAAGCCTACCTCTTTGACCAAGCATCTGCCTTGGTATCTCTTTATTTGGCCAAGTGTCAAATTTATTTTGATAACACTCCTGTGAAGCACACTGGGACATTTTACCATGTTATAGGCACTATGTCAACACAAGTTGTTGAGATTCACCACCATAAAGTTTACTTGCTGCTCAGGCAATAGAGGATCAAGTCATGCAGAGCTTTTGGTCAGAGAGCTTTGCAAATTTCATTGCCAGCTTTAGGCAGGAGGGTGGAGATTTTTTTAAGTCAAAGACACCTACCATTTTAAGATTATTTCATTACTGTAAAAGTGTGTGATATATCTAATGCCAAGGTACCATTTTCATATTTCAATGTTTCTGTCATGGCATTAATCATAGTAAGTAGAATATGTACTTTTGAGAACACCAATTCTATAACATGTAATGCATAATATATTATTCTGCTAAGATGCTGCTATATCCATTTAAGGCAACAAAAATTTAAATGATGCAAAACAAACTCAGCTCCTGACCTCATTACAGCCTTGGTTTAAACAGGGACAAAAGAGCTGAACTCCCAAGGTGAGGTGAGAGTGACTGCCCTTGACATCAAGGCAGCATTTGACCGAGTGTGGCATCAAGGAGCCCTGGCAAAACTGGAGTCAATGGGAATCAGGGAGAAAACTCTCTGCTGGTTGGAGTCATACCTAGCACAATGGAGGATGGTTGTCGTTCTTAGAAGTCAATCATCTCAGCTCCAGGACATCACTACAGGAGTTCTTCAGGGTGGTGTCCTAGGCACAACCATCTTCAGCTGCTTCATCAATGACCTTCCTTCCATCATAAGGTCAGAAGTGGGGATGTTCGCTGATGATTGCACAATGTTCAGCACCATTCGCAACTCCTCAGATACTGAAGCAGCCCATGTCCAAATGCAGCAAGACCTGGACAATATCCAGGCTTGGGCTGACAAGTGACAAGTAACATTCGCCCCACACAAATGTCAGGCAATGACCATCTCCAACAAGAGAGAATCCAACTATCGTCCCTTGATGTTCAATGGCATTACCATCACTGAATCCCCCATTATCAACATTTTGGGGGGATACCATTGACCAGAAATTGAACTGGACTAGCCATATAAATACTGTGACTACAAGAGCAGGTCAGAGGCTCGGAATCCTGCGGTGAGTAACTCACCTCCTGACTCCTCAAAGCCTGTCCACCATCTACAAGGCACAAGTCAGGAGTGTGATGGAATACTCCCCACTTGCCTGGATGAGTGCAGCTCCCACAACACTCAAGAAGCTTGACACCGTCCAGGACAAAGCAGCTGCTTGATTGTTTGTGGATGTGGTGCCACTCACTCCCTCCACCACCAACGCACAGTAGCAGCAGTGTGTGTACCATCTACAAGATGCACTGCAGGAATTCACCAAGGCTCCTTCAACAGCACTTTCCAAACCCACGACCACTACCATCTAGAAGGACAAGGGCAGCAGATAGATGGGAACACCACCACCTGGAAGTTCCCCTCCAAGTAACTCATCATCCTGACTTGGAAATATAACGCCGTTCCTTCACTGTATCCGGGTCAAAAACCTGGAACTCCCTCCCTAACAGCACTGTGGGTGTACCTACACCACATGGACTGCAGCGGCTCAAGAAGGCAGTTCACCACCACCTTCTCAAGGGCAATTAGGGATGGGCAATAAATGCTGGGCCAGCCAGCGAAGCCCACGTCCCGTGAATGAAATTTTTTAAAAAACACAAACTCAGAGTTTAACTGTTACTTAGTTGAGGAACTTTGGAGATTCTGCAATGTTCTTTCTAATTTCTTGCTCTGGTTCTGAAAGTATTAGGATATTTTTCTCCTTAACTAAACGTTCGTTTGCATTTGTGCAATAACTGCTGTATGACAACCACTTTTCATATCACGTTAAAAATGCAAAAACAAATCATCCTTTGAACCTATTGGCCCAGATTATTTGGGGACTTGTGCCGTTATAACACAGGGACCCTTCAGCAAGCGGAAATTATGGGGTCGGTGACTTATGCTATTAATTATGCTAATTCCTATTTTCCTGACATTTCTGTGCCACTGTGGTGTTACCTCCACTGAAAACAGTCAGAATGTAACTATGGTCACTCCACCTGCATTAGAATCCCTGTCGATCACAATTTTCCCACATTTATGCAGCTTTTTGCATTGCCACTTAGACTCAGCAATGTTTTTTGAGGTGAGGTATCGGCCGTGAAACTGAAAAAAATCTTAAATCAGGAAGGGACAGCTTAAAATACATCGTAATCAGCAAACAGCATTGTCAAGTAGCAGTAAAATGTGCAAACGGCTGTCCAAAGTTAGTTTCCTGTATTATTTTTTTGGAAACGAGGTCAAACAATTGTGGAAAGAAACAAACCTGAAAATTGCAGAGTTTGAACCTGAAATGGCACCTGTTACATTTCATGTAGTTTCTTAGCCAAAAGTCACGGCCGAGTCTGTAACCGATTTTACTTTTGTTATTCTTGGAAAGAAGGTTAATGTCAAAAAACTGAAATATTTCCGTGTCAAAACAGACAGCACTGCTCACTCTGCTGTACCTCTGACTTCCCGTTCTCAGTTGGATTTGAAGGATAGCCTATTAACTAAATCCCACCGTGTATTTGCTTCAAATGACAGAAACCAGTAAAACTAAATGAGTAAAAATGTTTACTTCCTTCAGCCACGAGGAGATTTGCTTGTTTACTGCAGGCCTTTCGAGGCAGCGTTTTGTTCACATGCTCATTTTCTTTTTTTAGTTACTTTAGAATTGTATTTGAAATTGACAGGAAAGTGAGCAAAGCAGCCTTGCTAGCCAGTAAACACGACTATGGTTAAATGGCAATTGGCTGTATCCCTTCTGATTCTCTTTTCATTCACTGCAATGCTCACAGTGGTGAATTATAATGAAGTAGCAGCGAAATAAAGGCACAGGTTTTGTTTCAACAACGTCTCGCAATGTGCTCCATCCATCATACTTTTACCCTCAAACTTCAACCCAAAATTGGTTTCCCTGGAAGTTGATGCAGGTGCAAGCTGGTAAACAGCACGATGACCACAACAGAGCATCCTGAACCTTGGTGAACAATGGGACTAACAAGTTATCACCTTAACTGATGGGGTTTAAGATTCGAGCAAGAAGCAGGATTGGCAGAGAAGGGAATAGAGTAATTTAGAGTTAAATCAGGTACAGAAAGAAGTGAAAAGAGGAAAAGAAAGATTGGGTTAAGAGAAAGAGAGAAATAAAGGGCGGAAGAAGTGTGGTGACAGGGAGGTTCTGCAGCGCATTTCCCATTGGTCAGAGTGGTGGGAAATTGCACCTGATTCCACGCTTGGAAACTCATTAGTTACGCACAGGCGGGTATCTCTCCGAATCACTTGGCAGGTCGAGAGCTGATTCGTCTGCCCCACTGTTACCTATAACAGGGTCAAAGGACCAGGCACCAAATTTAAATGCCACCCGAACATGCACACTCTCTGTGGCCCACCTGTCTCAGGACCCAAAAGAAACCGGCTGCACCTGCTTCAGCCACGCCGTCCTCCAGCCTTGCTATGGGCAGTGTGAATGCACAGGGATGTCCTGTATCCCAGAGACAGCTCCAGAAAACTAACCAGCCTCACCTCTCTGGCCTGCAAGGCTATCACAGAGGATGTCAGAGCAGTTGGTAACTGCTGCCAAAATGCCATGCAGTGCAGGAAGAGAATGACTGATCTCATCCACTCTGCCAGGGTAAGTCATCCTGCAACTGCCCCCAAATATCAAACCCTCATCATGGCATCACGCACTCAAACGGCTACTCTAGAAACATAGAAACTAGGAGCAGGAGTAGGCCATTCAGCCCTTTGAGTCTGCTCTGCTATTCAATATGATCATGGCTGATCATCCAACTCAGTAGCCTGCTCCCGCTTTCTCCCCATACCCTTTTATCCCTTTCGCCCCAAGAGCTATATCTAACTCCTCCTTGAAAACATACAATGTTTTGGTCTCAACTACTTTCTGTGGTAGTGAATTCCACAGGCGCACCACTCTCTGGGTGAAGCAATTTCTCCACATCTCAGTCCTAATTGGTCTATCCCATATCCTCAGACTGTGACCCCATGTTCTGGACTCCCCCACCATCGGGAATATTTACTTGTCCCACCCCCCTCCCCCTTAAACCAGCTTATCTTTCACCTCTTTTCTATTTTTCTTCAATTCTGTTGAAGAGTCATTCAGACTCGAAACGTTAACTGTGTCCCTCTCCACAGATGCTGTCAGACCTGCTGAGTTTTTCCAGGTATTTTTATTTTTGTTTGTGATCGAGAACATCCTTCCTGCATCTACCCTGTCTAGTCCTGTTAGAATGTTATATGTTTCTATGAGATTCCCCCCTCATTCTTCTGAACTCCAGCGAATATAATCCTAACCGACTCAATTTCTCCTCATATGTCAGTCCCGCCATCCCAGGAATCAGTTGGGTAAACCTTTGCCGCACTCCCTCTATAGCAAGAACATCCTTCCTCAGATAAGGAGACCAAAACCTCACACAATATTCCAGGTGTGGTCTCTTCAGGGATCCCACACAACCATCGGAAGGGAACCACATATCACCACTGATTGAATTGTGGACACTTTCACATCACCACCATCTCACCTATCATGGTGTTCACACTCCACCCTCAGCCCCTTTCAGGGAGGGGAACACACACAGGAGACATGCATCTTTCCCAACCTCTGCTCCATCCCTTCTCATCACATTCCTTTCTCTTGTCTTCATCCAGGGCAAGTTTTCCCAGAACAGACGGGAAAGATTGCAGGCTGGGGGAGGGACAGCCGACATCATTGCCTTCATGGAATTCAAGGAGGAGGATGCTGCCGAGCTGGCTGGAAGGGACAGGGATAGCTACTGTGGGGAAGGGGGAGATCGGATTGTCTCAGTGACCCAGTGCTGATCACTCCTCCATTCATCAAATCCTGACACTCACAGTGAGTGCAATCTCGTAATCAGTCTGCTCATCAACTAAAGCTCTTCTCTCTCTTACAGGCACCAGCAGATCAAAGTCCGAGCCCCCAGACCACATCGGCTGAGCACAGTCCTCACCCACACCCTCCACCAGTGCAAAGACACACACCTCGGTGGGGCATAGCTCTCGATTAGGCTCGGGCTCACCTAGTAGAGAACACCTCACTGACACATTCCCGCAGCAGTCGGAGGCAGGGACAGCCCAGCTCTCTGGCACTCGAAGGGCTGCTGGAGACCAGCCAAACACTCAGTCTGAGTCAGGTGATGAGCCTCCGTGAGCAGCCGCTGACACAATATTGGAGATGCAACAACGGGCGCGGAACATCAGACAGTGATTCGACAGTGACTCAGAGGACTAAAGCAAACGGTGGAGGAGTCTGTCCTTGTTCTGTCTGATGTTGCAGCTCTGACATGCGAGCGCCTCGGGGTCACCATGAGAAAGCTGGTGACTACGATGGACACCTTGGTCCAGCAATATTTGCCAGATTGGTGCTCAGCCCTGGACTCCATGGCCATACACATTGCTGGGATCCATCAGTGGCGAGGCAAAAGGGCCTGCAGGGAAACGTGACCTCTCTCCAGGTGCCCCTTCTCCTCAAGGGGTCAGGATGGGGCCCCCAGTCAGTGATGCCCACATCCCATGAACAAATGAAAAAAACTCCCAGGGTACCTGGAACAAAAGAGCACGTTGTCCTTCTGATGATCACAGACCAGGTGAACGTTGATGGAATGAAATCCTTTACAGGTTGATACATATTCGGGACGGCTGCAATGTAGCTCTTAAAGCCACATGGGCACAGTCGACAGCACCCTGCACTCTTGAGAAGCCGGAGATAGTTGCAAAGCCATTGAATCTCGCAGCCTGGCTATCTTCATCAACAGAAAACCTCACATTGTGATGAGCCTTGCAGTAGAAGATGTCTGTGACTTCCTAAGTGCATCTATGTGTGGTGGACTGCGAGATGCTGCACAGATCCCGAGAGTCCCTGGAACGACTCACAGGCAAAGAAATTGAGTGCAATGGTTACCTTTAAAGCCACTGACAGGGGATAGCTTCTCATTCCAGGAGGCATTAAGTCCTCACAAAGAATGTGGCAGCTGTGATGTACCAAAGCTCTTGGGACAAACGCAGACATGCATGGCATTGTCTCTCACTCACCTACAGATAGGAGAGGCTTCTTCGATATACCCTAGGTCTGGCAATTTGCCTCCATGGTTTGGGTCTATCCTCCTGACCCGCTTGTTCTGGCTGTGGCTCCCCTTGACCCTGGACCTCAGGCGGGGCCTCCTCCTGAAGCTACGCTTGGAATCTCCTCCTCCATTGTATTAGAACCCACAAAAAGACTGCATTGAGCCCTGGATCCATAACTGTTTTATTCTTCTCTCGGAAATGAGAGATTGAACAGATAAGTGATTACCAGGTCAACATACTGAAGCAGGCAATCTATTGCCAATCGCAACTGGAATGGTCTACAGTGATTTCTGCCCTACTGGCCTCCTTGCTGATGCAGCCTTGTATCTGAAGCACTAGCATACACATTGAGGTGACCAAGCTGCCATTCCTGAGACTTAACATCTGAATTGCACAGAGGTTGGAGAAGATTTAAATAACATGCATGACCTAACCTAGCTGAGTGCTGCAATCTCTGATCTGACATAGTAATTAACTGTAAGTAGCTCACGATTAATGACTGGATCCTCTTTGGCCCATTATGAAGACCAATTCTGGAAAGCACATGACAGGCCTCCACTGATGGGATTCAGTGTACGCAGCACCTGTGCCTCCTTAACATTACTTGCATTCCCAAATTTCACATTCCTGTGTGTTGAAATGCAGTGACTGTGATGTTAAGCCTGAATATACCTGCTACTGCCTTGTTAAAGACATCGGCTTCTAATGGCTGTCTTCACAAGGATGTCTTCCTCCTATCTCCTCAATCAAACTCCAGTTTACTCTTGTGATACCAACAAGTTGGAGGACGCACCCAGAAAGGGCCCCTTAGTCCAGCAATGCGCCCCTCCCACACTGCCCCAGACACCTCCCATGCACCCCTCCCACACTGCCCGAGACACCTCCCATGCACCCCTCCCACACTGCCCGAGACACTTCCCATGCACCCCTCCCACACTGCCCGAGACACCTCCCATGCGCCCCTCCCACACTGCCCCAGAAACCTCCCATGCAGAATTGTTTCTACTTTTGATTTGTAACTGCACCATAAGTCCAATACAGCAAGATGGTGGTTCCCACTATTACTTCAAAACCAGCTTCAATGCTCCCTCTTTCACTGTCCACATCCCAGATACCTACCTGGAACCTCACGCTGTGCAGGTAGAGCTCCCTCCTGTGGTTCTCCAGCCTCCTCCAGTGATATTGGATCCCACTGTTCTTGTGATCGACATTCCCACCCTCCCCACTGAACCCATCACTACTGACAGCCCATTGGCCATGTGAACCTCTACCCTCCCCATCTAGAGGCGGTGTGCATGGTCACCTATAGAGTACAAACCCCCCACCCCCCCCAAAGGAAGCCTCACATGTCACCCTATCCAAATTTATTATCTGTTCCCCAAATACAGGCTCCCATGCCTCCCATAAACATGGCCATCCCATCTGCAGCCCAGTACAGACACAGACAAGCCGATAGACAGTGACTGTTAGAACACTCTGCACACCAAGCTGTGCATTATTCCTATTGAGCACACAGCCATTGCTCCTCCCTGGAGCTGGAGTACATCATCCTTGCCATGAATACTCCAGCATAGCTCACTGCGCCCATCACTGTCTCCACTCTATTGACTATTGACTGTGAGGCCCACAGAGCACCAGGATGGTCCCTACTCTCTGACTCCTGTCCACAGAGCACCAGGAAAGTCCCTACTCTCTGATTCCTGACTGCAAGCCCCAGACCAAGGAATTTGCCTTTCACAGAGTTCCCCATTGCTCTCATGACTGAAGACTACACTGTCTTCCTTCTCAATCACCCCCCCCAACTTATGAGTCTCCGTGCAACCCTTCACGTTTGAGCCACACTAACACACCCCCTATTTCCTATTTCAGAGTCTGTGTGCATTCCCTCCCATTCATACATGTGGTATCTCATTCACCCCCTTGTTTATCAGTGTTTCAGTTTTCCTTGTTGGACTCCAGTTTCTGACCCCTCAGTCTCCCCTCTGCCTTCCATTGTTCTGCCTTCCATCGTTCACCCTTCCCCAAACCACTTGCATAGCCTTCCTGTCCTTTTGCCCACCCGTTTGCTTGTTATCCTTAGCTCCCCCCCCAACCCCACCACCTAGACCCCTCTCCCCTCCCCCCCACCACCCCCACCCTCACCCTGGTTGAAATGCTAGTGTCTGTATGCTCAGCCTTGCCAAGCACCGCTATACAGTGGTCAATGGTGGCACCTACCTGGAACAGACCACCCCTACAGCCCCCCAACTCAGCGTAATACTGGTCTCTATCTGAACACCCTACAGATGCACCCATCGAGAGCAGACCAGCCCTACCCCCCAGCAGTATGGCATTGCGCTGGCAATGCACCGAGGCTGGCGCAGCGCTTTGGCAGATTGGCTGTGAATGTTGCATTCACCTTGAACTCTTGAGTGAAGTGAGGTCCAGCCTGTGCACATCACTCTTTTTCAGAAGAGACTCAGACAAAGTATGATTTTTGGCTGGTGTGACACAAGGTTGGAAAGCTGCACGTGATTCCAGCAAGAAGCTAGTTTAATGAGCTTTCATGAGATGGTCTTGTATGCAAATGGCGCTCACACCACAGCTCAGCAGGATACCCAAACCGCCATTAACCCACTCCATCAGCAGAATTGCAAGTGGTTTTTACACCAGCAGGTTTCTGATTTTGGGGCTCCCACTAGATTTCCCGCTCCCGCCCACCACAAAACTCACGGGCAGCCAGATGGGGAACATTTTGCACAAAGGGACAGAAAGGAAAAGTAATGAAAAAAAGTAATTTTTTTTTAAAATCTCCAACAACTATTTATTTACGACATAGCGTAGCAATGAAACTCTCTTGTTTAAATTGTTTCCTTTCTTGGTGTTGAGTAGCATTGCGGGAACATGAATCTTGTCATTAGCAAAGTGATTACATAGTAATTTTCCAGCCCTCACTTTTTACAGTGGACTGAATTGGCAATAATCGTCCAATATAACAATATCTTAAACTTCACAGGGAGGTTGAAGGTGAGCTGCCCCTTTCACGAGGAAGTGACAGAACAGCTCAACTTGTCCACAATTTACGATGATTTTTAGTACATTGATCATTTTGAGATGACTGTCTGTTCCTCTGCAATGATTGCTGGATAATTTATACATTAGAATCAGCATGAGTGATTAAACTTGCTGTAATTCTGGCAGCAAAATCTGTGAAGGAATAAGTTATCGATGGCAAGATTACTGCCCAACATGATGGAATTCACAATGCCTCAGGAAACTTTGGCCAACGTATGTCCATGGGATATATCCTAAAGAAACATATTCTGTGACATTAATCACTTGTGCGGAGACAGAACCACTCAGTTGAGTTATCTGGAAACTCACTGATTCACCACTGACCACACATTATCATTCATGTATCTCACCATCACCACTGGGACATGGTTTATACATTTGAACTCAATGTGCCTTAACATTGGCATCTTTCAATTTCCACCACTGGAGTCTGGCAAGCAAGCTCTGTTTACACACTGCTCAGTGAATTGGGTGATAACATCTTACAAGTTTTATCAGTAGGACACACTGAGTTTTAAAAATGTTTTGTAGCAGTCACTGACCACTTCCACTGGTTCTGGTCAATAATAATTGCTAACTGATGGTGAGTCAGCTAGCTAAAAGGCATTTATACCATATGAGTAATTCTGATTATGTTGTGATCCATGACGCAAAGCTTTACTCGCTTATTAATATAAGAGAACTCAGATGATCCAACTTTCCTAAACATTCCAGTGAATGTCATGTATAATAAGGCATTTCTGTTGATTTGCTGCACAAAGAGGAACTTTGGTTAGTGATATCTAAGGTGCATTTCATTTAGCTGAGTACATTAATATAGGACCTGGTGCCAGTATATCCTGAATCAGAGCACTAAACTGTCAGAAAAAAATCTCAATTTGAATCATTCAGATTCTTTTGACTTTTGGCATGTCCAATCTACAGAAGCAATATAAACACGTTATATTAAAAAAAACAGAACAAAAAGCATCACTATGAAATGGGTCCCGTGTTATAATTCAACGTTTTGCAAAACTAGAATATCAAAGTCTCGAAATAGTTACAAGAAATTTATTCAACATATATTTCCCTTGATGCCTCATATACCCACATAAGAAAGCCCAGCTTGGGTGAGGGCTCTCTGTAATGGGAATGAACACCAATAGTTCATTGAAACTTTAGATTCAGAGCTGATATGCATTGTACCAGATTGTTTGACAGTGGCATACTGTTCAATTTCATAGTGTTATCTCATGACTTAAGTATGAGGGAATAAATGGTCCATATTTAAGTGTTTGCTTTCCGATGCATGTTCAAACCAGATATAAAATAGTTGAGCATGATAATTATACATAACTGTTATGATTTAGTGTCTGTTGGAGATACTTTCACAGATACAGTGGTATCAGTTTCTCCCTCAAGCAGTCTAAATGTTTTACTTTCATGGAAATTAACTGACATGTTTACTGATATGACTAATGACCCAGAGATGTCTGTAAACCGGACTGGATATTTTGCAGTTGTTATTCTTTAACCTCTCAAAAGAGAGAGAAAGTTAACATGAGGAGAAACTTGCTCTGAATCATTGGCCAGGTTACTTCATAGTGGGGTGAAATGTTCAAACCAATAGCTATAATTGGAGTTATTTTGTTCAATAAATGCAGCTTGACTTCACATAATGATATGAAAATATAATGAATTCACAACATTATGCGGCTTTGACAGGTCATCAAAACCTATTGCAAACAGGATAATTTTTCTGTGCAGTCTCAACTTTTAATCATAACTCACTATCTCTCAAGCCCTGACCCCACCCCATCCCCACTGTCCCCACTCACAGCAGAGCCCACCAGCTTAAAATGACCCCTGCTGATTTCAAATGGACAGGGTTGTTGCAGGAGCACTGAGTGAAGCGATCTTTAAAAATGATCTTTCATTGTGTGCAGGACATACAGTTCAAACAATCTGTCCCAAACTTAAAGATACACTGGCATTGGAGGCAGTCCAGAGAAGATTCACTAGTTTGATTCAGGGGATTTTGTTATGAGGAGAGGTTGAGTAGGTTGGGCAAGTACATTTTGGAGTTTAGAAGAATGAGAGGCAACCTTATTGAAACATGTAAGATTCTTAGGGGGCTTGACAGGGTAGATGCTGAGAGGTTGTTTCCCCTTTTGGGAGAGTCTAGGACCAGAGGGCATAATCTTAGAGTAAGGGGTCATCAAATAAAACAGAGATGAGGAGGAATTTCTTCTCTCAGAGGGTAATCAATATGTGGAATTCTTTACCACAGAGGGCTGTAGAGGCTGGGTCATTAAGTATATCCAAGCCTGAGATAGACAGGTTTTTAATCAGTAAGGGGATCATGGGTTATGGGGAAAAGGCAGGAAAGTGGAGTTGAGGATTATCAGATCAGCCATGATCTCACTGAATGGCAGAGCAGACTCGATGGGCCGAATGGCCTACTTCTTCTCCTACATCTTATGGTCTTATGTATTAAAAGGCATCTGCACAGCTTCTCTCCTGTTAATTTAACCCCTTTAAATCAAGCCTTAGTTTAAAGGAATTTTTAAAACTATTTCCCATCTAGATGTTTTCTGTGGAAAAATGGACAAAAATATTCAGAAATGTGACAGTAACCAACCTGAAAATACTTCTAAGTCATGGATAAGCACAGGTACATCAAATGGAATTACACCCAAAGTACCAAGCGACCCTAATGACTGGACTTTGAACATCTTGTTCTATGACATTTCGATGCTTCACAATTTGAATCTGAACTTAGACATACACTCTACTCTCATAAATAGAAAGAAGAATAGAAAAGAAGAGGGCTAATTTTATAGCCCCGAAAATGAGTTTGGGGATTGCAAGGTGGGATTAACTCACACCGTTGCTTCTGATGTAGGTAACTTACCAACTTCTTGCTGCTTGTTAAGTGACATGAGTTCAGTGTGCACCCTGTGCTAGCTGCACTGTGAAGAGACTACAAGCGACAGAGAGGGGACCAAAATTGAGACGGGCTAACAACAGTTACAGTCAGCCTGCATCTCTGAAAGAGAAGGTGAACTGAGGCATTGGAACTCAGCCTGAGAGGAAACATGGAAAAAGACATAAAGATGGCACAACGTGGAACAGAACAGGCACCAAGATGTTCTGACTTTGCATTGGAACCCTTGGTTGAGGAGGCAGAGAGGGGGAGAGATGTCTTCTGTCTGTAGGAGGTCAGGAGGCCCAGACAAACTCTCAGGAGGCAATGGAGCCTGAGAGTCATGGTGATCAATTCCAGGCATCAGGCCACAAGGACCTTAATACCATCACACGAGAAGTTCAGTGATCTCACACACATGGCCAAGGTCAAATGCCATATCCTGCTACTGGCTTCGAACATACCTCAATGAACCACAACCCTACCACTCATCTACCAACAATTTTATTGTCTGGACTTGGAAATATATAGTCATTCCTTCATTGTTGTTTGATCAAAGTCCTGGAATTCCCTATCTAATAGCATCCAAATACCTTGATGGCATGTATGATTACCACCTCCTTCTTGATGCCAATTAGGGATGTGCAAGAAATGTTGCCCTTGTCAGCGCCCCCCACCCCCACCCCCACCCCCCCCATCCCATGACAAATCCATGTTGACTGTCTTTGATTCATCCATGCCATTCTAAATGACAATATATACTGTCCCTCAGAACTTTTTTCAATGATATTCCCACCACCAAGGTTAGGCTGGCTGGCATATAATCACTCAGTCTTTTCCTTTCTCCTTTTTTAAACAATGATACAGTGTTATCAGTCCTTTAGTCCAGCAGTACCACACCTGGAATCAGAGAGGATTGGAAATGATGCTCAGGGCCTGTGCTATTTCCTCCTTGGCTACTCTTGGCAGCCTGGGATACATCTCATCTGGGCCTGGGGATTTATCCACTCTCACAGATGTTAGGACCCTTAGTATTTCCTCTCTCACAATATTTATACCATCCAATATTTCACACTGCTCCAAGGTGACAATGTCTTCAACGTTCTCCTCTTCAATGAAGACAGATGTAAAGTTTTCATTCAAAACTAAGCCAACATCTTCCAGCTGCACACAGAGGTTTTTTTTTTGGTCTTTAATAGGAACTATTCTTTCCTTAGTTATCCTCCTGCTCTTTATATGTTTATAAAATATCTTTGGGTTTTCCTCAATTTTATTTGCCAACGTTGTTCATGCCCTTTCCTTGCTTTCCTAAATTTCTTTTTAATTTTATCCCGTATTCTCTATACTCCTCAAGGCAGTATACAGTACTGAGTGCTCAATATCTGTTAGAAGCTCCCTAAAGTTACCTTATTCTGCTCTGTATGTTCTTTGACATCCAGGGATATCTAGATTTGGGATTCCCACCCGTTTTCTTTGTGGGAATATACTTCTTCAGGATCATTTCAATCTTCTCGTTGAGTACCTCCCACTGCTCTGACACTGATTTACCTTCAAGCAGCTATTTCCAACCCCACTCTTACCAAATCACATATCGGTTTAGTAAAACTGGCCTTTCCCCAAGTTAACACTTTTACTCTTGGAGCTCATCACCCTCCCCCATTGCAAGGGTCCACCAGCAGCCAACGCACCTACAAGAAAGATGTCCCACAGCCATAAAGCTGTGCAGGATAGCTAGACAGGCAGAGGGTCCGACTACCACCCCTCAGTGAGAGAATGTCCTGCGCTCAAGGGCTGCCAGCCAATCTGATTGGCCGGCAGTTCTAGAAGACCAGCAGCACCAGAACTGAGTAGTGGGCACTGTTACGATTGCAAGAAGACCCACGGAGAATGTCGATGGATCCCAAAGCCTGATAAATCCCAAGTTTTTAGGGTGAAGAGGGATTGGTCAGCCAAGGGAGGGGAAGACAAGGGGGATGGGGCATGGGGTTTGTAGGGCAGGTAGGAAGGAACAAAATGAGGACGTAACATCTAGGGGGTGGGGGATAATATCTTTACATGCCCCCTCCCCCTGTCAAATACATGACCAGCAGGGAGCCGTGAAATCCAGCCCATGGTTTTCCTTTGCCCTTTTCTGTAACCATTATAAATCTAACTGAATTATGATCGCTATCACTAAAATGCTCTGCCACTGATAACCCTTCCACCTGTCCAGCTTCATTTCCTACAATTAAACCCCGAACTGCCCCTTCTCTTTTTGGATTTGCTACGTATTAGGTTAAAAAAAAGTTCTCCCGGATTCATTTTAAGAATTCTGTGCCCTCTATACTTTTCACATTGAATCTACCCCACTTAATACTTGGGTGGTTGAAATTCTTCCTATTACTGCCCTATTGTTACTGAACTTCTCAGAAGGGTCATGAGGACTCGAAACGTCAACTGTGCTCTTCTCCACCGATGCTGCCAGACCTGCTGAGTTTTTCCAGGTATTTCTGTTTCTGGTTTTGCTTCCATATTTGCTCTTCTATCTCCCTCTGACTGTTTAGGGGTCTGGTGTTCACTGCCAGCAGTGTGGTTCCCCCTTTCTTGTCCCGCAGTCCAACGCATATTGCTTCATTTGATGCTCCTTCTAGCATATTATCCCTCCCCATGTTTCTTTAACTAATATTACATCCCATCCTATTACTTTTTATCCCCTCCCTAGCTCATTTGAAACTTGTAACCAGGAAGGTTGCACTGTTCTTTTCCAATGACCCTATTCCTGCCCTTTTTAAGCTGCATTTCGGTAATCGCTATAAGACATATGGATATCTAAGCGCTGATCCGTGCAGCTCATCTGCTTCAGTCACTAAACTCCAGGGGCAGAACACTGCCCTTGTCGAGCAGGCTCGGTGGGACCAGGTGGGGATAGGTGGGGACTGTGGAGGGTGTGCAGGGCTGTCAAGAGTAGGCGGGGCTGTCGGGGTGGGCGGGGCTGTCGGGGGTGGGCGGGGCGGGGCTGTCGGGGTGGGCGGTGCTGTCGGGGGTGGGCGGTGCTGTCGAGGGTGGGTGGGGCTGTCGAGGGTGGGCAGGGCTGTCAAGAGTAGGCGGGGCTGTCGGGGTGGGCGGGGCTGTCGGGGTGGGCGGGGCGGGGCTGTCGGGGGTGGGCGGGACAGTTGGGGTGGGCGGGGCTGTTGGGGTGGGCGGGGCGGGGCTGTCGGGGTGGGCGGGGCGGGGCTGTCGGGGTGGGCGGGGCGGGGCTGTCGGGGTGGGCGGGGCTGTCGGGGTGGGTGGGGCTGTGGGGGTGGGCGGGGCGGGGCTGTCAGGATTGGGCGGTGCTGTTGGGGGTGGGCGTGGCTGTCGGGGGTGGGCGGGGCTGTGGGGGTGGGCGGGGCTGTCAGGATTGGGCGGGGCTGTTGGGGGTGGGCGTGGCTGTCGGGGGTGGGCGGTGCTGTGGGGGTGGGCGGGGCTGTGGGGGTGGGCGGGGCTGTCGGGGGTGGGCGGGGCTGTGGGGGGTGGACGTGGGTATGAGGTCAGGAAGCCGAATGCCGCCCGTCAATGAGGTCAGAAGGTGATTGAGGGTGTGTCGGGCCAGTTACGTCCCTCCCAGAGCAATGGCGCAGGGCAGTGCAGAGAGCTGCCTGTGTGGGGAGGAGGGTGAGAACTTCCTCAGGGAGATGAAGCCTTTTCAAAAAAACAGGAAATAAATAATGTAATAAAACATGTCCCCTCCAGTGTCACATGTGCAGGAACATGTTCTTAATTACATTTCCAAACTTTCATTTATATTTTTATTTGCTTTAGGAAATCACATCCTGTCCGTGGATGAGGTTTCCTAAAAAATGCAAAGGCCGCTTGGGCTTTTCACCGCCCGCCGACCGTTAGCTCGGACAGGAAGTGAATTGTCTCTGTCAATAACATTGTTAATGGCCTTAACCAGCCTTTTAATTGTCAGCGGTAGCACTGCCCATCCCCACACTGCCCATCCCCGCTGCCAATTCCCACTGCCCATCCCCACACTGCCCATCCCCGCACTGCCCATTCCCACTGCCCATCCCCGCACTGCCCATTCCCACTGCCCATCCCCGCACTGCCCATCCCTGCTGCCCATTCCCACTGCCCATTCCCACTGCCCATTCCCGCACTGCCCATCCCCGCACTGCCCATCCCCGCACTGCCCATCCCCGCACTGCCCATTCCCGCACTGCCCATTCCCGCACTGCCCATCCCCGCATTGCCCATTCCCGCTGCCCATTCCCGCTGCCCATTCCCGCTGCCCATCCCCGCACTGCCCATCCCCGCACTGCCCATTCCCGCTGCCCATCCCCGCACTGCCCTTCCCCGCACTGCCCATTCCTGCACTGCCCATTCCCACTGCCCATCCCCGCACTGCCCATTCCCGCAATGCCCATTCCCGCACTGCCCATCCCCGCACTGCCCATCCCCGCACTGCCCATCCCCGCACTGCCCATTCCCGCACTGCCCATTCCCGCACTGCCCATCCCCGCATTGCCCATTCCCGCTGCCCATTCCCGCTGCCCATTCCCGCTGCCCATCCCCGCACTGCCCATTCCCGCACTGCCCATCCCCGCACTGCCCATTCCCGCTGCCCATCCCCGCACTGCCCTTCCCCGCACTGCCCATTCCTGCACTGCCCATTCCCACTGCCCATCCCCGCACTGCCCATTCCCGCAATGCCCATTCCCGCACTGCCCATCCCCGCACTGCCCATTCCCGCTGCCCATCCCCGCACTGCCCATCCCCGCACTGCCCATTCCCGCACTGCCCATTCCCACTGCCCATCCCCGCACTGCCCATTCCCGCAATGCCCATCCCCGCACTGCCCATTCCCGCACTGCCCATTCCCTCATGCCCATCCCCGCACTGCCCATCCCCGCAATGCCCATCCCCGCACTGCCCATTCCCACACTGCCCATTCCCACTGCCCATTCCCACACTGCCCATTCCCACTGCCCATCCCCGCACTGCCTATTCCCACACTGCCCATCCCCGCACTGCCTATTCCCACACTGCCTATTCCCACACTGCCCATCCCCGCACTGCCCATTCCCGCACTGCCCATCCCCGCACTGCCCATCCCCGCACTGCCCATTCCCACTGCCCATCCCCGCACTGCCCATCCCCGCACTGCCCATCCCCGCACTGCCTATTCCCACACTGCCCATCCCCGCACTGCCTATTCCCGCACTGCCCATCCCCGCACTGCCCATCCCCGCACTGCCCATTCCCGCACTGCCCATTCCCACTGCCCATCCCCGCACTGCCCATCCCCGCAATGCCCATCCCCGCACTGCCCATTCCCGCACTGCCCATTCCCTCATGCCCATCCCCGCACTGCCCATCCCCGCAATGCCCATCCCCGCACTGCCCATTCCCGCTGCCCATTCCCACTGCCCATTCCCACACTGCCCATTCCCACTGCCCATCCCCGCACTGCCTATTCCCACACTGCCCATCCCCGCACTGCCTATTCCCACACTGCCCATCCCCGCACTGCCCATTCCCGCACTGCCCATCCCCGCACTGCCCATCCCCGCACTGCCCATTCCCACTGCCCATCCCCGCACTGCCCATCCCCGCACTGCCCATCCCCGCACTGCCTATTCCCACACTGCCCATCCCCGCAATGCCCATCCCCGCACTGCCCATTCCCGCTGCCCATTCCCACTGCCCATTCCCACACTGCCCATTCCCACTGCCCATCCCCGCACTGCCTATTCCCACACTGCCCATCCCCGCACTGCCTATTCCCACACTGCCCATCCCCGCACTGCCCATTCCCGCACTGCCCATCCCCGCACTGCCCATCCCCGCACTGCCCATTCCCACTGCCCATCCCCGCACTGCCCATCCCCGCACTGCCCATCCCCGCACTGCCTATTCCCACACTGCCCATCCCCGCACTGCCTATTCCCGCACTGCCCATCCCCGCACTGCCCATTCCCGCACTGCCCATTCCCGCACTGCCCATTCCCGCACTGCCCATTCCCACACTGCCCATTCCCGCACTGCCCATTCCCGCACTGCCCATTCCCACACTGCCCATTCCCGCTGCCCATCCCCGCACTGCCTATTCCCGCACTGCCCATTCCCGCACTGCCCATTCCCACTGCCCATTCCCACTGCCCATTCCCCCGCTGCCCATTCCCCCGCTGCCCATTCCCCCGCTGCCCATCCCCGCACTGCCCATCCCCGCACTGCCCATCCCCGCACTGCCCATTCCCTCTGCCCATTCTCCTGCTGCCCATTCTCCTGCTGCCCATCCCCGCACTGCCTATTCCCACACTGCCCATCCCCGCACTGCCCATCCCCGCACTGCCCATCCCCGCACTGCCCATTCCCGCACTGCCCATTCCCACACTGCCCATTCCCACACTGCCCATTCCCACACTGCCCATTCCCACACTGCCCATTCCCGCTGCCCATTCCCCCGCTGCCCATTCCCCCGCTGCCCATTCTCCCGCTGCCCATCCCCGCACTGCCCATCCCCGCACTGCCCATTCCCACTGCCCATTCCCGCACTGCCCATTCTCCTGCTGCCCAGCCCCGCACTGCCCATCCCCTCATGCCTATCCCCGCACTGCCCATTCTCCCGCTGCCCATCCCCACATGCACCCACCGATAAATATCAGACAACCGTGTGTTGACACTGGGGGCTCTTGCCCCATTTTACACTCAAGCAGGTTGGGCAACCACCCACCAAGCTGAAAATGTTGCCCCAGGTACTGAATCCTGTGTCATTAATCACTGAACCACTCCCTTATTGTCTATTTTCTAGCCTTTGATTTCTCTGACTTCCAAACTCACTTGCCTTCCATTTCCAGCTTTGCTTCTCCCCTTCCTGTATCTATGATCAGGTTACCAACCCCCTGCCAAGCTTGTTTAAACCCTCCCTGGCTGTGCTAGCAATCGTTCTTGCTATGATTTTGGTCCTGACTCTGTTGTGGGGCCACCCATCAGGCAAGGGTAAGTCCCACCTCCCCAGAACAGGTCTTAATGTCCTGTGTGGGAATCTAATGTCCTCCCTGCTGTGCCATCTATCCAGCCACACATTACCTGCCTATATATTCATATCTGCCTATCTCTGTCCTGCCCAGAGAGTGACATTGGAGTAATCCAGAGATTACTAGCTTTGAGGTCCTTTTTTTAAAAGTTTCCTAGCTCCTTAAAATCTGCCTGTAGGACCTCATCCCTCTTTCTACCTTTCTACTGGTACCAATAAAGACCATGACCTCTGACTCTTCATCCTCCCTACTCAGAATATTCTGCAGGCGTTCAGTGACATCCTTGATCCTGGCACCAATGTGAAATATACGAACCTGGAAATGCCTGGCTATTTCCCTTAACCATTGAATCCCTTATCACTACTGTTTTTCTATATTTCCTCCTCCTAGCCAGTGAGGGGGCCCAGGTCTTGGCTCTGGTTGTATGTCCCAGAGGAACCATCACCTTCAGCAGTACTGAACTCAGTAATTCAGAAATGAACACTGGCTGGGGAGGGAGATGCACTCAAGGAAATGCTGCACTACCTGCCTGGTCTTTCTTGTCTGTTTGGACGCCATTCATTCCCTCTCCGCCTGCGCACTCTTCTAGAAACAACCATCCCTGTATCTCTCAGCCTCGTGGATGCACCGCAGTCACTCCAGCTCCAAAGCCAGGAGTGTCGAGCTCCTCCAGCTGACAATATGGGTCAGTAGGACAGCAAGACTAGGAGCAACCCCCCCGCCCAACCCCATTCCTATCCCCTTGGGTTAAGGGAAGACAGTTGGAACTTGTTTTGTGTTACCTCGGGGGCTGTGAATAAAACATGGAAGCAAATTCCTCAGGGATGGTCTCCCTCGCCTAAGGGGTCCCTGGTTATCCACGGAAATGTGCCAAATTCAGACCTGCTCTTACCAAGTCTACTTTGCACACTGCAAGTTTCACATTCTCAGGCTACCAAAATCTGACGAGAGTGCAGGCAGCTCCTGATTTAAACGCGCCTACGCCAAACATGCCCCACCTCCATTCCTGCCCTGGCGAAAATTACACGTGCTGTGTTCGTGAGCGGGACTTCATGATTTTCCAGCAGTTCTGATATTTGTCTCGTCATATACCTGACCTGCTGAACAAGGGGAGGGCACTGGATTCAGTTGTCAAGAGGGAAATGGAGGAGTGGGTGTCTTGCGTCTGATCTGTGGTCCATATGTGACTGTGTGCTCTCAAGTATCCAACTTGAGTTAAATATGCATCAGTTCTCATGGGACTTTAGCATAGGTTTGCACTGAACTCAGTAATTAGAATAACCTTTGACCCCACTGAGAGTGAAATTCAATGCTTGAATCTGAAGGGAAGTTAGATTTCGATCAAAGCTGACAGAACACTGGACAAAAATCCTTCACTCAGATCCCATTTCTCTGCATCAAATACAGCATACATCAACTGACCAATCAATAAAAATCACATTTCAATTCAGTATTTTGTTATCACAGCAATCTATCAGATTCCTATTAAACAGGATTGGAACGACTTTGTGTACATGATTATATTTGACTGTAATAGGAATTTCTGGGAGTAATTGCAAGGCAGTAATACAATTGTGGGCTTAAGGTAATGTCACAAACCACAAGACCAGAACTAGAGAAGTTATTAAGTTATCTGAATCTCAAGATTAGATTAAAACCTGAAATCATTCTTTTGGTATCTGTTATTTTTTTCTAATAAACAGGTTTAATTTAATTTGGACATTTATTCAGCTTAGATGTGTAGGTGTATTCCATCTCACTGCAGCATGATGATTCCCACTGGAAAGCTTCTGTTGAATGATTACTGAGGAAGAATTTCACTATTATTTAATGGTATGTCTGGCATATGTTATAAACTGAATTTAGTGTCTGTCATTAAAATCTTCAACAACAACTTGCATCCCTTTCACTCTTTTAAACAGGTTCAAAGTACTCAGAAATTTTAATCGTGTCTCAGCAGGTGATATTAAAGAGGGCTGACTAAATTCTTGATTAAGAAGGATTTTTAGGGTTGGTCCTTATAGGAAGGTGGAGAGGTGGGGAAGCTTAGAAAGGGAATTCCAAAGTATGGGCCTAAGCGACTGAATGGTGGGACATAAGGATTTTGAGATGCACAGAAGGTCAGAGTTGGAAGGATGCAGGGTTCTCAGGGGGCTTGTACTGCTGGAGAAGGTTGTAGAGAAAGGGTGAGGTGAGACCACGAAGGGATTTGAATATGTGGATAGGTATTTTAAATTTGAGGCATTGGGGGATAAGTCAGAGAGGATAGAGGTGATGGCTGATTGGGAGTCGATGCAGAATAAGATTATAGGCATCAGGGGTTAGGATGAGCTCAAGTTTATGAAAGGTGGAGTTTGGGAGGCTAGCCAGGAGTGTGGTAAAATAGTTACATTTGGGGACCACAAAAGTACAGATGAGAGTTTGAGCAGCTGATGGGCTGAGGCATGAGTGATCTTACAGAGGTGAAAATGACAGTCTTTTTATGGAGAAAACTTAGAAGTGAAGTTTGGGAACTGTCTGGTTCAACCTGTGATACTGGCTGAGGAAGGGAGTGCTGCAGACAGACCCATCCAACACCCCTCGGAAATAGATGGTGGGCGGAAGAGTTTGAGGCCAAGCTGCAGTCACTGCTGAGAGATCGCAGCAAAGGTTTCAGCAGAAGAGACAGGCTGAAGGCTGGGCCCTCTCCCTCTCTCTCTTATGAAAGAAGTGTATGTCCTGGTTCAGAAGCCAACTCCACCAGAAATCTACCAGCGAACCGAGATCCCATAATAATTAAAACATCTTCTACATGTGACTGCGTCCATGAAACCAGCTAACCCAAATCGGCTGTAATGTTTAAAGATCTACACCTCCAGGACAATTAAAGAACACTTAATCAAGTAGTTTCAAACTTATTTTATTGAACTCTGACTTCCCTGGTTTCTGAAACTTGTGCCTGTGTGTGCGTGTATGATTGTGTGTGTGTGATGTGTGTGTGTGATTGGGTGTGTGTGATTGGGTGTGTGTATGTGATTGGGTGTGTGTGATTGGGTGTGTGTGATTGGGTGTGTGTGATTGGGCGTGTGTGATTGGGCGTGTGTGATTGGGCGTGTGTGATTGGGTGGATGTGATTGGGTGGGTGTGATTGGGTGGGTGTGATTGGGTGGGTGTGATTGGGTGGGTGGGTGTGTGTGATTGGGTGTGTGTGATTGTGTGTGTGTGTGTGATTGTGTGTGTGTGTGATGGTATGTGAGTGTGTTGGTGTGTGAGTGTGATGGTGTGTGAGTGTGATGGGGTGTGTGTGTGATGGGGTGTGTGTGTGATGGGGTGTGTGTGATGGTATGTGTGATGGTGTGTGTGTGTGATGGTGTTTGTTGGTGTATGTGTTGGTGTGTGTGCGATTGTGTGTGTGTGATTGTGTGTGTGTGATTGTGTGTGTGTGAGTGTGTGTGTGTGATTCTGTGTGTGTGAGTGTGTGTGATGTGTGTAATGTGTGTATGATGTGTGTGAGTATGTGTGTATGATGTGTGTGTGTGCGTATGATGTGTGTGTGTGTGCGTATGATGTGTGTGAGTGTGTGCATATGATTGTGTGTGTGTGCGTATGATTGTGTGTGCGTATGATTGTGTGTGTGTGTGCATATGATTGTGTGTGTGCGTGCGTATGATTGTGTGTGTGTGTGTATGATTGTGTGTGAGTGTGTGCGTATGATTGTGTGAGTGTGTGCGTACGATTGTGTGAGTGTGTGCGTATGATTGTGTGTGAGTGTGTGCGTATGATTGTGTGAGTGTGTGCGTATGATTGTGTGTGAGTGTGTGCGTATGATTGTGTGTGTATGTGTGTGTGATGTGTGTGTGATGTGTGTGTGGTTGTGTGTGTGTGTGTGATGTGTGTGTGATGTGTGTGTGGTTGTGTGTGTGTGTGATGTGTGTGTGATTGTGTGTGTGTGTGTGATGTGGGTGTGTGTGATGTGGGTGTGCGTGATTGGGTGTGTGTGATTGGGTGTGTGATGGTGTGTGTGTGTGATGGTGTGTATGTGTGATGGTATGTGTGTGTGATGGTATGTGTGTGTGATGGTGTGTGTGATGGTGTGTGTGTGTGATGTGTGTGTGTTGGTGTGTGTGTTGGTGTGTGTGTGATTGTGTGTGTGTGATTGTGTGTGTGTGATTGTGTGCGTGTGATTGTGTGTGTGTGTGTGTATGTGTGAGTGTGTATGTGTGAGTGTGTATGTGTGAGTGTGTATGTGTGAGTGTGTGTGATGTGTGTAATGTGTGTAATGTGTGTAATGTGTGTATGATGTGTGTGAGTGTGTGCGTATGATTGTGTGTGTGTGTGTGTGTGTGCGTATGATTGTGTGTGAGTGTGTGAGTATGATTGTGTGTGAGTGTGTGAGTATGATTGTGTGTGAGTGTGTGCGTATGATTGTGTGTGAGTGTGTGTGTATGATTGTGTGTGTGCGTGCATATGATTGTGTGTGTGTGTGTATGATTGTGTGTGTGCGTATGATTGTGTGTGTGATTGTGTGTGTGTGTGATTGTGTGATTGTGTGTGTGTATGATTGTGTGTGTGTATGATTGTGTGTATGATTGTGTGTGTGTGTATGATTGTGTGTATGATTGTGTGTATGATTGTGTGTGTGTGTGTGTATCTGTGTGCATGTGTGTGTGTCTGTGTGTGTGTGTATGATTGTGTGTGTATGATTGTGTGTGTGTGCGTATGATTGTGTGTGTATGATTGTGTGTGTGTGCGTATGATTGTGTGTGTGATTGTGTGTGTGTATGATTGTGTGTGTGTGTGTGTGTGTATGATTGTGTGTGTGTGTATGATTGTGTGTGTGTGTATCTGTGTGCATGTGTGTGTGTGTCTGTGTGTATGATTGTGTGTGTGTGTATGATTGTGTGTGTGTATGATTGTGTGTGTGTGTGTATCTGTGCGCATGTGTGTGTGTCTGTGTGTGTGTCTGTGTGTCTGTGCGCGTGTGTGTGTGTCTGTGTGTGTGTCTGTGTGCGAGTGTGTCTGCGTGTGTCTGCGTGTCTGCGTGTGTCTGCGTGAGTGTGTCTGTGGTCTGTATGTGTGCGCGTGTGTCTGTGTGCGTGTGTATCTGTGTGCGCGTGTGTCTGTGTGCGCATGTCTGTGTGCGCGTGTCTGTGTGCGCGTGTCTGTGTGCGCGTGTCTGTGTGCGCATGTGTCTGTGTCTGTATGCGTGTGCGTGTGTCAGTTTGTGTGCGTGTCTGTATGTGTGTGCGTGTCATTATGCGTCTCTGTGTGTTTGTGGGTGTGTGTATGTGTGTCTGTGTGTGTGCATGTGTATCTGTGTGGGTGCACGTGTATCTGTGTGTGTGCATGTGTCTCTGTGTGCATGTGTCTGTGTATGTGCGTGTGTGCATGAGCATGTGTGCGTGTGTCTGTGTGCATGTGTGTGTGGCTGTGTGTATGGCTGTGTGTGTGTCTGTGAGTGTGCATGTGTCTGCGTGCGTGGGTCTGTGTGCGTGTATCTGCGTGCGCGTGTGTCTCTGTGCGCACGTGTCTCTGTGCGCGCATGTCTGTGCGTGCGTCTGTGCGCGCGTGTCTGTGTGCGCGTGTGTCTGTGCGCGTGTGTGTCTGTGTGCGTGTGTGCGTGTGTGCGTGAGTCATCTCTGTGCGCGTCTCTGTGCGCGTGTCTCTGTGCGTGTGTCTCTGTGCGTGTGTCTCTGTGTGCGTGTCTGTGTGCATGTGTCTGTGTGCGTGTCTCTGTGCGCGTGTCTCTGTGCGCGTGTCTCTGTGCGCGTGTCTCTGTGTGTCTCTGTGTGTGTGTGTCTCTGTGCGCGTCTGTCTGTGTGCGTGTGTCTGTGTGCGTGTGCGTGTGTCTGTGTGCGTGTGTCTGTGTGCGTGTGATGGTGTGTGTGTGTAATGGTGTGTGTTTGGTGTGTGTATGTGATGTGTGTGTGTGATGGTGTGTGTGGGTGTGTGTGATTGTGTGTGTGATTGTGTGTGTGAGTGTGTGTGATGTGTGTACTGTGTGTATGATATGTGTGAGTGTGTGCGTATGCTTGTGTGTGTGTGTGTGTGTGTATGATTGTGTGTGAGTGTGTGCGTATGATTGTGTGTGTGTGCGTATGATTGTGTGAGTGTGTGTGATGTGTGTAACATGCGTATGATGTGTGTGAGTGTGTGCGTATGATTGTGTATGATTGTGTGTGAGTGTGTGCGTATGATTGTGTGTGTGTGGGCGTATGATTGTGTGTGTGTGTGCGTACGAGTGTGTGTGTGTGTGCGTACAATTGTGTGTGTGTGTGCGTACGATTGTGTGAGTGTGTTCGTATGATTGTGTGCATATGATTATGTGTGTGTGTGCGTATGATTGTGTGTGAGTGTGTGCGTATGATTATGTGTGTGTGCATATGATTGTGTGTGTGTGTGTGTGCGTACGATTGTGTGAGTGTGTGCGTATGATTGTGTGCATATGATTATGTGTGTGTGTGCGTATGATTGTGTGAGTGTGTGCGTATGATTATGTGTGTGTGTGCGTATGATTGTGTGTGTGTGATTGTGTGTGTGTGTGTGATTGTGTGAGTGTGTGCGTATGATTGTGTGTGAGTGTGTGCGTATGATTGTGTGTGTGCGTACGATTGTGTGTGTGTGCGTACGATTGTGTGAGTGTGTGCATATGATTGTGTGAGTGTGTGCATATGATTATGTGTGTGTGTGTGCGTATGATTATGTGTGTGTGTGCATATGATTGTGTGTGTGTGCGTATGATTATGTGTGTGCGTATGATTGTGTGTGTGTGTGATTGTGTGCGTGTGTGTGATTGTGTGTATGTGTGTGTGATTGTGTGTGTGTGTATGATTGTGTGTGTGTGTATATGATTGTGTGTGTGTGTATGATTGTGTGTGTGTATGATTGTGTGTGTGTATGATTGTGTGTGTGTGTGTATCTGTGTGCACGTGTGTGTGTCTGTGTGTCTGTGTGCGTGTGTTTGTCTGTGTGTGTCTGATTGTGTGTGTGTATGATTGTATGTGTGTGTGTATCTGTGTGCATGTGTGTGTGTCTGCGTGAGTGCGTCTGTGTGTCTGTCTGTGTCTGTGTGTCTGTCTGTGTCTGTGTGCGCGTGTGCCTGTGTGCGCGTGTGTCTGTGTGCGCGTGTGTGTGCGCGTGTGTCTGTGTGCGCGTGTGTCTGTGTGCGCGTGTGTCTGTGTGCGCGTGTGTCTGTGTGCGCGGGTGTCTGTGTGCGCGTGTGTCTGTGTGCGCGTGTCTCTGTGCGTGTGTCTCTGTGCGTGTGTCTCTGTGCGTGTGTCTGCGTGCGTGTGTCTGCGTGCGTGTGTCTGCGTGCGTGTGTCTACGTGCGTGTGTCTGCGTGCGTGTGTCTCTGTGTGTGTGTGATGGTGTGTGTGTGTGATGTATGTGTGTTGGTGTGTGTGATGGTGTGTGTGATGGTGTGTGTGTGTGATGGTGTGTGTGTGATGTGTGTGTGATGGTGTGTGTGATGGTGTGTGTGATGGTATGTGTGTGTGATGGTGTGTGTGTGATGGTGTGTGTATGATTGTGTGTGTATGTTTATCTGTGTGCATGTGTGTGTGTCTGTGTGTGTGGTGTGTGTCTGTGCGCGTGTGTGTGTCTGATTGTGTGTGTGTCTGATTTTGTGTGTGTGTGTGTATCTGTGTGCATGTGTGTGTCTGTCTGTGTGCGTGTGTGTGTGTCTGTATGTGTGTGTGTCTGTGTGTGTGGCTGTGTGTGTGTCTGCGAGTGTGCGTGTCTGCGTGCGCGTGTGTGTCTGTGTGCGCGTGTCTGTGTGCGCATGTCTGTGTGCGTGTGCGCATGTCTGTGTGAGTGAGTCTGTGTGCGTGAGTCTGTGTGCGTGAGTCTGTGTGCGTGAGTCTGTGTGCGTGAGTCTGTGTGCGTGTGTCTCTGTGCGTGTGTCTCTGTGCGTGTGTCTCTGTGCGTGTGTCTCTGTGCGTGTGTCTCTGTGCGTGTGTCTCTGTGCGTGTGTCTCTGTGCGTGTATCTCTGTGCGTGTATCTCTGTGCGTGTATCTCTGTGCGTGTATCTCTGTGCGTGTATCTGTGTGTGTGTGATGGTATGTGTGTGTGATGGTATGTGTGTGTGATGGTGTGTGTGTGATGTGTGTGTGATGATGTGTGTGTGATGGTATGTGTGTGTGATGGTATGTGTGTGTGATTGTGTGTGTGTGTGATTGTGTGTGTGTGTGATTGTGTGTGTGTGTATGATTGTGTGTGTGTGTTTCTCTGTGTGCATGTGTGTGTGTGTCTGTGTGCATGTGTGTGTCTGTCTGTGTGTCTGTCTGTGTGTCTGTCTGTGTGTCTGTCTGTGTGTCTGTCTGTGTGCGCGTGTGTCTGTGTGCGCGTGTGTCTGTGTGCGCGTGTGTCTGTGTGCATGTGTGTCTGTGTGCGCGTGTGTCTGTGTCTGTATGTGTGTTCGTGTGTCAGTCTGTGTGTGCTTGTCTGTATGCGTGTGTCTGTGTGCATGTGTCTGTGTCTGTGGGTGTGTGTCTTTCGGTGTGTGTCTGTGGGTGTGTGTCTGTGGGTGTGTATGTGTGTCTGTGTGTGTGCATGTGTATCTGTGTGTGTGCATGTGTCTCTGTGTGCATGTGTCTGTGTGTGTGCATGTGTGTGCATGTGTCTGTGTGTGTGCATGTGTCTGTGTGTGTGCATGTCTGTGCGCATGTGCATGTGTGTCTGTGTGCACGTGTTTGTGTCTGTATGTGTGTGTGTGTCTGCGAGTGTGCGTGTGTCTGTGTGCGTGTGTCTGTGTGCGCGTGTCTGCGTGCGCGTGTCTGCGTGCGCGTGTCTGCGTGCGCGTGTCTGCGTGCGCGTGTCTGTGTGCGCGTGTCTGTGTCTGTGTGCGCGTGTGTGTGTCTGTATTTGTGTGTGTCTGTGTCTGTGTGTGTGGCTGTGTGTGTGTCTGCGAGTGTGCGCCTGTCTGCGTGCGCCTGTCTGCGTGCGCGTGTGTGCGTGCGCGTGTGCGTGTGTGTGCACGTGTGTCTGTGTGCGCGTGTGCGTGCGCGTGTCTGTGTGCGCGTGCCTGTGTGCGCGTGTGTCTGTGTGCGCATGTGTGTCTGTGTGCGTGTGCGTGTCTGTGTGCGCGGGTCTGTGTGCGCGGGTGTGTCTGTGTGCACGTGTGTGTCTGTGTGCGCGTGTGTGTCTGTGTGCGCGAGTCTGTGTGCGTGAGTCTGTGCGCATGTGTCTCTGTGCGTGTGTCTCTGTGCGTGTGTCTCTGTGCGTGCGTGTCTCTGTGCGTGCGTGTCTGTGGGTGTGTGCCTGTGTGTCTGTGTCTGTGCATGTGTATCTGTGTCTGTGTGCATGTGTCTGTGTGTGCATGTGTCTGTGTGTGTGCATGTGTCTCTGTGTGCATGTGTCTCTGTGTGCATGTGTCTCTGTGTGCATGTGTCTGTGTGTGTGCATGTGTGTGCACGGGCGTGTGTGCATGTGCGCGTGTGTCTGTGTGCGCGTGTCTGTGTGCGCTTGTCTGTGTGCGCATGTCTGTGTGCGCATGTCTGTGTGCGCATGTCTGTGTGCGCGTGTGCCTGCACGCGTGTGTGACTGTACGCGTGTGTGACTGTACGCGCGTGTGCGACTGTACGCGCGTGTGCCTGTGCGTGTGTGTTTCTGTGCGTGTGTCTGCGTGCGTGTGTCTGCGCGCGTGTCTGCGTGTATGTGTCTGCGTGCGTGCGTGTGTGTGTCTGTGTGCGCGTGTGTGACGGTGTGCGCATGTGTGTCTGTGTGCGCGTATGTGTGTGTGTATGATTGTGTGTGTGTGTGTTTATCTGTGTGCATGTATGTGTGTCTGTGTGTGTGGTGTGTGTCTGTGCGCGTGTGTGTGTCTGTGTGTGTGTGTCTGATTGTGTGTGTGTGTCTGATTGTGTGTGTGTGTATCTGTGTGCATGTGTGTGTCTGTCTGTGTGTCTGTGTGTTTGTCTGTGTCTGTGTGTTTGTGTGCGCGTGTGTCTGTGTCTGTATGCGTGTGTCAGTCTGTGTGTGGGTGTCTGTATGCGTGTGTCTGTGTGCATGTGTCTGTGTCTGTGGGTGTGTGTGTGTGTCTGTGTGTGTGCATGTGTATCTGTGTGTGTGCATGTGTATCTGTGTGTGTGCATGTGTTTCTGTGTGCATGTGTCTGTGTGCGTGTGTCTGTGTGCGCGTGTCTGCATGCGCGTGTCTGCGTGTGCGTGTCTGCGTGTGCGTGTCTGCGCACCTGTCTGTGTGTGCATGTCTGTGTGCATGTGTGTGTCTGTGTCTGTGGGTGTGTGTCTGTGGGTGTGTGTCTGTGGGTGTGTATGCGTGTCTGTGTGTGTGCATGTGTATCTGTGTGTGTGCATGTGTCTCTGTGTGCATGTGTCTCTGTGTGCATGTGTCTGTGTGTGTGCATGTGTCTGTGTGTGTGCATGTGCGTGTGTGTCTGTGTGCATGTGTGTGTGTGTCTGTATGTGTGTGTGTCTGTGTCTGCGAGTGTGCGTGTGTCTGTGTGCGTGTGTCTGTGTGCGTGTGTCTGTGTGCGTGTGTCTGTGTGCGTGTGTCTGTGTGCGTCTGTCTGTGTGTGTGTGTCTGTGTGCGCGTGTGTGTGTCTGTGTGTGTGTGTGGCTGTGTGTGTGTGTGTCTCTGTGCGTGTGTGTCTCTGTGCGTGTGTGTCTCTGTGTGGCTGTGTGCGCGTGTGTGGCTGTGTGCGCGTGTGTGTCTCTGTGCGCGTGTGTCTGTGTGTGTGTCTGCGTATGTGTGGCTGTGTGCGCGTGTGTGTCTCTGTGCGTGTGTCTGTGTGCGTGTGTCTGTGTGCGTGTGTCTGTGTGCGTGTGTCTGTGTGCGTCTGTCTGTGTGTGTGTGTCTGTGTGCGCGTGTGTGTGTCTGTGTGTGTGTGTGGCTGTGTGTGTGTGTGTCTCTGTGCGTGTGTGTCTCTGTGCGTGTGTGTCTCTGTGTGGCTGTGTGCGCGTGTGTGGCTGTGTGCGCGTGTGTGTCTCTGTGCGCGTGTGTCTGTGTGTGTGTCTGCGTATGTGTGGCTGTGTGCGCGTGTGTGTCTCTGTGCGTGTGTCTGTGTGTGCGTATGTGTGTGTGTGGCTGTGTGCGCGTGTGTCTGTGTGCGCGTGTGTGCCTGTGTGTGCGTATGTGTGTGTGTGTGTGTCTGTGTGTGCGTGTGTGTCTGTGTGCGTGTGTCTGTGTGCATGTGCGTGTGTCTGTGTGCGTGTGCCTGTGTGCGTGTGCCTGTGTGTGTGTGTCTGTGTGCGCATGCGTGTCTGTGTGCGCGTGCGTGTGTCTGTGTGCGCGTGCGTGTGTCTGTGTGCACGTGCGTGTCTGTGTGTGTGTCTGTGTGCACGTGCGTGTCTGTGTGTGTGTCTGTGTGCGCGCGCGTGTGTCTGTATGCACGTGCGTGTCTGTGTGTGTGTCTGTGTGCACGCGCGTGTCTGTGTGTGTGTGCGTGTCTGTGTCTGTGTGTCTGTGTGTCTGTGTGCACGCGTGTGTCTGTGTGTGTGTGTGTGTGCGCGCGCGTGTATGTCTGTGTCTGTGTGTTTGTGTCTGTGTGCGCGCGTGTGTCTGTGTGCGCGTGTGTGTCTGTGCCCGCGTGTGTCCGCGCGCGTGTGTGCGCGCGTGTCTGTGCGCGCATGTGTCTGTGTCTGTATGCGTGTGCGTGTGTCAGTCTGTGTGTGCATGTCTGTATGCGTGTGCGTGTGTCTGTATGTGTGTGCGTGTCTGTATGCTTGTGCGTGTGTGTGTGGGTGTGTGTATGTGTGTGTGTCTGTGTGTGTGCATGTGTCTCTGTGTGCGTGTGTCTCTGTGTGCATGTTTCTCTGTGTGTGCATGTGTGCGTGTGTCTGTGTGCATGTGTGTGTTTGTGTGCATGTGTGTGTGTCTGTGTGTGTGTCTGTGTGTGTGGCTGTGTGTGTGTCTGTGAGTGTGTCTGTGAGTGTGCATGTGTCTGTGTGCGCGTGTGTGACGGTGTGCGCATGTGTGTCTGTGTGCGCGTATGTGTGTGTGTATGATTGTGTGTGTGTGTGTTTATCTGTGTGCATGTATGTGTGTCTGTGTGTGTGGTGTGTGTCTGTGCGCGTGTGTGTGTCTGTGTGTGTGTGTCTGATTGTGTGTGTGTGTCTGATTGTGTGTGTGTGTATCTGTGTGCATGTGTGTGTCTGTCTGTGTGTCTGTGTGTTTGTCTGTGTCTGTGTGTTTGTGTGCGCGTGTGTCTGTGTCTGTATGCGTGTGTCAGTCTGTGTGTGGGTGTCTGTATGCGTGTGTCTGTGTGCATGTGTCTGTGTCTGTGGGTGTGTGTGTGTGTCTGTGTGTGTGCATGTGTATCTGTGTGTGTGCATGTGTATCTGTGTGTGTGCATGTGTTTCTGTGTGCATGTGTCTGTGTGCGTGTGTCTGTGTGCGCGTGTCTGCATGCGCGTGTCTGCGTGTGCGTGTCTGCGTGTGCGTGTCTGCGCACCTGTCTGTGTGTGCATGTCTGTGTGCATGTGTGTGTCTGTGTCTGTGGGTGTGTGTCTGTGGGTGTGTGTCTGTGGGTGTGTATGCGTGTCTGTGTGTGTGCATGTGTATCTGTGTGTGTGCATGTGTCTCTGTGTGCATGTGTCTGTGTGTGTGCATGTGCGTGTGTGTCTGTGTGCATGTGTGTGTGTCTGTATGTGTGTGTGTCTGTGTCTGCGAGTGTGCGTGTGTCTGTGAGCGCGTGTCTGCGTGCGCATGTCTGCGTGTGCGTGTCTGCGTGTGCGTGTCTGTGTGCGCGTGTGCGTGTCTGTGTGCGCATGTGTGTCTGCGTCTGTGTGTGTGGCTGTGTGTGTGTCTGCGAGTGTGCGCGTGTCTGCGTGCGCCTTCTGCGTGCGCATGTGTGCATGCGCGTGTGCGTGTGTGTGCACGTGTGTCTGTGTCCGCGTGTCTGTGTGCGCATGTCTGTGTGCGCGTGCCTGTGTGCGCGTGTGTGTCTGTGTGCGCGTGTCTGTGTGCGCATGTGTGTCTGTGTGCGCATGTGTGTCTGTGTGCGCATGTGTGTCTGTGTGCGCGCGTGTCTCTGTGCGCGCGTGTCTCTGTGCGTGCGTGTCTCTGTGTGTGTGTGTCTGTGTGTCTGTGTCTGTGCATGTGTATCTGTGTCTGTGTGTATGTGTCTGTGTGTGCATGTGTCTGTGTGTGTGCATGTGTCTCTGTATGCATGTGTCTCTGTGTGCATGTGTCTCTGTGTGCATGTGTCTGTGTGTGTGCATGTGTCTGTGTGTGTGCATGTGTGTGCACGGGCGTGTGTGCATGTGCGCGTGTGTCTGTGTGCGTGTGTCTGTGTGTGCTTGTCTGTGGGCGCTTGTCTGTGTGCGCATGTCTGTGTGCGCATGTGCCTGCACGCGCGTGTGACTGTACGCGCGTGTGCCTGTGCGTGTGTGTCTCTGTGCGTGTGTCTGCGTGCGTGTGTCTCTGTGTGTGTGTCTGTGTGCGCATGTGCCTGTGCACGTTTGTGTGCATGTGTCTGTGTGCGTGTGTCTGTGTGCGTGTGTCTGTGTGCATGTGTCTGTGTGGATGTGTCTGTGTGCATGTGTCTGTGTGTGTCTGTGTGCGCGTGTGTGTGTCTGTGTGTGTGTGTGTGGCTGTGTGCGTGTGTGTCTCTGTGCGTGTGTGTCTCTGTGCGTGTGTGTCTCTGTGTGGCTGTGTGCGCGTGTATGGCTGTGTGCGCGTGTGTGTCTCTGTGCGCGTGTGTGTCTGTGTGTGCGTATGTGTGTGTGTGGCTGTGTGCGCGTGTGTGCCTGTGTGTGCGTATGTGTGTGTCTGTGTGTGCGTGTGTGTCTGTGTGCGTGTGTCTGTGTGCATGTGCGTGTGTCTGTGTGCGTGTGCCTGTGTGCGTGTGTCTGTGTGCGTGTGTCTGTGTGCGCGTGCGTGTGTCTGTGTGCGCGTGCGTGTGTCTGTGTGCGCGTGCGTGTGTCTGTGTGCACGTGCGTGTCTGTGTGTGTGTCTGTGTGCGCGCGCATGTGTCTGTATGCACGTGCGTGTCTGTGTGTGTGTCTGTGTGCACGCGTGTATGTCTGTGTCTGTGTGTTTGTGTCTGTGTGCGCGCGTGTGTCTGTGTGCGCGTGTGTGTCTGTGCCCGCGTGTGTCTGCGCGCATGTGTCTGTGCGCGCGTGTCTGTGCGCGCGTGTCTGTGTCTGTATGCGTGTGCGTGTGTCAGTCTGTGTGTGCATGTCTGTGTGCGCGTGCGTGTGTCTGTGTGCGCGTGCGTGTGTCTGTGTGCACGTGCGTGTCTGTGTGTGTGTCTGTGTGCACGTGCGTGTCTGTGTGTGTGTCTGTGTGCGCGCGCGTGTGTCTGTATGCACGTGCGTGTCTGTGTGTGTGTCTGAGTGCACGCGCGTGTCTGTGTGTGTGTGCGTGTCTGTGTCTGTGTGTCTGTGTGTCTGTGTGCACGCGTGTGTCTGTGTGTGTGTGTGTGTGCGCGCGCGTGTATGTCTGTGTCTGTGTGTTTGTGTCTGTGTGCGCGCGTGTGTCTGTGTGCGCGTGTGTGTCTGTGCCCGCGTGTGTCCGCGCGCGTGTGTGCGCGCGTGTCTGTGCGCGCGTGTCTGTGTCTGTATGCGTGTGCGTGTGTCAGTCTGTGTGTGCATGTCTGTATGCGTGTGCATGTGTCTGTATGTGTGTGCGTGTCTGTATGCTTGTGCGTGTGTGTGTGGGTGTGTGTATGTGTGTGTGTCTGTGTGTGTGCATGTGTATCTGTGTGTGTGCATGTGTCTCTGTGTGCGTGTGTCTCTGTGTGCATGTTTCTCTGTGTGTGCATGTGTGCGTGTGTCTGTGTGCATGTGTGTGTTTGTGTGCATGTGTGTGTGTCTGTGTGTGTGTCTGTGTGTGTGGCTGTGTGTGTGTCTGTGAGTGTGTCTGTGAGTGTGCATGTGTCTGTGTGCGCGTGTGTGACGGTGTGCGCATGTGTGTCTGTGTGCGCGTATGTGTGTGTGTATGATTGTGTGTGTGTGTTTATCTGTGTGCATGTATGTGTGTCTGTGTGTGTGGTGTGTGTCTGTGCGCGTGTGTGTGTCTGTGTGTGTGTCTGATTGTGTGTGTGTGTCTGATTGTGTGTGTGTGTATCTGTGTGCATGTGTGTGTCTGTCTGTGTGTCTGTGTGTTTGTCTGTGTCTGTGTGTTTGTGTGCGCGTGTGTCTGTGTCTGTATGCGTGTGTCAGTCTGTGTGTGGGTGTCTGTATGCGTGTGTCTGTGTGCATGTGTCTGTGTCTGTGGGTGTGTGTGTGTGTCTCTGTGTGTGCATGTGTATGTGTGTGTGTGCATGTGTATCTGTGTGTGTGCATGTGTTTCTGTGTGCATGTGTCTGTGTGCGTGTGTCTGTGTGCGCGTGTCTGCATGCGCGTGTCTGCGTGTGCGTGTCTGCGTGTGCGTGTCTGCGTGTGCGTGTCTGCGCACCTGTCTGTGTGTGCATGTCTGTGTGCATGTGTGTGTCTGTGTCTCTGGGTGTGTGTCTGTGGGTGTGTGTCTGTGGGTGTGTATGCGTGTCTGTGTGTGTGCATGTGTATCTGTGTGTGTGCATGTGTCTCTGTGTGTGTGCATGTGTCTCTGTGTGCATGTGTCTGTGTGTGTGCATGTGCGTGTGTGTCTGTGTGCATGTGTGTGTGTCTGTATGTGTGTGTGTCTGTGTCTGCGAGTGTGCGTGTGTCTGTGAGCGCGTGTCTGCGTGCGCATGCCTGCGTGTGCGTGTCTGCGTGTGCGTGTCTGTGTGCGCGTGTGCGTGTCTGTGTGCGCATGTGTGTCTGCGTCTGTGTGTGTGGCTGTGTGTGTGTCTGCGAGTGTGCGCGTGTCTGCGTGCGCCTTCTGCGTGCGCATGTGTGCATGCGCGTGTGCGTGTGTGTGCACGTGTGTCTGTGTCCGCGTGTCTGTGTGCGCATGTCTGTGTGCGCGTGCCTGTGTGCGCGTGTGTGTCTGTGTGCGCGTGTCTGTGTGCGCGTGTGTGTCTGTGTGCGCATGTGTGTCTGTGTGCGCATGTGTGTCTGTGTGCGCGTGTGTCTCTGTGCGCGCGTGTCTCTGTGCGTGCGTGTCTCTGTGTGTGTGTGTCTGTGTGTCTGTGTCTGTGCATGTGTATCTGTGTCTGTGTGTATGTGTCTGTGTGTGCATGTGTCTGTGTGTGTGCATGTGTCTCTGTATGCATGTGTCTCTGTGTGCATGTGTCTCTGTGTGCATGTGTCTGTGTGTGTGCATGTGTCTGTGTGTGTGCATGTGTGTGCACGGGCGTGTGTGCATGTGCGCGTGTGTCTGTGTGCGTGTGTCTGTGTGTGCTTGTCTGTGGGCGCTTGTCTGTGTGCGCATGTCTGTGTGCGCATGTCTGTGTGCGCATGTGCCTGCACGCGCGTGTGACTGTACGCGCGTGTGACTGTACGCGCGTGTGCCTGTGCGTGTGTGTCTCTGTGCGTGTGTCTGCGTGCGTGTGTCTCTGTGTGTGTGTCTGTGTGCGCATGTGCCTGTGCACGTTTGTGTGCATGTGTCTGTGTGCGTGTGTCTGTGTGCGTGTGTCTGTGTGCATGTGTCTGTGTGGATGTGTCTGTGTGCATGTGTCTGTGTGTGTCTGTGTGCGCGTGTGTGTGTCTGTGTGTGTGTGTGTGGCTGTGTGCGTGTGTGTCTCTGTGCGTGTGTGTGTGGCTGTGTGCGTGTGTGTCTCTGTGCGTGTGTGTCTCTGTGCGTGTGTGTCTCTGTGTGGCTGTGTGCGCGTGTATGGCTGTGTGCGCGTGTGTGTCTCTGTGCGCGTGTGTGTCTGTGTATGCGTATGTGTGTGTGTGGCTGTGTGCGCGTGTGTGCCTGTGTGTGCGTATGTGTGTGTGTCTGTGTGTGCGTGTGTGTCTGTGTGCGTGTGTCTGTGTGCATGTGCGTGTGTCTGTGTGCGTGTGCCTGTGTGCGTGTGTCTGTGTGCGTGTGTCTGTGTGCGTGTGTCTGTGTGCGCGTGCGTGTGTCTGTGTGCGCGTGCGTGTGTCTGTGTGCGCGTGCGTGTGTCTGTGTGCACGTGCGTGTCTGTGTGTGTGTCTGTGTGCGCGCGCGTGTGTCTGTATGCACGTGCATGTCTGTGTGTGTGTCTGTGTGCACGCATGTATGTCTGTGTCTGTGTGTTTGTGTCTGTGTGCGCGCGTGTGTCTGTGTGCGCGTGTGTGTCTGTGCCCGCGTGTGTCTGCGCGCATGTGTCTGTGCGCGCGTGTCTGTGCGCGCGTGTGTCTGTGTCTGTATGCGTGTGCGTGTGTCAGTCTGTGTGTGCATGTCTGTGTGCGCGTGCGTGTGTCTGTGTGCACGTGCGTGTGTCTGTGTGCACGTGCGTGTCTGTGTGTGTGTCTGTGTGCACGTGCGTGTCTGTGTGTGTGTCTGTGTGCGCGCGCGTGTGTCTGTATGCACGTGCGTGTCTGTGTGTGTGTCTGTGTGCACGCGCGTGTCTGTGTGCGTGTCTGTGGCTGTGTGTCTGTGTGTCTGTGTGCACGCGTGTGTCTGTGTGTGTGTGTGTGTGCGCGCGCGTGTATGTCTGTGTCTGTGTGTTTGTGTCTGTGTGCGCGCGTGTGTCTGTGTGCGCGTGTGTGTCTGTGCCCGCGTGTGTCCGCGCGCGTGTGTGCGCGCGTGTCTGTGCGCGCGTGTCTGTGTCTGTATGCGTGTGCGTGTGTCAGTCTGTGTGTGCATGTCTGTATGCGTGTGCGTGTGTCTGTATGTGTGTGCGTGTCTGTATGCTTGTGCGTGTGTGTGTGGGTGTGTGTATGTGTGTGTGTCTGTGTGTGTGCATGTGTATCTGTGTGTGTGCATGTGTCTCTGTGTGCGTGTGTCTCTGTGTGCATGTTTCTCTGTATGTGCATGTGTGCGTGTGTCTGTGTGCATGTGTGTGTTTGTGTGCATGTGTGTGTTTGTGTGCATGTGTGTGTGTCTGTGTGTGTGTCTGTGTGTGTGGCTGTGTGTGTGTCTGTGAGTGTGTCTGTGAGTGTGCATGTGTCTGTGTGCGCGTGTGTGACGGTGTGCGCATGTGTGTCTGTGTGCGCGTATGTGTGTGTGTATGATTGTGTGTGTGTGTGTTTATCTGTGTGCATGTATGTGTGTCTGTGTGTGTGGTGTGTGTCTGTGCGCGTGTGTGTGTCTGTGTGTGTGTCTGATTGTGTGTGTGTGTCTGATTGTGTGTGTGTGTATCTGTGTGCATGTGTGTGTCTGTCTGTGTGTCTGTGTGTTTGTCTGTGTCTGTGTGTTTGTGTGCGCGTGTGTCTGTGTCTGTATGCGTGTGTCAGTCGGTGTGTGGGTGTCTGTATGCGTGTGTCTGTGTGCATGTGTCTGTGTCTGTGGGTGTGTGTGTGTGTCTGTGTGTGTGCATGTGTATCTGTGTGTGTGCATGTGTATCTGTGTGTGTGCATGTGTTTCTGTGTGCATGTGTCTGTGTGCGTGTGTCTGTGTGCGCGTGTCTGCATGCGCGTGTCTGCGTGTGCGTGTCTGCGTGTGCGTGTCTGCGCACCTGTCTGTGTGTGCATGTCTGTGTGCATGTGTGTGTCTGTGTCTGTGGGTGTGTGTCTGTGGGTGTGTGTCTGTGGGTGTGTATGCGTGTCTGTGTGTGTGCATGTGTATCTGTGTGTGTGCATGTGTCTCTGTGTGCATGTGTCTGTGTGTGTGCATGTGTCTGTGTGTGTGCATGTGCGTGTGTGTCTGTGTGCATGTGTGTGTGTCTGTATGTGTGTGTGTCTGTGTCTGCGAGTGTGCGTGTGTCTGTGTGCGTGTGTCTGTGTGCGTCTGTCTGTGTGCGTGTGTCTGTGTGCGTGTGTCTGTGTGCGTGTGTCTGTGTGCGTGTGTCTGTGTGCGTCTGTCTGTGTGTGTGTGTCTGTGTGCGCGTGTGTGTGTCTGTGTGTGTGTGTGGCTGTGTGCGTGTGTGTCTCTGTGCGTGTGTGTCTCTGTGCGTGTGTGTCTCTGTGTGGCTGTGTGCGCGTGTGTGGCTGTGTGCGCGTGTGTGTCTCTGTGCGCGTGTGTGTCTGTGTGTGTGTCTGCGTATGTGTGGCTGTGTGCGCGTGTGTGTCTCTGTGCGTGTCTCTGTGTGTGCGTATGTGTGTGTGTGGCTGTGTGCGCGTGTGTCTGTGTGCGCGTGTGTGCCTGTGTGTGCGTATGTGTGTGTGTGTGTGTCTGTGTGTGCGTGTGTGTCTGTGTGCGTGTGTCTGTGTGCATGTGCGTGTGTCTGTGTGCGTGTGCCTGTGTGCGTGTGCCTGTGTGCGTGTGTCTGTGTGCGCATGCGTGTGTCTGTGTGCGCGTGCGTGTGTCTGTGTGCGCGTGCGTGTGTCTGTGTGCACGTGCGTGTCTGTGTGTGTGTCTGTGTGCGCGCGCGTGTGTCTGTATGCACGTGCGTGTCTGTGTGTGTGTCTGTGTGCACGCGCGTGTCTGTGTGTGTGTGCGTGTCTGTGTCTGTGTGTCTGTGTGTCTGTGTGCACGCGTGTGTCTGTGTGTGTGTGTGTGTGTGCGCGCGCGTGTATGTCTGTGTCTGTGTGTTTGTGTCTGTGTGCGCGCGTGTGTCTGTGTGCGCGTGTGTGTCTGTGCCCGCGTGTGTCCGCGCGCGTGTGTGCGCGCGTGTCTGTGCGCGCGTGTCTGTGTCTGTATGCGTGTGCGTGTGTCAGTCTGTGTGTGCATGTCTGTATGCGTGTGCGTGTGTCTGTATGTGTGTGCGTGTCTGTATGCTTGTGCGTGTGTGTGTGGGTGTGTGTATGTGTGTGTGTCTGTGTGTGTGCATGTGTATCTGTGTGTGTGCATGTGTCTCTGTGTGCGTGTGTCTCTGTGTGCATGTTTCTCTGTGTGTGCATGTGTGCGTGTGTCTGTGTGCATGTGTGTGTTTGTGTGCATGTGTGTGTGTCTGTGTGTGTGTCTGTGTGTGTGGCTGTGTGTGTGTCTGTGTGTGTGTCTGTGAGTGTGTCTGTGAGTGTGCATGTGTCTGTGTGCGCGTGTGTGACGGTGTGCGCATGTGTGTCTGTGTGCGCGTATGTGTGTGTGTATGATTGTGTGTGTGTGTGTTTATCTGTGTGCATGTATGTGTGTCTGTGTGTGTGGTGTGTGTCTGTGCGCGTGTGTGTGTCTGTGTGTGTGTGTCTGATTGTGTGTGTGTGTCTGATTGTGTGTGTGTGTATCTGTGTGCATGTGTGTGTCTGTCTGTGTGTCTGTGTGTTTGTCTGTGTCTGTGTGTTTGTGTGCGCGTGTGTCTGTGTCTGTATGCGTGTGTCAGTCTGTGTGTGGGTGTCTGTATGCGTGTGTCTGTGTGCATGTGTCTGTGTCTGTGGGTGTGTGTGTGTGTCTGTGTGTGTGCATGTGTATCTGTGTGTGTGCATGTGTATCTGTGTGTGTGCATGTGTTTCTGTGTGCATGTGTCTGTGTGCGTGTCTGTGTGCGCGTGTCTGCATGCGCGTGTCTGCGTGTGCGTGTCTGCGTGTGCGTGTCTGCGCACCTGTCTGTGTGTGCATGTCTGTGTGCATGTGTGTGTCTGTGTCTGTGGGTGTGTGTCTGTGGGTGTGTGTCTGTGGGTGTGTATGCGTGTCTGTGTGTGTGCATGTGTATCTGTGTGTGTGCATGTGTCTCTGTGTGCATGTGTCTGTGTGTGTGCATGTGTCTGTGTGTGTGCATGTGCGTGTGTGTCTGTGTGCATGTGTGTGTGTCTGTATGTGTGTGTGTCTGTGTCTGCGAGTGTGCGTGTGTCTGTGAGCGCGTGTCTGCGTGCGCATGTCTGCGTGTGCGTGTCTGCGTGTGCGTGTCTGTGTGCGCGTGTGCGTGTCTGTGTGCGCATGTGTGTCTGCGTCTGTGTGTGTGGCTGTGTGTGTGTCTGCGAGTGTGCGCGTGTCTGCGTGCGCCTGTCTGCGTGCGCGTGTGCGTGTGTGCACGTGTGTCTGTGTCCGCGTGTCTGTGTGCGCGTGTCTGTGTGCGCGTGCCTGTGTGCGCGTGTGTGTCTGTGTGCGCGTGTCTGTGTGCGCGTGTGTCTGTGTGCGCATGTGTGTCTGTGTGCGCATGTGTGTCTGTGTGCGTGTGTGTCTCTGTGCGTGCGTGTCTCTGTGCGTGCGTGTCTCTGTGTGTGTGTGTCTGTGTGTCTGTGTCTGTGCATGTGTATCTGTGTCTGTGTGTATGTGTCTGTGTGTGCATGTGTCTGTGTGTGTGCATGTGTCTCTGTATGCATGTGTCTCTGTGTGCATGTGTCTCTGTGTGCATGTGTCTGTGTGTGTGCATGTGTCTGTGTGTGTGCATGTGTCTGTGTGTGTGCATGTGTGTGCACGGGCGTGTGTGCATGTGCGCGTGTGTCTGTGTGCGTGTGTCTGTGTGTGCTTGTCTGTGGGCGCTTGTCTGTGTGCGCATGTCTGTGTGCGCATGTCTGTGTGCGCGTGTGCCTGCACGCGCGTGTGACTGTACGCGCGTGTGCCTGTGCGTGTGTGTCTCTGTGCGTGTGTCTGCGTGCGTGTGTCTCTGTGCGTGTGTCTGTGTGCGCATGTGCCTGTGCGTGTTTGTGTGCATGTGTTTGTGTGCGTGTGTCTGTGTGCGTGTGTCTGTGTGCGTGTGTCTGTGTGTGTGTGTCTGTGTGCGTGTGTCTGTGTGCGTGTGTCTGTGTGCATGTGTCTGTGTGGATGTGCCTGTGTGCATGTGTCTGTGTGTGTCTGTGTGCGCGTGTGTGTGTCTGTGTGTGTGTGTGGCTGTGTGCGTGTGTGTCTCTGTGCTTGTGTGTCTCTGTGCGTGTGTGTCTCTGTGCGTGTGTGTCTCTGTGCGTGTGTGTCTCTGTGTGGCTGTGTGCGCGTGTATGGCTGTGTGCGCGTGTGTGTCTCTGTGCGTGTGTGTGTCTGTGTGTGCGTATGTGTGTGTGTGGCTGTGTGCGCGTGTGTGCCTGTGTGTGCGTATGTGTGTGTGTCTGTGTGTGCGTGTGTGTCTGTGTGCGTGTGTCTGTGTGCATGTGCGTGTGTCTGTGTGCGTGTGTCTGTGTGCGTGTGTCTGTGTGCGCGTGCGTGTGTCTGTGTGCGCGTGCGTGTGTCTGTGTGCGCGTGCGTGTGTCTGTGTGCACGTGCGTGTCTGTGTGTGTGTCTGTGTGCGCGCGCGTGTGTCTGTATGCACGTGCGTGTCTGTGTGTGTGTCTGTGTGCACGCGTGTGTGTCTGTGTGTGTGTGCGTGTCTGTGTCTGTGTGTCTGTGTGTCTGTGTGCGCACGTGTGTCTGTGTGTGTGTGTGCGCGCGCGTGTATGTCTGTGTCTGTGTGTTTGTGTCTGTGTGCGCGCGTGTGTCTGTGTGCGCGTGTGTGTCTGTGCCCGCGTGTGTCTGCGCGCATGTGTCTGTGCGCGCGTGTCTGTGCGCGCGTGTGTCTGTGTCTGTATGCGTGTGCGTGTGTCAGTCTGTGTGTGCATGTCTGTATGCGTGTGCGTGTGTCTGTATGTGTGTGCGTGTCTGTATGCGTGTGCGTGTGTGTGTGTGGGTGTGCGTACGTGTGTGTGTCTGTGTGTGTGCATGTGTATCTGTGTGCGTGTGTCTGTGTGCATGTGCGTGTGTCTGTGTGCGTGTGTCTGTGTGCGTGTGTCTGTGTGCGCGTGCGTGTGTCTGTGTGCGCGTGCGTGTGTCTGTGTGCGCGTGCGTGTGTCTGTGTGCACGTGCGTGTCTGTGTGTGTGTCTGTGTGCGCGCGCGTGTGTCTGTATGCACGTGCGTGTCTGTGTGTGTGTCTGTGTGCACGCGTGTGTGTCTGTGTGTGTGTGCGTGTCTGTGTCTGTGTGTCTGTGTGTCTGTGTGCGCACGTGTGTCTGTGTGTGTGTGTGCGCGCGCGTGTATGTCTGTGTCTGTGTGTTTGTGTCTGTGTGCGCGCGTGTGTCTGTGTGCGCGTGTGTGTCTGTGCCCGCGTGTGTCTGCGCGCATGTGTCTGTGCGCGCGTGTCTGTGCGCGCGTGTGTCTGTGTCTGTATGCGTGTGCGTGTGTCAGTCTGTGTGTGCATGTCTGTATGCGTGTGCGTGTGTCTGTATGTGTGTGCGTGTCTGTATGCGTGTGCGTGTGTGTGTGTGGGTGTGTGTCTGTGTGTGTGTCTGTGTGTGTGCATGTGTATCTGTGTGTGTGCATGTGTCTCTGTGTGCATGTGTCTCTGTGTGCATGTTTCTCTGTGTGTGCATGTGTGCGTGTGTCTGTGTGCATGTGTGTGTTTGTGTGCATGTGTGTGTGTCTGTGTGTGTGTCTGTGTGTGTGGCTGTGTGTGTGTCTGTGAGTGTGTCTGTGAGTGTGCATGTGTCTGTGTGCGCGCGTGTGTGTCTGTGTGCGCGCGTGTGTGTCTGTGCCCGCGTGTGTGTCTGCGCGCGTGTGTCTGTGTGCACGCGCGTGTGTCTGTGTCTGTGTGTTTGTGTCTGTGTGCGCGCATGTCTGTGTGCTCGTGTCTGTATGCGCGTGTCTGTATGCTCGTGTCTGTGTGCTCGTGTCTGTGTGCGCGTGTCTGTGTGCGCGTGTCTGTATGAGCGTGTCTGTGTGCTCGTGTCTGTGTGCTTGTGTCTGTGTGCGCGTGTCTGTATGCGCGTGTCTGTGTCTGTGTGCGCGTGTCTGTGTGCGCGTGTGTGTCTGTGCGCATGTGCGTCTGTGTGCACGTGTGTGTGTGCGTGTGCGTGTGTCTGTTTGCGTGTGTGTCTCTGTGCGTGTGTTTGTGTGCGGGTGCGTGTGCATGTGTGTGTGCATGTGAGTGTGTGCATGTGTGTGTGCATGTGTCTGTGTGCATGTGTCTCTGTGTGTGCGCGTGTCTGTGTGCACGTGTGTGTGTCTGTATGCATGTGTGTCTGTGTGCGCGTGCGCGTGTCTGTGTGCATGTGTGTCTGTGTCCGCGGGTCTGTGTGCGCGTGTCTGTGTGCACATGTGTCTGTGTGCGCGTGTCTGTGTGCGCGTGTCTGTGTGCGCGTGTGTGTCTGTGTACGCATGTGTGTCTGTGTGCGCATGTGTGTCTGTGTGCGCGCATGTGTCTGTGTGCGCGCGTGTGTCTGTGTGCGCGCGTGTGTCTGTGTGCGTGCGTGTCTCTGTGCGTGCATGTCTCTGTGCGTGCATGTCTCTGTGCGTGCATGTCTCTGTGCGTGCGTGTCTCTGTGTGTGTGTGTGTGTGTGTGTCTGTGTCTGTGCATGTGTATCTGTGTCTGTGTGTATGTGTCTGTGTGTGCATGTGTCTGTGTGTGTGCATGTGTCTCTGTGTGCATGTGTCTCTGTGTGCATGTGTCTGTGTGTGTGCATGTGTGTGCACGGGCGTGTGTGCATGTGCGCGTGTGTCTGTGTGCGTGTGTCTGTGTGTGCTTGTCTGTGGGCGCTTGTCTGTGTGCGCATGTCTGTGTGCGCATGTCTGTGTGCGCATGTGCCTGCACGCGCGTGTGACTGTACACGCGTGTGCCTGTGCGTGTGTGTCTCTGTGCGTGTGTCTGCGTGCGTGTGTCTCTGTGCATGTGTCTGTGTGCACATGTGACTGTGCGCGTCTGTGTGCATGTGTCTGTGTGCGTGTGTCTGTGTGCGTCTGTCTGTGTGCGTGTGTCTGTGTGCATGTGTCTGTGTGCGTCTGTCTGTGTGTGTGTGTCTGTGTGCGCGTGTGTGTGTCTGTGTGTGTGTGTGGCTGTGTGCGTGTGTGTCTCTGTGCGTGTGTGTCTCTGTGCGTGTGTGTCTCTGTGTGGCTGTGTGCGCGTGTGTGGCTGTGTGCGCGTGTGTGTCTCTGTGCGCGTGTGTGTCTGTGTGTGTGTCTGCGTATGTGTGGCTGTGTGCGCGTGTGTCTCTGTGCGTGTGTCTGTGTGTGCGTATGTGTGTGTGTGGCTGTGTGCGCGTGTGTCTGTGTGCGCGTGTGTCTGTGTGCGCGTGTGTGCCTGTGTGTGCGTATGTGTGTGTGTGCGTGTGTCTGTGTGCATGTGCGTGTGTCTGTGTGCGTGTGCCTGTGTGCGTGTGCCTGTGTGCGTGTGTCTGTGTGCGTGTGTCTGTGTGCGCATGCGTGTGTCTGTGTGCGCGTGCGTGTGTCTGTGTGCGCGTGCGTGTGTCTGTGTGCACGTGCGTGTCTGTGTGTGTGTCTGTGTGCGCGCGCGTGTGTCTGTATGCACGTGCGTGTCTGTGTGTGTGTTTGTGTGCACGCGCGTGTCTGTGTGTGTGTGCGTGTCTGTGTGTCTGTGTGTCTGTGTGCACGTGTGTGCCTGTGTGTGTGTGTGTGTGTGAGCGCGCGTGTATGTCTGTGTCTGTGTTTGTGTCTGTGTGCGCGCGTGTGTCTGTGTGCGCGTGTGTGTCTGTGCCCGCGTGTGTCCGCGCGCGTGTGTGCGCGCGTGTCTGTGCGCGCGTGTCTGTGTCTGTATGCGTGTGCGTGTGTCAGTCTGTGTGTGCATGTCTGTATGCAAATGCGTGTGTCTGTATGTGTGTGCGTGTCTGTATGTTTGTGCGTGTGTGTGTGGGTGTGTGTATGTGTGTGTGTCTGTGTGTGTGCATGTGTATCTGTGTGTGTGCATGTGTCTCTGTGTGCGTGTGTCTCTGTGTGCATGTTTCTCTGTGTGTGCATGTGTGCGTGTGTCTGTGTGCATGTGTGTGTTTGTGTGCATGTGTGTGTGTCTGTGTGTGTGTCTGTGTGTGTGGCTGTGTGTGTGTCTGTGAGTGTGTCTGTGAGTGTGCATGTGTCTGTGTGCGCGTGTGTGACGGTGTGCGCATGTGTGTCTGTGTGCGCGTATGTGTGTGTGTATGATTGTGTGTGTGTGTGTTTATCTGTGTGCATGTATGTGTGTCTGTGTGTGTGGTGTGTGTCTGTGCGCGTGTGTGTGTCTGTGTGTGTGTGTCTGATTGTGTGTGTGTGTCTGAGTGTGTGTGTGTGTATCTGTGTGCATGTGTGTGTCTGTCTGTGTGTCTGTGTGTTTGTCTGTGTCTGTGTGTTTGTGTGCGCGTGTGTCTGTGTCTGTATGCGTGTGTCAGTCTGTGTGTGGGTGTCTGTATGCGTGTGTCTGTGTGCATGTGTCTGTGTCTGTGGGTGTGTGTGTGTGTCTGTGTGTGTGCATGTGTATCTGTGTGTGTGCATGTGTATCTGTGTGTGTGCATGTGTTTCTGTGTGCATGTGTCTGTGTGCGTGTGTCTGTGTGCGCGTGTCTGCATGCGCGTGTCTGCGTGTGCGTGTCTGCGTGTGCGTGTCTGCGCACCTGTCTGTGTGTGCGTGTCTGTGTGCATGTGTGTGTCTGTGTCTGTGGGTGTGTGTCTGTGGGTGTGTGTCTGTGGGTGTGTATGTGTGTCTGTGTGTGTGCATGTGTATCTGTGTGTGTGCATGTGTCTCTGTGTGCATGTGTCTGTGTGTGTGCATGTGTCTGTGTGTGTGCATGTGTCTCTGTATGCATGTGTCTCTGTGTGCATGTGTCTGTGTGTGTGCATGTGTCTGTGTGTGTGCATGTGTGTGCACGGGCGTGTGTGCATGTGCGCGTGTGTCTGTGTGCGTGTGTCTGTGTGTGCTTGTCTGTGGGCGCTTGTCTGTGTGCGCATGTCTGTGTGCGCATGTCTGTGTGCGCATGTGCCTGCACGCGCGTGTGACTGTACGCGCGTGTGCCTGTGCGTGTGTGTCTCTGTGCGTGTGTCTGCGTGCGTGTGTCTCTGTGTGTGTGTCTGTGTGCGCATGTGCCTGTGCACGTTTGTGTGCATGTGTCTGTGTGCGTGTGTCTGTGTGCGTGTGTCTGTGTGCATGTGTCTGTGTGGATGTGTCTGTGTGCATGTGTCTGTGTGTGTCTGTGTGCGCGTGTGTGTGTCTGTGTGTGTGTGTGTGGCTGTGTGCGTGTGTGTCTCTGTGCGTGTGTGTCTCTGTGCGTGTGTGTCTCTGTGTGGCTGTGTGCGCGTGTATGGCTGTGTGCGCGTGTGTGTCTCTGTGCGCGTGTGTGTCTGTGTGTGCGTATGTGTGTGTGTGGCTGTGTGCGCGTGTGTGCCTGTGTGTGCGTATGTGTGTGTGTCTGTGTGTGCGTGTGTGTCTGTGTGCGTGTGTCTGTGTGCATGTGCGTGTGTCTGTGTGCGTGTGCCTGTGTGCGTGTGTCTGTGTGCGTGTGTCTGTGTGCGCGTGCGTGTGTCTGTGTGCACGTGCGTGTCTGTGTGTGTGTCTGTGTGCGCGCGCGTGTGTCTGTATGCACGTGCGTGTCTGTGTGTGTGTCTGTGTGCACGCGTGTATGTCTGTGTCTGTGTGTTTGTGTCTGTGTGCGCGCGTGTGTCTGTGTGCGCGTGTGTGTCTGTGCCCGCGTGTGTCTGCGCGCATGTGTCTGTGCGCGCGTGTCTGTGCGCGCGTGTGTCAGTGTCTGTATGCGTGTGCGTGTGTCAGTCTGTGTGTGCATGTCTGTGTGCGCGTGCGTGTGTCTGTGTGCGCGTGCGTGTGTCTGTGTGCACGTGCGTGTCTGTGTGTGTGTCTGTGTGCACGTGCGTGTCTGTGTGTGTGTCTGTGTGTGCGCGCGTGTGTCTGTATGCACGTGCGTGTCTGTGTGTGTGTCTGTGTGCACGCGCGTGTCTGTGTGTGTGTGCGTGTCTGTGTCTGTGTGTGTGGCTGTGTGTGTGTCTGTGAGTGTGTCTGTGAGTGTGCATGTGTCTGTGTGCGCGTGTGTGACGGTGTGCGCATGTGTGTCTGTGTGCGCGTATGTGTGTGTGTATGATTGTGTGTGTGTGTGTTTATCTGTGTGCATGTATGTGTGTCTGTGTGTGTGGTGTGTGTCTGTGCGCATGTGTGTGTCTGTGTGTGTGTGTCTGATTGTGTGTGTTTGTCTGATTGTGTGTGTGTGTATCTGTGTGCATGTGTGTGTCTGTCTGTGTGTCTGTGTGTTTGTCTGTGTCTGTGTGTTTGTGTGCGCGTGTGTCTGTGTCTGTATGCGTGTGTCAGTCTGTGTGTGGGTGTCTGTATGCGTGTGTCTGTGTGCATGTGTCTGTGTCTGTGGGTGTGTGTGTGTGTCTGTGTGTGTGCATGTGTATCTGTGTGTGTGCATGTGTATCTGTGTGTGTGCATGTGTTTCTGTGTGCATGTGTCTGTGTGCGTGTCTGTGTGCGTGTGTCTGCATGCGCGTGTCTGCGTGTGCGTGTCTGCGTGTGCGTGTCTGCGCACCTGTCTGTGTGTGCATGTCTGTGTGCATGTGTGTGTCTGTGTCTGTGGGTGTGTGTCTGTGGGTGTGTGTCTGTGGGTGTGTATGCGTGTCTGTGTGTGTGCATGTGTATCTGTGTGTGTGCATGTGTCTCTGTGTGCATGTGTCTGTGTGTGTGCATGTGTCTGTGTGTGTGCATGTGCGTGTGTGTCTGTGTGCATGTGTGTGTGTCTGTATGTGTGTGTGTCTGTGTCTGCGAGTGTGCGTGTGTCTGTGAGCGCGTGTCTGCGTGCGCATGTCTGCGTGTGCGTGTCTGCGTGTGCGTGTCTGTGTGCGCGTGTGCGTGTCTGTGTGCGCATGTGTGTCTGCGTCTGTGTGTGTGGCTGTGTGTGTGTCTGCGAGTGTGCGCGTGTCTGCGTGCGCCTGTCTGCGTGCGCATGTGTGCATGCGCGTGTGCGTGTGTGTGCACGTGTGTCTGTGTTCGCGTGTCTGTGTGCGCGTGTCTGTGTGCGCGTGCCTGTGTGCACGTGTGTGTCTGTGTGCGCGTGTCTGTGTGCGCGTGTGTGTCTGTGTGCGCATGTGTGTCTGTGTGCGCATGTGTGTCTGTGTGCGTGCGTGTCTCTGTGCGTGCGTGTCTCTGTGCGTGCGTGTCTCTGTGCGTGCGTGTCTCTGTGCGTGCGTGTCTCTGTGTGTGTGTGTCTGTGTGTCTGTGTCTGTGCATGTGTATCTGTGTCTGTGTGTATGTGTCTGTGTGTGCATGTGTCTGTGTGTGTGCATGTGTCTCTGTATGCATGTGTCTCTGTGTGCATGTGTCTCTGTGTGCATGTGTCTGTGTGTGTGCATGTGTCTGTGTGTGTGCATGTGTGTGCACGGGCGTGTGTGCATGTGCGCGTGTGTCTGTGTGCGTGTGTCTGTGTGTGCTTGTCTGTGGGCGCTTGTCTGTGTGCGCATGTCTGTGTGCGCATGTCTGTGTGCGCGTGTGCCTGCACGCGCGTGTGACTGTACGCGCGTGTGCCTGTGCGTGTGTGTCTCTGTGCGTGTGTCTGCGTGCGTGTGTCTCTGTGCGTGTGTCTGTGTGCGCATGTGCCTGTGCGTGTTTGTGTGCATGTGTCTGTGTGCGTGTGTCTGTGTGCATGTGTCTGTGTGCGTGTGTCTGTGTGCGTGTGTCTGTGTGCATGTGTCTGTGTGGATGTGCCTGTGTGCATGTGTCTGTGTGTGTCTGTGTGCGCGTGTGTGTGTCTGTGTGTGTGTGTGGCTGTGTGCGTGTGTGTCTCTGTGCGTGTGTGTCTCTGTGCGTGTGTGTCTCTGTGCGTGTGTGTCTCTGTGTGGCTGTGTGCGCGTGTATGGCTGTGTGCGCGTGTGTGTCTCTGTGCGTGTGTGTGTCTGTGTGTGCGTATGTGTGTGTGTGGCTGTGTGCGCGTGTGTGCCTGTGTGTGCGTATGTGTGTGTGTCTGTGTGTGCGTGTGTGTCTGTGTGCGTGTGTCTGTGTGCATGTGCGTGTGTCTGTGTGCGTGTGTCTGTGTGCGCGTGCGTGTGTCTGTGTACGCGTGCGTGTGTCTGTGTGCGCGTGCGTGTGTCTGTGTGCACGTGCGTGTCTGTGTGTGTGTCTGTGTGCGCGCGTGTGTCTGTATGCACGTGCGTGTCTGTGTGTGTGTCTGTGTGCACGCGCGTGTGTCTGTGTGTGTGTGCGTGTCTGTGTCTGTGTGTCTGTGTGTCTGTGTGCGCACGTGTGTCTGTGTGTGTGTGTGCGCGCGCGTGTATGTCTGTGTCTGTGTGTTTGTGTCTGTGTGCGCGCGTGTGTCTGTGTGCGCGTGTGTGTCTGTGCCCGCGTGTGTCTGCGCGCATGTGTCTGTGCGCGCGTGTCTGTGCGCGCGTGTGTCTGTGTCTGTATGCGTGTGCGTGTGTCAGTCTGTGTGTGCATGTCTGTATGCGTGTGCGTGTGTCTGTATGTGTGTGCGTGTCTGTATGCGTGTGCGTGTGTGTGTGTGGGTGTGTGTCTGTGTGTGTGTCTGTGTGTGTGCATGTGTATCTGTGTGTGTGCATGTGTCTCTGTGTGCATGTGTCTCTGTGTGCATGTTTCTCTGTGTGTGCATGTGTGCGTGTGTCTGTGTGCATGTGTGTGTTTGTGTGTCTGTGTGTGTGGCTGTGTGTGTGTCTGTGAGTGTGTCTGTGAGTGTGCATGTGTCTGTGTGCGCGCGTGTGTGTCTGTGTGCGCGCGTGTGTGTCTGTGCCCGCGTGTGTCTGCGCGCGTGTGTCTGTGTGCGCGCGCGTGTGTCTGTGTCTGTGTGTTTGTGTCTGTGTGCGCGCATGTCTGTGTGCTCGTGTCTGTATGCGCGTGTCTGTATGCTCGTGTCTGTGTGCTCGTGTCTGTGTGCGCGTGTCTGTGTGCGCGTGTCTGTATGAGCGTGTCTGTGTGCTCGTGTCTGTGTGCTTGTGTCTGTGTGCGCGTGTCTGTATGCGCGTGTCTGTGTCTGTGTGCGCGTGTCTGTGTGCGCGTGTGTGTCTGTGCGCATGTGCGTCTGTGTGCACGTGTGTGTGTGCGTGTGCGTGTGTCTGTTTGCGTGTGTGTCTCTGTGCGTGTGTTTGTGTGCGGGTGCGTGTGCATGTGTGTGTGCATGTGAGTGTGTGCATGTGTGTGTGCATGTGTCTGTGTGCATGTGTCTGTGTGCATGTGTCTCTGTGTGTGCGCGTGTCTGTGTGCACGTGTGTGTGTCTGTATGCATGTGTGTCTGTGTGCGCGTGCGCGTGTCTGTGTGCACGTGTGTCTGTGTCCGTGGGTCTGTGTGCGCGTGTCTGTGTGCACATGTGTCTGTGTGCGCGTGTCTGTGTGCGCGTGTCTGTGTGCGCGTGTGTGTCTGTGTACGCATGTGTGTCTGTGTGCGCATGTGTGTCTGTGTGCGCGCGTGTGTCTGTGTGCGCGCGTGTGTCTGTGTGCGCGCGTGTGTCTGTGTGCGTGCGTGTCTCTGTGCGTGCGTGTCTCTGTGCGTGCGTGTCTCTGTGCGTGCATGTCTCTGTGCGTGCATGTCTCTGTGCGTGCATGTCTCTGTGCGTGCATGTCTCTGTGCGTGCATGTCTCTGTGCGTGCATGTCTCTGTGCGTGCATGTCTCTGTGCGTGCATGTCTCTGTGCGTGCATGTCTCTGTGCGTGCGTGTCTCTGTGTGTGTGTGTGTGTGTGTGTGTCTGTGTCTGTGCATGTGTATCTGTGTCTGTGTGTATGTGTCTGTGTGTGCATGTGTCTGTGTGTGTGCATGTGTCTCTGTGTGCATGTGTCTGTGTGTGTGCATGTGTGTGCATGTGTGTGCACGGGCGTGTGTGCATGTGCGCGTGTGTCTGTGTGCGTGTGTCTGTGTGTGCTTGTCTGTGGGCGCTTGTCTGTGTGCGCATGTCTGTGTGCGCATGTCTGTGTGCGCGTGTGCCTGCACGCGCGTGTGACTGTACGCGCGTGTGCCTGTGCGTGTGTGTCTCTGTGCGTGTGTCTGCGTGCGTGTGTCTCTGTGCGTGTGTCTGTGTGCACATGTGACTGTGCGCGTCTGTGTGCATGTGTCTGTGTGCGTGTGTCTGTGTGCGTGTGTCTGTGTGCGTGTGTCTGTGTGCATGTGTCTGTGTGCGTCTGTCTGTGTGTGTGTGTCTGTGTGCGCGTGTGTGTGTCTGTGTGTGTGTGTGGCTGTGTGCGTGTGTGTCTCTGTGCGTGTGTGTCTCTGTGCGTGTGTGTCTCTGTGTGGCTGTGTGCGCGTGTGTGGCTGTGTGCGCGTGTGTGTCTCTGTGCGCGTGTGTGTCTGTGTGTGTGTCTGCGTATGTGTGGCTGTGTGCGCGTGTGTCTCTGTGCGTGTGTCTGTGTGTGCGTATGTGTGTGTGTGGCTGTGTGCGCGTGTGTCTGTGTGCGCGTGTGTGCCTGTGTGTGCGTATGTGTGTGTGTGTGTGTCTGTGTGTGCGTGTGTGTCTGTGTGCGTGTGTCTGTGTGCATGTGCGTGTGTCTGTGTGCGTGTGCCTGTGTGCGTGTGCCTGTGTGCGTGTGTCTGTGTGCGCATGCGTGTGTCTGTGTGCGCGTGCGTGTGTCTGTGTGCGCGTGCGTGTGTCTGTGTGCACGTGCGTGTCTGTGTGTGTGTCTGTGTGCGCGCGCGTGTGTCTGTATGCACGTGCGTGTCTGTGTGTGTGTTTGTGTGCACGCGCGTGTCTGTGTGTGTGTGCGTGTCTGTGTGTCTGTGTGTCTGTGTGCACGCGTGTGCCTGTGTGTGTGTGTGTGTGCGCGCGCGTGTATGTCTGTGTCTGTGTTTGTGTCTGTGTGCGCGCGTGTGTCTGTGTGCGCGTGTGTGTCTGTGCCCGCGTGTGTCCGCGCGCGTGTGTGCGCGCGTGTCTGTGCGCGCGTGTCTGTGTCTGTATGCGTGTGCGTGTGTCAGTCTGTGTGTGCATGTCTGTATGCAAATGCGTGTGTCTGTATGTGTGTGCGTGTCTGTATGCTTGTGCGTGTGTGTGTGGGTGTGTGTATGTGTGTGTGTCTGTGTGTGTGCATGTGTATCTGTGTGTGTGCATGTGTCTCTGTGTGCGTGTGTCTCTGTGTGCATGTTTCTCTGTGTGTGCATGTGTGCGTGTGTCTGTGTGCATGTGTGTGTTTGTGTGCATGTGTGTGTGTCTGTGTGTGTGTCTGTGTGTGTGGCTGTGTGTGTGTCTGTGAGTGTGTCTGTGAGTGTGCATGTGTCTGTGTGCGCGTGTGTGACGGTGTGCGCATGTGTGTCTGTGTGCGCGTATGTGTGTGTGTATGATTGTGTGTGTGTGTGTTTATCTGTGTGCATGTATGTGTGTCTGTGTGTGTGGTGTGTGTCTGTGCGCGTGTGTGTGTCTGTGTGTGTGTGTCTGATTGTGTGTGTGTGTCTGATTGTGTGTGTGTGTATCTGTGTGCATGTGTGTGTCTGTCTGTGTGTCTGTGTGTTTGTCTGTGTCTGTGTGTTTGTGTGCACGTGTGTCTGTGTCTGTATGCGTGTGTCAGTCTGTGTGTGGGTGTCTGTATGCGTGTGTCTGTGTGCATGTGTCTGTGTCTGTGGGTGTGTGTGTGTGTCTGTGTGTGTGCATGTGTATCTGTGTGTGTGCATGTGTATCTGTGTGTGTGCATGTGTTTCTGTGTGCATGTGTCTGTGTGCGTGTGTCTGTGTGCGCGTGTCTGCATGCGCGTGTCTGCGTGTGCGTGTCTGCGTGTGCGTGTCTGCGCACCTGTCTGTGTGTGCGTGTCTGTGTGCATGTGTGTGTCTGTGTCTGTGGGTGTGTGTCTGTGGGTGTGTGTCTGTGGGTGTGTATGTGTGTCTGTGTGTGTGCATGTGTATCTGTGTGTGTGCATGTGTCTCTGTGTGCATGTGTCTGTGTGTGTGCATGTGTCTGTGTGTGTGCATGTGTCTCTGTATGCATGTGTCTCTGTGTGCATGTGTCTCTGTGTGCATGTGTCTGTGTGTGTGCATGTGTCTGTGTGTGTGCATGTGTGTGCACGGGCGTGTGTGCATGTGCGCGTGTGTCTGTGTGCGTGTGTCTGTGTGTGCTTGTCTGTGGGCGCTTGTCTGTGTGCGCATGTCTGTGTGCGCATGTCTGTGTGCGCATGTGCCTGCACGCGCGTGTGACTGTACGTGCGTGTGCCTGTGCGTGTGTGTCTCTGTGCGTGTGTCTGCGTGCGTGTGTCTCTGTGTGTGTGTCTGTGTGCGCATGTGCCTGTGCACGTTTGTGTGCATGTGTCTGTGTGCGTGTGTCTGTGTGCGTGTGTCTGTGTGCATGTGTCTGTGTGGATGTGTCTGTGTGCATGTGTCTGTGTGTGTCTGTGTGCGCGTGTGTGTGTCTGTGTGTGTGTGTGTGGCTGTGTGCGTGTGTGTCTCTGTGCGTGTGTGTCTCTGTGCGTGTGTGTCTCTGTGTGGCTGTGTGCGCGTGTATGGCTGTGTGCGCGTGTGTGTCTCTGTGCGCGTGTTTGTGTGCGGGTGCGTGTGCATGTGTGTGTGCATGTGAGTGTGTGCATGTGTGTGTGCATGTGTCTGTGTGCATGTGTCTCTGTGTGTGCGTGCGCATGTCTGTGTGCACGTGTGTCTGTGTCCGCGTGTCTGTGTGCGCGTGTCTGTGTGCGCATGTGTCTGTGTGCGCGTGTCTGTGTGCGCGTGTCTGTGTGCGCGTGTGTGTCTGTGTGCGCATGTGTGTCTGTGTGCGCATGTGTGTCTGTGTGCGCATGTGTGTCTGTGTGCGCGCGTGTGTCTGTGTGCGTGCGTGTCTCTGTGCGTGCATGTCTCTGTGCGTGCATGTCTCTGTGCGTGCATGTCTCTGTGCGTGCGTGTCTCTGTGTGTGTGTGTCTCTGTGTGTGTGTGACTGTGTGTCTGTGTCTGTGCATGTGTATCTGTGTCTGTGTGTATGTGTCTATGTGTGCATGTGTCTGTGTGTGTGCATGTGTCTCTGTGTGCATGTGTCTCTGTGTGCATGTGTCTGTGTGTGTGCATGTGTGTGCACGGGCGTGTGTGCATGTGTGCGTGTGTCTGTGTGCGTGTGTCTGTGTGTGCTTGTCTGTGGGCGCTTGTCTGTGTGCGCATGTCTGTGTGCGCATGTCTGTGTGCGCGTGTGCCTGCACGCGCGTGTGACTGTACGCGCGTGTGCCTGTGCGTGTGTGTCTCTGTGCGTGTGTCTGCGTGCGTGTGTCTCTGTGCGTGTGTCTGTGTGCGCATGTGACTGTGCGCGTCTGTGTGCATGTGTCTGTGTGCGTGTGTCTGTGTGCGTCTGTCTGTGTGCGTGTGTCTGTGTGCATGTGTCTGTGTGCGTGTGTCTGTGTGCGTCTGTCTGTGTGTGTGTCTGTGTGCGCGTGTGTGTGTCTGTGTGTGTGTGTGGCTGTGTGCGTGTGTGTCTCTGTGCGTGTGTGTCTCTGTGCGTGTGTGTCTCTGTGTGGCTGTGTGCGCGTGTGTGGCTGTGTGCGCGTGTGTGTCTCTGTGCGCGTGTGTGTCTGTGTGTGTGTCTGCGTATGTGTGGCTGTGTGCGCGTGTGTGTCTCTGTGCGTGTGTCTGTGTGTGCGTATGTGTGTGTGTGGCTGTGTGCGCGTGTGTGTCTGTGTGCGCGTGTGTGCCTGTGTGTGCGTACGTGTGTGTGTGTGTGTCTGTGTGTGCGTGTGTGTCTGTGTGCGTGTGTCTGTGTGCATGTGCGTGTGTCTGTGTGCGTGTGCCTGTGTGCGTGTGTCTGTGTGCGCATGCGTGTGTCTGTGTGCGCGTGCGTGTGTCTGTGTGCGCGTGCGTGTGTCTGTGTGCACGTGCGTGTCTGTGTGTGTGTCTGTGTGCGCGCGCGTCTGTATGCACGTGCGTGTCTGTGTGTGTCTGTGTGCACGCGCGTGTCTGTGTGTGTGTGCGTGTCTGTGTCTGTGTGTCTGTGTGTCTGTGTGCACACGTGTGTCTGTGTGTGTGTGTGCGCGCGCGTGTATGTCTGTGTCTGTGTGTTTGTGTCTGTGTGCGCGTGTGTGTCTGTGTGCGCGTGTGTCTGTGCCCGCGTGTGTCCGCGCGCGTGTGTGCGCGCGTGTCTGTGCGCGCGTGTCTGTGTCTGTATGCGTGTGCGTGTGTCAGTCTGTGTGTGCATGTCTGTATGCGTGTGCGTGTGTCTGTATGTGTGTGCGTGTCTGTATGCTTGTGCGTGTGTGTGTGGGTGTGTGTCTGTGTGTGTGTCTGTGTGTGTGCATGTGTATCTGTGTGTGTGCATGTGTCTCTGTGTGCATGTGTCTCTGTGTGCATGTTTCTCTGTGTGTGCATGTGTGCGTGTGTCTGTGTGCATGTGTGTGTTTGTGTGCATGTGTGTGTGTCTGTGTGTGTGTCTGTGTGTGTGGCTGTGTGTGTGTCTGTGAGTGTGTCTGTGAGTGTGCATGTGTCTGTGTGCGCGCGTGTGTCTGTGTGCGCGCGTGTGTCTGTGTGCGCGCGTGTGTCTGTGCCCGCGTGTGTGTCTGCGCGCGTGTGTGTCTGCGCGCGTGTGTGCGCGCGCGTGTGTCTGTGTCTGTGTGTTTGTGTCTGTGTGCGCGCGTGTCTGTATGCGCGTGTCTGTGTGCTCGTGTCTGTATGCGCGTGTCTGTGTGCTCGTGTCTGTGTGCTCGTGTCTGTGTGCTCGTGTCTGTGTGCTCGTGTCTGTGTGCTCGTGTCTGTGTGCGCTTGTCTGTATGAGCGTGTCTGTGTGCTCGTGTCTGTGTGCTTGTGGCTGTGTGCACGTGTCTGTGTCTGTGTGCGCGTGTCTGTGTGCGCTTGTGTGTCTGTGCGCATGTGCGTCTGTGTGCACGTGTGTGTGTGCGTGTGCGTGTGTCTGTTTGCGTGTGTGTCTCTGTGCGTGTGTTTGTGTGTGGGTGCGTGTGCATGTGTGTGTGCATGTGAGTGTGTGCATGTGTGTGTGCATGTGTCTGTGTGCATGTGTCTCTGTGTGTGCGCGTGTGTCTGTGTGCACGTGTGTGTGTCTGTATGCATGTGTGTCTGTGTGCGCGTGCGTGTGTCTGTGTGCACGTGTCTGTGTGCGCGTGTCTGTGTGCGCGTGTCTGTATGCTCTTGTCTGTGTGCACGTGTTTGTGTGCGCGTGTGTCTGTGTGCGCGTGTGTCTGTGTGCGCGTGTGTGCATCTGGGTGCGCGTGTGCGTGCGTCTGCGCGCATGTGTGTCTGTGTGCGCGCGTGTGCCTGTGTGCGTGTGCGTCTGTGTCTCTGTGTGTGCATGTGTCTCTGTGTGCATGTGTCTCTGTGTGTGCGCGTGTGTCTGTGTGCATGTGTATGTGTCTGTATGCTTGTGTGCATGTGTCTGTGTGCGCGTGTCTGTATGTGCGTCTCTGTTTGCGCGTCTGTGTGCACATGTGCCTGTGTGCGCGTGTGTGTCTGTGTGTGCGTGTGTGTGTATGTGTGCGTGTGTCTGTGTGCGTGTGTCTGTGTGCGTGTGTCTGTGTGCGTGTGTCTGTGTGCGCATGTCTGTCCGTATGCATGTGTGTGTGTCTGTGTGTGTGTGTCCGTATGCATGTGTGTGTGTCTGTGTGTGTGTGTCTGTGTGCGCGTGTCTGTGTGCGCGTGTCTGTGTGCGCGTGTCTGTGTGCGCGTCTGTGTGCACGTGTCTGTGTGCACGTGTCTGTGTGCACGTGTCTGTGTGCGCGTGTCTGTGTGCTCGTGTCTGTATGCTCGTGTCTGTATGCTCTTGTCTGTGTGCGCGTGTCTGTGTGCGCGTGTGTCTGTGTGCGCGTGTGTCTGTGTGCGCGTGTGTGCGCATATGTGCATCTGTGCGCGTGTGTGCATCTGTGTGCGCGTGTGTGCATCTGTGTGCGCGTGTGCGTGTGTCTGCGCGCATGTGTGTCTGTGTGCGCGCATGTGCCTGTGTGCGTGTGCGTCTGTGTGTCTGTGGGTGTGTGTGTCTGAGTGTGTCTGTGTGTATGTGCATGTGTCTCTGTGTGCATGTGTCTCTGTGTGTGCGCGTGTCTGTGTGCATGTGTGTGTGTCTGTATGCGTGTGTGCACGTGTCTGTGCGCGTGTCTGTATGTGCGTCTCTGTGTGCGCGTGTCTGTGTGCACATGTGCCTGTGTGCGCGTGTGTGTGTCTGTGTGCGTGTGTCTGTGTGCGTGTGTCTGTGTGCGTGTGTCTGTGTGCGTGTGTCTGTGTGCGCGTGTCTGTGTGCGCGTGTCTGTGTGCGCGTGTGTGTCTGTGCGTGTGTGTCTGTGTGTGCGTGTGTGTCTGTGCACGTGTGTCTGTGTGCGCGTGTCTGTGTGTGCGTGTCTGTGTGTGCGTGTGTGTCTGTGTGCGCGTGTGTGCGCGTGCGTCTGTGTGCGCGTGTGTCTGTGTGCACGTGTGTCTGTGTGTGCATGTGTCTGTGTGCGCGTGTGTGTCTGTGTGCGCGTGTATGTCTGTGTGCGCGTGTGTGTCTGTGTGCGCGTGTGTGTCTGTGTGCGTGTGTCTGTGTGCGTGTGTCTCTGTGCGTGTGTGTCTGCACGCGCGTGTGACTGTACGCGCGTGTGCCTGTGCTTGTGTCTGCATGCGTGTGTCTGCGTGCGTGTGTCTGTGTGCGCGTGTCTGTGTGTGCGTGTGTGTCTGTGTGCGCGTGTCTGTATGTGCGTGTGTGTCTGTGTGCGCATGTGTGTCTGTGTGCGTGTGTATGTCTGTGTGCGCGTGTGTCTGTGTGCGCGTGTATGTCTGTGTGCGTGAGTCTGTGCGCGTGTCTGTGTGCGTGTGTCTCTTTGCGTGTGTCTCTTTGCGTGTGTCTCTGTGCGTGTGTGTATCTGTGTGTGTGTCGGTGGGTGTGTGTCTGTGGGTGTGTGTCTGTGTGTCTGTGTCTGTGCATGTGTATCTGTGTCTGTGTGCATGTGTCTGTGTGTGCATGTGTCTGCGTGTGCACGTGTGTGTGTGCGCGTGTGTGTGTGCGTGTGTGTGTGTGCGTGTGTGTCTGTGTGCATGTGTTTGTGTGCGGGTGCATGTGCATGTGTATGTGCATGTGTGTGTGTGCATGTGTGTGTGCATGTGTCTCTGTGTGCATGTGTCTCTGTGTGCATGTGTCTCTGTGTGTGCGCGTGTGTCTGTGTGCACGTGTGTGTGTCTGTATGCATGTGTGTCTGTGTGCGCGTGCGCGTGTCTGTGTGCACGTGTCTGTGTGCACATGTCTGTGTGCACGTGTCTGTGCGCGTGTCTGTGTGCGCGTGTCTGTATGCGCGTCTGTATGCTCGTGTCTGTATGCTCGTGTCTGTATGCTCGTGTCTGTATGCTCTTGTCTGTGTGCTCTTGTCTGTGTGCGCGTGTCTGTGTGCGCATGTCTGTGTGCGCGAGTGTGCATCTGGGTGCGCGTGTGCGTGTATCTGCGCGCATGTGTGTCTGTGTGCGCGCGTGTGTCTGTGTGCGTGTGCGTCTGTGTGTCTGTGGATGTGTGTGTCTGAGTGTGTCTCTGTGTGTGCATGTGTCTGTGTGCATGTGTCTCTGTGTGTGCGCGTGTCTGTGTGCATGTGTGTGTGTCTGTATGCTTGTGTGCACGTGTCTGTGTGCGCGTGTCTGTATGTGCGTCTCTGTGTGCGCGTCTGTGTGCACATGTGCCTGTGTGCGCGTGTGTCTGTGTGTGTGTGTGTGTGTGTGTGTGTGCATGTGCGTGTGTCTGTGTGCGTGTGTCTGTGTGCGTGTGTCTGTGTGCGTGTGTCTGTGTGCGTGTGTCTGTGTGCGCGTGCGTCTGTGTGTCTGTGGATGTGTGTGTCTGAGTGTGTCTCTGTGTGTGCATGTGTCTCTGTGTGCATGTGTCTCTGTGTGTGCGCGTGTGTCTGTGTGCATGTGTGTGTGTCTGTATGCTTGTGTGCACGTGTCTGTGTGCGCGTCTGTATGTGCGTCTCTGTGTGCGCGTCTGTGTGCACATGTGCCTGTGTGCGCGTGTGTGTCTCTGTGTGTGTGTGTGTGTGTGTCTGTGTGCGTGTGTCTGTGTGCGTGTGTCTGTGTGCATGTGTCTGTGTGCGCGTGTGTCTGTGTGCGCATGTATGTGTGCGCGTGTGTGTCCGTATGCATGTGTGTGTGTCCGTGTGCGCGTGCGCGTGTCTGTGCGCGCGTGTTTGTGCGCGCGTGTCTGTGCGCGCGTGTCTGTGCGCGCGTGTCTGTGCGCGCGTGTCTGTGCGTGCGTGTCTGTGTGCGCGTGTCTGTCTGCGCGTGTCTGTCTGCGCGTGTGCCTGCACGCGTGTGTGACTGTACGCGCGTGTGCCTGTGCGTGTGTCTCTGTGCGTGTGTCTGCATGCGTGTGTCTGCATGCGTGTGTCTGCATGCGTGTGTCTGCGTGCGCGTGTGTGTGTGCGCGTGTGTGTCTGTGTGCGCGTGTGTGTCTGTGTGCGCGTGTGTGTCTGTGTGCGCATGTGTGTCTGTGTGCGCGTGTGTGTCTGTGTGCGTGTGTCTGTGTGCGCGTGTGTGTCTGTGTGCGCGTGTGTGTCTGTGTGCGCGTGTGTGTCTGTGTGCGCGTGTGTGTCTGTGTGCGCGTGTATGTCTGTGTGCGTGAGTCTGTGCGCATGTGTCTCTGTGCGTGTGTCTCTGTGCGTGTGTGTCTCTGTGCGTGTGTGTGTCTGTGGGTGTGTGTCTGTGTGTCTGTGTCTGTGCATGTGCGTCTGTGTGCACGTGTGTGTGTGCGTGTGCGTGTGTCTGTGTGCGTGTGTGTCTCTGTGCGTGTGTTTGTGTGCAGGTGCGTGTGCATGTGTGTGTGCCTGTGTGTGTGCATGTGTGTGTGCATGTGTCTCTGTGTGCATGTGTCTCTGTGTGTGCGCGTGTGTCTGTGTGCATGTGTGTGTCTGTATGCATGTGTGTCTGTGTGCACGTGCGCGTGTCTGTGTGCACGTGTCTGTGTGCGCGTGTCTGTGTGCGCGTGTCTGTGTGCGCGTGTCTGTGTGCGCGTGTCTGTGTGCGCGTGTCTGTGTGCGCGTCTGTGTGCGCGTGTCTGTGTGCACGTGTCTGTGTGCTCGTGTCTGTATGCTCGTGTCTGTATGCTCTTGTCTGTATGCTCTTGTCTGTGTGCGCATGACTGTGTGCGCGTGTCTGTGTGCGCATGTGAGTCTGTGTGCGCGTGTGTGCATCTGTGTGCGTGTGTGTCTGTGTCTGTATGTGTGTGTGTGTGTCAGTCTTTGTGTGCGTGTCTGTATGCGTGTGTCTGTGTGTCTGTGTCTGTGTCTGTGGGTGTGTGTCTGTGGGTGTGTATATGTGTCTGTGTGTGTGCAAGTGTATCTGTGTGTGCATGTGTCTCTGTGTGCATGTGTCTGTGTGTGTGCATGTGTCTGTGTGTGTGCATGTGTCTGTGTGTGTGCATGTGTGTGTGTGTCTGTGTGCATGTGTGTGTGTCTGTGTCTGCGAGTGTGCGTGTGTCTGTGAGCGCGTGTCTGCGTGCGCATGTCTGTGTGTGCGTATCTGCATGTGTGTGTCTGCGTGCCTGTCTGTGTGTGCGTGTCTGTGTGCGCGTGTGCGTGTCTGTGTGCGCGTGTGTGTCTGTGTGTGTGTGTGTCTGTGTGTGTGGCTGTGTGTGTGTCTGCGAGTGTGCGCCTGTCTGCGTGCGCCTGTCTGCGTGCGCCTGTCTGCGTGCACGTGTGTGCGTGTGCGTGTGTGTGTGTGTACGTGTGCGTGTGTCCGCGTGTCTGTGTGCGCGTGTCTGTGTGTGCGTGTGTGTCTGTGTGCCCATGTGTGTCTGTGTGCGTGTGTCTGTGTGCGTGTGTCTGTGTGCGTGTGTCAGTGTGAGCGTGTGTCTGTGTGCGCGTGTGTCTGTGTGCGCGTGTGTGTCTGTGTGCGTGAGTCTCTGTGCGTGCGTGTCTCTGTGTGTGCGTGTCTGTGGGTGTGTGTCTGCGTGTCTGTGTCTGTGCATGTGTATCTGTGTCTGTGTGCATGTGTCAGTGTGTGCATGTGTCTGTGTGTGTGCATGTGTCTGTGTGTGTGCATGTGTGTGCACGGGCGTGTGTGCATGTGCGCGTGTGTCTGTGTGCGCGTCTGTGTGCGCTTGTCTGTGGGCGCTTGTCTGTGTGCGCATGTCTGTGTGCGCGTGTGCCTGCACGCGCGTGTGACTGTACGCGCATGTGCCTGTGCGCGTGTGTGCCTGTGCGCGTGTGTGCCTGTGCGCGTGTCTCTGTGCGTGTGTCTGCGTGCGTGTGTATGCGTGCGTGTGTCTGTGTGCGCATGTGCCTGTGCGCGTGTCTGTGTGCGTGTGTCTGTGTGCATGTGTCTGTGTGCATGTGTCTGTGTGCATGTGTCTGTGTGCGCGTGTGTGTGTCTGTGTGCGCGTGTGTGTCTGTGTGCGCGTGTGTGTCTGTGTGCGCGTGTGTGTCTGTGTGCGCGTGTGTGTCTGTGTGCGCGTGTCTGTGTGCGCGTGTCTGTGTGCGCGTGTCTGTGTGCGCGTGTGTGTCTGTGTGCGCGTGTAAGTCTGCGTGCGTGAGTCTGTGTGCGTGGGTCTGTGTGCGTGAGTCTGTGTGCGTGTGTCTCTGTGCGTGTGTCTCTGTGCGTGTGTCTCTGTGCGTGTGTCTCTGTGCGTGTGTCTCTGTGCGTGTGTCTCTGTGCGTGTGTGTGTCTGTGTGTGTGTCTGTGGGTGTGTGTCTGTGTCTGTGCATGTGTATCTGTGTCTGTGTGCATGTGTCTGTGTGTGCATGTGTCTATGTGTGTGCATGTGTCTGTGTGTGTACATGCGTGTGCACGGGCGTGTGTGCATGTGCGCGTGTGTCTGTGTGCACTTGTCTGTGTGCGCTTGTCTGTGTGCGCATGTCTGTGCGTGCGTGTCTGTGTGCGCGTGTGACTGTACGCACGTGTGCCTGTGCGCGTGTCTCTGTGCGTGTGTCTGCATGCGTGTGTCTGCGTGCATGTGTCTCTGTGCATGTTTCTCTGTGCGTGTGTCTGTGTGCACATGTGCCTGTGCGCGCATGTGCCTGTGCGCGTCTGTGTGCGTGTGTCTGTGTGCGCGTGTCTATGTGCATGTGTCTGTGTGCATGTGTCTGTGTGCATGTGTCTGTGTGTGCCTGTGTGCGCATGTGTGTGTGTGTCTGTGTGTCTCTGTGCGTGTGTGTCTCTGTGTTTGTGTCTGTGGGTGTGAATATGTGTCTGTGTGTGTGCATGTGTATCTGTGTGTATGCATGTGTCTCTGTGTGCATGTGTGTGTGTGTCTGTGTGCATGTGTCTGTGTGTCTGTGTGCATGTGTGTGTGTCTGTATGTGTGTGTGTCTGTGTCTGCGAGTGTGCGTGTGTCTGTGAGCGCGTGTCTGCATGTGCGTGTCTGCGTGCCTGTCTGTGTGTGCATGTCTGTGTGCGCGTGTGCGTGTCTGTGTGCGCGTTGTCTGTGTCTGTGTGTGTGGCTGTGTGTGTGTCTGCGAGTGTGCGCGTGTCTGCGTGCGCCTGTCTGCGTGCGCCTGTCTGTGTGCGCGCGTGTGCCTGTGTGCGTGTGCGTCTGTGTGTCTGTGGGTGTGTGTGTGTGAGTGTGTCTCTGTGTGTGTGCATGTGTCTCTGTGTGCATGTGTCTCTGTGTGCTCGTGTGTGTCTGTGTGCATGTGTCTGTGTCTGTATGCGTGTGTGCGTGTGTCTGTGTGCGCGTGTCTGTGTGCGCGTGTCTGTGTGCGCGTGTCTGTGTGCGCGTGTCTGTGTGCGCGTGTGCCTGTGTGCGCGTGTCTGTGTATGCGTGTGTGTGTGTCTGTGTGCGTGTGTCTGTGTGCGTGTGTCTGTGTGCGTGTGTCTGTGTGCACGTGTGCCTGTACGCGCGTGTGCCTGTACGCACGTGCGCCTGTGCGCATTTGTCTCTGTGCGTGTGTCTGCGTGCGTGTCTGCGTGCGTGTGTCTGCGTGCATGTGTCTGTGTGCGCATGTGCCTGTGCGCGTGTCTGTGTGCGCGTGTGCCTGTGTGCGTGTCTGTGTGCGTGTGTCCGTGTGCATGTGTCTGTGTGCATGTATGTGTGTGTGTCTGTGTGTGTGCATGTGTCTCTGTGTGTGCATGTGTCTCTGTGTGCATGTGTCTCTGTGTGCATGTGTCTCTGTGTGTACATGTGTGTGCACGGGCGTGTGTGCATGTGCGCGTGTGTCTGTGTGCGCTTGTCTGTGTGCGCTTGTCTGTGTGCGCTTGTCTGTGTGCGCGTGTCTGTGTGCGCGTGTCTGTGTGCGCGTGTCTGTGTGTGCGTGTCTGTGTGCGCGTGTCTGTGTGCGCGTCTGTGTGCGCGTGTGACTGTACGCATGTGTGCCTGTGCGCATGTCTCTGTGCGTGTGTCTGCATGCGTGTGTCTGCATGCGTGTGTCTCTGTGCATGTTTCTCTGTGCGTGTGTCTGTGTGCACATGTGCCTGTGCGCGCATGTGCCTGTGCGCGTGACTGTGTGCGCATGTGCCCGTGCACGTCTGTGTGCGTGTGTCTGTGTGCGCGTGTCTATGTGCATGTGTCTGTGTGCATGTGTCTGTGTGCATGTGTCTGTGTGTGTCTGTGTGCGCATGTGTGTGTGTGTGTGTGTGTGTCTCTGTGCGTGTGTGTCTCTGTGCGTGTGTGTCTCTGTGTTTGTGTCTGCGTGTGTGTGGCTGTGTGCGCGTGTGTCTGTGTGTGTGTCTGTGTGTGTATCTGTGTGCATGTGTGTGTCTGTCTGTGTGTCTGTCTGTGTCTGTGTGTTTGTCTGTGTGCGCGTGTGTCTGTGTGCGCGTGTGTCTGTGTGCATGTGTGTCTGTGTGTGCGTGTGTCTGTGTCTGTATGTGGGTGCGTGTGTCAGTCTGTGTGTGCATGTCTGTATGCGTGTGTCTGTGTGCATGTGTCTGTGGGTGTGTGACTGTGGGTGTGTGTCTGTGGGTGTGTGTGTATGTGGGTGTGTATGTGTGTCTGTGTGTGTGCATGTGTATCTGTGTGTGTGCATGTGTCTCTGTGTGCATGTGTCTGTGTGTGTGCATGTGTCTGTGTGTGTGCATGTGCGTGTGTGTGTGTCTGCGTGCGCCTGTCTGCGTGCGCCTGTCTGCGTGCGCATCTGCGTGTGTGTGTGCACGTGTGCGTGTGTCCGCGTGTCTGTGTCTGCGTGTCTGTGTGTGCGTGTCTGTGTGCGCGTGTCTGTTTGCGCGTGTGCGTGTCTGTGTGCGCGTGTGTGTCTGTGTCTCTGTGTGTGGCTGTGTGTGTGTCTGCGAGTGTGCATGTGTCTGCGTGCGCCTGTCTGCGTGCGCCTGTCTGCGTGCGCATCTGCATGTGTGTGTGCACGTGTGCGTGTGTCCGCGTGTCTGTGTCTGCGTGTCTGTGTGTGCGTGTCTGTGTGCGCGTGTCTGTGTGCACGTGTCTGTGTGCGCGTGTGTCTGTGTGCCCGTGTGTGTCTGTGTGCGCGTGTGTCTGTGTGCGCGTGCGTGTCTGTGTGCGCGTGCGTGTCTGTGTGCGCGTGCGTGTCTGTCTGTGCGTGCGTGTCTCTGTGCGTGCGTGTCTCTGTGCGTGCGTGTCTCTGTGCGTGCGTGTCTCTGTGCGTGCGTGTCTCTGTGCGTGCGTGTCTCTGTGCGTGCGTGTCTCTGTGCGTGCGTGTCTCTGTGTGTGTGTGTCTGTGGGTGTGTGTCTGCGTGTCTGTGTCTGTGCATGTGTATCTGTGTCGGTGTGCATGTGTCTGTCTGTGCATGTGTCTCTGTGTGCATGTGTCTGTATATGTACATGTGTGTGCACGGGCGTGTGTGCATGTGCGCGTGTCTGTGTGCGCGTGTCTGTGTGCGCTTGTGTGGGCACTTGTCTGTGTGCACATGTCTGTGTGCGCGTGTGCCTGCACGCGTGTGTGACTGTACGCGCGTGTGCGTGTGCGCGTGTCTCTGTGTGTGTGTCTGCATGCGTGTGTCTGCGTGCGTGTGTCTGCGGGCGTGTGTCTGCGGGCGTGTCTGCGTGCGTGTGTGCTCATGTGCCTGTGCGCATGTCTGTTTGCGTGTCTGTGTGCGTGTGTCTGTGTGCGTGTCTGTGTGCGTGTGTCTGTGTGCGTGTGTCTATGTGTGTCTGTGTGCGCGTGTGTGTGTCTTTGTGTGTGTGTGTCTGTGTGCGTGTGTGTCTCTGTGCGTGTGTCTCTGTGTGTGTGTCTGCGTATGTGTGGCTGTGTGCGCGTGTGTGTCTCTGTGCGCGTGTGTGTCTGTGTGCGTGTGTCTGTGTGCGCTTGTCTGTGTGCGCTTGTCTGTGTGCGCTTGTCTGTGTGCGCGTGTCAGTGTGCGCGTGTCTGTGTGCGCGTGTCTGTGTGCGCGTGTCTGTGTGCGCGTGTCTGTGTGCGCGTGTGACTGTACGCATGTGTGCCTGTGCGCATGTCTCTGTGCGTGTGTCTGCATGCGTGTGTCTGCATGCGTGTGTCTCTGTGCATGTTTCTCTGTGCGTGTGTCTGTGTGCACATGTGCCTGTGCGCGCATGTGCCTGTGCGCGTGACTGTGTGCGCATGTGCCCGTGCACGTCTGTGTGCGTGTGTCTGTGTGCGCGTGTCTATGTGCATGTGTCTGTGTGCATGTGTCTGTGTGCATGTGTCTGTGTGTGTCTGTGTGCGCATGTGTGTGTGTGTGTGTGTGTGTCTCTGTGCGTGTGTGTCTCTGTGCGTGTGTGTCTCTGTGTTTGTGTCTGCGTGTGTGTGGCTGTGTGCGCGTGTGTCTGTGTGTGTGTCTGTGTGTGTATCTGTGTGCATGTGTGTGTCTGTCTGTGTGTCTGTCTGTGTCTGTGTGTTTGTCTGTGTGCGCGTGTGTCTGTGTGCGCGTGTGTCTGTGTGCATGTGTGTCTGTGTGTGCGTGTGTCTGTGTCTGTATGTGGGTGCGTGTGTCAGTCTGTGTGTGCGTGTCTGTATGCGTGTGTCTGTGGGTGTGTGTCTGTGGGTGTGTGTCTGTGGGTGTGTGTCTGTGGGTGTGTGTGTATGTGGGTGTGTATGTGTGTCTGTGTGTGTGCATGTGTCTCTGTGTGCATGTGTCTGTGTGTGTGCATGTGTCTGTGTGTGTGCATGTGCGTGTGTGTGTGTCTGCGTGCGCCTGTCTGCGTGCGCCTGTCTGCGTGCGCATCTGCGTGTGTGTGTGCACGTGTGCGTGTGTCCACGTGTCTGTGTCCACGTGTCTGTGTCCGCGTGTCTGTGTGTGCGTGTCTGTGTGCGCGTGTCTGTTTGCGCGTGTGCGTGTCTGTGTGCGCGTGTGTGTCTGTGTCTGTGTGTGTGGCTGTGTGTGTGTCTGCGAGTGTGCATGTGTCTGCGTGCGCCTGTCTGCGTGCGCCTGTCTGCGTGCGCATCTGCGTGTGTGTGTGCACGTGTGTGTGTGTCCGCGTGTCTGTGTCTGCGTGTCTGTGTGTGCGTGTCTGTGTGCGCGTGTCTGTGTGCGCGTGTCTGTGTGCGCGTGTGTCTGTGTGCCCGTGTGTGTCTGTGTGCGCGTGTGTGTCTGTGTGCGCGTGCGTGTCTGTGTGCGCGTGCGTGTCTCTGTGCGTGCGTGTCTCTGTGCGTGCGTGTCTCTGTGCGTGCGTGTCTCTGTGCGTGCGTGTCTCTGTGTGTGTGTGTCTGTGGGTGTGTGTCTGCGTGTCTGTGTCTGTGCATGTGTATCTGTGTCGGTGTGCATGTGTCTGTCTGTGCATGTGTCTCTGTGTGCATGTGTCTGTATATGTACATGTGTGTGCACGGGCGTGTGTGCATGTGCGCGTGTCTGTGTGCGCGTGTCTGTGTGCGCTTGTGTGGGCACTTGTCTGTGTGCACATGTCTGTGTGCGCGTGTGCCTGCACGCGTGTGTGACTGTACGCGCGTGTGCGTGTGCGCGTGTCTCTGTGTGTGTGTCTGCATGCGTGTGTCTGCGTGCGTGTGTCTGCGGGCGTGTGTCTGCGTGCGTGTGTCTGCGTGCGTGTGTCTGCGTGCGTGTGTGCTCATGTGCCTGTGCGCGTGTCTGTTTGCGTGTCTGTGTGCGTGTGTCTGTGTGCGTGTCTGTGTGCGTGTGTCTGTGTGCGTGTGTCTATGTGTGTCTGTGTGCGCGTGTGTGTGTCTTTGTGTGTGTGTGTCTGTGTGCGTGTGTGTCTCTGTGCGTGTGTCTCTGTGTGTGTGTCTGCGTATGTGTGGCTGTGTGCGCGTGTGTGTCTCTGTGCGCGTGTGTGTCTGTGTGCGTGTGTCTGTGTGCGCGTGTCTGTGTGCGCGTGTCTGTGTGCGCGTCTGTGTGCGCGTCTGTGTGCGCGTCTGTGTGCGCGTCTCTGTGTGCGTGTCTGTGTGCGCGTCTCTGTGTGCGCGTCTCTGTGTGCGCGTCTCTGTGTGCGCGTCTCTGTGTGCGCGTGTCTGTGTGTGCGTGTCTGTGTGCGCATCTGTGTGCGCTTGTCTGTGTGCGCGTGTCTGTATGCTCGTGTCTGTATGCTCGTGTCTGTATGCTCGTGTCTGTATGCTCTTGTCTGTGTGCGCGTGTCTGTGTGTGCGTGAGAGTCTGTGTGCGCGTGTGCATCTGTGTGCGCGTGTGCGTGTGTCTGCGCGCATGTGTGTCTGTGCGCGCGTGTGCCTGTGTGCGTGTGCGTCTGTGTGTCTGTGGGTGTGTGTGTGTGAGTGTGTCTCTGTGTGTGTGCATGTGTCTCTGTGTGCATGTGTCTCTGTGTGCTCGCGTGTGTCTGTGTGCATGTGTGTGTGTCTGTATTCGTGTGTGCGCGTGTCTGCGTGCGCGTGTCTATGTGCATGTGTCTGTGTGCATGTGTCTGTGTGCATGTGTCTGTGTGTGTCTGTGTGCGCATGTGTGTGTGTGTGTGTGTGTCTCTGTGCGTGTGTGTCTCTGTGCGTGTGTGTCTCTGTGTTTGTGTCTGCGTGTGTGTGGCTGTGTGCGCGTGTGTGTCTGTGTGTGCGTATGTGTGTGTGTATGATTGTGTATGTGTGTGTTTATCTGTGTGCATGTGTGTGTGTGTCTGTGTGTGTGGTGTTTGTCTGTGCGCGTGTGTGTGTCTGTGTGTGTATCTGTGTGCATGTGTGTGTCTGTCTGTGTGTCTGTCTGTGTCTGTGTGTTTGTGTGCGCGTGTGTCTGTGTGCGCGTGTCTGTGTGCATGTGTGTCTGTGTGTGCGTGTGTCTGTGTCTGTATGTGGGTGCGTGTGTCAGTCTGTGTGTGCGTGTCTGTATGCGTGTGTCTGTGTGCATGTGTCTGTGGGTGTGTGTCTGTGGGTGTGTGTCTGTGGGTGTGTGTCTGTGGGTGTGTGTCTGTGGGTGTGTGTGTATGTGGGTGTGTGTGTGTGTCTGTGTGTGTGCATGTGTATCTGTGTGTGTGCATGTGTCTCTGTGTGCATGTGTCTGTGTGTGTGCATGTGTCTGTGTGTGTGCATGTGCGTGTGTGTCTGTGTGCATGTGTGTGTGTCTGTGTGTGTGTCTGTGTCTGCGAGTGTGCGTGTGTCTGTGAGCACTTGTCCGCGTGCGCGTGTCTGCGTGTGCACGTCTGCGTGCCTGTCTGTGTGTGCGTGTCTGTTTGCACGTGTCTGTTTGCGCGTGTGCGTGTCTGTGTGCGCGTGTGTGTCTGTGTCTGTGTGTGTGGCTGTGTGTGTGTCTGCGAGTGTGCGCGTGTCTGCGTGCGCCTGTCTGCGTGCGCCTGTCTGCGTGCGCCTGTCTGCGTGCGCATCTGCGTGTGTGTGTGCACGTGTGCGTGTGTCCGCGTGTCTGTGTCCGCGTGTCTGTGTGTGCGTGTCTGTGTGCGCGTGTCTGTGTGCGCGTGTCTGTGTGCACGTGTGTCTGTGTGCCCGTGTGTGTCTGTGTGCCCGTGTGTGTCTGTGTGCGCGTGTGTGTCTGTGTGCGCGTGCGTGTCTGTGTGCGCGTGCGTGTCTCTGTGCGTGCGTGTCTCTGTGCGTGCGTGTCTCTGTGCGTGCGTGTCTCTGTGTGTGTGTGTCTGTGGGTGTGTGTCTGCGTGTCTGTGTCTGTGCATGTGTATCTGTGTCGGTGTGCATGTGTCTGTCTGTGCATGCGTCTCTGTGTGCATGTGTCTGTATATGTACATGTGTGTGCACGGGCGTGTGTGCATGTGCGCGTGTCTGTGTGTGCGTGTCTGTGTGCGCTTGTGTGGGCACTTGTCTGTGTGCACATGTCTGTGTGCGCGTGTGCCTGCACGCGTGTGTGACTGTACGCGCGTGTGCCTGTGCGTGTGTCTGTGTGTGTGTCTGCGTGCGTGTGTCTGCGTGCGTGTGTCTGCGTGCGTGTGTCTGCGTGCGTGTGTCTGCGTGCATGTGTGCTCATGTGCCTGTGCGCGTCTGTTTGCGTGTCTGTGTGCGTGTGTCTGTGTGCGTGTGTCTGTGTGCGTGTGTCTGTGTGTGTGTGTCTATGTGTGTCTGTGTGCGCGTGTGTGTGTCTTTGTGTGTGTGTGTCTGTGTGCGTGTGTGTCTCTGTGTGTGTGTGTCTCTGTGCGTGTGTCTCTGTGTGTGTGTCTGCGTATGTGTGGCTGTGTGCGCGTGTGTGTCTCTGTGCGCGTGTGTGTCTGTGTGCGTGTGTCTGTGTGCGCGTGTCTGTGTGCGCGTCTGTGTGCGCGTCTCTGTGTGCGCGTCTCTGTGTGCGCGTCTCTGTGTGCGCGTCTCTGTGTGCGCGTCTCTGTGTGCGCGTCTCTGTGTGCGCGTCTCTGTGTGCGCGTCTCTGTGTGCGCGTCTCTGTGTGCGCGTCTCTGTGTGCGCGTCTCTGTGTGCGCGTGTCTGTGTGCGCGTGTCTGTGTGCGCGTGTCTGTGTGCGCGTGTCTGTGTGCGCGTGTCTGTGTGTGCATCTGTGTGCGCGTGTCTGTGTGCGCGTGTCTGTATGCTCGTGTCTGTATGCTCTTGTCTGTGTGCGCGTGTCTGTGTGTGCGTGTGAGTCTGTGTGCGCGTGTGCATCTGTGTGCGCGTGTGCGTGTGTCTGCGCGCATGTGTGTCTGTGCGCGCGTGTGCCTGTGTGCGTGTGCGTCTGTGTGTCTGTGGGTGTGTGTGTGTGTGTCTCTGTGTGTGTGCATGTGTCTCTGTGTGCATGTATCTCTGTGTGCTCGCGTGTGTCTGTGTGCATGTGTGTGTCTGTATTCGTGTGTGCGCGTGTCTGCGTGCGCGTGTCTGTATGTGTGTTTCTGTGTGCGCGTGTCTGTGTGCGCGTGTGTGTCTGTGTACGCGTGTGTGTCTGTGTACGTGTGTGTGTGTCGGTGTGCGTGTGTCTGTGTGCGTGTGTCTGTGTGCGTGTGTCTGTGTGCGTGTGTCTGTGTGCGTGTGTCTGCGTGCATGTGTCTGTGTGCACGTGTGCCTGTACGCGCGTGTGCCTGTACGCGCGTGTGCCTGTACGCATTTGTCTCTGTGCGTGCGTGTCTGCGTGCGTGTCTGCGTGCGTGTCTGCGTGCGTGTCTGCGTGCGTGTCTGCGTGCGTGTGTCTGTGTGCGCATGTGTCTGTGCACATGTCTGTGTGCGCGTGCCTGTGTGCGTGTCTGTGTGCGTGTCACCGTGTGCATGTGTCTGTGTGCATGTGTGTGTGTGTGTCTGTGTGCGCGTGTGTGTGTCTGTCTGTGTGTGTCTGTGTGCGTATATCTGTGTGCGTGTGTGTCTGTGTGCATGTGTGTCTCTGTGTGTGTGTCTGCGTGTGTGTGGCTGTGTGCTCATGTGTGTCCGTGTGCGCGTGTGTGTCTGTGTGCGCGTGTGTCTGTGTGCGCGTGTGTGTCTGTGTGCGCGTGTGTGTCTGTGTGCGCGTGTGTGTCTGTGTGCGCGTGTCTGTGTGCGTGTGTCTGTGTGCGTGTGCGTGCGTGTGTCTGCGTGCATGTGTCTGCATGCGTGTGTCTGCGTGCGTGTGTCTGCGTGCGTGTGTCTGCGTGCGTGTGTCTGCGTCCGTGTGTCTGCGTGCGTGGGCCTCTGTGCGTGTGTCTGTGTGCGCATGTGCCTGTGCGCGTGACTGTGCGCATGTGCCTGTGTGCGTCTGTGTGCGCGTGACTGTGTGCATGTGTCTGTGTGCGTCTGTGTGTCTGTGTGTGTGTGTCTGTGTGTGTGTGTCTGTGTGTGTGTGTCTGTGTGCGTGTGTGTCTGTGTGCGTGTGTGTCTGTGTGCGTGTGTGTCTGTGTGCGTGTGTGTCTGTGTGCGTGTGTGTCTGTGTGCGTGTGTGTCTGTGTGCGTGTGTGTCTGTGTGCGTGTGTGTCTCTGTGCGTGTGTGTCTCTGTGCGTGTGTGTCTCTGTGCGTGTGTGTCTCTGTGTGTGTGTCTGCGTGTGTGTGGCTGTGTGCGCGTGTGTCTGTGTGTGCTTATGTGTGTGTGTATGATTGTGTATATGTGTGTTTATCTGTGTGCATGTGTGTTTGTGTCTGTGTGTGTGGTGTGTGTCTGTGCGCGTGTGTGTGTCTGTGTGTGTTATCTGTGTGCATGTGTGTGTCTGTCTGTGTGTCTGTCTGTGTCTGTCTGTGTGTTTGTCTGTGTCTGTCTGTGTGTTTGTCTGTGTGCATGTGTGTCTGTGTGCGCGTGTGTCTGTGTCTGTATGTGTGTGCGTGTGTCAGTCTGTGTGTGCGTGTCTGTATGCGTGTGTCTGTGTGCATGTGTCTGTGTCTGTGGGTGTGTGTCTGTGGGTGTGTATATGTGTCTGTGTGTGTGCATGTGTCTGTGTGTGTGCATGTGCGTGTGTGTCTGTGTGCATGTGTGTGTGTCTGTATGTGTGTGTCTGTGGCTGCGAGTGTGTGTGTGTCTGTGAGCGCGTGTCTGCGTGCGCGTGTCTGTGTGTGCGTATTTGCATGTGCGTGTCTGCGTGCCTGTTTGTGTGTGCGTGTCTGTGTGCGCGTGTGCGTGTCTGTGTGCGTGTTGTCTGTGTCTGTGTGTGTGGCTGTGTGTGTGTCTGCGAGTGTGCGTGTGTCTGCGTGCGCCTGACTGCGTGCGCCTGTCTGCGTGCGCCTGTCTGCGTGCGCCTGTCTGCGTGCGCCTGTCTGCGTGCGCCTGTCTGCGTGCGCGCGTGTGCCTGTGTGCGTGTGCTTCTGTGTGTCTGTGGGTGTGTGTGTGTGAGTGTGTCTCTGTGTGTGTGCATGTGTCCCTGTGTGCATGTGTCTCTGTGTGCTCGCGTGTGTCTGTGTGCATGTGTGTGTGTCTGTATGCGTGTATGCGTGTGTCTGTGTGCGCGTGTCTGTATGTGTGTGTCTGTGTGCGCGTGTCTGTGTGCGCGTGTGCCTGTGTGCGCATGTGCCTGTGTGCGCGTGTGTGTCTGTGTACGCGTGCATGTGTCTGTGTGCGTGTGTCTGTGTGCGTGTGTCTGCGTGCGTGTGTCTGCGTGCGTGTCTGTGTGCACGTGTGCCTGTACGCACGTGTGCCTGTACGCACGTGTGCCTGTGCGCATTTGTCTCTGTGCGTGTGTCTGCGTGCGTGTCTGCGTGCGTGTGTCTGCGTGCGTGTGTCTGTGTGCGCATGTGCCTGTGTGCGTGTCTGTGTGCGCGTCTGTGTGCGCGTGTACCTGTGTGCGTGTCTGTGTGCGTGTCTGTGTGCGTGTGTCCGTGTGCATGTGTCCGTGTGCATGTGTCTGTGTGCATGTGTCTGTGTGTGTCTGTGTGCGCGTGTGTGTCTGTGTGTGTGTCTGTGTGCGTGTATCTGTGTGCGTGTGTCTGTGTGCATGTGTGTCTCTGTGTGCGTCTGTGTGTGTGTGGCTGTGTGCCTGTGTGTGTGTGGCTGTGTGCTCGTGTGTGTCTGTGTGCGCGTGTGTCTGTGTGCGCGTGTGTGTCTGTGTACGCGTGTGTGCCTGTGTGTGCGTGTCTGTGTGCGCGTGTGTCTGTGTGTGCATGTCTGTGTGCGTGTGTGTCTGTGTGCATGTGTGTCTCTGTGTGTGTGTCTGTGTGTGTGTGGCTGTGTGCTCGTGTGTGTCTGTGTGCGCGTGTGTGTCTGTGTGCGCGTGTGTGTCTGTGTGTGCGTGTGTGTGTGCGCGTGTGTCTGTGTGCGCATGTCTGTGTGCGTGTTTCTGTGTGCGTGTGTCTGCGTGCGTGTGTCTGCGTGCGTGTGTCTGCGTGCATGTGTCTGCGTGCATGTGTTTGCGTGCATGTGTTTGCGTCCATGTGTCTGCGTCCATGTGTCTGCGTCCATGTGTCTGCGTCCATGTGTCTGCGTCCATGTGTCTCTGTGCGTGTGTCTGTGTGCGCATGTGCCTGTGCGCGTGACTGTGTGCGCATGTGCCTGTGTGCGTCTGTGTGCACGTGTATGTCTGTGTGTGCGTGAGTCTGTGCGCATGTGTCTGTGTGTGTGTGTCCCTTTGCGTGTGTCTCTGTGCGTGTGTGTGTCTGTGTGTGTGTGTCTGTGGGTGTGTGTCTGTGGGTGTGTGTCTGTGTGTCTGTGTCTGTGCATGTGTATCTGTGTCTGTGTGCATGTGTCTGTGTGTGCATGTGTCTGCGTGTGCACGTGTGTGTGTGCGCGTGTGTGTGTGCGTGTGTGTGTGTCTGTGTGCGTGTGTGTCTCTGTGCGTGTGTTTGTGTGCGGGTGCGTGTGCATGTGTATGTGCATGTGTGTGTGTGCATGTGTGTGTGCATGTGTCTCTGTGTGCATGTGTCTCAGTGTGTGCGCGTGTGTCTGTGTGCACATGTGTGTGTCTGTATGCATGTGTGTCTGTGTGCGCGTGCGCGTGTCTGTGTGCACGTGTCTGTGTGCACGTGTCTGTGTGCACGTGTCTGTGTGCACGTGTCTGTGTGCACGTGTCTGTGCGCGTGTCTGTGTGCGCGTCTGTGTGCGCGTGTCTGTATGCGCGTGTCTGTATGCTCGTGTCTGTATGCTCGTGTCTGTATGCTCTTGTCTGTGTGCTCTTGTCTGTCTGCGCGTGTCTGTGTGCGCATGTCTGTGTGCGCGTGTGTGCATCTGGGTGCGCGTGTGCGTGTATCTGCGCGCATGTGTGTCTGTGTGCGCGCGTGTGTCTGTGTGCGTGTGCGTCTGTGTGTCTGTGGATGTGTGTGTCTGAGTGTGTCTCTGTGTGTGCATGTGTCTCTGTGTGCATGTGTCTCTGTGTGTGCGCGTGTGTCTGTGTGCATGTGTGTGTGTCTGTATGCTTGTGTGCACGTGTCTGTGTGCGCGTGTCTGTATGTGCGTCTCTGTGTGTGCGTCTGTGTGCACATGTGCCTGTGTGCGCGTGTGTGTCTGTGTGCGTGTGTGTGTGTGTGCATGTGCGTGTGTCTGTGTGCGTGTGTCTGTGTGCGTGTGTCTGTGTGCGCGTGTCTGTGTGCGCGTGTGTCTGTGTGCGCATGTATGTGTGCGCGTGTGTGTCCGTATGCATGTGTGTGTCCGTGTGCGCGTGCGCGTGTCTGTGCACGCGTGTCTGTGCGCGCGTGTCTGTGCGCGCGTGTCTGTGCGCGCGTGTCTGTGCGCGCGTGTCTGTGTGCGCGTGTCTGTGTGCGCGTGTCTGTCTGCGCGTGTCTGTCTGCGCGTGTGCCTGCACGCATGTGTGACTGTACGCGCGTGTGCCTGTGTGTGTGTGTCTCTGTGCGTGTGTCTGCATGCGTGTGTCTGCATGCGTGTGTCTGCATGCGTGTGTCTGCATGCGTGTGTCTGCATGCGTGTGTCTGCATGCGTGTGTCTGCATGCGTGTGTCTGCGTGCGCGTGTCTGTGTGTGCGTGTGTGTGTGCGCGTGTCTGTGTGCGCATGTGTGTCTGTGTGCGCATGTGTGTCTGTGTGCGCATGTGTGTCTGTGTGCGCGTGTGTCTGTGTGCGTGTGTCTGTGTGCGTGTGTCTGTGTGCGCGTGTGTGTCTGTGTGCGCGTGTGTGTCTGTGTGCGCGTGTGTGTCTGTGTGCGCGTGTGTGTCTGTGTGCGCATGTGTGTCTGTGTGCGTGTGTATGTCTGTGTGCGTGAGTCTGTGCGCATGTGTCTCTGTGCGTGTGTCTCTGTGCGTGTGTGTCTCTGTGCGTGTGTGTGTCTGTGGGTGTCTGTGGGTGTGTGTCTGTGTGTCTGTGTCTGTGCATGTGCGTCTGTGTGCACGTGTGTGTGTGCGTGTGCGTGTGTCTGTGTGCGTGTGTGTCTCTGTGCGTGTGTTTGTGTGCAGGTGCGTGTGCATGTGTGTGTGCCTGTGTGTGTGCATGTGTGTGTGCATGTGTCTCTGTGTGCATGTGTCTCTGTGTGTGCGCGTGTCTGTGTGCACATGTGTGTGTCTGTATGTATGTGTGTCTGTGTGCGCGTGCGCGTGTCTGTGTGCGCTTGTCTGTGTGCGCGTGTCTGTGTGCGCGTCTGTGTGCGCGTGTCTGTGTGCACGTGTCTGTATGCTCGTGTCTGTATGCTCGTGTCTGTATGCTCTTGTCTGTGTGCGCATGACTGTTTGCGCGTGTCTGTGTGCGCGTGTGAGTCTGTGTGCGCGTGTGTGCATCTGTGTGCGCGTGTCTGTGTCTGTATGTGTGTGCGTGTGTCAGTCTGTGTGTGCGTGTCTGTATGCGTGTGTTTGTGTGCATGTGTCTGTGTCTGTGGGTGTGTGTCTGTGGGTGTGTATATGTGTCTGTGTGTGTGCATGTGTATCTGTGTGTGCATGTGTCTGTGTGTGTGCATGTGTCTGTGTGTGTGCATGTGTCTGTGTGTGTGCATGTGCGTGTGTCTGTGTGCATGTGTGTGTGTCTGCGAGTGTGTGTGTGTCTGTGAGCGCGTGTCTGCATGCGCGTGTCTGTGTGTGCGTATCTGCGTGTGTGTGTCTGCGTGCCTGTCTGTGTGTGCGTGTCTGTGTGCGCGTGTGCGTGTCTGTGTGCGCGTGTGTGTCTGTGTCTGTGTGTGTGTCTGTGTCTGTGTGTGTGGCTGTGTGTGTGTCTGCGAGTGTGCGCCTGTCTGCGTGCGCCTGTCTGCATGCGCCTGTCTGCGTGCACGTGTGTGCGTGTGCGTGTGTGTGTGTGTACGTGTGCGTGTGTCCGCGTGTCTGTGTGCGCGTGTCTGTGTGCGCGTGTCTGTGTGTGCGTGTGTGTCTGTGTGCCCATGTGTGTCTGTGTGCGTGTGTCTGTGTGCGCGTGTCTGTGTGAGCGTGTGTCTGTGTGCGCGTGTGTCTGTGTGCGCGTGTCTCTGTGCGTGCGTGTCTCTGTGCGTGCGTGTCTCTGTGCGTGCTTGTCTCTGTGCGTGCGTGTCTGTGGGTGTGTGTCTGCGTGTCTGTGTCTGTGCATGTGTATCTGTGTCTGTGTGCATGTGTCAGTGTGTGCATGTGTCTGTGTGTGTGCATGTGTCTCTGTGTGCATGTGTCTCTGTGTGCATGTGTCTCTGTGTGCATGTGTCTCTGTGTGCATGTGTCTGTGTGTGTGCATGTGTGTGCACGGGCGTGTGTGCATGTGCGCGTGTCTGTGTGCGCGTCTGTGTGCGCTTGTCTGTGGGCGCTTGTCTGTGTGCGCATGTCTGTGTGCGCGTGTGCCTGCATGCGTGTGACTGTACGCGCGTGTGCCTGTGCGCGTGTGTGCCTGTGCGCGTGTCTCTGTGCGTGTGTCTGCGTGCGTGTGTATGCGTGCGTGTGTCTGTGTGCGCATGTGCCTGTGCGCGTGTCTGTGTGCGTGTCTGTGTGCGTGCGTCTGTGTGCATGTGTCTGTGTGCATGTGTCTGTGTGCATGTGTCTGTGTGCATGTGTCTGTGTGCGCGTGTGTGTCTGTGTGCGCGTGTGTGTCTGTGTGCGCGTGTGTCTGTGTGCGCGTGTGTGTCTGTGTGCGCGTGTGTGTCTGTGTGCGTGCGTGAGTCTGCGTGCGTGAGTCTGCGTGCGTGAGTCTGCGTGCGTGAGTCTGCGTGCGTGAGTCTGCGTGCGTGTGTCTCTGTGCGTTTGTCTCTGTGCGTGTGTCTCTGTGCGTGTGTCTCTGTGTGTGTGTCTCTGTGCGTGTGTCTCTGTGCGTGTGTGTGTCTGTGTGTGTGTCTGTGGGTGTGTGTCTGTGTCTGTGCATGTGTATCTGTGTCTGTGTGCATGTGTCTGTGTGTGCATGTGTCTATGTGTGTGCATGTGTCTCTGTGTGCATGTGTCTGTGTGTGTACATGCGTGTGCACAGGCGTGTGTGCATGTGCGCGTGTCTGTGTGCACTTGTCTGTGTGCGCATGTCTGTGTGCGCGTGTCTGTGTGCGCGTGTCTGTGTGCGCGTGTCTGTGTGCGCGTGTCTGTGTGCGCGTGTGACTGTACGCACGTGTGCCTGTGCGCGTGTCTCAGTGCGTGTGTCTGCATGCATGTGTCTGCGTGCATGTGTCTCTGTGCATGTTTCTCTGTGCATGTGTCTGTGTGCACATGTGCCTGTGCGCGCATGTGCCTGTGCGCGTGACTGTGCTCATGTGCCTGTGCGCGTCTGTGTGCGTGTGTCTGTGTGCGCGTGTCTATGTGCATGTGTCTGTGTGCATGTGTCTGTGTGCATGTGTCTGTGTGTGCCTGTGTGTGCATGTGTGTGTGTATGTCTGTGTGTCTCTGTGCGTGTGTGTCTCTGTGTTTGTGCCTGTGGGTGTGTATATGTGTCTGTGTGTGTGCATGTGTATCTGTATGTATGCATGTGTCTCTGTGTGCATGTGTCTGTGTGTGTGCATGTGTCTGTGTGTGTGCATGTGTGTGTGTGTCCGTGTGCATGTGTGTGTGTCTGTATGTGTGTGTGTCTGTGTCTGCGAGTGTGCGTGTGTCTGTGAGCGCGTGTCTGCATGTGCGTGTCTGCGTGCCTGTCTGTGTGTGCGTATCTGTGTGCGCGTGTGCGTGTCTGTGTGTGCGTTGTCTGTGTCTGTGTGTGTGGCTGTGTGTGTGTCTGCGAGTGTGCGTGTGTCTGCGTGTGCCTGTCTGCGTGCGCCTGTCTGTGTGCGCGCGTGTGCCTGTGTGCGTGTGCGTCTGTGTGTCTGTGGGTGTGTGTGTGTGTGAGTGTGTCTCTGTGTGTGTGCATGTGTCTCTGTGTGCATGTGTCTGTGTGCTCGCGTGTGTCTGTGTGCATGTGTCTGTGTCTGTATGCGTGTGTGCGCGTGTCTGTGTGCACGTGTCTGTGTGCGCGTGTCTGTGTGCGCGTGTCTGTGTGCGCGTGTGCGTCTGTGTGCGCGTGTGTGTCTGTGTATGCGTGTGTGTGTCTGTGTGCGTGTGTCTGTGTGCGTGTGTCTGTGTGCGTGTGTCTGTGTGCACGTGTGCCTGTACGCGCGTGTGCCTGTACGCGCGTGTGCCTGTACGCACGTGCGCCTGTGCGCATTTGTCTCTGTGCGTGTGTCTGCGTGCGTGTCTGCGTGTGTGTGTCTGCGTGCATGTGTCTGTGTGCGTGTGCCTGTGTGCGTGTCTGTGTGCGTGTGTCCGTGTGCATGTGTCTGTGTGCATGTATGTGTGTGTGTCTGTGTGTGTGCATGTGTCTCTGTGTGTGCATGTGTCTCTGTGTGCATGTGTCTCTGTGTGTACATGTGTGTGCACGGGCGTGTGTGCATGTGCGCGTGTGTCTGTGTGCGCTTGTCTGTGTGCGCGTGTCTGTGTGCGCGTGTCTGTGTGCGCGTGTCTGTGTGCGCGTGTCTGTGTGCGCATGTCTGTGTGCGCGTGTCTGTGTGCGCGTGTCTGTGTGCGCGTGTGACTGTACGCATGTGTGCCTGTGCGCATGTCTCTGTGCGTGTGTCTGCATGCGTGTGTCTGCATGCATGTGTCTCTGTGCATGTTTCTCTGTGCGTGTGTCTGTGTGCACATGTGCCATGCGCGCATGTGCCTGTGCGCGTGACTGTGTGCGCATGTGCCCGTGCACGTCTGTGTGCGTGTGTCTGTGTGCGCGTGTCTATGTGCATGTGTCTGTGTGCATGTGTCTGTGTGTGTCTGTGTGCGCATGTGTGTGTGTGTGTGTGTCTCTGTGCGTGTGTGTCTCTATGCGTGTGTGTCTCTGTGCGTGTGTGTCTCTGTGCGTGTGTGTCTCTGTGCGTGTGTGTCTCTGTGTTTGTGTCTGCGTGTGTGTGGCTGTGTGCGCGTGTGTGTCTGTGTGTGCGTGTGTGTCTGTGTGTGCGTATGTGTGTGTGTATGATTGTGTATGCGTGTGTTTATCTGTGTGCATGTGTGTGTGTGTCTGTGTGTGTGGTGTGTGTCTGTGCGCGTGTGTGTATGTGTGTGTGTATCTGTGTGCATGTGTGTGTCTGTCTGTGTGTCTGTCTGTGTCTGTGTGTTTGTCTGTGTGCGCATGTGTCTGTGTGCGCGTGTGTCTGTGTGCATGTGTGTCTGTGTGTGCGTGTGTCTGTCTGTATGTGGGTGCGTGTGTCAGTCTGTGTGTGCGTGTCTGTATGCGTGTGTCTGTGTGCATGTGTCTGTGGGTGTGTGTCTGTGGGTGTGTGTCTGTGGGTGTGTGTGTATGTGGGTGTGTATGTGTGTCTGTGTGTGTGCATGTGTATCTGTGTGTGTGCATGTGTCTCTGTGTGCATGTGTCTGTGTGTGTGCATGTGTCTGTGTGTGTGCATGTGCGTGTGTGTCTGTGTGCATGTGTGTGTGTCTGTATGTGTGTGTGTCTGTGTCTGCGAGTGTGTGTGTGTCTGTGAGCGCGTGTCCGCGTGCGCGTGTCTGCGTGTGCGCGTCTGCGTGCCTGTCTGTGTGTGCGTTTCTGTTTGCATGTGTCTGTTTGCGTGTGTGCGTGTCTGTGTGCGCGTGTGTGTCTGTGTGTGTGTGGCTGTGTGTGTGTCTGCGAGTGTGCACGTGTCTGCGTGCGCCTGTCTGCGTGCGCCTGTCTGCGTGCGCGTGTGTGCGTGCGCATCTGCGTGTGTGTGTGCACGTGTGCGTGTGTCCGCGTGTCTGTGTGCGCGTGTCTGTGTGCGCGTGTCTGTGTGCGCGTGTGTCAGTGTGCCCGTGTGTGTCTGTGTGCGCGTGCGTGTCTCTGTGCGCGTGCGTGTCTCTGTGCGTGCGTATCTCTGTGCGTGCGTATCTCTGTGTGTGTGTGTCTGTGGGTGTGTGTCTGCGTGTCTGTGTCTGTGCATGTGTATCTGTGTCGGTGTGCATGTGTCTGTCTGTGCATGTGTCTCTGTGTGCATGTGTCTGTATATGTACGTGTGTGCACGGGCGTGTGTGCATGTGCGCGTGTCTGTGTGCGCGTGTCTGTGTGCGCTTGTCTGTGGGCGCTTGTCTGTGTGCACATGTCTGTGTGCGCGTGTGCCTACACGCGCGTGTGCCTGCACGCGTGTGTGACTGTACGTGCGTGTGCCTTTGCGCGTGTCTATGTGTGTGTGTCTGCGTGCGTGTGTCTGCGTGCGTGTGTCTGCGTGCGTGTGTCTGCGTGCGTGTGTCTGCGTGCGTGTGTATGCATGCGTGTGTATGCGTGCGTGTGTATGCGTGCGTGTGTATGCGTGCGTGTGTGCTCATGTGCCTGTGCGCGTGTCTGTTTGCGTGTCTGTGTGCGTGTGTCTGTGTGCGTGTGTCTGTGTGCGTGTGTCTGTGTGCGTGTGTCTGTGTGCGTGTGTCTGTGTGCGTGTGTCTGTGTGTGTGTGTCTGTGTGCGTGTGTCTGTGTGCGCGTGTCTGTGTGCGTGTGTCTGTGTGTGTCTGTGTGCGCGTGTGTGTGTCTTTGTGTGTGTGTGTCTGTGTGCGTGTGTGTCTCTGTGCGTGTGTGTCCGTCTGTGTGTCTGTCTGTGTCTGTCTGTGTGTTTGTCTGTGTCTGTGTGTTTGTCTGTGTGCATGTGTGTCTGTGTGCGCGTGTGTCTGTGTCTGTATGTGTGTGCGTGTGTCAGTCTGTGTGTGCGTGTCTGTATGCGTGTGTCTGTGTGCATGTGTCTGTGTCTGTGGGTGTGTGTCTGTGGGTGTGTATATGTGTCTGTGTGTGTGCATGTGTATCTGTGTGTGTGCATGTGTCTCTGTGTGCATGTGTCTGTGTGTGTGCATGTGTCTGTGTGTGCATGTGTCTGTGTGCATGTGTGTGTGTCTGTATGTGTGTGTGTCTGTATGTGTGTGTGTCTGTGTCTGCGAGTGTGCATGTGTTTGTGAGTGCGTGTCTGCGTGCGCGTGTCTGTGTGTGCGTATCTGCATGTGCGTGTCTGCGTGCCTGTCTGTGTGTGCGTGTCTGTGTGCGCGTGTGCGTGTCTGTGTGCGCGTTGTCTGTATCTGTGTGTGTGGCTGTGTGTGTTTCTGCGAGTATGCGCGTGTCTGCGTGCGCCTGTCTGCGTGCGCCTGTCTGTGTGCGCGCGTGTGCCTGTGTGCGTGTGCGTCTGTGTGTCTGTGGGTGTGTGTGTGTGTGAGTGTGTCTCTGTGTGCTCGCGTGTGTCTGTGTGCATGTGTGTGTGTCTGTATGCGTGTGTGCGTGTGTCTGTGTGCGCGTGTCTGTATGTGTGTGTCTGTGCGCGTGTCTGTGTGCGCGTGTGCCTGTGTGCGCGTGTGTCTGTGTACGCGTGTGTGTGTGTCTGTGTGCGTGTGTCTGTGTGCGTGTGTCTGTGTGCGTGTGTTTGTGTGCGTGTGTTTGTGTGCATGTGTCTGCATGCGTGTGTCTGCGTGCATGTGTCTGTGTGCACGTGTGCCTGTACGCGCGTGTGCCTGTACGCGCGTGTGCCTGTGCGCATTTGTCTCTGTGCGTGTGTCTGCGTGCGTGTCTGCGTGCGTGTGTCTGCGTGCGTGTGTCTGTGTGCGCATGTGCCTGTGCGCGTGTCTGTGTGCGCGTGTACCTGTGTGCGTGTCTGTGTGCGTGTGTCCGTGTGCATGTGTCTGTGTGCATGTGTCTGTGTGTGTCTGTGTGCGCGTGTGTGTGTCTGTGTGTGTGTGTCTGTGTGCGTGTGTCTGTGTGCGTGTGTGTCTGTGTGCATGTGTGTCTCTGTGTGTGCGTCTGTGTGTGTGTGGCTGTGTGCGTGTGTCTGTGTGCATGTGTCTGTGGGTGTGTGTCTGTGGGTGTGTGTCTGTGGGTGTGTGTCTGTGGGTGTGTGTGTATGTGGGTGTGTATGTGTGTCTGTGTGTGTGCATGTGTATCTGTGTGTGTGCATGTGTCTCTGTGTGCATGTGTCTGTGTGTGTGCATGTGTCTGTGTGTGTGCATGTGCGTGTGTGTCTGTGTGCATGTGTGTGTGTCTGTATGTGTGTGTGTCTGTGTCTGCGAGTGTGTGTGTGTCTGTGAGCGCGTGTCCGCGTGCGCGTGTCTGCGTGTGCGCGTCTGCGTGCCTGTCTGTGTGTGCGTTTCTGTTTGCATGTGTCTGTTTGCGTGTGTGCGTGTCTGTGTGCGCGTGTGTGTCTGTGTGTGTGTGGCTGTGTGTGTGTCTGCGAGTGTGCACGTGTCTGCGTGCGCCTGTCTGCGTGCGCCTGTCTGCGTGCGCGTGTGTGCGTGCGCATCTGCGTGTGTGTGTGCACGTGTGCGTGTGTCCGCGTGTCTGTGTGCGCGTGTCTGTGTGCGCGTGTCTGTGTGCGCGTGTCTGTGTGCGCGTGTGTCAGTGTGCCCGTGTGTGTCTGTGTGCGCGTGCGTGTCTCTGTGCGCGTGCGTGTCTCTGTGCGTGCGTATCTCTGTGCGTGCGTGTCTCTGTGTGTGTGTGTCTGTGGGTGTGTGTCTGCGTGTCTGTGTCTGTGCATGTGTATCTGTGTCGGTGTGCATGTGTCTGTCTGTGCATGTGTCTCTGTGTGCATGTGTCTGTATATGTACGTGTGTGCACGGGCGTGTGTGCATGTGCGCGTGTCTGTGTGCGCTTGTCTGTGGGCGCTTGTCTGTGTGCACATGTCTGTGTGCGCGTGTGCCTACACGCGCGTGTGCCTGCACGCGTGTGTGACTGTACGTGCGTGTGCCTTTGCGCGTGTCTATGTGTGTGTGTCTGCATGCGTGTGTCTGCGTGCGTGTGTCTGCGTGCGTGTGTCTGCGTGCGTGTGTCTGCGTGCGTGTGTCTGCGTGCGTGTGTCTGCGTGCGTGTGTATGCATGCGTGTGTATGCGTGCGTGTGTATGCGTGCGTGTGTATGCGTGCGTGTGTGCTCATGTGCCTGTGCGCGTGTCTGTTTGCGTGTCTGTGTGCGTGTGTCTGTGTGCGTGTGTCTGTGTGCGTGTGTCTGTGTGCGTGTGTCTGTGTGCGTGTGTCTGTGTGCGTGTGTCTGTGTGCGTGTGTCTGTGTGCGCGTGTCTGTGTGCGCGTGTCTGTGTGCGTGTGTCTGTGTGTGTCTGTGTGCGCGTGTGTGTGTCTTTGTGTGTGTGTGTCTGTGTGCGTGTGTGTCTCTGTGCGTGTGTGTCCGTCTGTGTGTCTGTCTGTGTCTGTCTGTGTGTTTGTCTGTGTCTGTGTGTTTGTCTGTGTGCATGTGTGTCTGTGTGCGCGTGTGTCTGTGTCTGTATGTGTGTGCGTGTGTCAGTCTGTGTGTGCGTGTCTGTATGCGTGTGTCTGTGTGCATGTGTCTGTGTCTGTGGGTGTGTGTCTGTGGGTGTGTATATGTGTCTGTGTGTGTGCATGTGTATCTGTGTGTGTGCATGTGTCTCTGTGTGCATGTGTCTGTGTGTGTGCATGTGTCTGTGTGTGCATGTGTCTGTGTGCATGTGTGTGTGTCTGTATGTGTGTGTGTCTGTGTCTGCGAGTGTGCATGTGTTTGTGAGTGCGTGTCTGCGTGCGCGTGTCTGTGTGTGCGTATCTGCATGTGCGTGTCTGCGTGCCTGTCTGTGTGTGCGTGTCTGTGTGCGCGTGTGCGTGTCTGTGTGCGCGTTGTCTGTATCTGTGTGTGTGGCTGTGTGTGTTTCTGCGAGTATGCGCGTGTCTGCGTGCGCCTGTCTGCGTGCGCCTGTCTGCGTGCGCCTGTCTGTGTGCGCGCGTGTGCCTGTGTGCGTGTGCGTCTGTGTGTCTGTGGGTGTGTGTGTGTGTGAGTGTGTCTCTGTGTGCTCGCGTGTGTCTGTGTGCATGTGTGTGTGTCTGTATGCGTGTGTGCGTGTGTCTGTGTGCGCGTGTCTGTATGTGTGTGTCTGTGCGCGTGTCTGTGTGCGCGTGTGCCTGTGTGCGCGTGTGTCTGTGTACGCGTGTGTGTGTGTCTGTGTGCGTGTGTCTGTGTGCGTGTGTCTGTGTGCGTGTGTTTGTGTGCGTGTGTTTGTGTGCATGTGTCTGCATGCGTGTGTCTGCGTGCATGTGTCTGTGTGCACGTGTGCCTGTACGCGCGTGTGCCTGTACGCGCGTGTGCCTGTGCGCATTTGTCTCTGTGCGTGTGTCTGCGTGCGTGTCTGCGTGCGTGTGTCTGCGTGCGTGTGTCTGTGTGCGCATGTGCCTGTGCGCGTGTCTGTGTGCGCGTGTACCTGTGTGCGTGTCTGTGTGCGTGTGTCCGTGTGCATGTGTCTGTGTGCATGTGTCTGTGTGTGTCTGTGTGCGCGTGTGTGTGTCTGTGTGTGTGTGTCTGTGTGCGTGTGTCTGTGTGCGTGTGTGTCTGTGTGCATGTGTGTCTCTGTGTGTGCGTCTGTGTGTGTGTGGCTGTGTGCCTGTGTGTGTGTGGCTGTGTGCTCGTGTGTGTCTGTGTGGGCGTGTGTCTGTGTGCGCGTGTGTCTGTGTACGCGTGTGTGCCTGTGTGTGCGTGTCTCTGTGTGCGTGTGTGTCTGTGTGCGCATGTCTGTGTGCGTGTGTGTCTGTGTGCATGTGTGTCTCTGTGTGTGTGTCTGTGTGTGTGTGGCTGTGTGCTCATGTGTGTCTGTGTGCGTGTGTGTGTCTGTGTGCGCGTGTGTCTGTGTGTGCGTGTGTGTCTGTGTGCGCGTGTGTGTCTGTGTGCACATGTCTGTGTGCGTCTTTCTGTGTGCGTGTGTCTGCGTGCGTGTGTCTGCGTGCGTGTGTCTGCGTGCGTGTGTCTGCGTGCGTGTGTCTGCGTGCTTGTGTCTGCGTGCTTGTGTCTGCGTGCATGTGTCTGCATTCATGTGTCTGCGTCCATGTGTCTGCGTCCATGTGTCTGCGTCCATGTGTCTGCGTCCATGTGTCTGCGTCCATGTGTCTGCGTCCATGTGTCTGCGTCCATGTGTCTCTGTGCATGTGTCTGTGTGCGCATGTGCCTGTGCGTGTGACTGTGTGCGCATGTGCCTGTGTGCGTCTGTGTGCGTGTGTCTGTGTGCATGTGTCTGTGTGCACGTGTCTGTGTGTGTGTGTGTGCGTGTGTGTGTGTCTGTGTGTGTGTGTGTCTGTGTGCGTGTGTGTCTGTGTGCCTGTGTGTCTGTGTGCCTGTGTGTCTGTGCGCGTGTGTGTCTGTGCGCGTGTGTGTCTGTGTGCGTGTGTGTCTCTGTGCGTGTGTGTCTGTGTGCATGTGTGTCTCTGTGTGTGTGTCTGCGTGTGTGTGGCTGTGTGCGCGTGTGTGTCTGTGTGTGCGTATGTGTGTGTGTATGATTGCGTATGTGTGTGTTTATCTGTGTGCATGTGTGTGTGTGCATGTGTGTGTGGTGTGTGTCTGTGCGCGTGTGTGTGTCTGTGTGTGTGTATCTGTGTGCATGTGTGTGTCTGTCTGTGTGTCTGTCTGTGTGTTTGTCTGTGTCTGTGTGCGCGTGTGTCTGTGTCTGTATGTGTGTGCGTGTGTCAGTCTGTGTGTGCGTGTCTGTATGCGTGTGTCTGTATGCGTGTGTCTGTGTGCATGTGTCTGTGTCTGTGGGTGTGTGTCTGTGGGTGTGTATATGTGTCTGTGTGTGTGCATGTGTCTCTGTGTGCATGTGTCTGTGTGTGTGCATGTGTCTGTGTGTGTGCATGTGTCTGTGTGTGTGCATGTGTGTGTGTGTCTGTGTGCATGTGTGTGTGTCTGTATGTGTGTGTCTGTGTCTGCGAGTGTGTGTGTGTCTGTGAGCGCGTGTCTGCGTGCGCGTGTCTGTGTGTGCGTATCTGCATGTGCGTGTCTGCGTGCCTGTCTGTGTGTGCGTGTCTGTGTGCGCGTGTGCGTGTCTGTGTGCGCGTTGTCTGTGTCTGTGTGTGTGGCTGTGTGTGTGTCTGCGAGTGTGCGCGTGTCTGCATGCGCCTGTCTGCGTGCGCCTGTCTGCATGCGCCTGTCTGTGTGCGCGCGTGTGCCTGTGTGCGTGTGCGTCTGTGTGTCTGTGGGTGTGTGTGTGTGTGAGTGTGTCTCTGTGTGCTCGCGTGTGTCTGTGTGCATGTGTGTGTGTCTGTATGCGTGTGTGCGTGTCTGTGTGCGCGTGTCTGTATGTGTGTGTCTGTGCGCGTGTCTGTGTGCGCGTGTGCCTGTGTGCGCGTGTGTCTGTGTACGCGTGTGTGTGTGTCTGTGTGCGTGTGTCTGTGTGCGTGTCTGCGTGCGTGTGTCTGCGTGCGTGTGTCTGCGTGCGTGTGTCTGCGTGCGTGTGTCTGCGTGCGTGTGTCTGCGTGCGTGTGTCTGTGTGCACGTGTGCCTGTACGCACGTGTGCCTGTGCGCATTTGTCTCTGTGCGTGTGTCTGCGTGAGTGTCTGCGTGTGTGTGTCTGTGTGCGCATGTGCCTGTGCACGTGTCTGTGTGCGCGTGTGCCTGTGTGCGTGTCTGTGTGCGTGTGTCCGTGTGCATGTGTCTGTGTGCATTTGTGTGTGTGTGTCTGTGTGTGTGTGTCTGTGTGCGCGTGTGTGTCTGTGTGCGTGTATCTCTGTGCGTGTGTGTCTGTGTGCATGTGTGTCTGTGTGTGTGTGTCTGCGTGTGTGTGGCTGTGTGCTCGTGTGTGTCTGTGTGCGTGTGTGTGTCTGTGTGCGCATCTGTGTATGTGTGCGCGTCTGTGTATGTGTGCGCGTCTGTGTATGTGTGCGCGTCTGTGTATGTGTGCGCGTCTGTGTATGTGTGCGCGTCTGTGTATGTGTGCGGGTGTGTCTGTGTGCGCGTGTGTGTCTGTGTGCGCGTGTGTCTGTGTGCGCGTGTGTGTCTGTGTGCGCGTGTCTGTGTGCGCGTGTCTGTGTCTGTATGTGTGTGCGTGTGTCAGTCTGTGTGTGCGTGTCTGTATGCGTGTGTCTGTGTGCATGTGTCTGTGGGTGTGTGTCTGTGGGTGTGTATATGTGTCTGTGTGTGTGCATGTGTATCTGAGTGTGTGCATGTGTCTCTGTGTGCATGTGTCTGTGTGTGTGCATGTGTGTGTGTGTGTGCATGTGTGTGTGTGTCTGTTTGCATGTGTGTGTGTCTGTATGTGTGTGTGTCTGTGTCTGCGAGTGTGCGTGTCTGTGAGCGCGTCTGCGTGCGCGTGTCTGTGTGTGCATATCTGCATGTGCGTGTCTGCGTGCCTGTTTGTGTGTGCGTGTCTGTGTGCGCGTGTGCGTGTCTGTGTGCGCGTTGTCTGTGTCTGTGTGTGGCTGTGTGTGTGTCTGCGAGTGTGCGCGTGTCTGCGTGCGCCTGTCTGCGTGCGCCTGTCTGTGTGCGCGCGTGTGCCTGTGTGCGTGTGCGTATGTGTGTCTGTGGGTGTGTGTGTGAGTGTGTCTCTGTGTGTGTGCATGTGTCTCTGTGTGCATGTGTCTCTGTGTGCTCGCGTGTCTGTGTGCATGTGTGTGTCTGTATGCGTGTGCGTGTGTCTGTGTGCGCGTGTCTGTATGTGTGTGTCTGTGTGCGCGTGTCTGTGTGCGTGTGTGCCTGTGTGCACGTGTGTGTCTGTGTATGCGTGTGTGTGTGTCTGTGTGCGTGTGTCTGTGTGCGTGTGTCTGCGTGCGTGTGTCTGCGTGCATGTGTCTGTGTGCGCATGTGCCTGTGCGTGTCTGTGTGCACGTGTGCCTGTGTGCGTGTCTGTGTGCGTGTGTCCGTGTGCATGTGTCTGTGTGCATGTGTGTGTGTGTGTCTGTGTGCGCGTTTGTGTCTGTGTGTGTCTGTGTGCGTGTATCTGTGTGCGTGTGTGTCTGTGTGCATGTGTGTCTCTGTGTGTGTGTCTGTGTGTGTGTGGCTGTGTGCTCGTGTGTGTCTGTGTGCGCGTGTGTGTCTGTGCGCGCGTGTGTCTGCGTGCGGGTGTCTGCGTGCGTGTGTCTGCGTGCGTGTGTCTGCGTGCGTGTGTCTGCGTGCGTGTGTCTGCGTGCGTGTGTCTGCGTGCGTGTGTCTGCGTCCATGTGTCTGCGTCCATGTATCTGCGTCCATGTATCTGCGTCCATGTATCTGCGTCCATGTGTCTCTGTGCGTGTGTCTGTGTGCGCACGTGCCTGTGCGCGTGACTGTGTGCGCATGTGCCTGTGTGCGTCTGTGTGCGTGTGTCTGTGTGCGCGTGTCTGTGTGCATGTGTCTGTGTGCACGTGTCTGTGTGTGTCTGTGTGCGTGCGTGTGTGTCTGTGTGCGTGCGTGTGTGTCTGTGTGCGCGTGTGTGTCTGTGTGCGCGCGTGTGTCTGCGTGCGTGTGTCTGCGTGCGTGTGTCTGCGTGCGTGTGTCTGCATGCGTGTGTCTGCGTGCGTGTGTCTGCGTCCATGTGTCTGCGTCCATGTATCTGCGTCCATGTATCTGCGTCCATGTATCTGCGTCCATGTGTCTGCGTCCATGTGTCTCTGTGCGTGCATCTGTGTGCGCACGTGCCTGTGCGCGTGACTGTGTGCGCATGTGCCTGTGTGCGTCTGTGTGCGTGTGTCTGTGTGCGCGTGTCTGTGTGCATGTGTCTGTGTGCACGTGTCTGTGTGTGTCTGTGTGTGTGCGTGTGTGTCTGTGTGCGTGCGTGTGTGTCTGTGTGCATGTGTGTCTGTGTGCGTGTGTGTCTGTGTGCGTGTGTGTCTGTGTGCGTGTGTGTCTGTGTGCGTGTGTCTCTGTGCGCGTGTGTCTCTGTGCGCGTGTGTCTCTGTGCGCGTGTGTCTCTGTGCGCGTGTGTCTCTGTGCGCGTGTGTCTCTGTGCGTGTGTGTCTCTGTGCGTGTGTGTCTCTGTGCGTGTGTGTCTCTGTGCGTGTGTGTCTCTGTGCGTGTGTGTCTCTGTGCGTGTGTGTCTCTGTGCGTGTGTCTGCGTGTGTGTGGCTGTGTGCGCGTGTGTGTCTGTGTGTGCGTATGTGTGTGTGTATGATTGTGTATGTGTGTGTTTATCTGTGTGCATGTGTGTGTGTGTCTGTGTGTGTGCATGTGTCTCTGTGTGCATGTGTCTGTGTGTGTGCATGTGTCTGTGTGTGTGCATGTGTCTGTGTGTGTGCATGTGTCTGTGTGTGTGCATGTGTCTGTGTGTGTGCATGTGTGTGTGTGTCTGTGTGCATGTGTGTGTGTATGTATGTATGTGTGTCTGTGTCTGCGAGTGTGCATGTGTCTGTGAGCGCATGGCTGCGTGCGCGTGTCTGTGTGTGCATATCTGCATGTGCGTGTCTGCGTGCCTGTTTGTGTGTGCGTGTCTGTGTGCGCGTGTGCGTGTCTGTGTGCGCGTTGTCTGTGTCTGTGTGTGTGGCTGTGTGTGTGTCTGCGAGTGTGCGCGTGTCTGCGTGCGCCTGTCTGCATGCGCCTGTCTGCGTGCGCGTGTGTGCGTGCGCATCTGCGTGTGTGTGTGCACGTGTGCGTGTGTCCGCGTGTCTGTGTCCGCGTGTCTGTGTCCGCGTGTCTGTGTGCGCGTGTCTGTGCGCGTGTCTGTGTGCGCGTGTCTGTGTGCGCGTGTGTCTGTGTGCGCGTGTGTCTGTGTGCCCGTGTGTGTCTGTGTGCGCGCGTGTCTGTGTGCGCGTGCGTGTCTCTGTGCGCGTGCGTGTCTCTGTGCGCGTGCGTGTCTCTGTGCGTGCGTGTCTCTGTGCGTGCGTGTCTCTGTGTGTGTGTGTCTGTGGGTGTGTGTCTGCGTGTCTGTGTGTGTGCTTGTGTATCTTTGTCGGTGTGCATGTGTCTGTCTGTGCATGTGTCTCTGTGTGCATGTGTCTGTATAGGTACATGTGTGTGCACGGGCGTGTGTGCATGTGCGCGTGTCTGTGTGCGCGTGTCTGTGTGCGCTTGTCTGTGGGCGCTTGTCTGTGGGCGCTTGTCTGTGTGCACATGTCTGTGTGCGCGTGTGCCTGCACGCGTGTGTGACTGTACGCGCGTGTGCCTGTGCGCGTGTCTCTGTGTGCGTGTCTGCATGCGTGTGTCTGCATGCGTGTCTGCGTGCGTGTGTCTGCGTGCGTGTGTGCTCATGTGCCTGTGCGCGTGTCTGTTTGCGTGTCTGTGTGCGTGTGTCTGTGTGCGTGTGTCTGTGTGCGTGTGTCTGTGTGCGTGTGTCTGTGTGCGTGTGTCTGTGCGCGTGTGTGTCTGTGCGCGTGTGTCTTTGTGTGCGTGTGTCTTTGTGTGCGTGTGTCTGTGTGCGCGTGTCTGTGTGCGCGTGTCTGTGTGCGCGTCTCTGTGTGCGCGTCTCTGTGTGCGCGTCTGTGTGCGTGTCTCTGTGTGCGCGTCTCTGTGTGCGCGTCTCTGTGTGCGCGTGTCTGTGTGCGCATCTGTGTGCGCGTGTCTGTGTGCGCGTGTCTGTATGCTCGTGTCTGTATGCTCGTGTCTGTATGCTCTTGTCTGTGTGCGCGTCTGTGTGTGCGTGTGAGTCTGTGTGCGCTTGTGCATCTGTGTGCGCGTGTGCGTGTGTCTGCGCGCATGTGTGTCTGTGCGCGCGTGTGCCTGTGTGCGTGTGCGTCTGTGTGTCTGTGTGTGTGTGTGTGTGTGTGTCTCTGTGTGTGTGCATGTGTCTCTGTGTGCATGTGTCTCTGTGTGCTCGCGTGTGTCTGTGTGCATGTGTGTCTGTATGCGTGTGTGCGCGTGTCTGTGTGCGCGTGTCTGTATGTGTTTCTGTGTGCGCGTGTCTGTGTGCGCGTGTGCCTGTGTGCGCGTGTCTGTGTACGCGTGTGTGTGTCTGTGTGCGTGTCTGTGTGCGTGTGTCTGTGTGCGTGTGTCTGCGTGCATGTGTCTGTGTGCACGTGTGCCTGTACGCGCGTGTGCCTGTACGCGCGTGTGCCTGTACGCGCGTGTGCCTGTACGCATTTGTCTCTGTGCGTGTGTCTGCGTGCGTGTCTGCGTGCGTGTGTCTGCGTGCGTGTGTCTGTGTGCGCATGTGCCTGTGCGCGTGTCTGTGTGCGCGTGCCTGTGTGCGTGTCTGTGTGCGTGTGTCCGTGTGCATGTGTCTGTGTGCATGTGTGTGTGTGTGTGTCTGTGTGCGCGTGTGTGTCTGTCTGTGTGTCTGTGTGCGTATATCTGTGTGCGTGTGTGTCTGTGTGCATGTGTGTCTCTGTGTGTGTGTCTGCGTGTGTGTGGCTGTGTGCTCATGTGTGTCTGTGTGCGCGTGTGTGTCTGTGTGCGCGTGTGTCTGTGTGCGCGTGTGTGTCTGTGTGCGCATGTCTGTGTGCGTGTGTCTGTGTGCGTGTGTCTGCATGCGTGTGTCTGTGTGCGCATGTGCCTGTCCGCGTGTATGTGTGCACGTGCCTGTGTGCGTGTCTGTGTGCGTGTCCGTGTGCATGTGTCTGTGTGCATGTGTGTGTGTGTGTGTCTGTGTGCGCGTGTGTGTCTGTCTGTGTGTGTCTGTGTGCGTATATCTGTGTGCGTGTGTGTCTGTGTGCATGTGTGTCTCTGTGTGTGTGTCTGCGTGTGTGTGGCTGTGTGCTCATGTGTGTCTGTGTGCGTGTGTGTGTCTGTGTGTGCGTGTGTCTGTGTGCGCATGTGTGTCTGTGTGCGCGTGTGTCTGTGTGCGCGTGTGTGTCTGTGTGCGCATGTCTGTGTGCGTGTCTGTGTGCGTGTGTCTGTGTGCGTGTGTCTGCGTGCGTGTGTCTGCGTGCGTGTGTCTGCGTGCGTGTGTCTGCGTGCGTGTGTCTGCGTGCGTGTGTCTGCGTGCGTGTGTCTGCGTCCGTGTGTCTGCGTCCGTGTGTCTGCGTCCATGTGTCTGCGTCCATGTGTCTCTGTGCGTGTCTGTGTGCGCATGTGCCTGTGCGCGTGACTGTGCGCATGTGCCTGTGTGCGTCTGTGTGCGCGTGTCTGTGTGCATGTGTCTGTGTGTGTCTGTGTGCATGTGTCTGTGTGCGTCTGTTTGCGTCTGTGTGTGTGTCTGTGTGCGTGTGTGTCTGTGTGCGTGTGTGTCTGTGTGCGTGTGTGTCTGTGTGCGTGTGTGTCTGTGTGCGTGTGTGTCTCTGTGTGTGTGTCTGCATGTGTGTGGCTGTGTGCTCATGTGTGTCTGTGTGCGTGTGTGTCTGTGTGCGCGTGTGTCTGTGTGCGCGTGTGTCTGTGTGCGCGTGTCTGTGTGCGTGTGTCTGCGTGTGTGTGTCTGCGTGCGTGTGTCTGCGTGCGTGTGTCTGCGTGCGTGTCTGCGTGCGTGTGTCTGCGTCCATGTGTCTGCGTCCATGTGTCTGCGTCCATGTGTCTGCGTCCATGTGTCTGCGTCCATGTGTCTCTGTGCGTGTGTCTGTGTGCGCTTGTGCCTGTGTGCGTGACTGTGCGCATGTGCCTGTGTGCGTCTGTGTGCATGTGTCTGTATGCGTCTGTGTGCATGTGTCTGTGTGCGTCTGTGTCTCTGTGCGTGTGTGTCTGTGCGTGTGTGTCTCTGTGCGTGTGTGTCTCTGTGCGTGTGTGTCTCTGTGCGTGTGTGTCTCTGTGCGTGTGTGTCTCTGTGTGTGTGTCTGCGTGTGTGTGGCTGTGTGCGCGTGTGTGTCTGTGTGTGCGTATGTGTGTGTGTATGATTGTGTATATGTGTGTTTATCTGTGTGCATGTGTGTGTGTGTCTCTGTGTGTGGTGTGTGTCTGCGCGTGTGTGTGTCTGTGTGTGTGTATCTGTGTGCATGTGTGTGTCTGTCTGTGTGTCTGTCTGTGTCTGTCTGTGTGTTTGTCTGTGTCTGTGTGTTTGTCTGTGTGCATGTGTGTCTGTGTGCGCGTGTGTCTGTGTCTGTATGTGTGTGCGTGTGTCTGTCTGTGTGTGCGTGTCTGTATGCGTGTGTCTGTGCATGTGTCTGTGTCTGTGGGTGTGTGTCTGTGGGTGTGTATATGTTTCTGTGTGTGTGCATGTGCATGTGTGTCTGTGTGCATGTGTGTGTGTCTGTATGTGTGTGTGTCTGTGGCTGCGAGTGTGCGTGTGTCTGTGAGCGCGTGTCTGCGTGCGCGTGTCTGTGTGTGCGTATCTGCATGTGCGTGTCTGCGTGCCTGTTTGTGTGTGTGTGTCTGTGTGCGCGTGTGCATGTCTGTGTGCGCGTTGTCTGTGTCTGTGTGTGTGGCTGTGTGTGTGTCTGCGAGTGTGCGCGTGTCTGCGTGCGCCTGTCTGCATGCGCCTGTCTGCGTGCGCGCGTGTGCCTGTGTGCGTGTGCGTCTGTGTGTCTGTGGGTGTGTGTGTGTGAGTGTGTCTCTATGTGTGTGCATGTGTCTCTGTGTGCATGTGTCTCTGTGTGCTCGCGTGTGTCTGTGTGCATGTGTGTGTGTCTGTATGCGTGTGTGCGTGTGTCTGTGTGCGCGTGTCTGTATGTGTGTCTGTGTGCGCGTGTCTGTGTGCGCGTGTGCCTGTGTGCGCGTGTGTGTCTGTGTACACGTGTGTGTGTCTGTGTGCGTGTGTCTGTGTGCGTGTGGCTGTGTGCATGTGTCTGCGTGCGTGTGTCTGTGTGCACGTGTGCCTGTACGCGCGTGTGCCTGTACGCACGTGTGCCTGTGCGCATATGTCTCTGTGCGTGTGTCTGCGTGCGTGTCTGCGTGCGTGTGTCTGCGTGCGCGTGTCTGTGTGCGCGTGTGCCTGTGTGCGTGTCTGTGTGCGTGTGTCCGTGTGCATGTGTCTGTGTGCATGTGTCTGTGTGTGTCTGTGTGCGCGTGTGTGTGTCTGTGTGTGTGTGTCTGTGTGCGTGTGTGTCTGTGTGCATGTGTGTCTCTGTGTGTGCGTCTGTGTGTGTGTGGCTGTGTGCCTGTGTGTGTGTGGCTGTGTGCTCGTGTGTGTCTGTGTGCGCATGTGTGTCTGTGTGCGTGTGTCTCTGTGTGTGTGTCTGTGTGTGTGTGGCTGTATGCTCGTGTGTGTCTGTGTGCGTGTGTGTGTCTGTGTGCGCGTGTGTCTGTGTGCGCGTGTGTGCCTGTGTGCGCGTGTGTGCCTGTGTGTGTGTGTGTGTCTGTGTGCGCGTGTGTCTGTGTGCGCATGTCTGTGTGCGTGTGTCTGTGTGCGTGTGTCTGCGTGCGTGTGTCTGCGTGCGTGTGTCTGCGTGCGTGTGTCTGCATGCGTGTGTCTGCGTGCGTGTGTCTGCGTGCGTGTGTCTGCGTGCGTGTGTCTGCGTGCGTGTGTCTGCGTGCATGTGTCTGCGTGCATGTGTCTGCGTGCATGTGTCTGCGTGCATGTGTCTGCATCCATGTGTCTGCATTCATGTGTCTGCATCCATGTGTCTGCGTCCATGTGTCTGCGTCCATGTGTCTGCGTCCATGTGTCTGCGTCCATGTGTCTGCGTCCATGTATCTGCGTCCATGTGTCTGCGTCCATGCGTCTCTGTGCGTGTGTCTGTGTGCTCATGTGCCTGTGCGCGTGACTGTGTGCGCATGTGCCTGTGTGCGTCTGTGTGCGTGTGTCTGTGTGCGCGTGTCTGTGTGCATGTGTCTGTGTGCACGTGTCTGTGTGTGTGTGCGTGTGTGTGTGTGTGTCTGTGTGCGTGTGTGTCTGTGTGTGCGTGTCTGTGTGCATGTGTCTGTGTGCACGTGTCTGTGTGCACGTGTCTGTGTGTGTGTGTGCGTGTGTGTGTCTGTGCGCGTGTGTGTCTGTGTGAGCATGTCTGTGTGCGTGTGTCTGCGTGCGTGTGTCTGCGTGCGTGTGTCTGCGTGCGTGTGTCTGCGTGCGTGTGTCTGCGTGCGTGTGTCTGCGTGCGTGTGTCTGCGTGCATGTGTCTGCGTGCATGTGTCTGCGTGCATGTGTCTGCATCCATGTGTCTGCATTCATGTGTCTGCATCCATGTGTCTGCGTCCATGTGTCTGCGTCCATGTGTCTGTGTCCATGTGTCTGCGTCCATGTGTCTCTGTGCGTGTGTCTGTGTGCGCATGTGCCTGTGCGCGTGACTGTGTGCGCATGTGCCTGTGTGCGTCTGTGTGCGTGTGTGTCTGTGCGCGTGTGTGCATGTGCGCGTGTGTGTCTGTGCGCGTGTGTGTCTCTGTGCGTGTGTGTCTCTGTGCGTGTGTGTCTCTGTGCGTGTGTGTCTCTGTGCGTGTGTGTCTCTGTGCGTGTGTGTCTCTGTGTGTGTGTCTGTGTGTGTGTGGCTGTGTGCGCGTGTGTGTCTGTGTGTGCGTATGTGTGTGTGTATGATTGTGTATGTGTGTGTTTATCTGTGTGCATGTGTGTGTGTGTGCATGTGTGTGTGGTGTGTGTCTGTGCGCGTGTGTGTGGCTGTCTGTGTGTCTGTCTGTGTCTGTGTGTTTGTCTGTGTCTGTGTGCGCGTGTGTCTGTGTCTGTATGTGTGCGTGTGTCAGTATGTGTGTGCGTGTGTCAGTCTGTGTGTGCGTGTCTGTATGCGTGTGTCTGTGTGCATGTGTCTGTGTCTGTGGGTGTGTGTCTGTGGGTGTGTATATGTGTCTGTGTGTGTGCATGTGTATCTGTGTGTGTGCATGTGTCTCTGTGTGCATGTGTCTGTGTGTGTGCATGTGTCTGTGTGTGTCTGTGTGCATGTGTGTGTGTCTGTATGTGTGTGTGTCTGTGTCTGCGAGTGTGCGTGTGTCTGTGAGCGCGTGTCTGCGTGCGCGTGTCTGTGTGTGCGTATCTGCATGTGCGTATCTGCGTGCCTGTCTGTGTGTGCGTGTCTGTGTGCACGTGTGCGTGTCTGTGTGCGCGTTGTCTGTGTCTGTGTGTGTGTCTGCGAGTGTGCGCGTGTCTGCGTGCGCCTGTCTGCGTGCGCCTGTCTGCGTGCGCCTGTCTGCGTTCGCCTGTCTGCGTTCGCCTGTCTGTGTGCGCGCGTGTGCCTGTGTGCGTGTGCGTCTGTGTGTGTGTGTGTGTGTGTGTGTGTCTCTGTGTGCTCGCGTGTGTCTGTGTGCATGTGTGTGTGTCTGTATGCGTGTGTGTGTCTTTGTGCGTGTGTCTGTATGTGTGTGTCTGTGCGCGTGTCTGTGTGCGCGTGTCTGTGTGCGCGTGTGCCTGTGTGCGTGTGTGTGTCTGTGTACGCGTGTGTGTGTGTCTGTGTGCGTGTGTCTGTGTGCGTGTGTCTGTGTGCGTGTGTCTGTGTGCGTGTGTCTGTGTGCGTGTGTCTGTGTGCGTGTGTCTGCGTGCGTGTGTCTGCGTGCGTGTGTCTGCGTGCGTGTGTCTGCGTGCGTGTGTCTGTGTGCACGTGTGCCTGTACGCGCGTGTGCCTGTACGCACGTGTGCCTGTGCGCATTTGTCTCTGTGCGTGTGTCTGTGTGCGTGTCTGCGTGCGTGTGTCTGTGTGCGCATGTGCCTGTGCGCGTGTCTGTGTGCGCGTGTGCCTGTGCGCATGTCTGTGTGCGTGTGTCCGTGTGCATGTGTCTGTGTGCATTTGTGTGTGTGTGTCTGTGTGTGTGTGTCTGTGTGCGCGTGTGTGTGTCTGTGTGCGTGTATCTGTGTGCGGTGTGTCTGTGTGCATGTGTGTCTGTGTGTGTGGCTGCGTGTGTGTGGCTGTGTGCTCGTGTGTGTCTGTGTGCGTGTGTGTCTGTGTGCGCGTCTGTGTATGTGTGCGCGTGTGTCTGTGTGCGCGTGTCTGTGTGCGCGTGTCTGTGTGCGCGTGTCTGTGTGCGCGTGTCTGTGTGCGCGTGTCTGTGTGCGCGTGTCTGTGTGCGCGTGTCTGTGTGCGCGTGTCTGTGTGCGCGTGTGTCTGTGTCTGTATGTGTGTGCCTGTGTCAGTCTGTGTGTGCGTGTCTGTATGCGTGTGTCTGTGTGCATGTGTCTGTGGGTGTGTGTCTGTGGGTGTGTATATGTGTCTGTGTGTGTGCATGTGTATCTGTGTGTGTGCATGTGTCTCTGTGTGCATGTGTCTGTGTGTGTGCATGTGTCTGTGTGTGTCTGTGTGCATGTGTGTGTGTCTGTATGTGTGTGTCTGTGTCTGCGAGTGTGCGTGTGTCTGTGAGCGCGTGTCTGCGTGCGCGTGTCTGTGTGTGCGTATCTGCATGTGCGTATCTGCGTGCCTGTCTGTGTGTGCGTGTCTGTGTGCACGTGTGCGTGTCTGTGTGCGCGTTGTTTGTGTCTGTGTGTGTGGCTGTGTGTGTGTCTGCGAGTGTGCGCGTGTCTGCGTGCGCCTGTCTGCGTGCGCCTGTCTGCGTGCGCCTGTCTGCGTGTGCGCGTGTGCCTGTGTATGCGTGTGTGTGTGTCTGTGTGCGTGTGTCTGTGTGTGTGTGTCTGTGTGCATGTGTCTGTGGGTGTGTGTCTGTGGGTGTGTGTCTGTGGGTGTGTATATGTGTCTGTGTGTGTGCATGTGTATCTGTGTGTGTGCATGTGTCTCTGTGTGCATGTGTCTGTGTGTGTGCATGTGTCTGTGTGTGTGCATGTGTCTGTGTGTGTGCATGTGTCTGTGTGTCTGTTTGCATGTGTGTGTGTCTGTATGTGTGTGTGACTGTGTCTGCGAGTGTGCGTGTGTCTGTGAGCGCGTGTCTGCGTGCGCGTGTCTGTGTGTGCATATCTGCATGTGCGTGTCTGCGTGCCTGTTTGTGTGTGCGTGTCTGTGTGCGCGTGTGCGTGTCTGTGTGCGCGTTGTCTGTGTCTGTGTGTGTGGCTGTGTGTGTGTCTGCGAGTGTGCGCGTGTCTGCCTGTGTGCGTATGTGTGTCTGTGGGTGTGTGTGTGAGTGTGTCTCTGTGTGTGTGCATGTGTCTCTGTGTGCATGTGTCTCTGTGTGCTCGCGTGTGTCTGTGTGCACGTGTGTGTCTGTATGCGTGTGTGCGTGTGTCTGTGTGCGCGTGTCTGTGTGTGTCTGTGTGCGCGTGTCTGTGTGCGCGTGTGCCTGTGTGCGCGTGTGCCTGTGTGCGCGTGTGTATGCGTGTGTGTCTGTGTGCGTGTGTCTGTGTGCGTGTGTCTGCGTGCGTGTGTCTGTGTGCGTGTGTCTGCGTGCGTGTGTCTGTGTGCACGTGTGCCCGTACGCGCGTGTGCCTGTACGCACGTGTGCCTGTGCGCATTTGTCTCTGTGCGTGTGTCTGCGTGCGTGTCTGCGTGCGTGTGTCTGCGTGCGTGTGTCTGTGTGCGCACGTGCCTGTGTGCGTGTCTGTGCGCACGTGTGCCTGTGTGCGTGTCTGTGTGCATGTGTCCGTGTGCATGTGTCTGTGTGCATGTGTGTGCGTGTATCTGTGTGCGTGTGTGTCTGTGTGCATGTGTGTCTCTGTGTGTGTGTCTCTGTGTGTGTGTCTCTGTGTGTGTGTCTCTGTGTGTGTGTCTCTGTGTGTGTGTCTCTGTGTGTGTGTCTCTGTGTGTGTGTCTGTGTGTGTGTGGCTGTGTGCTCGTGTGTGTCTGTGTGCGCGTGTGTGTCTGTGTGCGCGTGTGTGTCTGTGTGCGCGTGTGTGTCTGTGTGCGCGTGTATGTCTGTGTGCGCGTGTCTGCGTGCGCGTGTCTGCGTGCGCGTGTCTGCGTCCGTGTGTCTGCGTCCGTGTGTCTGCGTCCGTGTGTCTGCGTCCGTGTGTCTGCGTCCTTGTGTCTGCGTCCGTGTGTCTGCGTCCGTGTGTCTCTGTGCGTGTGTCTGTGTGCGCATGTGCCTGTGCGCGTGACTGTGTGCGCATGTGCCTGTGTGCGTCTGTGTGCGTGTGTCTGTGTGCGCGTGTCTGTGTGCACGTGTCTGTGTGTGTCTGTGTGCGTGTGTGTCTGTGTGCGTGTGTGTCTGTGTGCGTGTGTGTCTGTGTGCGTGTGTGTCTGTGTGCGTGTGTGTCTGTGTGCGTGTGTGTCTGTGTGCGTGTGTGTCTCTGTGCGCGTGTGTCTCTGTGTGTGTGTGTCTCTGTGCGTGTGTGTCTCTGTGCGTGTGTGTCTCTGTGCGTGTGTCTGCGTGTGTGTGGCTGTGTGCGCGTGTGTGTCTGTGTGTGCGTATGTGTGTGTGTATGATTGTGTATGTGTGTGTGTTTATCTGTGTGCATGTGTGTGTGTGTGTCTGTGTGTGTGGTGTGTGTCTGTGCGCGTGTGTGTGTCTGTGTGTGTGTATCTGTGTGCATGTGTGTGTCTGTCTGTGTGTCTGTCTGTGTGTTTGTCTGTGTCTGTGTGTTTGTCTGGGTGCATGTGTGTCTGTGTGCGCCTGTGTCTGTGTCTGTATGTGTGTGCGTGTGTCAGTCTGTGTGTGCGTGTCTGTATGCGTGTGTCTGTGTGCATGTGTCTGTGGGTGTGTGTCTGTGGGTGTGTATATGTGTCTGTGTGTGTGCATGTGTATCTGTGTGTGTGCATGTGTCTCTGTGTGCATGTGTCTGTGTGTGTGCATGTGTGTGTGTGTGTGTGCATGTGTGTGTGTGTCTGTTTGCATGTGTGTGTCTGTATGTGTGTGTGACTGTGTCTGCGAGTGTGCGTGTCTGTGAGCGCGTGTCTGCGTGCGCGTGTCTGTGGGTGCATATCTGCATGTGCGTGTCTGCGTGCCTGTTTGTGTGTGCGTGTCTGTGTGCGCGTGTGCGTGTCTGTGTGCGCGTTGTCTGTGTCTGTGTGTGTGGCTGTGTGTGTGTCTGCGAGTGTGCACGTGTCTGCGTGCGCCTGTCTGCGTGCTCGCGTGTGTCTGTGTGCATGTGTGTGTGTCTGTGTAGGCGTGTGTGTGTGTCTGTGTGCGTGTGTCTGTGTGCGTGTGTCTGTGTGCGTGTGTCTGCGTGCGTGTGTCTGCGTGCGTGTGTCTGTGTGCACGTGTGCCCGTACGCGCGTGTGCCTGTACGCACGTGTGCCTGTGCGCATTTGTCTCTGTGCGTGTGTCTGCGTGCGTGTCTGCGTGCGTGTCTGCGTGCGTGTGTCTGCGTGCGTGTGTCTGTGTGCGCATGTGCCTGTGTGCGTGTCTGTGTGCACGTGTGCCTGTGTGCGTCTGTGTGCGTGTGTCTGAGTGCGCGTGTGTCTGAGTGCGCGTGTGTCTCTGTGCGCGTGTGTCTCTGTGCGCGTGTGTGTCTGTGTGCGCGTGTGTGTCTGTGTGCGCGTGTGTGTCTTTGTGCGCGTGTCTGTGTGCGCGTGTCTGCGTGCGTGTGTCTGCGTGCGTGTGTCTGCGTGCGTGTGTCTGCGTGCGTGTGTCTGCGTGCGTGTGTCTGCGTGCGTGTGTCTGTGTGCGCATGTGCCTGTGTGCGTGTGTCTGTGTGCACGTGTGCCTGTGTGCGTCTGTGTGCGTGTGTCTGTGTGCGCGTGTCTCTGTGCGCGTGTGTCTCTGTGCGCGTGTGTCTGTGTGCGCGTGTGTCTGTGTGCGCGTGTCTGTGTGCGCGTGTCTGCGTGCGCGTGTCTGCGTGCGCGTGTCTGCGTGCGCATGTCTGCGTGCGCGTGTCTGCGTCCACGTGTCTGCGTCCGCGTGTCTGCGTCCGTGTGTCTGCGTCCGTGTGTCTGCGTCCGTGTGTCTGCGTCCGTGTGTCTGCGTCCGTGTGTCTGCGTCCGTGTGTCTGCGTCCGTGTGTCTGTGTGCGCATGTGCCTGTGTGCGTCTGTGTGCGTGTGTCTGTGTGCGCGTGTCTGTGTGCACGTGTCTGTGTGTGTCTGTGTGCGTGTGTGTCTGTGTGCGTGTGTGTCTGTGTGCGTGTGTGTCTGTGTGCGTGTGTGTCTGTGTGCGTGTGTGTCTCTGTGCGTGTGTGTCTCTGTGCGTGTGTGTCTCTGTGCGTGTGTGTGTCTGTGTGTGTGTGTCTCTGTGCGTGTGTGTCTCTGTGCGTGTGTGTCTCTGTGCGTGTGTCTGCATGTGTGTGGCTGTGTGCGCGTGTGTGTCTGTGTGTGCGTATGTGTGTGTGTATGATTGTGTATGTGTGTGTGTTTATCTGTGTGCATGTGTGTGTGTGTGTCTGTGTGTGTGGTGTGTGTCTGTGCGCATGTGTGTGTCTGTGTGTGTATCTGTGTGCATGTGTGTGTCTGTCTGTGTGTTTGTCTGTGTCTGTGTGTTTGTCTGTGTGCATGTGTGTCTGTGTGCGCGTGTGTCTGTGTCTGTATGTGTGTGCGTGTGTCAGTCTGTGTGTGCGTGTCTGTTAGCGTGTGTCTGTGTGCATGTGTCTGTGGGTGTGTGTCTGTGGGTGTGTATATGTGTCTGTGTGTGTGCATGTGTATCTGTGTGTGTGCATGTGTCTCTGTGTGCATGTGTCTGTGTGTGTGCGTGCATGTGTGTGTGTGTGTGCATGTGTGTGTGTGTCTGTTTGCATGTGTGTGTCTGTATGTGTGTGTGACTGTGTCTGCGAGTGTGCGTGTCTGTGAGCGCGTGTCTGCGTGCGCGTGTCTGTGGGTGCATATCTGCATGTGCGTGTCTGCGTGCCTGTTTGTGTGTGCGTGTCTGTGTGCGCGTGTGCGTGTCTGTGTGCGCGTTGTCTGTGTCTGTGTGTGTGGCTGTGTGTGTGTCTGCGATTGTGCGCGTGTCTGCGGCGCCTGTCTGCGTGCTCGCGTGTGTCTGTGTGCATGTGTGTGTGTCTGTATGCGTGTGTGTGTCTGTGTGCATGTGTCTGTGTGCGTGTGTCTGTGTGCGTGTGTCTGTGTGCGTGTGTCTGCGTGCGTGTGTCTGCGTGCGTGTGTCTGCGTGCGTGTGTCTGTGTGCACGTGTGCCCGTACGCGCGTGTGCCTGTACGCACGTGTGCCTGTGCGCATTTGTCTCTGTGCGTGTGTCTGCGTGCGTGTCTGCGTGCGTGTGTCTGCGTGCGTGTGTCTGTGTGCGCATGTGCCTGTGTGCGTGTCTGTGTGCACGTGTGCCTGTGTGCGTCTGTGTGCGTGTGTCTGTGTGCGCGTGTCTCTGTGCGCGTGTGTCTCTGTGCGCATGTGTGTCTGTGTGCACGTGTGTGTCTGTGTGCGCGTGTGTGTCTGTGTGCGCGTGTGTGTCTGTGTGCGCGTGTGTGTCTGTGTGCGCGTGTCTGTGTGCGCGTGTCGGCGTGCGTGTGTCTGCATGCGTGTGTCTGCGTGCGTGTCTGCGTGCGTGTGTCTGCGTGCGTGTGTCTGTGTGCGCATGTGCCTGTGTGCGTGTCTGTGTGCACGTGTGCCTGTGTGCGTCTGTGTGCGTGTGTCTGTGTGCGCGTGTGTGTCTGTGTGCGCGTGTGTGTCTGTGTGCGCGTGTCTGCGTGCGCGTGTCTGCGTCCGTGTGTCTGCGTCCGTGTGTCTGCGTCCGTGTGTCTGCGTCCGTGTGTCTGCGTCCGTGTGTCTGCGTCCGTGTGTCTGCGTCCGTGTGTCTCTGTGCGTGTGTCTGTGTGCGCATGTGCCTGTGTGCGCATGTGCCTGTGTGCGTCTGTGTGCGTGTGTCTGTGTGCGCATGTGCCTGTGTGCGTCTGTGTGCGTGTGTCTGTGTGCGCGTGTGTCTGTGTGCGCGTGTGTCTGTGTGCGCGTGTGTCTGTGTGCGCGTGTGTCTGTGTGCGTGTGTGTCTGTGTGCGTGTGTGTCTGTGTGCGTGTGTGTCTCTGTGCGTGTGTGTCTCTGTGCGTGTGTGTCTCTGTGCGTGTGTGTCTCTGTGCGTGTGTGTCTCTGTGCGTGTGTGTCTCTGTGCGTGTGTCTGCGTGTGTGTGGCTGTGTGCGCGTGTGTGTCTGTGTGTGCGTATGTGTGTGTGTATGATTGTGTATGTGTGTGTTTATCTGTGTGCATGTGTGTGTGTGTCTGTGTGTGTGGTGTGTGTCTGTGCGCGTGTGTGTGTCTGTGTGTGTGTATCTGTGTGCATGTGTGTGTCTGTCTGTGTGTCTGTCTGTGTCTGTCTGTGTGTTTGTCTGTGTCTGTGTGTTTGTCTGTGTGCATGTGTGTCTGTGTGCGCGTGTGTCTGTGTCTGTATGTGTGTGCGTGTGTCAGTCTGTGTGTGCGTGTCTGTATGCGTGTGTCTGTGTGCATGTGTCTGTGGGTGTGTGTCTGTGGGTGTGTATATGTGTCTGTGTGTGTGCATTTGTATCTGTGTGTGTGCATGTGTCTCTGTGTGCATGTGTCTGTGTGTGTGCATGTGTGTGTGTGTGTGCATGTGTGTGTGTGTCTGTTTGCATGTGTGTGTGTCTGTATGTGTGTGTGACTGTGTCTGCGAGTGTGCGTGTGTCTGTGAGCGCGTGTCTGCGTGCGCGTGTCTGTGTGTGCATATCTGCATGTGCGTGTCTGCGTGCCTGTTTGTGTGTGCGTGTCTGTGTGCGCGTGTGCGTGTCTGTGTGCGCGTTGTCTGTGTCTGTGTGTGTGGCTGTGTGTGTGTCTGCGAGTGTGCGCGTGTCTGCGTGCGCCTGTCTGCGTGCGCGCGTGTGCCTGTGTGCGTGTGCATATGTGTGTCTGTGGGTGTGTGTGTGAGTGTGTCTCTGTGTGCGTGCATGTGTCTCTGTGTGCATGTGTCTCTGTGTGCTCGCGTGTGTCTGTGTGCATGTGTGTGTGTCTGTATGCGTGTGTGCGTGTGTCTGTGTGCGCGCGTCTGTATGTGTGTGTCTGTGTGCGCGTGTCTGTGTGCGCGTGTGCCTGTGTGCGTGTCTGTGTGCGTGTGTCCGTGTGCATGTGTCTGTGTGCATGTGTGTGTGTGTGTGTCTGTGTGCACGTGTGTGTGTCTGTGTGTGTCTGTGTGCGTGTATCTGTGTGCGTGTGTGTCTGTGTGCATGTGTGTCTCTGTGTGTGTGTCTCTGTGTGTGTGTCTGTGTGTGTGTGGCTGTGTGCTCGTGTGTGTCTGTGTGCGTGTGTGTGTCTGTGTGCGCGTGTGTCTCTGTGCGCGTGTGTGTCTGTGTGCGCGTGTGTGTCTGTGTGCGCGTGTGTGTCTGTGTGCGCGTGTCTGCGTGCGCGTGTCTGCGTCCGTGTGTCTGCGTCCGTGTGTCTGCGTGCGTGTGTCTGCGTGCGTGTGTCTGCGTGCGAGTGTCTGCGTCCGTGTGTCTGCGTCCGTGTGTCTGCGTCCGTGTGTCTGCGTCCGTGTGTCTGCGTCCGTGTGTCTGCGTCCGTGTGTCTGCGTCCGTGTGTCTCTGTGCGTGTGTCTGTGTGCGCATGTGCCTGTGCGCGTGACTGTGTGCGCATGTGCCTGTGTGCGTCTGTGTGCGTGTGTCTGTGTGCGCGTGTCTGTGTGCACGTGTCTGTGTGTGTCTGTGTGCGTGTGTCTGTGTGCGTGTGTCTGTGTGCGTGTGTGTCTGTGTGCGTGTGTGTCTGTGTGCGTGTGTGTCTGTGTGCGTGTGTGTCTCTGTGCGTGTGTGTCTCTGTGCGTGTGTGTCTCTGTGCGTGTGTGTCTCTGTGTGTGTGTGTCTCTGTGCGTGTGTGTCTGTGCGTGTGTGTCTCTGTGCGTGTGTCTGCGTGTGTGTGGCTGTGTGCGCGTGTGTGTCTGTGTTTGCGTATGTGTGTGTGTATGATTGTGTATGTGTGTGTGTTTATCTGTGTGCATGTGTGTGTGTGTGTCTGTGTGTGTGGTGTGTGTCTGTGCGCGTGTGTGTGTCTGTGTGTGTGTGTATCTGTGTGCATGTGTGTGTCTGTCTGTGTGTCTGTCTGTGTCTGTCTGTGTGTTTGTCTGTGTCTGTGTGTTTGTCTGTGTGCATGTGTGTCTGTGTGCGCGTGTGTCTGTGTCTGTATGTGTGTGCGTGTGTCAGTCTGTGTGTGCGTGTCTGTATGCGTGTGTCTGTGTGCATGTGTCTGTGGGTGTGTGTCTGTGGGTGTGTATATGTGTCTGTGTGTGTGCATGTGTATCTGTGTGTGTGCATGTGTCTCTGTGTGCATGTGTCTGTGTGTGTGCATGTGTGTGTGTGTGTGCATGTGTGTGTGTGTCTGTTTGCATGTGTGTGTCTGTATGTGTGTGACTGTGTCTGCGAGTGTGCGTGTCTGTGAGCGCGTGTCTGCGTGCGCGTGTCTGTGGGTGCATATCTGCATGTGAGTGTCTGCGTGCCTGTTTGTGTGTGCGTGTCTGTGTGCGCGTGTGCGTGTCTGTGTGCGCGTTGTCTGTGTCTGTGTGTGTGGCTGTGTGTGTGTCTGCGAGTGTGCGCGTGTCTGCGTGCGCCTGTCTGCGTGCTCGCGTGTGTCTGTGTACATGTGTGTGTGTCTGTATGTGTGCGTGTGTCTGTGTGCGTGTGTCTGTGTGCGTGTGTCTGCGTGCGTGTGTCTGCGTGCGTGTGTCTGCGTGCGTGTGTCTGCGTGCGTGTGTCTGCGTGCATGTGTCTGTGTGCACGTGTGCCCGTGCGCGCGTGTGCCTGTACGCACGTGTGCCTATGCGCATTTGTCTCTGTGCGTGTGTCTGCGTGCGTGTCTGCGTGCGTGTGTCTGCGTGCGTGTGTCTGTGTGCTCATGTGCCTGTGTGCGTGTCTGTGTGCACGTGTGCCTGTGTGCGTCTGTGTGCGTGTGTCTCTGTGCGCGTGTGTCTCTGTGCGCGTGTCTCTGTGCGCGTGTGTGTCTGTGTGCGCGTGTGTGTCTGTGTGCGCGTGTGTGTCTGTGTGCGCGTGTGTGTCTGTGTGCGCGTGTCTGTGTGCGCGTGTCTGCGTGCGTGTGTCTGCGTGCGTGTCTGCGTGTGTGTGTCTGCGTGCGTGTGTCTGTGTGCGCATGTGCCTGTGTGCGTGTCTGTGTGCACGTGTGTGTCTGTGTGCGCGTGTGTGTCTGTGTGCGCGTGTGTGTCTGTGTGCGCGTGTGTGTCTGTGTGCGCGTGTGTCTGTGTGCGCGTGTGTCTGTGTGCGCGTGTCTGTGTGCGCGTGTCTGCGTGCGCGTGTCTGCGTGCGCGTGTCTGCGTGCGCGTGTCTGCGTCCGTGTGTCTGCGTCCGTGTGTCTGCGTCCGTGTGTCTGCGTCCGTGTGTCTGCGTGCGTGTGTCTGCGTGCGTGTGTCTGCGTCCGTGTGTCTGCGTCCGTGTGTCTGCGTCCGTGTGTCTCTGTGCGTGTGTCTGTGTGCGCATGTGCCTGTGTGCGTCTGTGTGCGTGTGTCTGTGTGCGCGTGTCTGTGTGCACGTGTCTGTGTGTGTCTGAGTGCGTGTGTGTCTGAGTGCGTGTGTGTCTGTGTGCGTGTGTGTCTGTGTGCGTGTGTGTCTGTGTGCGTGTGTGTCTGTGTGCGTGTGTGTCTCTGTGCGTGTGTGTCTCTGTGCGTGTGTGTCTCTGTGCGTGTGTGTCTCTGTGCGTGTGTGTCTCTGTGCGTGTGTGTCTCTGTGCGCGTGTGTCTCTGTGCGCGTGTGTCTCTGTGCGCGTGTCTCTGTGCGCGTGTGTGTCTGTGTGTGCGTGTGTGTCTGTGTGCGCGTGTGTGTCTGTGTGCGCGTGTGTGTCTGTGTGCGCGTGTCTGTGTGCGCGTGTCTGCGTGCGTGTGTCTGCGTGCGTGTCTGCGTGTGTGTGTCTGCGTGCGTGTGTCTGTGTGCGCATGTGCCTGTGTGCGTGTCTGTGTGCACGTGTGCCTGTGTGCGTCTGTGTGCGTGTGTCTGTGCGCGTGTCTCTGTGCGCGTGTGTGTCTGTGTGCGCGTGTGTGTCTGTGTGCGCGTGTGTGTCTGTGTGCGCGTGTGTGTCTGTGTGCGCGTGTCTGTGTGCGCGTGTCTGTGTGCGCGTGTCTGTGTGCGCGTGTCTGTGTGCGCGTGTCTGCGTGCGCGTGTCTGCGTGCGCGTGTCTGCGTCCGTGTGTCTGCGTCCGTGTGTCTGCGTCCGTGTGTCTGCGTGCGTGTGTCTGCGTGCGTGTGTCTGCGTGCGTGTGTCTGCGTCCGTGTGTCTGCGTCCGTGTGTCTGCGTCCGTGTGTCTCTGTGCGTGTGTCTGTGTGCGCATGTGCCTGTGTGCGTCTGTGTGCGTGTGTCTGTGTGCGCGTGTCTGTGTGCACGTGTCTGTGTGTGTCTGAGTGCGTGTGTGTCTGAGTGCGTGTGTGTCTGTGTGCGTGTGTGTCTGTGTGCGTGTGTGTCTGTGTGCGTGTGTGTCTGTGTGCGTGTGTGTCTGTGTGCGTGTGTGTCTCTGTGCGTGTGTGTCTCTGTGCGTGTGTGTCTCTGTGCGTGTGTGTCTCTGTGCGTGTGTGTCTCTGTGCGTGTGTGTCTCTGTGCGTGTGTGTCTCTGTGCGTGTGTGTCTCTGTGCGTGTGTGTCTCTGTGCATGTGTGTCTCTGTGCATGTGTCTGCGTGTGTGTGGCTGTGTGCGCGTGTGTGTCTGTGTGTGCGTATGTCTGTGTGTATGATTGTGTATGTGTGTGTTTATCTGTGTGCATGTGTGTGTGTGTCTGTGTGTGTGGTGTGTGTCTGTGCGCGTGTGTGTGTCTGTGTGTGTGTATCTGTGTGCATGTGTGTGTCTGTGTGTCTGTCTGTGTCTGTCTGTGTGTTTGTCTGTGTCTGTGTGTTTGTCTGTGTGCATGTGTGTCTGTGTGCGCGTGTGTCTGTGTCTGTATGTGTGTGCGTGTGTCAGTCTGTGTGTGCGTGTCTGTGTGCGTGTGTCTGTGTGCATGTGTCTGTGGGTGTGTATATGTGTCTGTGTGTGTGCATGTGTATCTGTGTGTGTGCATGTGTCTCTGTGTGCATGTGTCTGTGTGTGTGCATGTGTCTGTGTGTGTGCATGTGTCTGTGTGTCTGTTTGCATGTGTGTGTGTCTGTATGTGTGTGTGACTGTGTCTGCGAGTGTGCGTGTGTCTGTGAGCGCGTGTCTGCGTGCGCGTGTCTGTGTGTGCATATCTGCATGTGCGTGTCTGCGTGCCTGTTTGTGTGTGCGTGTCTGTGTGCGCGTGTGCGTGTCTGTGTGCGCGTTGTCTGTGTCTGTGTGTGTGGCTGTGTGTGTGTCTGCGAGTGTGCGCGTGTCTGCGTGCGCCTGTCTGCGTGCGCGCGTGTGCCTGTGTGCGTGTGCGTATGTGTGTCTGTGGGTGTGTGTGTGAGTGTGTCTCTGTGTGCGTGCATGTGTCTCTGTGTGCATGTGTCTCTGTGTGCTCGCGTGTGTCTGTGTGCATGTGTGTGTGTCTGTATGCGTGTGTGCATGTGTCTGTGTGCGCGTGTCTGTATGTGTGTGTCTGTGTGCGCGTGTCTGTGTGCGCGTGTCTGTGTGCGCGTGTCTGTGTGCGCGTGTGCCTGTGTGCGCGTGTGCCTGTGTGCGCGTGTGCCTGTGTAGGCGTGTGTGTCTGTGTAGGCGTGTGTGTGTGTCTGTGTGCGTGTGTCTGTGTGCGTGTGTCTGTGTGCGTGTGTCTGCGTGCGTGTGTCTGCGTGCGTGTGTCTGCGTGCGTGTGTCTGCGTGCGTGTGTCTGCGTGCGTGTGTCTGCGTGCGTCTGTGTGCACGTGTGCCCGTACGCGCGTGTGCCTGTACGCACGTGTGCCTGTGCGCATTTGTCTCTGTGCGTGTGTCTGCGTGCGTGTCTGCGTGCGTGTCTGCATGCGTGTCTGTGTGCGCATGTGCCTGTGTGCGTGTCTGTGTGCACGTGTGCCTGTGTGCGTGTCTGTGTGCGTGTGTCCGAGTGCATGTGTCTGTGTGCATGTGTGTGTGTGTGTCAGTGTGCGCGTGTGTGTGTCTGTGTGTGTCTGTGTGCGTGTATCTGTGTGCGTGTGTGTCTGTGTGCATGTGTGTCTCTGTGTGTGTGTCTGTGTGTGTGTGTCTGTGTGTGTGGCTGTGTGCTCGTGTGTGTCTGTGTGCGTGTGTGTGTCTGTGTGCGCGTGTGTGTCTCTGTGCGCGTGTGTCTGTGTGCGCGTGTGTGTGTGTGCGCGTGTCTGTGTGCGCGTGTCTGTGTGCGCGTGTCTGTGTGCGCGTGTCTGTGTGCGCGTGTCTGCGTGCGCGTGTCTGCGTGCGTGTGTCTGCGTCCGTGTGTCTGCGTCTGTGTGTCTGCGTCCATGTGTCTGCGTCCGTGTGTCTGCGTGCGTGTGTCTGCGTGCGTGTTTCTGCGTCCGTGTGTCTGCGTCCGTGTGTCTCTGTGCGTGTGTCTGTGTGCGCATGTGCCTGTGCGCGTGACTGAGTGCGCATGTGCCTGTGTGCGTCTGTGTGCGTGTGTCTGTGTGCGCGTGTGTCTGTGCGCGTGTGTGTCTGTGTGCGTGTGTCTGTGTGCGTGTGTGTCTGTGTGCGTGTGTGTCTGTGTGCGTGTGTGTCTCTGTGCGTGTGTGTCTCTGTGCGTGTGTGTCTCTGTGTGTGTGTCTGCGTGTGTGTGTCTGTGTGTGCGTATGTGTTTGTGTATGATTGTGTATGTGTGTGTTTATCTGTGTGCATGTGTGTGTGTGTCTGTGTGTGTGGTGTGTGTCTGTGCGCGTGTGTGTGTCTGTGTGTGTGTATCTGTGTGCATGTGTGTGTCTGTCTGTGTGTCTGTCTGTGTCTGTCTGTGTGTTTGTCTGTGTCTGTGTGTTTGTCTGTGTGCATGTGTGTCTGTGTGCACGTGTCTGTGTCTGTATGTGTGTGCGTGTGTCAGTCTGTGTGTGCGTGTCTGTATGCGTGTGTCTGTGTGCATGTGTCTGTGTCTGTGGCTGTGTGTCTGTGGGTGTGTATATGTGTCTGTGTGTGTGCATGTGTATCTGTGTGTGTGCATGTGTCTGTGTGTGTGCATGTGTGTGTGTGTGCATGTGTGTGTCTGTGTGCATGTGTGTGTGTCTGTATGTGTGTGTGTCTGTGTCTGCGAGTGTGCATGTGTCTGTGAGCGCGTGTCTGCCTGCGCGTGTCTGTGTGTGCATATCTGCATGTGCGTGTCTGCGTGCCTGTTTGTGTGTGTGTGTCTGTGTGTGCGTGTGCGTGTCTGTGTGCGCGTTGTCTGTGTCTGTGTGTGTGGCTGTGTGTGTGTCTGCGAGTGTGCGCGTGTCTGCGTGCGCCTGTCAGCGTGCGCCTGTCTGTGTGCGCGCGTGTGCCTGTGTGCGTGTGCGTCTGTGTGTCTGTGGGTGTGTGTGTGTGTGAGTGTGTCTCTGTGTGCTCGCGTGTGTCTGTGTGCATGTGTGTGTGTCTGTATGCGTGTGTGCGTGTGTCTGTGTGCGCGTGTCTGTATGTGTGTGTCGGTGCGCGTGTCTGTGTGCGCGTGTGCCTGTGTGCGCGTGTGTGTCTGTGTACGCGTGTGTGTGTCTGTGTGCGTGTGTCTGTGTGCGTGTGTGTGTGTGTGTCTGTGTGTGTGGTGTGTGTCTGTGCGCGTGTGTGCGTCTGTGTGTGTGTATCTGTGTGCATGTGTGTGTCTGTCTGTGTGTCTGTCTGTGTCTGTCTGTGTGTTTGTCTGTGTCTGTGTGTTTGTCTGTGTGCATGTGTGTCTGTGTGCGCGTGTGTCTGTGTCTGTATATGTGTGCGTGTGTCAGTCTGTGTGTGCGTGTCTGTATGCGTGTGTCTGTGTGCATGTGTCTGTGGGTGTGTGTCTGTGGGTGTGTATATGTGTCTGTGTGTGTGCATGTGTATCTGTGTGTGTGCATGTGTCTCTGTGTGCATGTGTCTGTGTGTGTGCATGTGTCTGTGTGTCTGTTTGCATGTGTGTGTGTCTGTATGTGTGTGTGACTGTGTCTGCGAGTGTGCGTGTGTCTGTGAGCGCGTGTCTGCGTGCGCGTGTCTGTGTGTGCATATCTGCATGTGCGTGTCTGCGTGCCTGTTTGTGTGTGCGTGTCTGTGTGCGCGTGTGCGTGTTTGTGTGCGCGTTGTCTGTGTCTGTGTGTGTGGCTGTGTGTGTGTCTGCGAGTGTGCGCGTGTCTGCGTGCGCCTGTCTGCGTGCTCGCGTGTGCCTGTGTGCGTGTGCGTATGTGTGTCTGTGGGTGTGTGTGTGAGTGTGTCTGTGTGTGTGTGCATGTGTCTCTGTGTGTGTGCATGTGTCTCTGTGTTCATGTGTCTCTGTGTGCTCGCTTGTGTCTGTGTGCATGTGTGTGTGTCTGTATGCGTGTGTGCATGTGTCTGTGCGCTTGTCTGTATGTGTGTGTCTGTGTGCGCGTGTGCCTGTGTGCGCGTGTGCCTGTGTGCGCGTGAGTGTCTGTGTATGCGTGTGTGTCTGTGTGTCTGTGTGCGTGTGTCTGTGTGCGTGTGTCTGTGTGCGTGTGTCTGTGTGCGTGTGTCTGTGTGCGTGTGTCTGTGTGCGTGTGTCTGCGTGCGTGTGTCTGCGTGCGTGTGTCTGCGTGCGTGTGTCTGCGTGCATGTGTCTGCATCCATGTGTCTGCATTCATGTGTCTGCATTCATGTGTCTGCATCCATGTGTCTGCGTCCATGTGTCTGCGTCCATGTGTCTGCGTCCATGTATCTGCGTCCATGTGTCTGCGTCCATGTGTCTGCGTCCATGTGTCTCTGTGCGTGTGTCTGTGTGCTCATGTGCCTGTGCGCGTGACTGTGTGCGCATGTGCCTGTGTGCGTCTGTGTGCGTGTGTGTCTGTGCGCGTGTGTGCATGTGCGTGTGTGTGTCTGTGTGCGTGTGTGTCTCTGTGCGTGTGTGTCTCTGTGTGTGTGTCTCTCTGTGCGTGTGTGTCTCTGTGCGTGTGTGTCTCTGTGCGTGTGTGTCTCTGTGTGTGTGTCTGCGTGTGAGTGGCTGTGTGCGCGTGTGTGTCTGTGTGTGCGTATGTGTGTATGATTGTGTATATGTGTGTTTATCTGTGTGCATGTGTGTGTGTGTCTCTGTGTGTGGTGTGTGTCTGCGCGTGTGTGTGTCTGTGTGTGTGTATCTGTGTGCATGTGTGTGTCTGTCTGTGTGTCTGTCTGTGTCTGTCTGTGTGTTTGTCTGTGTCTGTGTGTTTGTCTGTGTGCATGTGTGTCTGTGTGCGCGTGTGTCTGTGTCTGTATTTGTGTGCGTGTGTCAGTCTGTGTGTGCGTGTCTGTATGCGTGTGTCTGTGTGCATGTGTCTGTGTCTGTGGGTGTGTCTGTGGGTGTGTATATGTGTCTGTGTGTGTGCATGTGTCTGTGTGTGTGCATGTGCGTGTGTGTCTGTGTGCATGTGTGTGTGTCTGTATGTGTGTGTGTCTGTGGCTGCGAGTGTGCGTGTGTCTGTGAGCGCGTGTCTGCGTGCGCGTGTCTGTGTGTGCGTATCTGCATGTGCGTGTCTGCGTGCCTGTTTGTGTGTGTGTGTCTGTGTGCGCGTGTGCGTGTCTGTGTGCGCGTTGTCTGTGTCTGTGTGTGTGGCTGTGTGTGTGTCTGCGAGTGTGCGCGTGTCTGCGTGCGCCTGTCTGCGTGCGCGCGTGTGCCTGTGTGCGTGTGCGTCTGTGTGTCTGTGGGTGTGTGTGTGTGAGTGTGTCTCTGTGTGTGTGCATGTGTCTCTGTGTGCATGTGTCTCTTTGTGCTCGCGTGTGTCTGTGTGCATGTGTGTGTCTGTATGCGTGTGCGTGTGTCTGTGTGCGCGTGTCTGTATGTGTGTGTCTGTGTGCGCGTGTCTGTGTGCGCGTGTGCCTGTGTGCGCGTGTGTGTCTGCGTACGCGTGTGTGTGTCTGTGTGCGTGTGTCTGTGTGCGTGTGTCTGTGTGCGTGTGTCTGTGTGCGTGTGTCTGTGTGCATGTGTCTGTGTGCATGTGTCTGCGTGCGTGTGTCTGCGTGCGTGTGTCTGTGTGCACGTGTGCCTGTACGCGCGTGTGCCTGTACGCACGTGTGCCTGTGCGCATATGTCTCTGTGCGTGTGTCTGCGTGCGTGTCTGCGTGCATGTGTCTGCGTGCGTGTGTCTGCGTGCGCGTGTCTGTGTGCGCGTGTCTGTGTGCGCGTGTCTGTGTGCGCGTGTGCCTCTGTGCGTGTCTGTGTGCGTGTGTCCGTGTGCATGTGTCTGTGTGCATGTGTCTGTGTGTGTCTGTGTGCGCGTGTGTGTGTCTGTGTGTGTGTGTCTGTGTGCGTGTATCTGTGTGCGTGTGTGTCTGTGTGCATGTGTGTCTCTGTGTGTGCGTCTGTGTGTGTGTGGCTGTGTGCCTGTGTGTGTGTGGCTGTGTGCTCGTGTGTGTCTGTGTGCGCGTGTGTGTCTGTGTGCGTGTGTCTCTGTATGTGTGTCTGTGTGTGTGTGGCTGTATGCTCGTGTGTGTCTGTGTGCGTGTGTGTGTCTGTGTGCGCGTGTGTCTGTGTGCGCGTGTGTGCCTGTGTGCGCGTGTGTGCCTGTGTGTGCGTGTGTGTCTGTGTGCGCGTGTGTCTGTGTGCGCATGTCTGTGTGCATGTGTCTGTGTGCGTGTGTCTGTGTGCGTGTGTCTGCGTGCGTGTGTCTGCGTGCGTGTCTGCGTGCGTGTCTGCGTGCGTGTGTCTGCATGCGTGTGTCTGCGTGCGTGTGTCTGCGTGCATGTGTCTGCATCCATGTTTCTGCATTCATGTGTCTGCGTCCATGTGTCTGCGTCCATGTGTCTGCGTCCATGTATCTGCGTCCATGTGTCTCCGTCCATGTGTCTCTGTGCGTGTGTGTGTGCTCATGTGCCTGTGCGTGTGACTGTGTGCGCATGTGCCTGTGTGCGTCTGTGTGCGTGTGTCTGTGTGCGCGTGTCTGTGTGCATGTGTCTGTGTGCACGTGTCTGTGTGCACGTGTCTGTGTGCACGTGTCTGTGTGTGTGTGTGCGTGTGTGTGTGTCTGTGTGCATGTGTCTGTGTGCACGTGTCTGTGTGTGTGTGTGCGTGTGTGTGTCTGTGTGCGTGTGTCTGCGTGCGTGTCTGCGTGCGTGTGTCTGCGTGCGTGTGTCTGCGTGCGTGTGTCTGCGTGCGTGTGTCTGCGTGCGTGTGTCTGCGTGCGTGTGTCTGCGTGCGTGTGTCTGCGTGCGTGTGTCTGCGTGCGTGTGTCTGCGTGCGTGTGTCTGCGTGCGTGTGTCTGCGTGCGTGTGTCTGCGTCCATGTGTCTGCGTCCATGTGTCTGCGTCCATGTGTCTGCGTCCATGTGTCTGCGTCCATGTGTCTCTGTGCGTGTGTCTGTGTGCGCATGTGCCTGTGCGCGTGACTGTGTGCGCATGTGCCTGTGTGCGTCTGTGTGCGTGTGTGTCTGTGCGCGTGTGTGCATGTGCGCGTGTGTGTCTGTGCGCGTGTGTGTCTGTGTGGGTGTGTGTCTGTGTGGGTGTGTGTCTGTGTGGGTGTGTGTCTCTGTGCGTGTGTGTCTCTGTGCGTGTGTGTCTCTGTGCGTGTGTGTCTCTGTGTGTGTGTCTGTGTGTGTGTGGCTGTGTGCGCGTGTGTGTCTGTGTATGCGTATGTGTGTGTGTATGATTGTGTATGTGTGTGTTTATCTGTGTGCATGTGTGTGTGTGTGCATGTGTGTGTGGTGTGTGTCTGTGCGCGTGTGTGTGTCTGTGTGTGTGTATCTGTGTGCATGTGTGTGTCTGTCTGTGTGTCTGTCTGTGTCTGTGTGTTTGTCTGTGTCTGTGTGCGCGTGTGTCTGTGTCTGTATGTGTGTGCGTGTGTCAGTATGTGTGTGCGTGTGTCAGTCTGTGTGTGCATGTCTGTATGCGTGTGTCTGTGTGCATGTGTCTGTGTCTGTGGGTGTGTGTCTGTGGGTGTGTATATGTGTCTGTGTGTGTGCATGTGTATCTGTGTGTGTGCATGTGTCTCTGTGTGCATGTGTCTGTGTGTGTGCATGTGTCTGTGTGTGTCTGTGTGCATGTGTGTGTGTCTGTATGTGTGTGTCTGTGTCTGCGAGTGTGCGTGTGTCTGTGAGCGCGTGTCTGCGTGCGCGTGTCTGTGTGTGCGTATCTGCATGTGCGTATCTGCGTGCCTGTCTGTGTGTGCGTGTCTGTGTGCACGTGTGCGTGTCTGTGTGCGCGTTGTTTGTGTCTGTGTGTGTGGCTGTGTGTGTGTCTGCGAGTGTGCGCGTGTCTGCGTGCGCCTGTCTGCGTGCGCCTGTCTGCGTGCGCCTGTCTGTGTGCGCGCGTGTGCCTGTGTGCGTGTGCGTCTGTGTGTCTGTGTGTGTGTGTGTGTGTGAGTGTGTCTCTGTGTGCTCGCGTGTGTCTGTGTGCATGTGTGTGTGTCTGTATGCGTGTGTGTGTCTTTGTGCGTGTGTCTGTATGTGTGTGTCTGTGCGCGTGTCTGTGTGCGCGTGTGCCTGTGTGCGCGTGTGTGTCTGTGTACGCGTGTGTGTGTGTCTGTGTGCGTGTGTCTGTGTGCGTGTGTCTGCGTGCGTGTGTCTGCGTGCGTGTGTCTGCGTGCGTGTGTCTGCGTGCGTGTGTCTGCGTGCGTGTGTCTGCGTGCGTGTGTCTGCGTGCACGTGTGCCTGTACGCGCGTGTGCCTGTATGCACGTGTGCCTGTGCGCATTTGTCTCTGTGCGTGTGTCTGTGTGCGTGTCTGCGTGCGTGTGTCTGTGTGCGCATGTGCCTGTGCGCGTGTCTGTGTGCGCGTGTCTGTGTGCGCGTGTGCCTGTGTGCGTGTCTGTGTGCGTGTGTCCGTGTGCATGTGTCTGTGTGCATTTGTGTGTGTGTGTCTGTGTGTGTGTGTCTGTGTGCGCGTGTGTGTGTCTGTGTGCGTGTATCTGTGTGCGTGTGTGTCTGTGTGCATGTGTGTCTGTGTGTGTGTCTGCGTGTGTGTGGCTGTGTGCTCGTGTGTGTCTGTGTGCGTGTGTGTCTGTGTGCGCGTCTGTGTATGTGTGCGCGTGTCTGTGTGCGCGTGTGTGTCTGTGTGCGCGTGTGTCTGTGTGCGCGTGTGTCTGTGTGCGCGTGTCTGTGTGCGCGTGTGTCTGTGTCTGTATGTGTGTGCGTGTGTCAGTCTGTGTGTGCGTGTCTGTATGCGTGTGTCTGTGTGCATGTGTCTGTGGGTGTGTGTCTGTGGGTGTGTATATGTGTCTGTGTGTGTGCATGTGTATCTGTGTGTGTGCATGTGTCTCTGTGTGCATGTGTCTGTGTGTGTGCATGTGTGTGTGTGTGTGCATGTGTGTGTGTGTCTGTTTGCATGTGTGTGTCTGTATGTGTGTGTGACTGTGTCTGCGAGTGTGCGTGTGTCTGTGAGCGCGTATCTGCGTGCGCGTGTCTGTGTGTGCATATCTGCATGTGCGTGTCTGCGTGCCTGTTTGTGTGTGCGTGTCTGTGTGCACGTGTGCGTGTCTGTGTGCGCGTTGTCTGTGTCTGTGTGTGTGGCTGTGTGTGTGGCTGCGAGTGTGCGCGTGTCTGCGTGCGCCTGTCTGCGTGTGCGCGTGTGCCTGTGTGCGCGTGTGTGTCTGTGTATGCGTGTGTGTGTGTCTGTCTGCGTGTGTCTGTGTGCATGTGTCTGTGGGTGTGTGTCTGTGGGTGTGTGTCTGTGGGTGTGTGTCTGTGGGTGTGTATATGTGTCTGTGTGTATGCATGTGTATCTGTGTGTGTGCATGTGTCTCTGTGTGCATGTGTCTGTGTGTGTGCATGTGTCTGTGTGTGTGCATGTGTCTGTGTGTGTGCATGTGTCTGTGTGTCTGTTTGCATGTGTGTGTGTCTGTATGTGTGTGTGACTGTGTCTGCGAGTGTGCGTGTGTCTGTGAGCGCGTGTCTGCATGCGCGTGTCTGTGTATGCATATCTGCATGTGCGTGTCTGCGTGCCTGTTTGTGTGTGCGTGTCTGTGTGCGCGTGTGCGTGTCTGTGTGCGCGTTGTCTGTCTGTGTGTGTGGCTGTGTGTGTGTCTGCGAGTGTGCGCGTGTCTGCGTGCGCCTGTCTGCGTGCGCGCGTGTGCCTGTGTGCGTGTGCGTATGTGCGTCTGTGGGTGTGTGTGTGAGTGTGTCTCTGTGTGTGTGCATGTGTCTCTGTGTGCATGTGTCTCTGTGTGCTCGCGTGTGTCTGTGTGCACGTGTGTGTGTCTGTATGCGTGTGTGCGTGTGTCTGTGTGCGCGTGTCTGTATGTGTGTGTCTGTGTGCGCGTGTCTGTGTGCGCGTGTGCCTGTGTGCGCGTGTGTCTGTGTATGCGTGTGTGTGTGTCTGTGTGCGTGTGTCTGTGTGCGTGTGTCTGCGTGCGTGTGTCTGTGTGCGTGTGTCTGCGTGCGTGTCTGTGCACGTGTGCCCGTACGCGCGTGTGCCTGTACGCACGTGTGCCTGTGCGCATTTGTCTCTGTGCGTGTGTCTGCGTGCGTGTCTGCGTGCGTGTCTGCGTGCGTGTGTGTGTGCACATGTGCCTGTGTGCGTGTCTGTGTGCACGTGTGCCTGTGTGCGTGTCTGTGTGCATGTGTCCGTGTGCATGTGTCTGTGTGCATGTGTGTGTGTGTGTCAGTGTGCGCGTGTGTGTGTCTGTGTGTGTCTGTGTGCGTGTATCTGTGTGCGTGTGTGTCTGTGTGCATGTGTGTCTCTGTGTGTGTGTCTCTGTGTGTGTGTCTGTGTGTGTGTGGCTGTGTGCTCGTGTGTGTCTGTGTGCGTGTGTGTGTCTGTGTGCGCGTGTGTCTGTGTGCGCGTGTGTGTCTGTGTGCGCGTGTGTGTCTGTGTGCGCGTGTGTGTCTGTGTGCGCGTGTGTGTCTGTGTGCGCGTGTGTGTCTGTGTGCGCGTGTGTGTCTGTGTGCGCGTGTGTGTCTGTGTGCGCGTGTGTCTGTGTGCGAGTGTCTGCGTGCGCGTGTCTGCGTCCGTGTGTCTGCGTCCGTGTGTCTGCGTGCGTGTGTCTGCGTGCGTGTGTCTGCGTCCGTGTGTCTGCGTCCGTGTGTCTGCGTCCGTGTGTCTGCGTCCGTGTGTCTGCTTCCGTGTGTCTGCGTCCATGTGTCTGCGTCCGTGTGTCTGCGTCCGTGTGTCTGCGTCCGTGTGTCTCTGTGCGTGTGTCTGTGTGCGCATGTGCCTGTGCGCGTGACTGTGTGCGCATGTGCCTGTGTGCGTCTGTGTGCGTGTGTCTGTGTGCGCGTGTCTGTGTGCACGTGTCTGTGTGTGTCTGTGTGCATGTGTCTGTGTGCGTGTGTGTCTGTGTGCGTGTGTGTCTGTGTGCGTGTGTGTCTGTGTGCGTGTGTGTGTGTCTGTATGCGTGTGTGTGTGTCTGTGTGGGTGTGTCTGTGTGCGTGTGTCTGTGTGCGTGTGTCTGTGTGCGTGTGTCTGTGTGCATGTGTCTGCGTGCGTGTGTCTGCATGCGTGTGTCTGCGTGCGTGTGTCTGCGTGCGTGTGTCTGTGTGCACGTGTGCCCGTACGCGCGTGTGCCTGTACGCACGTGTGCCTGTGTGCATTTGTCTCTGTGCGTGTGTCTGCGTGCGTGTCTGCGTGCGTGTGTCTGCGTGCGTGTGTCTGTGTGCACGTGTGCCTGTGTGCGTCTGTGTGCGTGTGTCTGTGTGCGCGTGTGTCTCTGTGCGCATGTGTGTGTCTGTGTGCGCGTGTGTGTCTGTGTGCGCGTGTGTGTCTGTGTGCGCGTGTGTGTCTGTGTGCGCGTGTGTGTCTGTGTGCGCGTGTGTGTCTGTGTGCGCGTGTGTGTCTGTGTGCGCGTGTGTGTCTGTGTGCGCGTGTGTGTCTGTGTGCGCGTGTCTGTGTGCGCGTGTCTGCGTGCGTGTGTCTGCGTGCATTTCTGCGTGCGTGTGTCTGTGTGCGCATGTGCCTGTGTGCGCATGTGCCTGTGTGCGTGTCTGTGTGCACGTGTGCCTGTGTGCGTGTGTCTGTGTGCGCGTGTGTCTCTGTGCGCGTGTGTGTCTGTGTGCGCGTGTGTCTGTGTGCGCGTGTCTGCGTGCGCGTGTCTGCGTGCGCGTGTCTGCGTGCGCGTGTCTGCGTGCGCGTGTCTGCGTCCGTGTGTCTGCGTCCGCGTGTCTGCGTCCGCGTGTCTGCGTCCGTGTGTCTGCGTCCGTGTGTCTGCGTCCGTGTGTCTGCGTCCGTGTGTCTGCGTCCGTGTGTCTCTGTGCGTGTGTCTGTGTGCGCATGTGCCTGTGTGCGTCTGTGTGCGTGTGTCTGTGTGCGCGTGTCTGTGTGCACGTGTCTGTGTGTGTCTGTGTGCGTGTGTGTCTGTGTGCGTGTGTCTGTGTGCGTGTGTGTCTGTGTGCGTGTGTGTCTGTGTGCGTGTGTGTCTGTGTGCGTGTGTCTCTGTGTGTGTGTGTCTCTGTGCGTGTGTGTTTCTGTGCGTGTGTCTGTATGCGTGTGTCTGTGTGCATGTGTCTGTGTGTGTGCATGTGTCTGTGTGTGTGCATGTGTCTGTGTGTGTGCATGTGTCTGTGTGTCTGTTTGCATGTGTGTGTGTCTGTATGTGTGTGTGACTGTGTCTGCGAGTGTGCGTGTGTCTGTGAGCGCGTGTCTGCGTGCGCGTGTCTGTGTGTGCATATCTGCATGTGCGTGTCTGCGTGCCTGTTTGTGTGTGCGTGTCTGTGTGCGCGTGTGCGTGTCTGTGTGCGCGTTGTCTGTGTCTGTGTGTGTGGCTGTGTGTGTGTCTGCGAGTGTGCGCGTGTCTGCGTGCGCCTGTCTGCGTGCGCGCGTGTGCCTGTGTGCGTGTGCGTATGTGTGTCTGTGGGTGTGTGTGTGAGTGTGTCTCTGTGTGCGTGCATGTGTCTCTGTGTGCATGTGTCTCTGTGTGCTCGCGTGTGTCTGTGTGCATGTGTGTGTGTCTGTGTGCGCGTGTCTGTATGTGTGTGTCTGTGTGCGCGTGTCTGTGTGCGCGTGTGCCTGTGTGCGCGTGTGTGTCTGTGTATGCGTGTGCGTGTGTCTGTGTGCGTGTGTCTGTGTGCGTGTGTCTGCGTGCGTGTGTCTGCGTGCGTGTGTCTGCGTGCGTGTGTCTGCGTGCGTGTGTCTGCGTGCGTGTGTCTGGGTGCGTGTGTCTGCGTGCGTCTGTGTGCACGTGTGCCCGTACGCGCGTGTGCCTGTACGCACGTGTGCCTGTGCGCATTTGTCTCTGTGCGTGTGTCTGCGTGCGTGTCTGCGTGCGTGTCTGCGTGCGTGTCTGCGTGCGTCTCTGTGTGCGTGTCTGTGTGCGCATGTGCCTGTGTGCGTGTCTGTGTGCGCATGTGCCTGTGTGCGTGTCTGTGTGCACGTGTGCCTGTGTGCGTCTCTGTGTGTGTGTGTCCGTGTGCATGTGTCTGTGTGCATGTGTGTGTGTGTGTCAGTGTGCACGTGTGTGTGTCTGTGTGTGTCTGTGTGCGTGTATCTGTGTGCGTGTGTGTCTGTGTGCATGTGTGTCTCTGTGTGTGTGTCTCTGTGTGTGTGTCTCTGTGTGTGTGTCTCTGTGTGTGTGTCTCTGTGTGTGTGTCTGTGTGTGTGTGGCTGTGTGCTCGTGTGTGTCTGTGTGCGTGTGTGTGTCTGTGTGCGCGTGTGTGTCTCTGTGCGCGTGTGTCTGTGTGCGCGTGTGTGTCTGTGTGCGCGTGTGTGTCTGCGTGCGCGTGTCTGCGTGCGCGTGTCTGCGTGCGCGTGTCTGCGTGCGCGTGTCTGCGTGCGCGTGTCTGCGTGCGCGTGTCTGCGTGCGCGTGTCTGCGTGCGCGTGTCTGCGTCCGTGTGTCTGCGTCCGTGTGTCTGCGTCCGTGTGTCTGCGTCCGTGTGTCTGCGTCCGTGTGTCTGCGTCCGTGTGTCTGCGTCCGTGTGTCTGCGTCCGTGTGTCTCTGTGCGTGTGTCTGTGTGCGCATGTGCCTGTGCGCGTGACTGTGTGCGCATGTGCCTGTGTGCGTCTGTGTGCGTGTGTCTGTGTGCGCGTGTCTGTGTGCACGTGTCTGTGTGTGTCTGTGTGCGTGTGTCTGTGTGCGTGTGTGTCTGTGTGCGTGTGTGTCTGTGTGCGTGTGTGTCTGTGTGCGTGTGTGTCTGTGTGCGTGTGTCTCTGTGTGTGTGTGTCTCTGTGCGTGTGTGTTTCTGTGCGTGTGTCTGCGTGTGTGTGGCTGTGTGCGCGTGTGTGTCTGTGTGTGCGTATGTGTGTATGATTGTGTATTTGTGTGTGTTTATCTGTGTGCATGTGTGTGTGTGTGTCTGTGTGTGTGGTGTGTGTCTGTGCGCGTGTGTGTGTCTGTGCGTGTGTATCTGTGTGCATGTGTGTGTCTGCCTGTGTGTCTGTCTGTGTCTGTCTGTGTGTTTGTCTGTGTCTGTGTGTTTGTGTGCATGTGTGTCTGTGTGCGCGTGTGTCTGTGTCTGTATGTGTGTGCGTGTGTCAGTCTGTGTGTGCGTGTCTGTGTGCGTGTGTCTGTGTGCATGTGTCTGTGGGTGTGTGTCTGTGGGTGTGTGTATGTGTCTGTGTGTGTGCATGTGTATCTGTGTGTGTGCATGTGTCTCTGTGTGTGTGCATGTGTCTCTGTGTGCATGTGTCTGTGTGTGTGCATGTGTGTGTGTGTGTGCATGTGTGTGTGTGTCTGTTTGCATGTGTGTGTCTGTATGTGTGTGTGACTGTGTCTGCGAGTGTGCGTGTCTGTGAGCGCGTGTCTGCGTGCGCGTGTCTGTGGGTGCATATCTGCACGTGCGTGTCTGCGTGCCTGTTTGTGTGTGCGTGTCTGTGTGCGCGTGTGCGTGTCTGTGTGCGCGTTGTCTGTGTCTGTGTGTGTGGCTGTGTGTGTGTCTGCGAGTGTGCGCGTGTCTGCGTGCGCCTGTCTGCGTGCTCGCGTGTGTCTGTGTGCATGTGTGTGTGTCTGTATGCGTGTGTGTGTCTGTGTGGGTGTGTCTGTGTGCGTGTGTCTGTGTGCGTGTGTCTGTGTGCGTGTGTCTGTGTGCGTGTGTCTGTGTGCGTGTGTCTGCGTGCGTGTGTCTGCGTGCGTGTGTCTGCGTGCGTGTGTCTGTGTGCACGTGTGCCCGTACGCGCGTGTGCCTGTACGCACGTGTGCCTGTGTGCATTTGTCTCTGTGCGTGTGTCTGCGTGCGTGTCTGCGTGCGTGTGTCTGTGTGCGTGTCTGTGTGCGCATGTGCCTGTGTGCGTGTCTGTGTGCACGTGTGCCTGTGTGCGTCTGTGTGCGTGTGTCTGTGTGCGTCTGTGTGCGTGTGTCTGTGTGCGCGTGTCTCTGTGCGCGTGTGTGTCTGTGTGCGCGTGTGTCTGTGTGCGCGTGTGTCTGTGTGCGCGTGTCTGTGTGCGCGTGTCTGCGTGCGCGTGTCTGCGTGTGTGCATGTGTCTGTGTGTGTGCATGTGTCGGTGTGTCTGTTTGCATGTGTGTGTGTCTGTATGTGTGTGTGACTGTGTCTGCGAGTGTGCGTGTGTCTGTGAGCGCGTGTCTGCGTGGGCGCGTCTGTGTGTGCATATCTGCATGTGCGTGTCTGCGTGCCTGTTTGTGTGTGCGTGTCTGTGTGTGCGTGTGCGTGTCTGTGTGCGCGTTGTCTGTGTCTGTGTGTGTGGCTGTGTGTGTGTCTGCGAGTGTGCGCGTGTCTGCGTGCGCCTGTCAGCGTGCGCCTGTCTGTGTGCGCGCGTGTGCCTGTGTGCGTGTGCGTCTGTGGGTGTGTGTGTGAGTGTGTCTCTGTGTGCGTGCATGTGTCTCTGTGTGCATGTGTCTCTGTGTGCTCGCGTGTGTCTGTGTGCATGTGTGTGTGTCTGTATGCGTGTGTGAGTGTGTCTGTGTGCGCGTGTCTGTATGTGTGTGTCTGTGTGCGCGTGTCTGTATGCGCGTGTGCCTGTGGGCGCGTGTGTGTCTGTGTGCGCGTGTGTGTCTGTGTGCGCGTGTGTGTCTGTGTGCGCGTGTGTGTCTGTGTGCGCGTGTGTGTCTGTGTGCGCGTGTCTGTGTGCGCGTGTCTGCGTCCGCGTGTCTGCGTCCGCGTGTCTGCGTCCGCGTGTCTGCGTCCGCGTGTCTGCGTCCGCGTGTCTGCGTCCGCGTGTCTGCGTCCGCGTGTCTGCGTCCGCGTGTCTGCGTCCGCGTGTCTGCGTGCATGTGTCTGCGTGCGTGTTTCTGCGTCCGTGTGTCTGCGTCCGTGTGTCTGCGTCCGTGTGTCTGCGTCCGTGTGTCTGCGTCCGTGTGTCTGCGTCCGTGTGTCTGCGTCCGTGTGTCTGCGTCCGTGTGTCTCTGTGCGTGTGTCTCTGTGCGCATGTGCCTGTGCGCGTGACTGTGTGCGCATGTGCCTGTGTGCGTCTGTGTGCGCGTGTCTGTGTGCGTGTGTGTCTGTGTGCGTGTGTGTCTGTGTGCGTGTGTGTCTGTGTGCGTGTGTGTCTGTGTGCGTGTGTGTCTGTGTGCGTGTGTGTCTGTGTGCGTGTGTGTCTGTGTGCGTGTGTGTCTGTGTGCGTGTGTGTCTGTGTGCGTGTGTGTCTCTGTGCGTGTGTGTCTCTGTGCGTGTGTGTCTCTGTGCGTGTGTGTCTCTGTGCGTGTGTGTCTCTGTGCGTGTGTCTCTGCGTGTGTCTGCGTGTGTGTGGCTGTGTGCGCGTGTGTCTCTGTGTGTGCGTATGTGTGTGTGTATGATTGTGTATGTGTGTGTTTATCTGTGTGCATGTGTGTGTGTGTCTGTGTGTGTGGTGTGTGTCTGCGCGTGTGTGTGTCTGTGTGTGTGTATCTGTGTGCATGTGTGTGTCTGAGTGTCTGTCTGTGTCTGTCTGTGTGTTTGTCTGTGTCTGTGTGTTTGTCTGTGTGCATGTGTGTCTGTGTGCGCGTGTGTCTGTGTCTGTATGTGTGTGCGTGTGTCAGTCTGTGTGCGTGTCTGTATGCGTGTGTCTGTGTGCATGTGTCTGTGGGTGTGTGTCTGTGGGTGTGTATATGTGTCTGTGTGTGTGCATGTGTATCTGTGTGTGTGCATGTGTCTCTGTGTGCATGTGTCTGTGTGTGTGCATGTGTCTGTGTGTGTGCATGTGTCTGTGTGTCTGTTTGCATGTGTGTGTGTCTGTATGTGTGTGTGACTGTGTCTGCGAGTGTGCGTGTGTCTGTGAGCGCGTGTCTGCGTGCGCGTGTCTGTGTGTGCATATCTGCATGTGCGTGTCTGCGTGCCTGTTTGTGTGTGCGTGTCTGTGTGCGCGTGTGCGTGTCTGTGTGCGCGTTGTCTGTGTCTGTGTGTGTGGCTGTGTGTGTGTCTGCGAGTGTGCGCGTGTCTGCGTGCGCCTGTCTGCGTGCGCGCGTGTGCCTGTGTGCGTGTGCGTATGTGTGTCTGTGGGTGTGTGTGTGAGTGTGTCTCTGTGTGCGTGCATGTGTCTCTGTGTGCATGTGTCTCTGTGTGCTCGCGTGTGTCTGTGTGCATGTGTGTGTCTGTATGCGTGTGTGCGTGTGTCTGTGTGCGCGTGTCTGTATGTGTGTGTCTGTGTGCGCGTGTCTGTGTGCGCGTGTGCCTGTGTGCGCGTGTGTGTCTGTGTATGCGTGTGTGTGTGTCTGTGTGTGTGTCTGTGTGCGTGTGTCTGTGTGCGTGTGTCTGTGTGCGTGTGTCTGTGTGCGTGTGTCTGTGCGTGTGTGTCTGTGTGCGCGTGTGTCTGTGTGCGCGTGTCTGTGTGTGCGTGTCTGTGCGCGTGTCTGCGTCCGTGTGTCTGCGTCCGTGTGTCTGCGTCCGTGTGTCTGCGTCCGTGTGTCTGCGTGCGTGTTTCTGCGTCCGTGTGTCTGCGTCCGTGTGTCTGCGTCCGTGTGTCTGCGTCCGTGTGTCTCTGTGCGTGTGTCTCTGTGCGCATGTGCCTGTGCGCGTGACTGTGTGCGCATGTGCCTGTGTGCGTCTGTGTGCGTGTGTCTGTGTGCGCGTGTCTGTGTGCACGTGTCTGTGTGCATGTGTGTCTGTGTGCGTGTGTGTCTGTGTGCGTGTGTGTCTGTGTGCGTGTGTGTCTGTGTGCGTGTGTGTCTGTGTGCGTGTGTGTCTGTGTGCGTGTGTGTCTGTGTGCGTGTGTGTCTGTGTGCGTGTGTGTCTCTGTGCGTGTGTGTCTCTGTGCGTGTGTGTCTCTGTGCGTGTGTGTCTCTGTGCGTGTGTGTCTCTGTGCGTGTGTGTCTCTGTGCGTGTGTGTCTCTGTGCGTGTGTGTCTGTGCGTGTGTGTCTGTGCGTGTGTCTGCGTGTGTGTGGCTGTGTGCGCGTGTGTGTCTGTGTGCGCGTGTGTGTCTGTGTGTGCGTATGTGTGTGTGTATGATTGTGTATGTGTGTGTTTATCTGTGTGCATGTGTGTGTGTGTCTGTGTGTGTGGTGTGTGTCTGTGCGCGTGTGTGTGTCTGTGTGTGTGTATCTGTGTGCATGCGTGTGTCTGTGTGTCTGTCTGTGTCTGTCTGTGTGTTTGTCTGTGTCTGTGTGTTTGTCTGTGTGCATGTGTGTCTGTGTGCGCGTGTGTCTGTGTCTGTATGTGTGCGTGTGTCAGTCTGTGTGTGCGTGTCTGTATGCGTGTGTCTGTGTGCATGTGTCTGTGTGTGTGCATGTGTCTGTGTGTGTGCATGTGTCTGTGTGTCTGTTTGCATGTGTGTGTGACTGTGTCTGCGAGTGTGCGTGTGTCTGTGAGCGCGTGTCTGCGTGGGCGTGTCTGTGTGTGCATATCTGCATGTGCGTGTCTGCGTGCCTGTTTGTGTGTGCGTGTCTGTGTGTGCGTGTGCGTGTCTGTGTGCGCGTTGTCTGTGTCTGTGTGTGTGGCTGTGTGTGTGTCTGCGAGTGTGCGCGTGTCTGCGTGCGCCTGTCTGCGTGCGCGCGTGTGCCTATGTGCGTGTGCGTATGTGTGTCTGTGGGTGTGTGTGTGTGTGTCTCTGTGTGCGTGCATGTGTCTCTGTGTGCATGTGTCTCTGTGTGCTCGCGTGTGTCTGTGTGCATGTGTGTGTCTCTGTATGCGTGTGTGCGTGTGTCTGTGTGCGCGTGTCTGTATGTGTGTGTCTGTATGTGTGTGTCTGTGTGCGCGTGTCTGTGTGCGCGTGTGCCTGTGTGCGCGTGTGTGTCTGTGTGCGCGTGTGTGTCTGTGTGCGTGTGTGTCTGTGTGCGTGTGTGTCTGTGTGCGTGTGTGTCTGTGTGCGTGTGTGTCTCTGTGCGTGTGTGTCTCTGTGCGTGTGTGTCTCTGTGCGTGTGTGTCTCTGTGCGTGTGTGTCTCTGTGCGTGTGTGTCTCTGTGCGTGTGTGTCTCTGTGCGTGTGTCTGCGTGTGTGTGGCTGTGTGCGCGTGTGTGTCTGTGTGCGCGCGTGTGTCTGTGTGTGCGTATGTGTGTGTGTATGATTGTGTATGTGTGTGTTTATCTGTGTGCATGTGTGTGTGTGTCTGTGTGTGTGGTGTGTGTCTGTGCGCGTGTGTGTGTCTGTGTGTGTGTATCTGTGTGCATGTGTGTGTCTGTGTGTCTGTCTGTGTCTGTCTGTGTGTTTGTCTGTGTCTGTGTGTTTGTCTGTGTGCATGTGTGTCTGTGTGCGCGTGTGTCTGTGTCTGTATGTGTGTGCGTGTGTCAGTCTGTGTGTGCGTGTCTGTATGCGTGTGTCTGTGTGCATGTGTCTGTGTGTGTGCATGTGTCTGTGTGTGTGCATGTGTCTGTGTGTCTGTTTGCATGTGTGTGTGTCTGTATGTGTGTGTGACTGTGTCTGCGAGTGTGCGTGTGTCTGTGAGCGCGTGTCTGCGTGGGCGCGTCTGTGTGTGCATATCTGCATGTGCGTGTCTGCGTGCCTGTTTGTGTGTGCGTGTCTGTGTGTGCGTGTGCGTGTCTGTGTGCGCGTTGTCTGTGTCTGTGTGTGTGGCTGTGTGTGTGTCTGCGAGTGTGCGCGTGTCTGCGTGCGCCTGTCTGCGTGCGCGCGTGTGCCTATGTGCGTGTGCGTATGTGTGTCTGTGGGTGTGTGTGTGAGTGTGTCTCTGTGTGCGTGCATGTGTCTCTGTGTGCATGTGTCTCTGTGTGCTCGCGTGTGTCTGTGTGCATGTGTGTGTGTCTGTATGCGTGTGTGAGTGTGTCTGTGTGCGCGTGTCTGTGTGTGTCTGTGTGCGCATGTGTGTCTGTGTGCGCATGTGTGTCTGTGTGCGCGTGTGTGTCTGTGTGCGCGTGTCTGTGTGCGCGTGTCTGCGTGCGCGTGTCTGCGTGCGCGTGTCTGCGTGCGCGTGTCTGCGTGCGCGTGTCTGCGTCCGTGTGTCTGCGTCCGTGTGTCTGCGTCCGTGTGTCTGCGTGCGTGTGTCTGCGTGCGTGTTTCTGCGTCCGTGTGTCTGCGTCCGTGTGTCTGCGTCCGTGTGTCTGCGTCCGTGTGTCTGCGTCCGTGTGTCTGCGTGCGTGTGTCTCTGTGCGTGTGTCTCTGTGCGCGTGTCTCTGTGCGCGTGTCTCTGTGCGCGTGTCTCTGTGCGCATGTGCCTGTGCGCGTGACTGTGTGCGCATGTGCCTGTGTGCGTCTGTGTGCGTGTGTCTGTGTGCGCGTGTCTGTGTGCACGTGTCTGTGTGCATGTGTGTCTGTGTGCGTGTGTGTCTGTGTGCGTGTGTGTCTGTGTGCGTGTGTGTCTGTGTGCGTGTGTGTCTGTGTGCGTGTGTGTCTGTGTGCGTGTGTGTCTGTGTGCGTGTGTGTCTGTGTGCGTGTGTGTCTGTGTGCGTGTGTGTCTGTGTGCGTGTGTGTCTCTGTGCGTGTGTGTCTCTGTGCGTGTGTGTCTCTGTGCGTGTGTGTCTCTGTGCGTGTGTCTCTGTGCGTGTGTCTGCGTGTGTGTGGCTGTGTGCGCGTGTGTGTCTGTGTGTGCGTATGTGTGTGTGTATGATTGTGTATGTGTGTGTTTATCTGTGTGCATGTGTGTGTGTGTCTGTGTGTGTGGTGTGTGTCTGCGCGTGTGTGTGTCTGTGTGTGTGTATCTGTGTGCATGTGTGTGTCTGTGTGTCTGTCTGTGTCTGTCTGTGTGTTTGTCTGTGTCTGTGTGTTTGTCTGTGTGCATGTGTGTCTGTGTGCGTGTGTGTCTGTGTCTGTATGTGTGTGTGTGTGTCAGTCTGTGTGCGTGTCTGTATGCGTGTGTCTGTGTGCATGTGTCTGTGGGTGTGTGTCTGTGGGTGTGTATATGTGTCTGTGTGTGTGCATGTGTCTGTGTGTGTTCATGTGTCTGTGTGTCTGTTTGCATGTGTTGTGTCTGTATGTGTGTGTGACTGTGTCTGCGAGTGTGCGTGTGTCTGTGAGCGCGTGTCTGCGTGCGCGTGTCTGTGTGTGCATATCTGCATGTGCGTGTCTGCGTGCCTGTTTGTGTGTGCGTGTCTGTGTGCGCGTGTGCGTGTCTGTGTGCGCGTTGTCTGTGTCTGTGTGTGTGGCTGTGTGTGTGTCTGCGAGTGTGCGCGTGTCTGCGTGCGCCTGTCTGCGTGCGCGCGTGTGCCTATGTGCGTGTGCGTATGTGTGTCTGTGGGTGTGTGTGTGAGTGTGTCTCTGTGTGCGTGCATGTGTCTCTGTGTGCATGTGTCTCTGTGTGCTCGCGTGTGTCTGTGTGCATGTGTGTGTGTCTGTATGCGTGTGTGCGTGTGTCTGTGTGCGCGTGTCTGTATGTGTGTGTCTGTGTGCGCGTGTCTGTGTGCGCGTGTGCCTGTGTGCGCGTGTGTGTCTGTGTGCGCGTGTGTCTGTGTGCGCGTGTGTGTCTGTGTGCGCGTGTGTGTCTGTGTGCGCGTGTCTGTGTGCGCGTGTCTGCGTGCGCGTGTCTGCGTCCGTGTGTCTGCGTCCGTGTGTCTGCGTCCGTGTGTCTGCGTCCGTGTGTCTGCGTGCGTGTTTCTGCGTCCGTGTGTCTGCGTCCGTGTGTCTGCGTCCGTGTGTCTGCGTCCGTGTGTCTGCGTCCGTGTGTCTGCGTCCGTGTGTCTGCGTCCGTGTGTCTGCGTCCGTGTGTCTCTGTGCGTGTGTCTCTGTGCGCGTGTCTCTGTGCGCGTGTCTCTGTGTGCATGTGCCTGTGCGCGTGACTGTGTGCGCATGTGCCTGTGTGCGTCTGTGTGCGTGTGTCTGTGTGCGCGTGTCTGTGTGCACGTGTCTGTGTGCATGTGTGTCTGTGTGCGTGTGTGTCTGTGTGCGTGTGTGTCTGTGTGCATGTGTGTCTGTGTGCATGTGTGTCTGTGTGCGTGTGTGTCTGTGTGCGTGTGTGTCTGTGTGCGTGTGTGTCTGTGTGCGTGTGTGTCTGTGTGCGTGTGTTTCTCTGTGCGTGTGTGTCTCTGTGCGTGTGTGTCTCTGTGCGTGTGTGTCTCTGTGCGTGTGTGTCTCTGTGCGTGTGTGTCTCTGTGCGTGTGTCTCTGTGCGTGTGTCTCTGTGCGTGTGTCTGCGTGTGTGTGGCTGTGTGCGCGTGTGTGTCTGTGTGTGCGTATGTGTGTGTGTATGATTGTGTATGTGTGTGTTTATCTGTGTGCATGTGTGTGTGCGTCTGTGTGTGTGGTGTGTGTCTGTGCGCGTGTGTGTGTCTGTGTGTGTGTATCTGTGTGCATGTGTGTGTCTGTGTGTCTGTCTGTGTCTGTCTGTGTGTTTGTCTGTGTCTGTGTGTTTGTCTGTGTGCATGTGTGTCTGTGTGCGCGTGTGTCTGTGTCTGTATGTGTGTGCGTGTGTCAGTCTGTGTGTGCGTGTCTGTATGCGTGTGTCTGTGTGCATGTGTCTGTGTGCATGTGTCTGTGGGTGTGTGTCTGTGGGTGTGTATATGTGTCTGTGTGTGTGCATGTGTATCTGTGTGTGTGCATGTGTCTCTGTGTGCATGTGTCTGTGTGCGCGTGTCTGTGTGCGCGTGTCTGCGTGCGCGTGTCTGCGTCCGTGTGTCTGCGTCCGTGTGTCTGCGTCCGTGTGTCTGCGTCCGTGTGTCTGCGTCCGTGTGTCTGCGTCCGTGTGTCTGCGTCCGTGTGTCTGCGTCCGTGTGTCTGCGTCCGTGTGTCCGCGTCCGTGTGTCTCTGTGCGTGTGTCTGTGTGCGCATGTGCCTGTGCGCGTGACTGTGTGCGCATGTGCCTGTGTGCGTCTGTGTGCGTGTGTCTGTGTGCGCGTGTCTGTGTGCACGTGTCTGTGTGCGTGTGTGTCTGTGTGCGTGTGTGTCTGTGTGCGTGTGTGTCTGTGTGCGTGTGTGTCTCTGGGTGTGTATATGTGTCTGTGTGTGTGCATGTGTATCTGTGTGTGTGCATGTGTCTCTGTGTGCATGGGTCTGTGTGTGTGCATGTGTCTGTGTGTGTGCATGTGTCTGTGTGTCTGTTTGCATGTGTGTGTGTCTGTATGTGTGTGTGACTGTGTCTGCGAGTGTGCGTGTGTCTGTGAGCGCGTGTCTGCGTGCGCGTGTCTGTGTGTGCATATCTGCATGTGCGTGTCTGCGTGCCTGTTTGTGTGTGCGTGTCTGTGTGCGCGTGTGCGTGTCTGTGTGCGCGTTGTCTGTGTCTGTGTGTGTGGCTGTGTGTGTGTCTGCGAGTGTGCGCGTGTCTGCGTGCGCCTGTCTGCGTGCGCGCGTGTGCCTGTGTGCGTGTGCGTATGTGTGTCTGTGGGTGTGTGTGTGTGTGTCTCTGTGTGCGTGCATGTGTCTCTGTGTGCATGTGTCTCTGTGTGCTCGCGTGTGTCTGTGTGCATGTGTGTGTCTGTATGCGTGTGTGTGTCTGTATGCGTGTGTGCGTGTGTCTGTGTGCGCGTGTCTGTATGTGTGTGTCTGTGTGCGCGTGTCTGTGTGCGCGTGTGCCTGTGTGCGCGTGTGTGTCTGTGTATGCGTGTGTGTGTGTCTGTGTGTGTGTCTGTGTGCGTGTGTCTGTGTGCGTGTGTCTGTGTGCGTGTGTCTGTGTGCGTGTGTCTGCGTGCGTGTGTCTGCGTGCGTGTGTCTGCGTGCGTGTGTCTGCGTGCGTCTGTGTGCACGTGTGCCCGTACGCGCGTGTGCCTGTACGCACGTGTGCCTGTGCGCATTTGTCTCTGTGCGTGTCTGCGTGCGTGTCTGCGTGCGTGTCTGCATGCGTGTCTGCATGCGTGTCTGTGTGCGCATGTGCCTGTGTGCGTGTCTGTGTGCACGTGTGCCTGTGTGCGTGTCTGTGTGCGTGTGTCCGTGGGCATGTGTCTGTGTGCATGTGTGTGTGTGTGTCAGTGTGCGCGTGTGTGTCTGTGTGTGTCTGTGTGCGTGTATCTGTGTGCGTGTGTGTCTGTGTGCATGTGTGTCTCTGTGTGTGTGTCTCTGTATGTGTGTCTGTGTGTGTGTGGCTGTGTGCTCGTGTGTGTCTGTGTGCGTGTGTGTGTCTGTGTGCGCGTGTGTGTCTCTGTGCGCGTGTGTGTCTGTGTGCTCGTGTGTGTCTGTGTGCGTGTGTGTGTCTGTGTGCGCGTGTGTCTCTGTGCGCGTGTGTGTCTATGTGCGCGTGTGTGTCTGTGTGCGCGTGTGTGTCTGTGTGCGCGTGTCTGTGTGCGCGTGTCTGTGTGCGCGTGTCTGCGTCCGTGTGTCTGCGTCCGTGTGTCTGCGTCCGTGTGTCTGCGTCCGTGTGTCTGCGTGCGTGTTTCTGCGTCCGTGTGTCTGCGTCCGTGTGTCTCTGTGCGTGTGTCTGTGTGCGCATGTGCCTGTGCGCGTGACTGTGTGCGCATGTGCCTGTGTGCGTCTGTGTGCGTGTGTCTGTGTGCGCGTGTCTGTGTGCACGTGTGCGTGTGTCTGTGTGCGTGTGTCTGTGTGCGTGTGTCTGTGTGCGTGTGTCTGTGTGCGTGTGTCTGTGTGCGTGTGTGTCTGTGTGCGTGTGTGTCTGTGTGCGTGTGTGTCTGTGTGCGTGTGTGTCTGTGTGCGTGTGTGTCTGTGTGCGTGTGTGTCTGTGTGCGTGTGTGTCTGTGTGCGTGTGTGTCTGTGTGCGTGTGTGTCTGTGTGCGTGTGTGTCTGTGTGCGTGTGTCTGTGTGCGTGTGTGTCTGTGTGCGTGTGTGTCTGTGTGCGTGTGTGTCTGTGTGCGTGTGTGTCTGTGTGCGTGTGTGTCTGTGTGCGTGTGTGTCTGTGTGCGTGTGTGTCTGTGTGCGTGTGTGTCTGTGTGCGTGTGTGTCTCTGTGCGTGTGTGTCTCTGTGCGTGTGTGTCTCCGTGCGTGTGTGTCTCCGTGCGTGTGTGTCTCCGTGCGTGTGTGTCTCCGTGCGTGTGTGTCTCCGTGCGTGTGTGTCTCCGTGCGTGTGTGTCTCCGTGCGTGTGTGTCTCCGTGCGTGTGTCTCCGTGCGTGTGTGTCTCCGTGCGTGTGTGTCTCCGTGCGTGTGTGTCTCCGTGCGTGTGTGTCTCCGTGCGTGTGTGTCTCCGTGCGTGTGTGTCTCCGTGCGTGTGTGTCTCCGTGCGTGTGTGTCTCTGTGTGTGTGTCTGCATGTGTGTGGCTGTGTGCGCGTGTGTATCTGTGTGTGCGTATGTGTTTGTGTATGATTGTGTATGTGTGTGTTTATCTGTGTGCATGTGTGTGTGTGTCTGTGTGTGTGGTGTGTGTCTGTGCGCGTGTGTGTGTCTGTGTGTGTGTATCTGTGTGCATGTGTGTGTCTGTCTGTGTGTCTGTCTGTGTCTGTCTGTGTGTTTGTCTGTGTCTGTGTGTTTGTCTGTGTGCATGTGTGTCTGTGTGCGCGTGTCTGTGTCTGTATGTGTGTGCGTGTGTCAGTCTGTGCGTGCGTGTCTGTATGCGTGTGTCTGTGTGCATGTGTCTGTGTCTGTGGCTGTGTGTCTGTGGGTGTGTATATGTATCTGTGTGTGTGCATGTGTCTCTGTGTGCATGTGTCTCTGTGTGTGCATGTGTGTGTGTGCATGTGTGTGTGTGTCTGTGTGCATGTGTGTGTGTCTGTATGTGTGTGTGTCTGTGTCTGCGAGTGTGCGTGTGTCTGTGAGCGCGTGTCTGCATGTGCGTGTCTGCGTGCCTGTCTGTGTGTGCGTGTCTGTGTGCGCGTGTGCGTGTCTGTGTGCGCGTTGTCTGTGTCTGTGTCTGTGTGCGCGTTGTCTGTGTCTGTGTGTGTGGCTGTGTGTGTGTCTGCGAGTGTGCGCGTGTCTGCGTGCGCCTGTCTGCGTGCGCCTGTCTGCGTGCGCCTGTCTGTGTGCGCGCGTGTGCCTGTGTGCGTGTGCATCTGTGTGTCTGTGGGTGTGTGTGTGTGAGTGTGTCTCTGTGTGCTCGCGTGTGTCTGTGTGCATGTGTGTGTGTCTGTATGCGTGTGTGCGTGTGTCTGTGTGCGCGTGTCTGTATGTGTGTGTCGGCGCGCGTGTCTGTGTGCGCGTGTGCCTGTGTGCGCGTGTGTGTCTGTGTACGCGTGTGTGTGTCTGTGTGCGTGTGTCTGTGTGCGTGTGTCTGTGTGCGTGTGTGTGTGTGTGTCTGTGTGTGTGGTGTGTGTCTGTGCTCGTGTGTGTGTCTGTGTGTGTGTATCTGTGTGCATGTGTGTGTCTGTCTGTGTGTCTGTCTGTGTCTGTCTGTGTGTTTGTCTGTGTCTGTGTGTTTGTCTGTGTGCATGTGTGTCTGTGTGCGCGTGTGTCTGTGTCTGTATGTGTGTGCGTGTGTCAGTCTGTGTGTGCGTGTCTGTATGCGTGTGTCTGTGTGCATGTGTCTGTGGGTGTGTGTCTGTGGGTGTGTATATGTGTCTGTGTGTGTGCATGTGTATCTGTGTGTGTGCATGTGTCTCTGTGTGCATGTGTCTGTGTGTGTGCATGTGTGTCTGCGTCAGTGTGTCTGCGTCAGTGTGTCTCTGTGCGTGTGTCTCTGTGCGTGTGTCTCTGTGCGTGTGTCTCTGTGCGTGTGTCTCTGTGCGTGTGTCTCTGTGCGTGTGTCTCTGTGCGTGTGTCTCTGTGCGTGTGTCTCTGTGCGTGTGTCTCTGTGCGTGTGTCTCTGTGCGTGTGTCTCTGTGCGTGTGTCTCTGTGCGTGTGTCTCTGTGCGTGTGTCTCTGTGCGTGTGTCTCTGTGCGTGTGTCTCTGTGCGTGTGTCTCTGTGCGTGTGTCTCTGTGCGTGTGTCTCTGTGCGTGTGTCTCTGTGCGCATGTGCCTGTGCGCGTGACTGTGTGCACATGTGCCTGTGTGCGTCTGTGTGCGTGTGTCTGTGTGCGCGTGTCTGTGTGCGCGTGTCTGTGTGCATGTGTCTGTGTGCACGTGTCTGTGTGCACGTGTCTGTGTGTGTCTGTGTGCGTGTGTGTGTCTGTGTGCGTGTGTGTCTGTGTGCGTGTGTGTCTGTGTGCGTGTGTGTCTGTGTGCGTGTGTGTCTGTGTGCGTGTGTGTCTGTGTGCGTGTGTGTCTGTGTGCGTGTGTGTCTGTGTGCGTGTGTGTCTGTGTGCGTGTGTGTCTGTGTGCGTGTGTGTCTGTGTGCGTGTGTGTCTCTGTGCGTGTGTGTCTGTGTGCGTGTGTGTCTCTGTGCGTGTGTGTCTCTGTGCGTGTGTGTCTCTGTGCGTGTGTGTCTCTGTGCGTGTGTGTCTCTGTGCGTGTGTGTCTCTGTGCGTGTGTGTCTCTGTGCGTGTGTGTCTCTGTGCGTGTGTGTCTCTGTGCGTGTGTGTCTCTGTGCGTGCGTGTGTGTGTCTGCGTGTGTGTGGCTGTGTGCGCGTGTGTGTCTGTGTGTGCGTATGTGTGTGTGTATGATTGTGTATGTGTGTGTTTATCTGTGTGCATGTGTGTGTGTGTCTGTGTGTGTGGTGTGTGTCTGTGCACATGTGTGTGTCTGTGTGTGTGTATCTGTGTGCATGTGTGTGTCTGTCTGTGTGTCTGTCTGTGTCTGTCTGTGTGTTTGTCTGTGTCTGTGTGTTTGTCTGTGTGCATGTGTGTCTGTGTGCGCGTGTGTCTGTGTCTGTATGTGTGTGTGTGTCAGTCTGTGTGTGCGTGTCTGTATGCGTGTGTCTGTGTGCATGTGTCTGTGTCTGTGTGCATGTGTCTGTGGGTGTGTATATGTGTCTGTGTGTGTGCATGTGTATCTGTGTGTGTGCATGTGTCTGTGTGTGTGCATGTGTCTGTGTGTGTGCATGTGTCTGTGTGTGTGCATGTGTCTGTGTGTGTGCATGTGTGTGTGTGTGTGCATGTGTGTGTGTGTCTGTGTGCATGTGTGTGTCTGTATGTGTGTGTGTCTGTGTCTGCGAGTGTGCGTGTGTCTGTGAGCGCGTGTCTGCGTGCGCGTGTCTGTGTGTGCGTATCTGCCTGTGTGCGTGTCTGCGTGCCTGTCTGTGTGTGCGTGTCTGTGTGCGCGTGTGCATGTCTGTGTGCACGTGTCTGTGTGCGTGGCTGTGTGTGTGTCTGCGAGTGTGCGCGTGTCTGCGTGCGCCTGTCTGCGTGCACCTGTCTGCGTGCGTGCCTGTGCCTGTGTACGTGTGCGTCTGTGTGTCTGTGGGTGTGTGTGTGTGAGTGTCTCTGTGTGTGTGCATGTGTCTCTGTGTGCATGTGTCTCTGTGTGCTCGCGTGTGTCTGTGTGCATGTGTGTGTGTCTGTATGCGTGTGTGCGTGTGTCTGTGTGCGCGTGTCTGTATGTGTGTGTCTGTGTGCGCGTGTCTGTGTGCGCGTGTGCCTGTGTGCGCGTGTGCCTGTGTGCGCGTGTGTGTCTGTGTACGCGTGTGTGTCTGTGTGCACGTGTCTGTGTGCACGTGTCTGTGTGCACGTGTCTGTGTGCACGTGTGCCTGTACGCACGTGTGCCTGTACGCGCGTGTGTGCCTGTACGCGCGTGTGTGCCTGTACGCACGTGTGCCTGTGCGCATTTGTCTCGGTGCGTGTCTGCGTGCGTGTCTGCGTGCGTGTGTCTGCGTGCGTGTGTCTGTGTGCGTGTCTGTGTGCGCGTGTGCCTGTGTGCATGTGTCTGTGTGCATTTGTGTGTGTGTGTCTGTGTGTGTGTGTCTGTGTGCGCGTGTGTGTATCTGTGTGCGTGTGTGTCTGTGTGCATGTGTGTCTTTGTGCATGTGTGTCTCTGTGTGTGTGTCTGCGTGTGTGTCTGCGTGTGTGTGGCTGTGTGCTCGTGTGTGTCTGTGTGCGCGTGTGTCTGTGTGCGCGTGTGTCTGTGTGCGCGTGTGTCTGTGTGCGCGTGTGTCTGTGTGCGCGTGTGTCTGTGTGCGCGTGTGTCTGTGTGCGCGTGTGTCTGTGTGCGCGTGTGTCTGTGTGCGCGTGTGTCTGTGTGCGCGTGTGTCTGTGTGCGCGTGTGTCTGTGTGCGCGTGTGTGTCTGTGTGCGCGTGTGTGTCTGTGTGCGCGTGTGTGTCTGTGTGCGCGTGTGTGTCTGTGTGCGCGTGTGTGTCTGTGTGCGCGTGTGTGTCTGTGTGCGCGTGTGTGTCTGTGTGCGCGTGTGTGTCTGTGTGCGCGTGTGTGTCTGTGTGCGCACGTCTGCATGCACGTGTCTGCGTGCACGTGTCTGCGTGCGTGTCTGCGTGCACGTGTCTGCGTGCACGTGTCTGCGTCCACGTGTCTGCGTCCATGTGTCTGCGTCCATGTGTCTGCGTCCATGTGTCTGCGTCCATGTGTCTGCGTCCATGTGTCTGCGTCCATGTGTCTGCGTCCATGTGTCTCTGTGCATGTGTCTGTGTGCGCATGTGCCTGTGCGCGTGACTGTGTGCGCATGTGCCTGTGTGCATCTGTGTGTGTGTATCTGTGTGCGCGTGTCTGTGTGCATGTGTCTGTGTGCGCGTGTCTGTGTACGTGTGTGTGTGTCTGTGTCTGTGTGTGTGGCTGTGTGTGTGTCTGCGAGTGTGCGCCTGTCTGCGTGCGCCTGTCTGCATGCGCCTGTCTGCGTGCGCGCGTGTGTGTGCACGTGTGCGTGTGTCCGCGTGTCTGTGCATGTGGCTGTGTGTGCATGTGTGTCTGTGTGCCCGTGTGTGTCTGTGTGCCCGTGTGTGTCTGTGTGCCCGTGTGTGTCTGTGTGCGCGTGTCTGTGTGCTCGTGTGTGTCTGTGTGCTCGTGTGTCTGTGTGCGCGTGTGTCTGTGTGCGTGAGTCTGTGTGCGCGCGTGTCTCTGTGCGTGCGTGTCTCTGTGCGTGCGTGTCTCTGTGCGTGCGTGTCTCTGTGCGTGCGTGTCTCTGTGCGTGCGTGTCTCTGTGCGTGCGTGTCTCTGTGCGTGCGTGTCTCTGTGCGTGCGTGTCTCTGTGCGTGCGTGTCTCTGTGCGTGCGTGTCTCTGTGCGTGCGTGTCTCTGTGCGTGCGTGTCTCTGTGCGTGCGTGTCTCTGTGCGTGCGTGTCTCTGTGCGTGCGTGTCTCTGTGCGTGCGTGTCTCTGTGCGTGCGTGTCTCTGTGCGCGCGTGTCTCTGTGCGCGCGTGTCTCTGTGCGTGCGTGTCTCTGTGCGTGCGTGTCTCTGTGCGTGCGTGTCTCTGTGTGTGTGTGTCTGTGGGTGTGTGTCTGCGTGTCTGTGTCTGTGCATGTGTATCTGTGTCTGTGCGCATGTGTCTGTGTGTGCATGTGTCTGTGTGTGTGCATGTGTCTCTGTGTGCATGTGTCTCTGTGTGTATGTGTCTCTGTGTGCATGTGTCTCTGTGTGCATGTGTCTCTGTGTGCATGTGTCTGTGTGTGTGCATGTGTGTGCACGGGCGTGTGTGCATGTGCGCGTGTGTCTGCGTGCGTATGTCTGCGTGCCTGTGTCTGCGTCCATGTGTCTGCGTCCATGTGTCTGCGTCCATGTGTCTGCGTCCATGTGTCTGCGTCCATGTGTCTGCGTCCATGTGTCTGCGTCCATGTGTCTGCGTCCATGTGTCTGCGTCCATGTGTCTGCGTCCATGTGTCAGCGTCCATGTGTCAGCGTCCATGTGTCTCTGTGCGTGTGTCTGTGTGCGCATGTGCCTGTGCGCGTGACTGTGTGCACATGTGCCTGTGTGCGTCAGTGTGCGCGTGTCTGTGTGCGCGTGTCTGTGTGTGTCTGTGTGCGTGTGTGTGTCTGTGTGCGTGTGTGTCTGTGTGCGTGTGTGTCTGTGTGCGTGTGTGTCTGTGTGCGTCTGTCTGTGTGCGTGTGTCTGTGTGCGTGTGTGTCTGTGTGCGTGTGTGTCTGTGTGCGTGTGTGTCTGTGTGCGTGTGTGTCTGTGTGCGTGTGTGTCTGTGTGCGTGTGTGTCTGTGTGCGTGTGTGTCTGTGTGCGTGTGTGTCTGTGTGCGTGTGTGTCTGTGTGCGTGTGTGTCTGTGTGCGTGTGTGTCTGTGTGCGTGTGTGTCTGTGTGCGTGTGTGTCTGTGTGCGTGTGTGTCTCTGTGCGTGTGTGTCTCTGTGCGTGTGTGTCTCTGTGCGTGTGTGTCTCTGTGCGTGTGTGTCTCTGTGCGTGTGTGTCTCTGTGCGTGTGTGTCTCTGTGCGTGTGTGTCTCTGTGCGTGTGTGTCTGCGTGTGTGTGGCTGTGTGCGCGTGTGTGTCTGTGTGTGCGTATGTGTGTGTGTATGATTGTGTATGTGTGTGTTTATCTGTGTGCATGTGTGTGTGTGTCTGTGTGTGTGGTGTGTGTCTGTGCGCATGTGTCTGTGTGTGTGTATCTGTGTGCATGTGTGTGTCTGTCTGTGTGTCTGTCTGTGTCTGTCTGTGTGTTTGTCTGTGTGCATGTGTGTCTGTGTGCGCGTGTGTCTGTGTCTGTATGTGTGTGCGTGTGTCTGTGTCTGTATGTGTGTGCGTGTGTCAGTCTGTGTGTGCGTGTCTGTATGCGTGTGTCTGTGTGCATGTGTCTGTGTCTGTGGCTGTGTGTCTGTGGGTGTGTATATGTGTCTGTGTGTGTGCATGTGTATCTGTGTGTGTGCATGTGTCTCTGTGTGCATGTGTCTGTGTGTGTGCATGTGCGTGTGTGTCTGTGTGCATGTGTGTGTGTCTGTATGTGTGTGTGCCTGTGTCTGAGTGTGCGTGTGTCTGTGAGCGCGAGTCTGCGTGCGCGTGTCTGCGTGCGCGTGTCTGCGTGTGCGTATCTGCGTGTGCGTGCCTGCATGCCTGTGTGCGCGTGTGCGTGTCTGTGTGCGCGTGTGTGTGTCTGTGTCTGTGTGTGTGGCTGTGTGTGTGTCTGCGAGTGTGCGCATGTCTGCGTGCGCCTGTCTGCGTGCGCCTGTCTGCGTGCGCCTGTCTGCGTGCGCCTGTCTGCGTGCGCGTGTGTGTGTGCACGTGTGCGTGTGCGCGTGTGTCTGTGTGCGCGTGTGTCTGTGTGCGCGTGTGTCTGTGTGCGCGTGTGTCTGTGTGCGCGTGTGTCTGTGTGCGCGTGTGTCTGTGTGCGCGTGTGTCTGTGTGCGCGTGTGTCTGTGTGCGCGTGTGTGTCTGTGTGCGCGTGTGTGTCTGTGTGCGCGTGTGTGTCTGTGTGCGCGTGTGTGTCTGTGTGCGCGTGTGTGTCTGTGTGCGCGTGTGTGTCTGTGTGCGCGTGTGTGTCTGTGTGCGCGTGTCTCTGTGCGTGCGTGTCTCTGTGCGTGCGTGTCTCTGTGCGTGCGTGTCTCTGTGCGTGCGTGTCTCTGTGCGTGCGTGTCTCTGTGCGTGCGTGTCTCTGTGCGTGCGTGTCTCTGTGCGTGCGTGTCTCTGTGCGTGCGTGTCTCTGTGCGTGCGTGTCTCTGTGCGTGCGTGTCTCTGTGCGTGGGTGTGTGTCTGTGGGTGTGTGTCTGTGGGTGTGTGTCTGTGGGTGTGTGTCTGCGTGTCTGTGTCTGTGCATGTGTATCTGTGTCTGTGTGCATGTGTCTGTGTGTGTGCATGTGTCTCTGTGTGTATGTGTCTCTGTGTGTGCATGTGTGTGCACGGGCGTGTGTGCATGTGCGCGTGTGTCTGCGTGCGTGTGTCTGCGTGCATGTGTCTGCGTGCATGTGTCTGCGTGCATGTGTCTGCGTGCATGTGTCTCTGTGCGTGTGTCTGTGTGCGCATGTGCCTGTGCGCGTGACTGTGTGCGCATGTGCCTGTGTGCGTCTGTGTGCGTGTGTCTGTGTGCGCGTGTCTGTGTGCGTGTGTCTGTGTGCGCATGTCTGTGTGCGCGTGTCTGTGTGCGCGTGTCTGTGTGCGCGTGTCTGTGTCTGTGTGCGTGTGTGTCTCTGTGCGTGTGTGTCTCTGTGCGTGTGTGTCTCTGTGCGTGTGTGTCTCTGTGCGTGTGTGTCTCTGTGCGTGTGTGTCTCTGTGCGTGTGTGTCTCTGTGCGTGTGTGTCTCTGTGCGTGTGTGTCTCTGTGCGTGTGTGTCTGTGTGCGTGTGTGTCTGTGTGCGTGTGTGTCTGTGTGCGTGTGTGTCTGTGTGCGTGTGTCTCTGTGCGTGCGTGTCTCTGTGCGTGCGTGTCTCTGTGCGTGCGTGTCTCTGTGTGTGTGTGTCTGTGGGTGTGTGTCTGCGTGTCTGTGTCTGTGCATGTGTATCTGTGTCTGTGCGCATGTGTCTGTGTGTGCATGTGTCTGTGTGTGTGCATGTGTCTCTGTGTGCATGTGTCTCTGTGTGTATGTGTCTCTGTGTGCATGTGTCTCTGTGTGCATGTGTCTGTGTGTGTGCATGTGTGTGCACGGGCGTGTGTGCATGTGCGCGTGTGTCTGCGTGCCTGTGTCTGCGTGCCTGTGTCTGCGTGCCTGTGTCTGCGTGCCTGTGTCTGCGTGCCTGTGTCTGCGTGCCTGTGTCTGCGTGCCTGTGTCTGCGTGCCTGTGTCTGCGTCCATGTGTCTGCGTCCATGTGTCTGCGTCCATGTGTCTGCGTCCATGTGTCTGCGTCCATGTGTCTGCGTCCATGTGTCTGCGTCCATGTGTCTGCGTCCATGTGTCTGCGTCCATGTGTCAGCGTCCATGTGTCTGCGTCCATGTGTCAGCGTCCATGTGTCAGCGTCCATGTGTCAGCGTCCATGTGTCAGCGTCCATGTGTCAGCGTCCATGTGTCTCTGTGCGTGTGTCTGTGTGCGCATGTGCCTGTGCGCGTGACTGTGTGCACATGTGCCTGTGTGCGTCTGTGTGCGTGTGTCTGTGTGCGCGTGTCTGTGTGCGCATGTCTGTGTGTGTCTGTGTGCGCGTGTCTGTGTCTGTGTGCGTGTGTGTGTCTGTGTGCGTGTGTGTCTGTGTGCGTGTGTGTCTCTGTGCGTGTGTGTCTCTGTGCGTGTGTGTCTCTGTGCGTGTGTGTCTCTGTGCGTGTGTGTCTCTGTGCGTGTGTGTCTCTGTGCGTGTGTGTCTGTGTGCGTGTGTGTCTGTGTGCGTGTGTGTCTGTGTGCGTGTGTGTCTGTGTGCGTGTGTGTCTGTGTGCGTGTGTGTCTGTGTGCGTGTGTGTCTCTGTGCGTGTGTGTCTCTGTGCGTGTGTGTCTCTGTGCGTGTGTGTCTCTGTGCGTGTGTGTCTCTGCGTGTGTGTCTCTGTGCGTGTGTGTCTCTGTGCGTGTGTGTCTCTGTGCGTGTGTGTCTCTGTGCGTGTGTGTCTCTGTGCGTGCGTGTGTGTGTCTGCGTGTGTGTGGCTGTGTGCGCGTGTGTGTCTGTGTGTGCGTATGTGTGTGTGTATGATTGTGTATGTGTGTGTTTATCTGTGTGCATGTGTGTGTGTGTCTGTGTGTGTGGTGTGTGTCTGTGCACATGTGTGTGTCTGTGTGTGTGTATCTGTGTGCATGTGTGTGTCTGTCTGTGTGTCTGTCTGTGTCTGTCTGTGTGTTTGTCTGTGTCTGTGTGTTTGTCTGTGTGCATGTGTGTCTGTGTGCGCGTGTGTCTGTGTCTGTATGTGTGTGTGTGTCAGTCTGTGTGTGCGTGTCTGTATGCGTGTGTCTGTGTGCATGTGTCTGTGTCTGTGTGCATGTGTCTGTGGGTGTGTATATGTGTCTGTGTGTGTGCATGTGTATCTGTGTGTGTGCATGTGTCTGTGTGTGTGCATGTGTCTGTGTGTGTGCATGTGTCTGTGTGTGTGCATGTGTCTGTGTGTGTGCATGTGTGTGTGTGTGTGCATGTGTGTGTGTGTCTGTGTGCATGTGTGTGTCTGTATGTGTGCATGTGTGTGTCTGTATGTGTGTGTGTCTGTGTCTGCGAGTGTGCGTGTGTCTGTGAGCGCGTGTCTGCGTGCGCGTGTCTGTGTGTGCGTATCTGCCTGTGTGCGTGTCTGCGTGCCTGTCTGTGTGTGCGTGTCTGTGTGCGCGTGTGCATGTCTGTGTGCACGTGTCTGTGTGTGTGGCTGTGTGTGTGTCTGCGAGTGTGCGCGTGTCTGCGTGCGCCTGTCTGCGTGCACCTGTCTGCGTGCGTGCCTGTGCCTGTGTACGTGTGCGTCTGTGTGTCTGTGGGTGTGTGTGTGTGAGTGTCTCTGTGTGTGTGCATGTGTCTCTGTGTGCATGTGTCTCTGTGTGCTCGCGTGTGTCTGTGTGCATGTGTGTGTGTCTGTATGCGTGTGTGCGTGTGTCTGTGTGCGCGTGTCTGTATGTGTGTGTCTGTGTGCGCGTGTCTGTGTGCGCGTGTGCCTGTGTGCGCGTGTGCCTGTGTGCGCGTGTGCCTGTGTGCGCGTGTGTGTCTGTGTACGCGTGTGTGTCTGTGTGCACGTGTCTGTGTGCACGTGTCTGTGTGCACGTGTCTGTGTGCACGTGTGCCTGTACGCACGTGTGCCTGTACGCGCGTGTGTGCCTGTACGCGCGTGTGTGCCTGTACGCACGTGTGCCTGTGCGCATTTGTCTCGGTGCGTGTCTGCGTGCGTGTCTGCGTGCGTGTGTCTGCGTGCGCGTGTGTCTGTGTGCGTGTCTGTGTGCGCGTGTGTCTGTGTGCATTTGTGTGTGTGTGTCTGTGTGTGTGTGTCTGTGTGTGTGTGTCTGTGTGCGCGTGTGTGTCTCTGTGTGTGTGTCTGCGTGTGTGTCTGCGTGTGTGTGGCTGTGTGCTCGTGTGTGTCTGTGTGCGCGTGTGTCTGTGTGCGCGTGTGTCTGTGTGCGCGTGTGTCTGTGTGCGCGTGTGTCTGTGTGCGCGTGTGTCTGTGTGCGCGTGTGTCTGTGTGCGCGTGTGTCTGTGTGCGCGTGTGTGCGTGTGCGCGTGTGTCTGTGTGCGCGTGTGTCTGTGTGCGCGTGTGTCTGTGTGCGCGTGTGTCTGTGTGCGCGTGTGTCTGTGTGCGCGTGTGTGTCTGTGTGCGCGTGTGTGTCTGTGTGCGCGTGTGTGTCTGTGTGCGCGTGTGTGTCTGTGTGCGCGTGTGTGTCTGTGTGCGCGTGTGTGTCTGTGTGCGCGTGTGTGTCTGTGTGCGCGTGTGTGTCTGTGTGCGCGTGTGTGTCTGTGTGCGCGTGTGTGTCTGTGTGCGCGTGTGTGTCTGTGTGCGCGTGTGTGTCTGTGTGCGCACGTCTGCATGCACGTGTCTGCGTGCACGTGTCTGCGTGCGTGTCTGCGTGCACGTGTCTGCGTGCACGTGTCTGCGTCCATGTGTCTGCGTCCATGTGTCTGCGTCCATGTGTCTGCGTCCATGTGTCTGCGTCCATGTGTCTGCGTCCATGTGTCTCTGTGCATGTGTCTGTGTGCGCATGTGCCTGTGCGCGTGACTGTGTGCGCATGTGCCTGTGTGCATCTGTGTGTGTGTATCTGTGTGCGCGTGTCTGTGTGCATGTGTCTGTGTGCGCGTGTCTGTGTACGTGTGTGTGTGTCTGTGTCTGTGTGTGTGGCTGTGTGTGTGTCTGCGAGTGTGCGCCTGTCTGCGTGCGCCTGTCTGCATGCGCCTGTCTGCGTGCGTGCGTGTGTGTGCACGTGTGCGTGTGTCCGCGTGTCTGTGCATGTGGCTGTGTGTGCATGTGTGTCTGTGTGCCCGTGTGTGTCTGTGTGCCCGTGTGTCTGTGTGCGCGTGTGTGTCTGTGTGCGCGTGTCTGTGTGCTCGTGTGTGTCTGTGTGCTCGTGTGTGTCTGTGTGCTCGTGTGTCTGTGTGCGCGTGTGTCTGTGTGCGTGAGTCTGTGTGCGCGCGTGTCTCTGTGCGTGCGTGTCTCTGTGCGTGCGTGTCTCTGTGCGTGCGTGTCTCTGTGCGTGTGTGTCTCTGTGCGTGCGTGTCTCTGTGCGTGCGTGTCTCTGTGCGTGCGTGTCTCTGTGCGTGCGTGTCTCTGTGCGTGCGTGTCTCTGTGCGTGCGTGTCTCTGTGCGTGCGTGTCTCTGTGCGTGCGTGTCTCTGTGCGTGCGTGTCTCTGTGCGTGCGTGTCTCTGTGCGTGCGTGTCTCTGTGCGCGCGTGTCTCTGTGCGCGCGTGTCTCTGTGCGTGCGTGTCTCTGTGCGTGCGTGTCTCTGTGTGTGCGTGTCTCTGTGTGTGTGTGTCTGTGGGTGTGTGTCTGCGTGTCTGTGTCTGTGCATGTGTATCTGTGTCTGTGCGCATGTGTCTGTGTGTGCATGTGTCTGTGTGTGTGCATGTGTCTCTGTGTGCATGTGTCTCTGTGTGTATGTGTCTCTGTGTGCATGTGTCTCTGTGTGCATGTGTCTCTGTGTGCATGTGTCTGTGTGTGTGCATGTGTGTGCACGGGCGTGTGTGCGTGTGTCTGCGTGCGTATGTCTGCGTGCCTGTGTCTGCGTCCATGTGTCTGCGTCCATGTGTCTGCGTCCATGTGTCTGCGTCCATGTGTCTGCGTCCATGTGTCTGCGTCCATGTGTCTGCGTCCATGTGTCTGCGTCCATGTGTCAGCGTCCATGTGTCAGCGTCCATGTGTCTCTGTGCGTGTGTCTGTGTGCGCATGTGCCTGTGCGCGTGACTGTGTGCACATGTGCCTGTGTGCGTCAGTGTGCGCGTGTCTGTGTGCGCGTGTCTGTGTGTGTCTGTGTGCGTGTGTGTGTCTGTGTGCGTGTGTGTCTGTGTGCGTGTGTGTCTGTGTGCGTGTGTGTCTGTGTGCGTCTGTCTGTGTGCGTCTGTCTGTGTGCGTCTGTCTGTGTGCGTGTGTGTCTGTGTGCGTGTGTGTCTGTGTGCGTGTGTGTCTGTGTGCGTGTGTGTCTGTGTGCGTGTGTGTCTGTGTGCGTGTGTGTCTGTGTGCGTGTGTGTCTGTGTGCGTGTGTGTCTGTGTGCGTGTGTGTCTGTGTGCGTGTGTGTCTCTGTGCGTGTGTGTCTCTGTGCGTGTGTGTCTCTGTGCGTGTGTGTCTCTGTGCGTGTGTGTCTGCGTGTGTGTGGCTGTGTGCGCGTGTGTGTCTGTGTGTGCGTATGTGTGTGTGTATGATTGTGTATGTGTGTGTTTATCTGTGTGCATGTGTGTGTGTGTCTGTGTGTGTGGTGTGTGTCTGTGCGCATGTGTCTGTGTGTGTGTATCTGTGTGCATGTGTGTGTCTGTCTGTGTGTCTGTCTGTGTCTGTCTGTGTGTTTGTCTGTGTGCATGTGTGTCTGTGTGCGCGTGTGTCTGTGTCTGTATGTGTGTGCGTGTGTCTGTGTCTGTATGTGTGTGCGTGTGTCAGTCTGTGTGTGCGTGTCTGTATGCGTGTGTCTGTGTGCATGTGTCTGTGTCTGTGGCTGTGTGTCTGTGGGTGTGTATATGTGTCTGTGTGTGTGCATGTGTATCTGTGTGTGTGCATGTGTCTCTGTGTGCATGTGTCTGTGTGTGTGCATGTGCGTGTGTGTCTGTGTGCATGTGTGTGTGTCTGTATGTGTGTGTGCCTGTGTCTGAGTGTGCGTGTGTCTGTGAGCGCGTGTCTGCGTGCGCGTGTCTGCGTGCGCGTGTCTGCGTGTGCGTATCTGCGTGTGCGTGCCTGCATGCCTGTGTGCGCGTGTGCGTGTCTGTGTGCGCGTGTGTGTGTCTGTGTCTGTGTGTGTGGCTGTGTGTGTGTCTGCGAGTGTGCGCATGTCTGCGTGCGCCTGTCTGCGTGCGCCTGTCTGCGTGCGCCTGTCTGCGTGCGCCTGTCTGCGTGCGCCTGTCTGCGTGCGCCTGTCTGCGTGCGCCTGTCTGCGTGCGCCTGTCTGCGTGCGCCTGTCTGCGTGCGCGTGTGTGTGCACGTGTGCGTGTCCGCGTGTCTGTGTGTGCGCGTGTGTCTGTGTGTGCGCGTGTGTCTGTGTGCGCGTGTGTCTGTGTGCGCGTGTGTCTGTGTGCGCGTGTGTCTGTGTGCGCGTGTGTCTGTGTGCGCGTGTGTCTGTGTGCGCGTGTGTCTGTGTGCGCGTGTGTCTGTGTGCGCGTGTGTCTGTGTGCGCGTGTGTCTGTGTGCGCGTGTCTGTGTGCGCGTGTGTCTGTGTGCGCGTGTGTCTGTGTGCGCGTGTGTGTCTGTGTGCGCGTGTGTGTCTGTGTGCGCGTGTGTGTCTGTGTGCGCGTGTGTGTCTGTGTGCGCGTGTGTGTCTGTGTGCGCGTGTGTGTCTGTGTGCGCGTGTGTGTCTGTGTGCGCGTGTCTCTGTGCGTGCGTGTCTCTGTGCGTGCGTGTCTCTGTGCGTGCGTGTCTCTGTGCGTGCGTGTCTCTGTGCGTGCGTGTCTCTGTGCGTGCGTGTCTCTGTGCGTGCGTGTCTCTGTGCGTGCGTGTCTCTGTGCGTGCGTGTCTCTGTGCGTGCGTGTCTCTGTGGGTGTGTGTCTGTGGGTGTGTGTCTGTGGGTGTGTGTCTGCGTGTCTGTGTCTGTGCATGTGTATCTGTGTCTGTGTGCATGTGTCTGTGTGTGTGCATGTGTCTCTGTGTGTATGTGTCTCTGTGTGTGCATGTGTGTGCACGGGCGTGTGTGCATGTGCGCGTGTGTCTGCGTGCGTGTGTCTGCGTGCATGTGTCTGCGTGCATGTGTCTGCGTGCATGTGTCTGCGTGCATGTGTCTCTGTGCGTGTGTCTGTGTGCGCATGTGCCTGTGCGCGTGACTGTGTGCGTCTGTGTGCGTGTGTCTGTGTGCGCGTGTCTGTGTGCGTGTGTCTGTGTGCGCATGTCTGTGTGCGCATGTCTGTGTGCGCGTGTCTGTGTGCGCGTGTCTGTGTCTGTGTGCATGTGTGTGTCTCTGTGCGTGTGTGTCTCTGTGCGTGTGTGTCTCTGTGCGTGTGTGTCTCTGTGCGTGTGTGTCTCTGTGCGTGTGTGTCTCTGTGCGTGTGTGTCTCTGTGCGTGTGTGTCTGTGTGCGTGTGTGTCTGTGTGCGTGTGTGTCTGTGTGCGTGTGTGTCTGTGTGCGTGTGTGTCTGTGTGCGTGTGTCTCTGTGCGTGCGTGTCTCTGTGCGTGCGTGTCTCTGTGCGTGCGTGTCTCTGTGTGTGTGTGTCTGTGGGTGTGTGTCTGCGTGTCTGTGTCTGTGCATGTGTATCTGTGTCTGTGCGCATGTGTCTGTGTGTGCATGTGTCTGTGTGTGTGCATGTGTCTCTGTGTGCATGTGTCTCTGTGTGTATGTGTCTCTGTGTGCATGTGTCTCTGTGTGCATGTGTCTGTGTGTGTGCATGTGTGTGCACGGGCGTGTGTGCATGTGCGCGTGTGTCTGCGTGCCTGTGTCTGCGTGCCTGTGTCTGCGTGCCTGTGTCTGCGTGCCTGTGTCTGCGTGCCTGTGTCTGCGTCCATGTGTCTGCGTCCATGTGTCTGCGTCCATGTGTCTGCGTCCATGTGTCTGCGTCCATGTGTCTGCGTCCATGTGTCAGCGTCCATGTGTCAGCGTCCATGTGTCTGCGTCCATGTGTCAGCGTCCATGTGTCAGCGTCCATGTGTCAGCGTCCATGTGTCAGCGTCCATGTGTCAGCGTCCATGTGTCAGCGTCCATGTGTCTCTGTGCGTGTGTCTGTGTGCGCATGTGCCTGTGCGCGTGACTGTGTGCACATGTGCCTGTGTGCGTCTGTGTGCGCGTGTCTGTGTCTGTGTGCGTGTGTGTGTCTGTGTGCGTGTGTGTGTCTGTGTGCGTGTGTGTGTCTGTGTGCGTGTGTGTGTCTGTGTGCGTGTGTGTCTGTGTGCGTGTGTGTCTCTGTGCGTGTGTGTCTCTGTGCGTGTGTGTCTCTGTGCGTGTGTGTCTCTGTGCGTGTGTGTCTCTGTGCGTGTGTGTCTCTGTGCGTGTGTGTCTCTGTGCGTGTGTGTCTCTGTGCGTGTGTGTCTCTGTGCGTGTGTGTCTCTGTGCGTGTGTGTCTCTGTGCGTGTGTGTCTCTGTGCGTGTGTGTCTCTGTGCGTGTGTGTCTGTGTGCGTGTGTGTCTGTGTGCGTGTGTGTCTCTGTGCGTGTGTCTCTGTGCGTGCGTGTCTCTGTGCGTGCGTGTCTCTGTGCGTGCGTGTCTCTGTGTGTGTGTGTCTGTGGGTGTGTGTCTGCGTGTCTGTGTCTGTGCATGTGTATCTGTGTCTGTGCGCATGTGTCTGTGTGTGCATGTGTCTGTGTGTGTGCATGTGTCTCTGTGTGCATGTGTCTCTGTGTGTATGTGTCTCTGTGTGCATGTGTCTCTGTGTGCATGTGTCTGTGTGTGTGCATGTGTGTGCACGGGCGTGTGTGCATGTGCGCGTGTGTCTGCGTGCCTGTGTCTGCGTGCCTGTGTCTGCGTGCCTGTGTCTGCGTGCCTGTGTCTGCGTGCCTGTGTCTGCGTGCCTGTGTCTGCGTCCATGTGTCTGCGTCCATGTGTCTGCGTCCATGTGTCTGCGTCCATGTGTCTGCGTCCATGTGTCTGCGTCCATGTGTCTGCGTCCATGTGTCTGCGTCCATGTGTCAGCGTCCATGTGTCTGCGTCCATGTGTCAGCGTCCATGTGTCAGCGTCCATGTGTCAGCGTCCATGTGTCTCTGTGCGTGTGTCTGTGTGCACATGTGCCTGTGTGCGTCTGTGTGCGTGTGTCTGTGTGCGCGTGTCTGTGTGTGTCTGTGTGCGTGTGTGTGTCTGTGTGCGTGTGTGTCTGTGTGCGTGTGTGTCTGTGTGCGTCTGTGTGCGTGTGCGTCTGTGTGCGTGTGTGTCTGTGTGCGTGTGTGTCTGTGTGCGTGTGTGTCTGTGTGCGTGTGTGTCTGTGTGCGTGTGTGTCTGTGTGCGTGTGTGTCTGTGTGCGTGTGTGTCTGTGTGCGTGTGTGTCTGTGTGCGTGTGTGTCTCTGTGCGTGTGTGTCTCTGTGCGTGTGTGTCTCTGTGCGTGTGTGTCTCTGTGCGTGTGTGTCTCTGTGCGTGTGTGTCTCTGTGCGTGTGTGTCTGCGTGTGTGTGGCTGTGTGCGCGTGTGTGTCTGTGTGTGCGTATGTGTGTGTGTATGATTGTGTATGTGTGTGTTTATCTGTGTGCATGTGTGTGTGTGTCTGTGTGTGTGGTGTGTGTCTGTGCGCATGTGTCTGTGTGTGTGTATCTGTGTGCATGTGTGTGTCTGTCTGTGTGTCTGTCTGTGTCTGTCTGTGTGTTTGTCTGTGTGCATGTGTGTCTGTGTGCGCGTGTGTCTGTGTCTGTATGTGTGTGCGTGTGTCAGTCTGTGTGTGCGTGTCTGTATGCGTGTGTCTGTGTGCATGTGTCTGTGTCTGTGGCTGTGTGTCTGTGGGTGTGTATATGTGTCTGTGTGTGTGCATGTGTATCTGTGTGTGTGCATGTGTCTCTGTGTGCATGTGTCTGTGTGTGTGCATGTGCGTGTGTGTCTGTGTGCATGTGTGTGTGTCTGTATGTGTGTGTGCCTGTGTCTGAGTGTGCGTGTGTCTGTGAGCGCGTGTCTGCGTGCGCGTGTCTGCGTGCGCGTGTCTGCGTGTGCGTATCTGCGTGTGCGTGCCTGCGTGCCTGTGTGCGCGTGTGCGTGTCTGTGTGCGCGTGTGTGTGTCTGTGTCTGTGTGTGTGGCTGTGTGTGTGTCTGCGAGTGTGCGCATGTCTGCGTGCGCCTGTCTGCGTGCGCCTGTCTGCGTGCGCCTGTCTGCGTGCGCCTGTCTGCGTGCGCCTGTCTGCGTGCGCCTGTCTGCGTGCGCCTGTCTGCGTGCGCCTGTCTGCGTGCGCCTGTCTGCGTGCGCGTGTGTGTGTGCACGTGTGCGTGTGTCCGCGTGTCTGTGTGCGTGTGTGTCTGTGTGTGCGTGTGTGTCTGTGTGCGCGTGTGTGTCTGTGTGCGCGTGTGTGTCTGTGTGCGCGTGTGTGTCTGTGTGCGCGTGTGTGTCTGTGTGCGCGTGTGTGTCTGTGTGCGCGTGTGTGTCTGTGTGCGCGTGTGTGTCTGTGTGCGCATGTGTGTCTGTGTGCGTGAGTCTCTGTGCGTGCGTGTCTCTGTGCGTGCGTGTCTCTGTGCGTGCGTGTCTCTGTGCGTGCGTGTGTCTGTGGGTGTGTATCTGTGGGTGTGTGTCTGTGGGTGTGTGTCTGCATGTCTGTGTCTGTGCATGTGTATCTGTGTCTGTGTGCATGTGTCTGTGTGTGTGCATGTGTCTCTGTGTGTATGTGTCTCTGTGTGTGCATGTGTGTGCACGGGCGTGTGTGCATGTGCGCGTGTGTCTGCGTGCATGTGTCTGCGTGCATGTGTCTGCGTGCATGTGTCTGCGTGCATGTGTCTGCGTGCATGTGTCTGCGTGCATGTGTCTGCGTGCATGTGTCTGCGTGCGTGTGTCTCTGTGCGTGTGTCTGTGTGCGCATGTGCCTGTGCGCGTGACTGTGTGCGCATGTGCCTGTGTGCGTCTGTGTGCGTGCGTCTGTGTGCGCGTGTCTGTGTGCGCGTGTCTGTGTGCGCGTGTCTGTGTGCGCATGTCTGTGTGCGCGTGTCTGTGTGCGCGTGTCTGTGTGTGTGTGTCTGTGTGTGTGTCTGTGTGCGTGTGTGTCTCTGTGCGTGTGTGTCTCTGTGCGTGTGTGTCTCTGTGCGTGTGTGTCTCTGTGCGTGTGTGTCTCTGTGCGTGTGTGTCTCTGTGCGTGTGTGTCTCTGTGCGTGTGTGTCTCTGTGCGTGTGTGTCTGTGTGTGTGTGACTCTGTGTGTGTGGCTGTGTGCGCGTGTGTGTCTGTGTGTGCGTATGTGTGTGTGTATGATTGTGTATGTGTGTGTTTATCTGTGTGCATGTGTGTGTGTGTCTGTGTGTGTGGTGTGTGTGTCTGTGTGTGTGTATCTGTGTGCATGTGTGTGTCTGTCTGTGTGTCTGTGTGTGTCTGTGTGTTTGTCTGTGTCTGTGTGTTTGTCTGTGTGCATGTTTGTCTGTGTGCGCGTGTGTCTGTGTCTGTATGTGTGTGCGTGTGTCAGTCTGTGTGTGCATGTCTGTATGCGTGTGTCTGTGTGCATGTGTCTGTGGGTGTGTGTCTGTGGGTGTGTATATGTGTCTGTGTGTGTGCATGTGTATCTGTGTGTGTGCATGTGTCTCTGTGTGCATGTGTCTGTGTGTGTGCATGTGTCTGTGTGTGTGCATGTGCGTGTGTGTCTGTGTGCATGTGTGTGTGTCTGTATGTGTGTGTGTCTGTGTCTGCGAGTGTGTGTGTGTCTGTGAGCGCGTGTCTGCGTTCGCGTGTCTGTGTGCGCGTATCTGCGTGTGCGTGTCTGCGTGCCTGTCTGTGTGTGCGTGTCTGTGTGCGCTTGTGCGTGTCTGTGTGGGCGTGTGTGTCTGTGTCTGTGTGTGTGGCTGTGTGTGTGTATGCAAGTGTGCGCGTGTCTGCGTGCGCCTGTCTGCGTGCGCCTGTCTGCGTGCGCGTGTGTGTGTGTGCACGTGTGCGTGTTTCCGCGTGTCTGTGTGCCCGTGTGTGTCTGTGTGTCCGTGTGTGTCTGTGTGCCCGTGTGTGTCTGTGTGCCCGTGTGTGTCTGTGTGCCCGTGTGTGTCTGTGTGCCCGTGTGTGTCTGTGTGCGCGTGCGTGTCTCTGTGCGTGCGTGTCTCTGTGCGTGCGTGTCTCTGTGCGTGCGTGTCTCTGTGCGTGCGTGTCTCTGTGCGTGCGTGTCTCTGTGCGTGCGTGTCTGTGGGTGTGTGTCTGCGTGTCTGTGTCTGTGCATGTGTATCTGTGTCTGTGTGTGCATGTGTCTGTGTGTGCATGTGTCTGTGTGTGCATGTGTCTGTGTGTGCATGTGTCTGTGTGTGCATGTGTCTCTGTGTGCATGTGTCTCTGTGTGCATGTGTCTCTGTGTGCATGTGTCTCTGTGTGCATGTGTCTCTGTGTGCGTGTGTCTCTGTGTGCGTGTGTCTCTGTGTGCGTGTGTGTCTGCGTGCGTGTGTCTGCGTGCATGTGTCTGCGTGCATGTGTCTGCGTGCATGTGTCTGCGTGCATGTGTCTGCGTCCATGTGTCTGCGTGCATGTGTCTGCGTGCATGTGTCTGCGTCCATGTGTCTGCGTCCATGTGTCTGCGTCCATGTGTCTGCGTCCATGTGTCTGCGTCCATGTGTCTGCGTCCATGTGTCTGCGTCCATGTGTCTCTGTGCGTGTCTGCGTCCATGTGTCTGCGTCCATGTGTCTCTGCGCGTGACTGTGTGTGCATGTGCCTGTGTGCGTCTGTGTGCGTGTGCCTGTGTGCGCGTGTCTGCGTGTGTGTGTCTGTGTGCGTGTGTGTGTGTCTGTGTGCGTGTGTGTGTGTCTGTGTGCGTGTGTGTGTGTCTGTGTGCGTGTGTGTGTGTCTGTGTGCGTGTGTGTGTGTCTGTGTGTGTGTGCGTGTGTGCGTGTGCGTGTGTGCGTGTGCGTGTGTGCGTGTGCGTGTGTGCGTGTGCGTGTGTGCGTGTGCGTGTGTGCGTGTGCGTGTGTGCGTGTGCGTGTGTGCGTGTGCGTGTGTCTCTGTGCGTGTGTCTCTGTGCGTGTGTCTCTGTGCGTGTGTCTCTGTGCGTGTGTCTCTGTGCGTGTGTCTCTGTGCGTGTGTCTCTGTGCGTGTGTCTCTGTGCGTGTGTCTCTGTGCGTGTGTCTCTGTGCGTGTGTCTCTGTGCGTGTGTCTCTGTGCGTGTGTCTCTGTGCGTGTGTCTCTGTGCGTGTGTCTCTGTGCGTGTGTCTCTGTGCGTGTGTCTGTGTGCGTGTCTGTGTGCGTGTGTCTCTGTGCGTGTGTCTCTGTGCGTGTGTCTCTGTGCGTGTGTCTCTGTGCGTGTGTCTCTGTGCGTGTGTCTCTGTGCGTGTGTCTCTGTGCGTGTGTCTCTGTGCGTGTGTCTCTGTGCGTGTGTCTCTGTGCGTGTGTCTCTGTGCGTGTGTCTCTGTGCGTGTGTCTCTGTGCGTGTGTGTCTGTGCGTGTGTGTCTGTGCGTGTGTGTCTGTGCGTGTGTGTCTGTGCGTGTGTGTCTGTGCGTGTGTGTCTCTGTGCGTGTGTGTCTCTGTGCGTGTGTGTCTCTGTGCGTGTGTGTCTCTGTGCGTGTGTGTCTCTGTGCGTGTGTGTCTCTGTGCGTGTGTGTCTCTGTGCGTGTGTGTCTCTGTGCGTGTGTGTCCCTGTGCGTGTGTGTCTCTGTGTGTGTGTCTGCGTGTGTGTGGCTGTGTGTGCGTGTGTGTCTGTGTGTGCGTATGTGTGTGTGTATGATTGTGTATGTGTGTGTTTATCTGTGTGCATGTGTGTGTGTGTCTGTGTGTGTGGTGTGTGTCTGTGCGCGTGTGTGTGTCTGTGTGTGTGTATCTGTGTGCATGTGTGTCTGTCTGTGTGTCTGTCTGTGTCTGTCTGTGTGTTTGTCTGTGTCTGTGTGTTTGTGTGCATGTGTGTCTGTGTGCGCGTGTGTCTGTGTCTGTATGTGTGTGCGTGTGTCAGTCTGTGTGTGCGTGTCTGTATGCGTGTGTCTGTGTGCATGTGTCTGTTTCTGTGGGTGTGTGTCTGTGGGTGTGTATATGTGTCTGTGTGTGTGCATGTGTATCTGTGTGTGTGCATGTGTCTCTGTGTGTGTGCATGTGTCTCTGTGTGTGTGCATGTGTCTCTGTGTGTGTGCATGTGTCTCTGTGTGTGTGCATGTGTCTCTGTGTGCATGTGTCTCTGTGTGCATGTGTCTGTGTGTGTGCATGTGTCTGTGTGTGTGCATGTGCGTGTGTGTCTGTGTGCGTGTGTGTGTGTCTGTATGTGTGTGTGTCTGTGTCTGCGAGTGTGCGTGTGTCTGTGAGCGCGTGTCTGCGTGCGCGTGTCTGTGTGTGCGTATCTGCGTGTGCGTGTCTGCGTGCCTGTCTGTGTGTGCATGTCTTTGTGCGCATGTGCATGTCTGTGTGCGCGTGTGTGTGGCTGTGTCTGTGTGTGTGGCTGTGTGTGTGTCTGCGAGTGTGCGCCTGTCTGCGTGCGCCTGTCTGCGTGCGCCTGTCTGCGTGCGCCTGTCTGCGTGCGCCTGTCTGCGTGCGCCTGCCTGCGTGCGCCTGCCTGTGTGCGCCTGTCTGCGTGCACGTGTGTGTGTGTGCACGTGTGCGTGTGTCCGCGTGTGTGTGTCGTGTGTCTGTGTGTGTGTATGTCTGTGTGTTACTGTGCATATGTGTGTGTGTGCAGCTGTGTGTGTGTATGTGTTTGTCTGTGTGCGTGTGTGTCTATGTGTCTGCGCGTCTATATGTATGTTCGTGTCTATGTGTGTGTCCGTGTACATGTGCATGGCCATGTGTATGTGTGTGCATGTGTTTGTACATGCGTGTCTGTGTGCGCGTGTCTGTGTGCGCGTGTCTGTGTGCGCGTGTCTGTGTGCGCGTGTCTGTGTGCGCGTGTCTGTGTGCGCGTGTCTGTGTGCGCGTGTCTGTGTGCGCGTGTCTGTGTGCGCGTGTCTGTGTGCGCGTGTCTGTGTGCGCGTGTCTGTGTGCGCGTGTCTGTGTGCGCGTGTCTGTGTGCGCGTGTCTGTGTGCGCGTGTCTGTGTGCGCGTGTCTGTGTGCGCGTGTCTGTGTGCGCGTGTCTGTGTGCGCGTGTCTGTGTGCGCGTGTCTGTGTGCGCGTGTCTGTGTGCGCGTGTCTGTGTGCGCGTGTCTGTGTGCGCGTGTCTGTGTGCGCGTGTCTGTGTGCGCGTGTCTGTGTGCGCGTGTCTGTGTGCGCGTGTCTGTGTGCGCGTGTCTGTGTGCGCGTGTCTGTGTGCGCGTGTCTGTGTGCGCGTGTCTGTGTGCGCGTGTCTGTGTGCGCGTGTCTGTGTGCGCGTGTCTGTGTGCGCGTGTCTGTGTGCGCGTGTCTGTGTGCGCGTGTCTGTGTGCGCGTGTCTGTGTGCGCGTGTCTGTGTGCGCGTGTCTGTGTGCGCGTGTCTGTGTGCGCGTGTCTGTGTGCGCGTGTCTGTGTGCGCGTGTCTGTGTGCGCGTGTCTGTGTGCGCGTGTCTGTGTGCGCGTGTCTGTGTGCGCGTGTCTGTGTGCGCGTGTCTGTGTGCGCGTGTCTGTGTGCGCGTGTCTGTGTGCGCGTGTCTGTGTGCGCGTGTCTGTGTGCGCGTGTCTGTGTGCGCGTGTCTGTGTGCGCGTGTCTGTGTGCGCGTGTCTGTGTGCGCGTGTCTGTGTGCGCGTGTCTGTGTGCGCGCGTCTGTGTGCGCGCGTCTGTGTGCGCGTCTGTGTGCGCGTCTGTGTGCGCGTCTGTGTGCGCGTCTGTGTGCGCGTCTGTGTGCGCGTGTGCATCTGTGTGCGCGTGTGCATCTGTGTGCGCGTGTGCATCTGTGTGCGCGTGTGCATCTGTGTGCGCGTGTGCATCTGTGTGCGCGTGTGCGCGTCTGTGTGCGCGTGTGCGCGTCTGTGTGCGCGTGTGCACGTCTGTGTGCATGCATGTGTCTGTGTGCATGTGTGTCTCTGTGCGTGTGCGTGTCTGTGCGTGTGTCTGTGTGTGTCTGTGTGTGTGTCTGTGTGTGTGTCTGTGTGTGTCTGTGTGTGTGTGTGCATGTGTATCTGTGTGTGTGTGTATCTGTGTGTGTGTGTGTATCTGTGTGTGTGTGTGTGTGTGTCTGTGTGTGTGTGTGTGTGTGTGTGTGTCTGTGTGTGTGTATCTGTGTGTCCCTGTGTGTGTGTCTCTATGTGTGTATGTGTCTGTGTGTGTTTGCATGTGTGTGTGCGTGTGTGTGTCTGTGCATGTGTGTCTGTCTGTGCGTGTGTCTGTCTGTGTGCGTGTGTGTGCGTGTGTCTATGTGTGTTTGTGTGTATATCTGGGTGTGTGTCTGCGTGTGTGTCTGTGTGTGTGTCTGTGTGTGTTTGCGCGTGTGTGTGTCTGTGTGTCTGTGCGTGTGTGTCTGTCTGTGCGTGTGTGTCTGTCTGTGCGTGTGTGTCTGTCTGTGTGCGTGTGTGTGTGCGTGTGCCTATGTGTGTTTGTGTGTATATCTGGGTGTGTGTGTGTGTGTCTGTGTGCGTGTCTGTGTGCGTGTGTCAATGTGTGTTTGTGTGTATATCTGGGTGTGTTTCTGCGTGTATGTGGGTGTTCATGTGTGTGCGTGCGTCTGTTTGCATGTGTCTGTGTGTGTGCGCATGTGTCTGTTTGCGAGTGTGTGTGTGTCTGTGCGTGTGTCTGTGTGAGTGTGTGTGTGTGTGTGTGTGTGTCTGTGTGTGTGTGTGTGTCTGTGTGTGTGTGTCTGTGTATGTGTGTCTGTGTATGTGTGACTGTGTGTGTGTGTGTCTGTGTGTGCGTGTCTGTGTGCGTGTGTCTATGTGTGTTTGTGTGTATATCTGGGTGTGTGTCTGTGTGCATGTGTCTGCGTGTGGGTGTCCATGTGTGTGCGTGCGTCTGTTTGCATGTGTCTGTGTGCATGTGTCTGTTTGCGAGTGTGTGTGTGTCTGTACGTGTGTGTCTGTCTGTGTGTGTGTATCTGTGTCTGTGTGTGTATCTGTATGTGTGTGTGTGTGTCTGTGTGTGTGTGTGTGTGTGTCTGTGTGTCTCTGTGTATGTGTCTGTGTGTGTTTGCATGTGTGTGTGCGTTTATGTGTCTGTGCGTGTGTGTCTGTCTGTGCGTGTGTCTGTCTGTCTGCGTGTGTGTCTGTGTGTGTCTGTGTGTGCGTGTGTGTGTCTGTGTGCGTGTGTCTATGTGTGTTTGTGTGTATATCTGGGTGTGTGTCTGTTTGCATGTGTCTGTGTGTGTGCATGTGTCTGTTTGCGAGTGTGTGTGTGTCTGTGCGTGTGTGTGTGTCTGTGTGAGTGTGTCTGTGTGTGCGTGTCTGTGTGCGTGTGTCAATGTGTGTTTGTGTATATATCTGGGTGTGTGTCTGCGTGTGTGTGTGTGTGTATGTGGGTGTCCATGTGTGTGCGTGCGTCTGTTTGCATGTGTCTGTGTGTGTGCATGTGTCTGTTTGCGAGTGTGTGTGTCTGTGCGTGTGTCTGTGTGAGTGTGTCTGTGTGTGTGTGTGTGTGTGTCTGTGTGTGTGTCTGTGTGTGTGTGTGTCTCTGTGTGTGTGTGTATCTGTATGTGTGTGTGTGTCTGTGTGTGCGTGTCTGTGTGTGCGTGTGTCTATGTGTGTTTGTGTGTATATCTGGGTGTGTGTCTGTGTGCATGTGTCTGCGTGTGGGTGTCCATGTGTGTGCGTGCGTCTGTTTGCATGTGCCTATGTGTGTGCATGTGTCTGTTTGCGAGTGTGTGTGTCTGTGTGTGTGTCTGTGTGTGTGTGTGTTTATGTGTGTCTGTGTGTGTGTATCTGTGTGTGTGTATGTGTCTGTGTGTGTATCTGTATGTGTGTGTGTGTGTCTGTGTGTGTGTGTGTCTGTGTGTCTCTGTGTATGTGTCTGTGTGTGTTTGCATGTGTGTGTGCGTTTGTGTCTGTGCGTGTGTGTCTGTCTGTGCGTGTGTCTGTCTGTCTGCGCGTGTGTGTGTGTCTGTGTGTGCGTGTGTGTGTCTGTGTGCGTGTGTCTATGTGTGTATATCTGGGTGTGTGTCTGTTTGCATGTGTCTGTGTGTGTGCATGTGTCTGTTTGCGAGCGTGTGTGTGTCTGTGTGAGTGTGTCTGTGTGTGTGAGTGTGTGTGTGTGTCTGTGTGTGTTTGTGCGTATATCTGGGTGTGTGTCTGTGTGTGTGCATGTGTCTGCGTGTGTGTCCATGTGTGTGCGTGTGTCTGTTTGCATGTGTCTGTGTGTGTGCGTGTCTGTTTGCGAGTGTGTGTGTGTCTGTGTGTGTGTGTCTGTGTGTGTGTGTGTGCGCCTGGCCTGAATGATGTTTGAGGGCCAAGTGCTTGACATTGTGTTTTTATCATTTTTTTCCGGTTTAATGGTTAATAAATTTGCTCTCTCTTTGACTCAAAAAAACCCGATTTAATTGACTCCTAATTGCTCACAATTTAAATAGTTAAATAGATTTGAATTTGAAATAGGTGCTTCCTTGTGAGAAAGAAAGATAACCCATTGCGACTAACTGAGAAGGTTGAATTGACGGGAGCCAGTTCACTGCTCCTCAATTAATCATAGCAAAAGATTCTCCTTAAAATGTATCTCTTTGACCCAGCTTCAGGTCATCTGCCCACATACCCCCTTAAGTGGCTCAGATTGATTATGTTTCTGTGCAGAGTTTTGGGATATTTCACTACGCTAAAGGTAGTATATAAATGCAAGCTGTTGTTGTTGGACTAACATCACATCATGTCAACGTGATGATACTGAATTCATATTATTCAATACAGTCCTTAGTTCACAATGTTTCAGTGATCATATCATTTCAACCTGACTAGCTCTCTCCCACCACTGAGCTGAATATTCCTGCCTGTTATCTCGTCAGCAACAGAGAAAGTGACAGAGAGAGAAACAAATGGGGCTTTAATATTATTCACAGTTCTTTATATCTGTCTGATATCCAAAAGGGGATACTCTAAGAACTTGACCATCAAAGGTTTCCATGGAAATCAAATGAATGAACTTGATCACTGAGCCGCTGTTGGATGTGAATCTCACACCAGCTGGTAAATGGTTTCAATTTCACACAATAAGGATGAACATCTTTCAGTGCAGCACACCTGAAGCCTATTCTAGTATTACCGCATGTCTAAACTGTTTGGCCACTTCCAAAGCAGCCCAGCCCACTGCAACTCTATAAACAAAAGGGAAATTTACTGCTCAGTGAGATGATGGGGCCAAGACAACATTGTGCGATGAGAAGCCTGATGCATGTGAGGTCTCAAAACAACTGTTCCCAAATCATTAAATAACAAACTGGCACTGAAACCCAGTGCAGCCCTCACACATTCATAAATAACCCCTAACACTTTCACCCTCACACATTCATAAATAACCCCTAACACGTTCACCCTTACACATTCATAAATAACCCCTAACACTTTCACCCTCACACATTCATAAATAACCCCTAACACGTTCACCCTCACACATTCATAAATAACCCCTAACACTTTCACCCTCACACATTCATACCTAAACCCTAACACTTTCACCCTCACACATTCATACCTAAACCCTAACACTTACACCCTCACACATTCATACCTAAACCCTAACACTTTCACCCTCACACATTCATACCTAAACCCTAACACTTTCACCCTCACACATTCATACCTAAACCCTAACACTTTCACCCTCACACATTCATACCTAAACCCTAACACTTTCACCCTCACACATTCATACCTAAACCCTAACACTTTCACCCTCACACATTCATACCTAAACCCTAACACTTTCACCCTCACACATTCATACCTAAACCCTAACACTTTCACCCTCACACATTCATACCTAAACCCTAACACTTTCTCCCTCACACATTCATACCTAAACCCTAACACTTTCACCCTCACACATTCATACCTAAACCCTAACACTTTCACCCTCACACATTCATACCTAAACCCTAACACTTTCACCCTCACACATTCATACCTAAACCCTAACACTTTCACCCTCACACATTCATACCTAAACCCTAACACTTTCACCCTCACACATTCATACCTAAACCCTAACACTTTCACCCTCACACATTCATACCTAAACCCTAACACATTCACCCTCACACAATCATACCTAAACCCTAACACTTTCACCCTCACACATTCATACCTAAACCCTAACACTTTCACCCTCACACATTCATACCTAAACCCTAACACGTTCACCCTCACACATTCATACCTAAACCCTAACACGTTCACCCTCACACATTCAAACCTAAACATTAACACATTCACCCTCACACATTCATACCTAAACCCTAACACGTTCAGCCTCACACATTCATACCTAAAACCTAACACTTTCACCCTCACACATTCTAACCTAAACCCTAACACTTTCACCCTCACACATTCTAACCTAAACCCTAACACTTTCACCCTCACACATTCATACCTAAACCCTAACACTTTCACCCTCACACATTCATACGTAAAACCTAACACTTTCACCCTCACACATTCATACCTAAACCCTAACACTTTCAGCCTCACACATTCATACCTAAACCCTAACACTTTCACCCTCACACATTCATACCTAAACCCTAACACTTTCAACCTCACACATTCATACCTAAACCCTAACACTTTCACCCTCACACATTCATACCTAAACCCTAACACTTTCAACCTCACACATTCATACCTAAACCCTAACACTTTCCACCTCCCTGACTGATGAGTGTATCTTCTTGTTTTTTCTCATCAGAGGAGAGAAAACGAAGGCTGTGATTTGACTCTGCCCCCACCTTTGAGTGTTGAAGATTGGTTTGCCAAGCCATCAATCAAAATGATCACCTTCAATGAAAAGCCACGCCTCCAACGTGGAAGCTTCTGAAATTTGTATGTCAATTCAGCTAAGTTCACCCTTTGTGATCTAGTCAATGGAAATGTCTTCTCGCATAAAAGTATGAAATACTTCTGGATCAAGCATTAAGGAATTACACTGTCTAAAAATTAATATGATGTGTATAGGTGAAGAGTTGGGTCACTGTGACCTATTTCCCTTGCAACTGCCCAGGCTTCTATCCACATCCCAGGAATACAGACTTCTTAAAAGAATGATCTATCTCTGGGAACTAGCTCTTTATTAACTGGAATTAATCTTAATAGTAATAAGAAATAGCAACACAAGGACAATTAAGAATGTGGTCACATCCTCTCTCTTAGCATGTGCAATGCTACACATGATGATCTATTCTATACTCAATGGAATTTCTCACATGAATTCTGTGGATGAGGAACGGATCATCATGTTTTCTCGTGAACATTATTATTATTCTGCTGCTAAAGCACAACTACACATCTCACCAACGCTACACATTATCTTTACTCTGTTTCTGATGCTGCTTGGTCTTGAAATATACAGATTGGCTTTTCCTTCATTTGAAAACAACTTTGGTCATTCCTGAAGTCAGAAGGTGTTTTTTGGTGCGGGTCAGTTGAGTTGATTGATCTTAGCAAAAGTTCAGGTCAATCAATGTCAGATCATGCTGGCTTTTTTCTGTGCAGTGTAGAAGTTTGTATCATATTCAGACTGCATGTACCATTTAATTATACATAGATAAGGCACCTTTCTACTTTATTCACAAGACAGTTAGAACACAATTAACTTAAAGCACACCTCCTAAAGTAAGCAGGATCTAGTTAGTGCATATTGAGAAATGGATAACAGCATAATCCAGATGCACAAGCAGGTCCCTTAGTTAGGAATAGTGTGCTCCTTTTCCTGAGCACCTGCATTGGCAAGAAACTCAAATACCCAAAAGAACTACAAGCCAAACAGCAGAAGCAGCAGTGATAGGCACAGCTAAACAATCCCAAAATCAACAGATCAAATCATCAGGTCAGAATTGGGGAAGTTTGCTGATTATTGCACAATGGTCAGTAACATTCACAGCTCCTTAGTCACTGAAGCAGTCCTTGCCAATATGAAGCAAGACCTGGGAAAGATCCAGGCTTGGGTTGACAAGTGGCAAGTAACATTTGCACCATATAATTGCCAGGCAATGACCATCTCCAACAAGAGAGAATCCAACCATCGCTCCTTGACCATTGCTGAATCCCCCACTATCAACATCCATTGACCAGAAATTGAACTAGACTAGCCATGTAAATACTGTGGCTACAAGAGCAAGCCAGAGGCTAGGAATCCTGCATTCAGTAACTCACCTCCTGACTCCCCATAGCCTGTCTCCCATCTATAAGGCACAAGTCCGGAGTGTGATGGGATACTCGCTACTTGCCTAGATGAGTGCAGCTCCCACAACACTCAAGAAGCTTGACACCATCCAGGACAAAGCAGCCCACTTGATTGGCACCACATCCACAAACATTCACTCCCTCCACCATTGACGCACAGTGGCAGCATTGTGTACCATCTACAAGATTCACTGCAGGAATTCACCAAGGCTCCTTCAACAGCACCTTCCAAACCCACAACCACTACCATCTAAAAGGACAAAGGCAGTAAACACATAGGAACACCACCAACTGCAAGTTCCCCTCCAAGTCACTCACCATCCTGACTTGGAAATATATCACCATTCCTTCACTGTTGCTGGGTCAAAATCCTGTAACTCCCTCCCTAACAGCACTGTGGGTGTACCTATACCACATGGACTGCAGAGGTTTAAGAATGAGGCTCACCACTGTAATATAAAGGTATCTGGCATAGCAAGGGTTAATGTGGGACTGGGAAACAGTGCTGCCTACAGTGTGATGTAAAGAGACACATGGCCTGAGACTGGGGTCAGTTGTGGACTGGTCAGAGACCTGTGTAGAAGCAAGCATGGAGTTAGCTCATAGCTTAGGCTATACCCTGCATATATGTTCATATAGTTATGTGTTATCAATAAACAGTCAATGTTCAACCATACAAGATTCAGAACCTCTTTGTGAAACCTACTGAACATACAACACACAACAACCACCACCTTCTCAATCAGGGATAGGCAACAAATGTGCTGGCCTTGCAGGTGACTCCCACATCCCATGAAAGAATAAAAATATAGATATTGCCTGTGTAGATATTGCAATTTAAATCTAGCACATATATGAATAATGAATGTAGTTATTTACAATTGGTACAATTCTCATATCATGCTGTGCTGAGTTTTATCATTTATACTTAAAGGTTGCCCATCCATAAAGCTAAAAGCTTTCATTAGGTTTGTACCATTGTCTTTCTATGGGGCTTTAGTTTGGTAACTCTTTCAAACATGACTGTATATTTATTTTAGGCATACCGTGCAGCACTATTCTGTCTCTTTTAATAAACTGCACTGCTCTCGACTGCGCTGATTTTTGCTGTGAGAAATACTACCTAAAATTTCAAATTGCTTTAAAATAGTCCATCATTTTATCAGAAAGGAATGGGATTATGATCTAACTTTATTGCAAGACACATTCAGTATCATACAAGCAAAGCAACATTAAACCAACTCATTCAGGCACAATGTTTATAAGAAAGGTTTCTAACAGTGAAAGCGGTTGTATGAAGAGAATGATAAGATGTTACTCAGTGAAGTGCACATTATACAGCTTTTCGTTATCCAGAGTTTTCACCAAAAACTTCACATTCCTGTAATTAGCCTGCCCTTACGCAGCCTCCATGTGGAAAATCTGAATCACCCATTACATCAGCATTTCATTTCATGCCTTTACTCACAGTATGCCTTTGTCCACCAATGAAAAATAGTAAAGAAAAAGTGCAGATGTTTACTATTACCACTGACTGAATACATGTTCAGGCTGACTACTTCAGAAGGTTTTGACATGGATCGATTTTCCATTGGGGTGTTCAATTTTACCAGGTTTTGTCCCCTGCAAATTGAAATGTTTTATGAAAATACTTATGTTGTCCGGTCATATCACAATGTCAAGATAATTAAATCCATTGTTTCGACACAGGATCAAAATTGAAACGTTACTGGCATTTGAACCATAATGTATTCAACAAGAATTCTTCCAGTTTTGAACCTGTCTACAGAATTCAGCACTTCAATGTGGTACATTGCAGAAACAAGCGAAAAAGAAAAGGGTAAACATACAGAGTGACACTGATGACAGCCTTGGAAACATCTATGTTCTACCCACACAATCCCGCCCTGACGAAGGCAGAATAGTGACAACTAATGTGGGCAATAAAAGGCAAAAGGCAGAGAGCAATTTCATGTTTTATTTATTTAAAGAGGGGGAGGTATATATTAATGAGAGCAACTCAGATTGATTCCTTGATTAGAACTTAGTGCACAGAGAAATTTACCCAGAAAGCTGTTAGGCTATATTTTCTAAATCTTTTTTGTAAAACATCTTTGTGGATGGCCAAGTTTGAACAAAAGTACACTTCAGGGCTCTCTCCAAGAACACTTACTTTTTGGATATTCCCTAATAGCAAGCTTTGCAGCAATAATGAATTTTTAACATACAAACATAAAAACATACAAATTAGGAGCAGAAGTAGACCATTCAGCCCCTCGAGCCTGCTCTGCCATTCAATAAGATCATGGCTGATCTGACTGTGGCCTGAACTCCACATTCCCACCTACCCTATGCCAAGACAGCCTGGAGTGACCAGGCTGCACCTTATCATTCCCTCTTTAAATGTTGCATTGAAAATATGCATTTTACAAAGTTTTATCAACAATGTTGAAGGAACATAAAACAGCATCACATCTTTTGCCAGCCATCTGTATCATCGCAGTGAGGTAATGAACTGTTTAAAGGTTAGAACAAACATTTTGACCATGATCAGGTGGCATTAATGTATTTTCTCAATTGCTTAATTTTACACCAGTTAATCCTCAATTTATTCTGTTCTTTCATGTGTAATGCTATCGAAGCAAAGTTTAACAATTATGCTGTTTAGTTGCCACTTTTTGACCCATACTCAGTTTATCATTACCGTACGTACAATGAAAGTCTTATTTTTGTATACATAATGATGCTGATAATTGCAAGGAAAAAATCAATTTTAAAGTTATGTATTAAAAATAAAATATTTTATAAGTAATTTTTGTAGCTGAATGAATAGTTTCCTTTCTTTGTACTAGGGCTGTGACAGCTTTCATTGATTGTCCAAAGGTAGATTAATCTCTGGGGTATTCATCATATACTGTAATTTAGGGAAACTATAGGTGCACTGCTGTAATAAGAAATGTAATATAGGATGCAGAAAAGAAGAGAAGATTCTCTAATGGATTTTACCTCCCCCTCCCCTCTCCCACTCAGCATACACTGTGATTCTCCATCCTCCAGCAACTCTGGGTATCGGCCTTCAATAGACTCCTTTTAAAAAAACGCAAGTAGAATAAGGTTACATTCGGAAACTCAAAACAAAATTATCCCTGTTGTATTAGTTCTAGCTACAAATATATAATTGGCAAATTAAGAATGTTGAAAAAAAATTTCATTAAAACCCCCTCCCATCCTGTTTCCTCATCTATTCTTTTCTCATCGCTTCTCCATTTCCAAACATCTGTTCTCCGGTGCCATCTTCCATAACAGTGCTTTTGATGTGTATTCCTTTTCCCTCAATCAACATTTCTGTTCACCGTTCAGTCTCAAATGCAAGCTTCAGCTTCTTGCCATTTTAATCCTTCATCGCTCGTACATTTTGACCTCACCCTCCCACACTGTTCTTATGAAACTCGACAGGAGCTTGAGGAACGGCATCTCATCTTTCAGTTAGGCACTTGCCAGCCTTTTGGGTTCATCATCGAGTTCAACTATTTCTGATCGTGTCCACTGCTCTGGTGTTCTTTGAGAGCAGGTGCAGGTAATGGTTCCGCTGTTGTCCCCTAGACCCATCTTTTGTTTCTTTACTTGTCCCTTTACCCCACCCCTTTGCCTTGTCCTTACATCTCTGCTGTTATTTAATCTCTACTGCCTTTCATCCCCTCACAGACTTTCCCCTTTATTCTTTCCTCCCCCCCCACACCCCACCCCACCCCCGCTTTACTTGCTCAAAACCTTTTACACTAACAATTTCCAGCTCTGACAAAACGTTAACTCTGTTTCTCTCTCCACAGACGCTGGGCGTTTCCAGCATTTTCTGTTTTTGTTTCAGATTTCCAGCATCCGCAGTATTTTGCTTTAGTAAGATGATTTCTAATCAGACTTAGAGCATATTCTTTAATACCTCTTCAATTTCTAAGCATGGTTGTTCACTGCTGCTTTCATCTCTGGATCTTTGGCCTGCACATACAAACACGTGTGTCTTTACGCACATACAAACACGTGTGTCTTTACGCACATACAAACACGTGTGTCTTTACGCACATACAAACACGTGTGTCTTTACGCACATACAAACACGTGTGTCTTTACGCACATACAAACACGTGTGTCTTTACGCACATACAAACACGTGTGTCTTTACGCACATACAAACACGTGTGTCTTTACGCACATACAAACACGTGTGTCTTTACGCACATACAAACACGTGTGTCTTTACGCACATACAAACACGTGTGTCTTTACGCACATACAAACACGTGTGTCTTTACGCACATACAAACACGTGTGTCTTTACCTTTGTTTACAAATTTTTCAATTACTTCAGTTTGAGCACAAAGAACTGTGGATTGTTTTTGAATGTTTCATGACCCATGAACTTTCAGCATCTCAATGTTGTTTCTATTATTTCCTTAACTACTCTAAAAGCAGGAAACATTTCCAAGCTAACGGCAAATGGTAATAACTTGCTCGCAGTGTTTGATTTAGTTGCTGAGAAGTAGGCGGCAGTCGCCTGGGGTGATTATCCAGAGATTAACATGCTCTGTTGGTTTATGCTGCTTGGCTCACATTAGCAACATGGCTGAGATCGAGACCTCAGCACAAGTGCAAATCTGTCACATTGTTCTGCAATCAGCACATTGGAACACTAACCCAATAAAACAGTACTCGAGTATTGCTGAGAAAAAGAGGCTTTTTTGTTGAAGCTTTTGTCATCAGGACAATTCGCAAGAAAATGCCAACGTCGGGGGAAACAACAATTTATACTGTATGAGAAGAGAATGCTGATTGGTCGGCAGGATCCCACGGGCTACTCTGATCAGATCATTTCATGCTGTTGCACAAACTCCCCTTCCTTGGTTTACTAGTTGAGAAATCTGGCAGGAGATTCTCTATCACAATCTACCACAAGCCCTCCTTCACTGGTCAGTACACGCGTTGGGTTCCTGCCAGTTCCACACGCTATAATATTGGTCTTATGAGCAGGGTGCAGACCGTACCTAACCAGTCTGCAGGCTTGAGCTTGCAAAACTCAAAACACCCTGTCCAACATCAGCTGTGATTCTGCGATTGGACAACACTTGCTAAATAATCCTCAGAGTTCTAACAGTTCTAACAGACAACCAATTTAGGGCTTAAGCATTGCTAAAAAAGAGACATCTTGCTCTCATCAGGACACTTCATAGGAATACCAATATAAGAGGAAAAACAACAATTTATACTGTATGTGAAGAGAGTGCTGATTGGTTGGCAAGTCTGATTGGTAGAGGTGTTGCCATGGAGAATGCTTCAGTGATGGTGACTGACAGTTAACTATCAGGCATCGTTTGAACTTTAAACCAGGCAGCTTGACCCTAATTGGTCAAGGCATCACTGTGAGGATGGCTGTCACTTCTTTTGTTTAGCTGAAAAGGCACAATGTGCATATATGTTCTTTCTGTCTGCAAAGAACAGGGCCCTGTGTATTAATATATGTTGATTCCATGTTGTGTAGCGTAACTACAAATTGAGTGATCAGGGAAGCTCTTCAATGACATCTTAATTACATTTTCATCCATCTTTAAAACAGCTGATTGAGGAGTGTTATTTTAAAATATAACACACCATGAAATGCAAGGAAGTTCTGTTGAGCACCAGATGTAGATAGCATCATCATTCTGCACTTCACTGTAATATAGCTGACCTGTAGGAGTGGGTGGGGGAGGGGAGAAGGCGGTGAGGGAATGTAAGATATCCTAAGGCACTATTTTGAAAAAGAGCAGAGGAGTTCTTTCCAGTGTTCTCGCCAATATTGTCCCTCAATCAACATCACAAAAGAAAATATTTGCTGGTCATTTGCACATTGCTGTTTGTGGGAGCTTGCTGTGCACAAATTGGCTGCCACATTTCCTACATTACAATAGTGACTATGCTTTAAAAGTACTTCATTGGTTGTAAAGATTTGGGATATCCTGAGGTCATGGAAGGTGCTATATAAATGCAAATGTAAGTCTTCCTTCCTCATACTGACACCAATAGTGTTCCCATCAATCATGCACTTCACCTTTATGAGCAGTAAAACGCAAGCTTGGGAAGGTGGCTCATGTGTGAAGAGTATCTGTCATTTGAAGAATAATGAAATCGTTAGCTGTGAGGTTATTTGCAAGGAGCATCCACATGGATAGATATAAGGAAGGGATGTTCAGGAAGTAGCTGAGCAATGAGAAGCCTGAAACTGGACTTCTGCATTTTTCCAATAAAATAGCAACAATAACAAATGCATTCTGAGAACTCTTTTGCTATCTAATGCTTTGTCAACAATTTGCCAATTTTACCCTGAGGCCCAAATAGCTTGTCTAGGATTTCTTAAGTCTGGTGAACATTGAAACAAAACTCTGCAAGTATCAACACGCTGGCATCTGTGGTTCTGTTTGGCTTGGCGATAAATAAAATGAGGCAAAACTTTCCTTGTTTAATTGAAACCACTTGGAAGAGAAACACTGAATGAGTCCTAAGAACTAATCTATCTTGATGCCAAATCAAATAAGGCTGATGTACCACAGAGGCCCACAATTCACTAATGCTGTGAGCTGAACTGAATGCTCATATTGTCTTTCATGTGAGGTATGCTTGAAGAGACTCAAATGGTAAGTACATTAGATTAAAATGAATTTGAAATCAACGGGAGATTTTCTTGAGACGGTTTCATGAACAAAATAAGGTATGAAAATATATTTTTCAACCAGTTCTGCGTGTTCTGAATCCTGAAAAATTAGCAGCTTATCAGGCAAATTGAGAGAAGTTGGCCTCAAAATTAACATAGCAGTCAATTACATATGGCACCAGGACAAAAACTCTTCAGTGGATGGAGTCTTAACTGCCAGAAAGGAAAATGGTCAATGTCAGCTGGAGGTCAAGCATTACAGTCCCAGGGGAATCCCTGGGAGTTCCTTAGGCAAGAGCCCTAGGTCCAGTCCTCTTCAGTTGCTTCAGCGGTGTTCCGTCCGTCATGAAGTCAAGAAAGGAGCTATTCGCTAATGATTGCACAATGTTCATCTCCATTCAGAACATCTCCAGAAATGAAGTAGCCAATGCCAGCCTACAGTAAGCCCTGAACAACATCCAGCCTTGGGTAACAGGTAGCAGGTAATATCCATGCCACATAAGAAGGAATCATAGTCACCAACAAGAAAAGTCCACCCACTTCGTTCTGACCCTCAGCACTGCCATTGCAAAATCACCCACCATCAATTGGAAACTTCAGTAGATCAGGCATATCAAAACTGTCACCACAACTACAGGGTTAAGCCTGCACGCTCTGTGATAAATGACTCGCCTTTATTCAACCCTCTCTTATATCTGTAAAGCTCTAGTCAGAAGTGTGATGGAATACTCACAACTCACCTGGATGGCTGCAGCTGCAACAACACACAAGACATTTGCTACCATCCAAGACAGCTTAGTTCCTTTAATCAGTTCCCTTGCAGCTGATTTCAATATTCTCCCCGTTCAACCCCACAAGAGTGTGGTTGCAGTATATAGTATCTACAACAGTAATTTTCAAACTGGAGTCTGCCAGGGGATCTGTAAAATAATCTGAGGAGTAATGGAAGGCCACAGGGAGTTTCCTGATAGCAAATGAGTGATGACAGGAGGCAGGCTGCATGCGAGCCAGAATACAGGAGCAGAGCAGCCAACACATTTGAGGAGGGGAGGAGTTGAGAGCTAGCAGGATGAAAGCCAGAACCTGCATCTCACCTGAAAATATGAGGAGAGCTACATAGAATTTGGATGGATGGTGCTCAGTGATCAATTGCTACAATGTGTTTTGTATTTTATCCAATGATGATTTTATCCAATGACGTTTCTATCCAATGATGGTTTTATCCAATGATGATTTTATCCAATGATGATTTTATCCAATGATGATTTTATCCAATGATGGTTTTATCCAATGATGATTCTATCCAATGATGATTCTATTCAATGATGGTTCTATCCAGTGATGATTTTATCCAATGATGATTTTATCCAATGATGGTTTTATCCAATGATGGTTCTATCCAATGATCATTCTATCCAATGATGATTCTATCCAATGATGATTTTATCCAATGATGATTCTATCCAATGATGGTTCTATCCAATGATGCAATGACGCCTGCCAAACCTAAAACAACACTTTACAACAAAGAATCTGGAATAAGAATGCTGCATCAAAAGACTTTTTTTAAGCAAACAAAAACACAGCTGACAGAAAACTCAAATGACAAACGCAATCTCAGTTCCAAAGAAAGCTCTGAAATGTTAACATCGTTTCATGTTGCTAAAAGCAAGCAGCCCCATTACTACCAGAGAGAGCTGATGCCTCCAACTACTGTCTTATTGGGATGGGAGTACGGTTGCCAACCGTAATTAAATGTATTCCTGGAGGTTTCATCATATGATTTGCTCCCACGCTCCAGCTGTTAGTCGGCCAACACATCCATCCTTGTGATATACTGCCTTCCTGCGCCAATTGGAAAGCAAAAAGACTCATTAGCCATTTGAATGATGCTTCCTGTCAGTCAAATGGCATTTCCCCCCCCGCCATTTTCATTATTTTTTTATATCTGGTAAAATGTTCAAAGAAAATGGTAAAAAAAAATCTTTTGAATGCCGCAATGATATGTTTTCCTTGGCTGCCCTGCAGCATTGTCCTGGAGAATGACTTTGAATTTCTGGAGACTCCAGGCCAATCCTGGTGGGTTGGCACTGATTGGTGAGTGAAGATGCAACACACAATTGAAGGCTGTGCTGCTGCACAGACAGTGCTGCTGCTCTGACAGGCAATAGTTGAGGTGTTGTTGCAAGAACAAGAGCCATAAACCCACAGGTAATTGTGACACATTGTCCGGTACATCATTAAAAAGCCTTTGCTTCAAAGCAAATGGAACCCTAATTTCACACTGATTTAAACGATATAGCGACAGCTGTGAATTTTGTGAAGCATGATTGTAAAGTTGTGTTCAGAACTGGATGTGGACATGAGAAATTATTGTTTCATACTGAAGTACATCAGTTACCTTGCAGCAGAATCCTAGCAAGAGTTTGTAAGCTTGGTAAGAGGCTGCTGGCTTTTCTTTCTGTGGATGTTCCTGCATTAGCTGAAAATTTACACATAGTGAAACTTGGACACATTAACCATACTTTTATATTCTGTCACATTTACACTGAATCTATCAATACACAGTGGAGCAACACCACCATACTCAAAGTGAGTGAAAAATGAGGAAGAAATTCTAAATTTGGAAAAGCAGGATTTGGAAAAGTAGGATTTGGAAAAGCAAGATTTGCAAAAGCAGGATTTGGAAAAGTAGGATTTGGAAAAGCAGGATTTGGAAAAGTAAGCTGTGCAATAGAGTTTCAGACGTTCCCACTGCTGCCTGAGTTTCTAGATGTAAACACAATGGCAGTTGAGTATCTGAAAGAAAGGATCATTGCTCATTTTGCAACGTTGGCAGAGTACTGCAGTGTTTATTTTGAAATATAAACACAGATGAATACGATTGAGTGCAGGATTCGTTTTTAACATTTGCTATGTCATTTTGTTGCCCAAGTGGAAAACTAGAAGAGACAGGTGGAACTGTCCTGTTCCCATTCGCTGTAAAATGAGTTTCAGCAACAGACACTTTCCCAGTTTTTGGCCATCTGTTGCTGTGGAGTATCCAGAATTGGTAAAAGAAGCAATGGAAAGTGTTGCTACATTCCCCACAATACACATTTGTGAAACATCATTTTGTGCGATGGCAGCAATGAACACAAAGTAGTGATTCCATCTGGGAGTGGAGAATGATTTATTAGTGCCATTGTCAAACATCACACCTAGGATAGACAGACTTTGCAAAAAGAAGCACACATATCTCACTGGTATCTGTAAGTAAACACCATTTCTTTTATAAAAGCATAACTAAACAATCCTTACATGCAACACTTCTAAATTATGATTATTATATAGTGTTACAATGTAGATAGAGGTCCTTGATTATTAGTCTGCTTGAAAATGGGTTCTTCATCCAAAAAGGTTTGACAGCCACCGATTTACTGGATGCGCAACAGCAACTCTCATCAAACTTACTCCAACAGCCCCTCCCAGCCAGCAACTTCCACTGTGGAGAAGGGCAATAGCAGCAAGATCATGGGAACTCCATCATCCTCAAGATCCCATTCAAATCACACCACCATCCTGATAGGGACATGTCCTGTTGTTCCTCTGTTGGGACAAAATTGTGGAATTTCCAATCTAATTGCTGGTACTATGACCTCAAAGCCTGCAGAATGAGGAGAAGACAACAGGCGATTGAAAATGTGGCTTCTCCAACACTAAGCACACGCTAAAGGCAAAAACAACACGTGTACATGAATGGAACACAGAATGGAACACAGAAGGAAAATACTGTGGATGCTGGAAACCTGAAATAAAGTTTAAAAATGTTGAAAATACCCAGCAGCAGTCAGGCAGTCATCCCGGGAGGGAGAAACATAGGGTGGGGTTTTACAGCCCACCACTGATGGGTTTGCAGGCAGGAGGGCCTGGAAAACTCTCCAGGTGACATTTCTCCCCCCACGTGCCCCCAACCTGTCCTCAATTATATGGATTTGGGGGCAGGTGATGCCTCGAGAAGCCCAGCTGCCCTCCTCCTCATTGAGGCCTACTGGTTAATTTGGGGGATGGGGGGGCGGTGGTGCCTGGCTGGTCACCCTGCTTGGGCCTTGGTGGCAAGGCGAGGGGAGGGGCACCTCCCTCACTGGTTCCCTTTCCACATCAAGTGGCCCCTAGGATCTTGCCCCCCTTGGGGTGCACGGTCCCCCTGGCCTTTCCACCAAGACCCCCCCCCCCCCATTCTCCTCTCCACCCTACCCCAAGCTTCCCAGCCATTGTGAAACCCCTACAATGAACTCCACCCTGACTCTGAGTTCAGAGCTGCACGTTGGGCCACCACTCCCAGTGGTGCTGCTGAGAGCACAGAGCTGAGGGCCAATCACCTCTCTGAGGCCGGCACCTCTCTGAGGTGGGACTTGCTGCCGAGTGAGGGACTGAAGTCTCCCCTCCAGCAAATTAACACCACAGAGCACTAAATGGTGACAGGACAAGGGTTCGATCCCCTTCGATTCTTCAGATGGCAGAGTGTGAAACCCCGCCGGCCATTCAATTCTGCTTCTGATTAACGTTTCGGGTCAGTGACCTTTCATCAGAACGATGAAGGTTTGGAATTGTAACAGAGTTTGAGCAGGTAAGAGAGGGGAAGGGTGGGAAGAAGATCAAAAGGGAAGGACTGTGGGCAGAGTTTAGCCCTCGGTGGGCGGGCGGACCCCACCGGCTCGGCGATGGGCGGGCAGCCAAACTCCGCCACTGAAACGGGCCCCGCCGCCATTTTGAGTGGGTCGGCCAATTAAGGCCCGTCCAGCGGCCTGCCCGACGGGAATCACTATGCGCTGTGCGCTCCCTGTGCGAGGGGAGGAGGGATTCCCCAGCTGTCAAAGTGCACACTGCTCCCTGAGGCTAAATGCCATCTCAGGGAGAATACTGACCACAGAAAAAACTTTAAAAATAGACACATTAAAATTTATTAACATGACCCCCTCATGTAACAATGTCACGCAAGATGGGACATGTTAATAAAGAACACATAAACTTTATTGATTTTTTACAAAATGGACATGAAACTTCATCCCGCCAGTGGATGAAGTTTCATGAATAATCTGCAGCCCTCTGGGGCTCCTGGCCTGTCCACCAGCCTTAATGCTGGACAGGCAGGTCTTTCATTACTTTAAATAGCCTGTCAATGGCCTCAATTGACCATTGAGAGCTCGGCGGGCGGACAGCTGATCTCGCTGTGCCCCCGCCTTCCTAAAAATTTAAATGGGGCGGGAAGACGTCGGGGGTTCTTCCCAACATCATCCCGCGCGCATCATTTTCCCATCTCCAAATCGCCGAGGGGAAAATCCTGGCCAGTGTGTGAAAGGTGAGCAGGAGAGATTCAATGGCAAGTAAAGAAAGAGATGTGTCTAGAGGAGGTGTGATTGGCAGGGCAGCAGCTATTCAGGATCCTGGCATGTTTACAAACCACTAAAAGAGAATGCACAGTTACAAGACAAGTCGCTTAACCAGTTAATGGAATGCTGGCTTTTATAACAAGGAGGCTGGAATAAGGTGAGGATGTGATGCTTTAGTTGGACAGAGCCTTGGTCAGACTCCACCTAATGTCCTGTGTTCAGTTTTGAGCACCAAATCTCAGGGATTATTTATTATTGTCAAAGAATTATTTATTTAAAAATCAACTTCCATTACTGCCAAGGGCCAAAATGAGGTAAGTTTTACAAACAATGGTTCCAAGCAAAATATAAAAATGGGTAAACTGATAGAAAGAACAGAGTAGAATGATGTACTGACCATTGGATTCGGGTCTTTATGTTCAAAGTTTACCAATCATTAGAGTTTGTTTATTGTGCTGCCCCTGTGTATCTCTTAGAGAGGGAACAGCACAGATTCTCCAGAAAGATGCCAGAGCTTTTTCTTTCTCCTTCTCCTTCTTTTGGTTTCTCCCATTTTACTTGGGGTCACCATAATGCTGGTTGATCCCCCTTCTCCATCTGGCCCTGTCAGCCATCCATCCCTCTTCCAATCCTGCTGCATTTAAGTTTTTTACCACCTCATCTTTCCATCTGGTCTTAGGCCTTCCGCTTCTCCTCCGTTCTCACAACCCCACCTCCGTCACTAACCTCACCATGTCCTCTCTCTCTTCACAACAGGTGACCATACCATTTCATTCTTTTCTCAGCTACTTTCTTTGATGCTTCCACAATCTTCACTGACCCCCTGATGCACTGGTTCCTGATCTTGTCCTTTCTCATCACTCCACACATCCATCTTAGCATCCATGTCTCATTTGTATGCAGTTGTTCTTGATGATGCCCAAGTTTCTGCACTACGTAACAAGGCCAGGACAATACCAGGGCTTAAAGGTTAAAATTATGCAACTAGGTTGTATAAACTTGCTTTGTATCTCTTTGAGCTTTAGCAGGTATATGGGTCATCTAATAGTAGTCTTTAAAATGATAGAGGGATTCAATAGGGTAGATATGAAAAACCATATCATCCAGCGAGGAATCTTAAAATGTGGAACTAGGTCATTTAGGAAGAAGTTAGGAAGCAAAATGTGGTAATTGATTTAAGAAACAAAGTGAAAAAATAGAAAAGAGCAACTTATATTATTTATGTGTGCCCACAAGTAAATAACTACTTTTGAAGTTCATCTCACTGTCAGGTAGTCAAATTGTACACAACAAAGTCCTACTGAACGGGTTTGACTAAGGGAGGAGTACCACCCAGAACAACCTGTGCTTTTTTGAGTAATGCTGCTGTATCTTCCACATCGACATGAATATCTCAGCTGCAAGTTGGTGCCTCTGACATCTTAGCGAGTTCCTTAGTTTTATACAGAAGCGAGGGTTCCCAACCTTCTGTTAGTGAGCTGCTGTTCCCAGGAATTGAAGATTAAGCTCCAGAGTACTGCTGCTTGCAACCAGTAAGAAAATTTATTGGACATTAAAAAAATTATGCTTTTATTTCATTTTCTTTGAACACTTTTGTTCATCGGGTATAAAAGTATTGGAGATGGGAAAAGAGGCAGATTGAGTGAAAGTCAAGAATCATCCAATCGCTTCCCAGTTTCCAATTGGTTTGGGATGGTAGTATTCCACAAGAGTCGACATGTTGGGAGTCAATGGAGGTGGCACTGGGTGGGGCGGGCGGCATGCAAATGGTTAGAGGCAGGAAATTGTGTAATAAAACTGCCAACAATGCATCCAGGCAGAATAGGCAACCCTAATGGTTGCAATCAAATCACTGTGCACTAATTACTTTAAATAAAAAAACATAAAATTACTCTAAATAAAACTTCATGGGCCTACTATGATATAACAAGCTAAACTGTGAATCTGATCAGATATAATGAGCCTGTAAATTTCCTCTGTGATATGAGCGTGTTTTTTTGTTTAAATCTGGAGTCATAGCATGGACAGCATGCTCATTCCGCTTGCTTCTTGTCAATGCAGAGTAGAATGGTGCGTCTTACAATCAACACCATCAGCGGCTGCTGACAAAGTCATCGGTCACCTTGGTGAAGATGAGTGGACAATAAACCTAAAAATAAATTGTAAACTTGCTGAGTACTGAGTACAAGGAGAAATTTGAGTAATCTCCCTCGTATTTTAAAGCTCGGTGTCATTGTAAAATCCTAATAACCACCTAATACCCACTCTCTTCAGAGGTTTTTAGTGCCTTTTGTCAACTTTAGTAATTTGATTGTTTCACTTTTCCAATTTAGTGAATCATGTAGCTGTGAATCTGTCAGATACACTTTCATATCTGAAAATAAACCCCATTTAAAGCTGATTTCAGGTCCTGGTGTAAGTAAGGAGATAGAGGTTAGATGTGTATAGGAAAGTAATGTATTTTTGTCTGTGTAATTCAGCTGCTTTTTCAATTAGACCCAACACAGTTTGCCTTTATTTGCACTCTCACTTGTAACATTCCTCCAAGAATGTATTTTGTTTTTGTAATTTTCAAGGTTTTGTGGGTTTCAAATATTAACACATTCCAGGGAATCCTGTCATTAATTGTCACAGTTTAGTTGTTACCCAATTTAAAACGGTGCTTTTACTGCAAAACTGGTGCTCTTTGCAGCAAATAACAAAACGTTAAGCCAACAAATTCAGAAATCTCATCATAGTGACAGAAATATGATTATCCCACAGATCCCTAGTTTGAAAATCAGTGCTTCTTTTATACAGCGCATGCTAGATTATCAATTGCAAGTTACTGTTGACCTATTTCTCTCATTGTGCCTCTTAAGGTCTCATGTTTATATAACTCCGACCATGTTTTTATCTCCCCTTTCCCACTCTTGCACCTTACGGATCATTTTATTTCTTTCCCTCTGAATGATTCCGTTTTTCTCCCTCCTCTTCCCATTTCTTTTTAAAAATACTCTTCCTCTGTAACATCTTCCAGTTCTGACCAAAGGACCTTCCTGAAAAGACAACTTACTCTTTACAGAGAGGCTGCCTGACCTGCTGAATGTTTCCAGTATTTTCCGTTCTTACACTTTTTCGCTGACTGTGTAATTCATTCTGTGAATTCCCTTCCATGACTGAACGTAGATCAGTGGAAGCCACGTTATGAGAATCAATCTCTGGATATTATTTTTATGAGTGTTGTAATGAACCTTGATAGAGATATGCTCTTCCATGCAGTATTTATCTGTATTTTATTTATGAAATGCATTGTTTAAAGTTAGGCAACCAGAGCAAATTGGTGCAATTTAACTCTGCAACAGAAGACTTTGTTAAACTACCCTTCTGAATAAAAGATATCTCATATCAAATAGAGTGGCCAGAGCCATGCAATTGGCTGAAGACACTACAGCCTGATGAATACTGCACAATGGCTGAGTAATGAGATCTGTACAAGAACTTAAGTTTAATCCATTAAGCAGAAAGCCTCCACGGACCATGTGTAATTGGTCCTATAGCAGTCCAAGATAAATAAGCTGCTAGCAACCATGCCCCTCTGACCTGAATTGTGTCCCTTCGGTGAAAACAAGTTTAGTTCTCGAAACCTCTCTCTTTAACTAATAGTGCACCTATTCTGCCACTTTTCCAATGTTTTCAGGTGTGTATCAACATGAACGGAGTCAGTTAACTCAGATGTTGGTTTTTAATCTCATGCTCAGTGCACAGAAGCTTTGTAGTGTGATACCCTGTAGTGTGATATACCTGCAGTATAGCTTCAGTCCGTGCGCAGTTGATTTTAGAAGTGTCCAGGTGGTCCATTGGGCTGATGGGAATTTAAACTCTGGTGTAATTTCAGTGCGATTAGAGAATTGGCACACCTAAGCCCTCTCTGCTAATATCTGACCAGCAGTAATGGCTGGCCTTGCTGTTACCTGAATGCTGTGTGGCTGCCAGTAAAATTGCCATCTGTAGGCTACACATCATACTCTTTATACTGACCCAAGGCTAATTATACCTAAAGCCCTGATGTCTTAAGACCTGGACTTATCCTGCTTCATCTCAGGAGCCTTCCTAACATGATTTGTGTGAATTTCTCAGGGTTTCACCCCTCCAGCCTCCAGCACTGTAACTTCAGTGGACGTTCAAAGTCACAGTGGCCGACAGGGACAGTTCATGAGCAGCTTCCCATCAACTAACTGTTTTGAACCTTAGATGCCTAAAATTACAGCCAATATTCTAAGTGTGATCTTAGTAAAGTTGTGTACAGGATTAAAACCATTTTTAGTTATCGCATTCATCATCGTTAATTAATCTACACTTGGAGAGGCAGGGATTAATCAAGGACAGTCAGCATAGTTTTGTTAAGGGGGGGTCATGTTTGACCAAGTTGATTGAATTTTTCGAAGAGCTGACCAGGTGTGTAGATGAGGGCAATGCATTTGACATAGTCTACTTGGACTTCAGCAAGGCTTTTGATAAGGTCCCACATGGGAGACTGATAACGAAGGTAAGAGACCACGGGATCCAAGGCAATTTGACGAATTGGATCCTAAATTGGTTGAGTGGCAGGAAGCAGAGGATGATGGTCAAGGGGTGCTTTTCTGACTGGATGCCTGTGTCCAGTGGGGTTCCACAGGGATCGGTGTTGGGCCCCTTGCTGTTTGTGATATGAACGACTTAAACTTGAATGTAATAGGGTTGATCAGTAAGTTTGCAGATGAGACAAAAATTGGTGGGGTGGTAAATAGCGAGGAGGATAGCCTTAGATTACAGGAGGATATAGACGGGCTGGTCAGATGGGCTGATCAGTGGCTAATGGAATTTAATCCGGATAAGTGTGAGGTGATGCACTTGGGTAGGACAAACAAGGCACGGGAATACACGGTGAATGGTAGCGCCCTGGGAAGTACCGAGGATCAGAGGAACCTCAGTGCGCCTGTCCACCGGTCCGTTAAGGTAGCAGGACAGGGAGATAAGGTGGTTAAGAAGACATATGGGATACTTGCCTTTATTAGCAGAGGCATAGAATATAAGAACAGGGAGATTATGCTGGAACTGTATAAAACACTGGCTAGGCCATAGCTAGAGTATTGCGTGTAGTTCTGAAATCCGCATTATAGGAAGGATGTGATTGCACTAGAGAGAGTGCAGAGGAGATTTATCAGGATATTGCCTGGGCTGGAGAATTTTAGTTATTAGAAAAGATTGGATGGACTGGGGTTATTTTCCCTGGAGCAGAGGAGATTGAGTGGGGACATGATTGAGGTTGTATAAAATTATGAGATGCCTAGATAGGGTATTCAGGAAGGAACTTTTCCCCTTGGTGGAGGGATCAATAACCAGGGGACATAGATTTAAGGTAAGGGACAGGAGGTTTAGAGGGGATGTGAGGAAGAATTTTTTCACTCAGAGGGTGGTGGGAATCTGGAACTCACTGCCTGAAAGGGTGGGAGAGGCAGAAACCCTCATAACATTTAAGAAGTATTTGGATGTGCACTTGCGATGCCATGACATACAGGGCTATGGGCTTAGTGCTGGAAAATGGGATTAGAATAGTTAGGTACTTGTTTCACTGGCACAGACTCGATGAGCCAAAGGGCCTTTTTCTGTACTGTAGACCTCTATGACTCTTGACCCTGGCTGAAGAAACACCTACATGTGATTTTGAAAAATATACTTTGAAACAACCACTTTTAAAAGGATTCTGTTGTTGTTTAGTAAAATAAAAGTAGGGAGTATTGCTCCTTTAAGCCCTCATCTCTGTATTACCTACTTAATATAAACAGGCTATTTTCTGATATTTATGCATGCCTGGTCAAAATCAGATTTTGGCATCTTGCTAGGTAAAAATAAATCTTCTGCTAGTTATCACCACTGGTAAAATTGCAGGAGAGAAGAATACATAAAGTATTTGGCTTTTATAACTTTGCAAACTTTTCTGGTAATTTACATTGCATCTATATGAAGTGTTAATTGTACATTCACAATCACCAAAAGATAGTTTTGCTTTAATTAATGAGGGTTTAAGTTAAATTAAAATGCTGCCTTGGTGCAAAAGATATCACTTTAGTTTCAGCTTGAGTAAATTAGTCGATATATTGTGCTCAGAACATTCTGCACCGTTCTGCCTGGTTGAATAGGATTTCACTGTAACAGCTCATCTTGGGATCCTTGTTAAAGGCTATCTGTGTAATTTTAATGTAGCTCAGGCCATGTGTTTGAAATGAGGAGCAGCTGATCAGACATTAATACCTGTATAAATTGCAGGAAAATAAAGTCATTAAACTGGATGCTTAAATAATTAAAAGCACACAGAGCACTATGTAAAATTTTAATGAAGAATGATTATAAGGACATCCACAGTCCGATTGTTTTATCCAATTTGAAAACACAGCAAGTCCAAGATTATAAGTTAAAATGTAACAAAGCCATTCTCACTCTTAAAAAAGCCAAGAGTCAACGACAGGTCATTCCCCGCTCTGGACAGAAGCTTAGGATTCCAGACAGAAGCCACTTTGTGCTTTCTCTACCTGGAGCCTCTTATCAGGAGCAAACTAAACAGAAGAGTTTCACTGAAACAGCTGACACAACTTCCTGAGCAATCCAATTGCTATTCCATATCATTATTATTTATCTGTATTATTTTTAAACCGTTGGTTAATTCCTCCTAAAATGAATGTGCATTCTGAATTCTACTGAGAACTTTATTTTTAAAGTGTCTTGGATAAATAACTTGGAAATGTGCATTATTTAAATTCTGTAAAATCTTCAAATATTTTTAATCTGATCACTTGAATGCTTTTAAATGCTTTTCTAGATGTCCCCACTTACCTATTTATACCACGTTTAAAACAATCCTGAATGCTGTCAGGATGGGAATGAAGATTGCAAAATTAGCAATTCTTTATGATAGAAAATGATTTTTTAAAAAACTCCAGCAGCTGCTTTATTTGCAATGTATATGCATGAAGTCTGCATGTATTTCTGATCTTCAACACTGGATTTAAATACCGTGCTTTTTAAAAAAAATCCATCTACAAAGTGCCTGATTTGGCAAGACTTTTACAGTTTAATTTGTTCATTAGCCTTTCTCCATTTTTGATCTCATTGTACAGGCTATTTAAAGAAAACTAAGATCATTTTCAGAATGATCAAAGGTACTTTCATCCCTTATCTGACCAACTTTTACTTAAAAAAGAAATTAGGAGCGCAAAGAGAGGGCATGACAAAACACTGGTGGGTGAAATAAAGGAAAATCCTAAGGCGTTTTATAAGTCTATCAGGGGCAAGAGGATAACCAGGGAAAGAGTCGGGCCCATTAGAGACCAAAGTGGCAATCTGTGTGAGGAGCTGGAAGACATAGGTGAGGTTTTAAATGAGTACTTTGCATCTGTGTTCACTATAGAGAAGGATAATGTAGGCGTAGAAATCAGGGAGGGGAACTGTGATATACTTGAACAAATTAGCATTGAGAGGGAGGAAACATTAACAGTTTAGTGGGTTTTAAAGTGGATAAATCCCCAGGCCTAGTTCAGATGTATCCCAGGCTGCTGCGGGAGGCAAGGGAAGAGATTGCAGGGGCCCTGACATTAATTTTCAAATCCTTTCTGGCCACAGGAGAGGTGCCAGAGGACTGGAGGAGAGATAATGTGGTACCATTATTCAAGAAGGGTGGCAGGGATAAATCAGGGAACTAAAGGTCAGTGAGCTTAGCATCAGTGGTAAGGAAAGTTTTGGAAAAAATTCTGAGGGACAGAATTAATCTCTACTTGGAGAGGCAAGGGTAGTCAGCATGGCTTTGTCGGTGGAGATCATGTCTAATAAACTTCATTGAATTTTTCGAAGAGGTGACTAGGTGTGTAGATGAGGGTAGTGTAGTTGATGTAGTCTACGTAGACCTCAGTATGGCTTTTGATAAGGTCTTGCATGGGAAACTGGTCACGAAGGTAAGAGCCCATGGGATCCAGGACAATTTGGCAAATTGGATCCAAAATTGGCTTAGTGGCAGGAGGTAGAGAGTGATGGTTGAAGGTTGTTTCTGTGACTGGAAGCCTGTGTCCAGTGGCATACCACAGGCTTTAGAGCTGGGCCCCTTGCTGTTTGCAGTGTACATTAATGATCTAGACATGAATGTAGAAGGTATGATCAGCAAGTTTGCAGATGACACAAAAATTGATGTTGTGATAAATAGTGATGACAACATAAATGAGCTGGTCAGATGGGCAGAACAGTGGCAAATGGAATTTAATCCTGAAAAGTGTGAAGTGATGCATTTTTGGAGGACTAACAAGACAAGGGAGTACACAATGAATGGTAGGATTCTAGGGAGTACAGAGGATCAGAGGGACCTTGATGGGCATGTCTATAGATCCTTGAAGGTAGTGGGACAAGTAGGTAAGGTGGTTAAGAAGGCATATGGGATACTTGCCTTTATTAGCCGAGGCTAACAAGAGCAGGGAGGTTATGATGGAACTGTATAAAACGCTGGTTAGGTCACAACTGGAGTACTGTGTGCAGTTCTGGTCGCCATACTATAGGAAGGGTGTGATTGCACTGGAGAGAGTGCAGAGGAGATTCACCCGGATGTTGCCTGGGCTGCAGTTTCAGCTATGAAGAGAGACTGGGTAGGCTAGGGTTGTTTTCCTTAGAACAGAGAAGGCTGAAGGGGGGGCCTGATAGAGGTATACAAAATTATGAGGGGCATAGATATTGTAGATAGGAAGAAACTTTTCCCCTTAGTGGAAGGGCCAACAGCTAGCGGGCATAGATTTATAGTAAGGGGAAGGGGGTTTGGAAGGGATTTGAGGAAGAATTCTTTCACCCAGAGGGTGGTTGGAATCTGGAACACACTGTCTGAGGAGATAGTAGAGGCAGAAACCTTCATAACATTTAAGAAGCATTTGGATGAACACTTGAAATGCCATAGCCTACAGGGTTATAGGCCAAGTGCTGGAAAATGGGATAGGGGCTTGATGACCGGTGTGGACCCGATGGGCTGAAGGACCTCATCCCATGCTATAAAACTCTATGACTCTATGACAAATACTTACGAGGATTAAACTTTCACTTAACAAAATCAAGATGATTTTGATTAAGAGTTAGTATGCAGTCCTTCATATCATATTTGTTATTTAAACAATAGTGCTGCTTTCCCCCCCTCTCCCCACAATGCTTCCCATCCCCCAGTACACCATAGCTGTCAGTGTAGCTGCCTGTATTCAGCTAACTGAGAATATTCAAGTATTGGTCAAGCCGGAATCGTTGTTGCTATCAGGGTTGAAGCTATTGGCAAAAACGTAAACACATGGAACCAAAGGAAAAAATGGCATATTGGTGTTTATTAATATATAAAGTAGATGAACGTATCTTAGTTTTGTTCATTGAAACTCTTGGAATTATCTGTTGGGTAACTCTCTGGCTAGGAAAATCTGAGTCACATCACCTCTGACCTAAACGAGACCTTGTGTTGACTTCATCCCAGTTCCAATTTAATTTTTATCAGGTGGAAGTCTACAGCAGCCAGCACTATACAGCTAAGTTAGTAATGAATAATACTGAGTGAGCCAAGAAGTCTGTTATAGTCTAGATTCTATATAAACTATGGATAAAGAAAACAGCCAATTTGCCAATGTTTTACCACAGCTCACTCATTCAGCAATTCAATCTGAACACATCTTGCACCAGTTACTAGGCTTCAAAATGTGGTGTTGCCCACATCTTTTTATCTACCAAGTGTTTGGATTTAAATGTTTAGATCAGTAATTATGCATTGTGGGGAACCAGAATGCAGACACTACCAGGTTTATGCTTGGACGAGGCACATGCTTATCAGAGATAACTATATCAAATCACATTTGACCCAGACACAACAGGAATTTCTAATATCCTGTACATAAAAATAAGAATTTATGGGTTGGAAGGAGGAGATAGAATTAATTCGCTCTGCTGATTTTCTGATAATGCCAACCCAGTGTGGCATCATGTTGCTTAATAAGATGGCTGTTTTTAATTGGGAATTGATCTGAATTCTGTTAATCTAATTTTACAACCAACAATTCAACTCTAAGTTGCCCCTTCTGGTCTGGTTTGTCTTGATACATACATAACTTTAGCTAAGCTGTGCCTGTATAAGAAGTTGTTCCTTGAATCTGAATAATGGGACTGTGTTCTTAATAAAAATAGACTCTTTGGGGATGGAACTTCCATTTGATTACTAGGCCTTTTACCACCCAGTAATAAGGTTATTTTCCCTGTACTATCTGATGGGGAGAATTTTCTGTTTGGCATGTGGAGGCCCATGTCACATGCCTATTAAGGCCATTGATAATACAATTAAAGATATTGACAGGGTTGCCTGTGCAACCTTAAGCTGGGGGGCAGGTGAAGAGCCCAAGCGGCCTTCACATTTTTCATGAAACCTCATCCTCGTGAAAGGTTTATTACATTAATAAATATTTTTCGAACATTTCAAAAACATGTCCCAGCTCATGTGATGCTGTCACATGAGGGGGACATGTGTAAAGGATTTACCTTTTTTATTTAAAATTCTCATTATGAAATTAATCTCCCTGAGGCAGCTCCGTGTCTCAGAGAGATTTCTGCGCTCCTCCACGCGCATGTGTAAAACCGTGCAGGCCCCAATTCTCCCTCCTCCCCCGCCCGCACAGGTAACGCTGAGCACTACCAGGCACGCGTCATGCTGGGCGGGCCTTAATTGGCCTGCCCATGTAAAATGGCAGTGCTCAGCTGCTCACGGGTGGCGATCGGCTCCACCCCCGCCCATGCCCACTCCCAACGTGGAGAAAATTCTCCCCCATGTTTTGCGCTGAATTACATTGTTCTCTTTGGGGACAGTAATTCTTTCATTCTGGTCTATAAAATCACCGTCTAAGACGCATTAAGGGAATAGCTTGGGCCACTGTATCCAGCATTGTCAAAAGGAAGGCATCCCCAAAAGAGAGCATTCCTTCAATTGGGATCAATTAGAAATGAGTGAACTGTTCTCCACTCTGGTTATTCCTATTGAAAAAGATACATTTCACACTTTTCATGCCTGAAACTCAGAAATCTAAATGAACCAGGATAAATCTGCTTTAACTCTATTGAAGAATGCCACTTGCTTATCTTGGTGCGTGATAATGACAAATGCTGGGTCATTGTGAGGTATTCGGATGAAGATAAGAGTAAAACAAAGGCCGGGATTTTCCATTCCAGGCCTAAATCCCAGGGCAGAGGCAGGAGCTGGGAGTGTATCCAGCTGCAGAGTCCGGTCAGAATTTACACCAAATGGTACAATGTTGGGCTCGTTAATTATGCAGTCAGGGGTTTCCTGACGTATTGCCTGGCAGGGCAGGCTGGATGATGCGCACTGCGCTCTCATATCCAGGCACCACATTGAAAAGGTGTCTGAACGTCAACTTCTTTGTCGTGATCCCCCTGTGGACGGAGAGCTCCGGCCCCCAGGTCCAGGGACACTTTCCTTGATGCGCTGCTCAATGCAGTGGAGACCAGGAGGGGTGGATGAGGTCATCCATCCATTCCCGGCACTGCAGGGCAGTTCTCTCATGGAGGCCGTGGGCACTGACCCACCTGGCAACTTCCTCCCATGCAGGGATGGTCACACAAGCTCAGCCTCCCCCTTCCATCCGCAGGTTACGGGATGCAAGGGCCTCAGTGGCAAGGGCATCATCCGGGTGGCCCATACAGAAAAGAGCAAGTCAGTGTGATAAGGTGATGCTTCACTGCAGCCCATCTAGTCTGCAGGAGGAGGGGCAGGGAGAGAGACAGACAGAGAGAGACAGAGACAGAGACAATGAGGCATGTGCAGGGTGGCAAGGGTCTTTGTCAGGGCCCTTGTGAGCCGTGTGTAAGAAGCCTCTCACGCAGACTGAGCCTTTGCCCTTCACACACTTATCTGTTGAAACACCCCAGCACTGTCAGTGCTACACGCTGGGGTTCCCCTTCAGTTGGCCAGTGAGCTGACCTGCATCTCCACCACCCGACACACCCCCCCCCCCTCCCCCCTTGCCCCCCCTCCCCCAACCTTCCCCCACCACCCCCGCCCTCCCCCCTCCCCCCCCCCAACCTCACTGACCTAACTCCCACAGCATCTCCAGATCTCCACCTCGAGGCTCTGGATAGTTGGGAGCGCCCGTGGTTCGTGTGACCTTTCAGGTTGAGTCCAGCATCTTCCAACCTCTCCTCGTGACCCACACCCTCCCTCCCATGACCGTTGCCCTCCTGGTGTGACCTTTGACCTCCCCTCAGTCAATCCTTCCCCATCATGCTCTGCCTCATGCTGGTGAATGTCCACATCTCCTACCTTCCCGAGGATTCCACCCCCGCTACAATAGACATGCCCCCCCCTTATCCTGCCTCCAACAGCCCTCAGCATCCTTTCACCCATTATCACAGGACCCTCACCCTTCCACCCTACTGGCTCTCACTGTCCCCTCTAACCCTCACCACCCATTCCTATCACCAATCCCCTCAGTATGCCGCCCTGAACTCATCAGTTGACACCCCTTTCCCCCCATGGCCATTCACACCTGTGCACCCCCCATGCCTATTCACAGCTGCCAACCATGCCCTCCCCAAACCCCACCTGGACTCCACAATGGTCCATCCCACACTGGGGCTCCGTAGCAGCTCATCCCTAACATGATCCCTGCAGCGTCTCTACCTTTCCCCCATCATCTCCAACCCCTCCACCCCATTTTGGCTTCAACACACGCTCAACTTCTTCATTCCTCTCCTCACTATCTAATCCCCCAACCACCAGCACAATCACTGCCCAACAGTACCTCATGCAGACAAGTAACTGCAGAGTGAGGATCCACATCCTGGAATCTCCTGCAGAGTGAGGATCCACATCCTGGAATCTCCTGCAGAGTGAGGATCCACATCCTGGAATCTCCTGCAGAGTGAGGATCCACATCCTGGAATCTCCTGCAGAGTGAGGATCCACATCCTGGAATCTCCTGCAGAGTGAGGATCCACATCCTGGAATCTCCTGCAGAGTGAGGATCCACATCCTGGAATCTCCTGCAGAGTGAGGATCCACATCCTGGAATCTCCTGCCGAGTTTAGGATCCACATGGTGGATGCTCCCCCCACCCAATGCTACATGTGGTGTTCCAGGGTCCACAGTCACTGGAGGTCTCCATCTTCCACTCTCCGCAGGCCGCCCCAGGCCTTCTTCTAGCTGAGTAACGACATGTCCACGCCATGTTGGTCCGGACGTGTCCCGGACTGACGTGACATCATGCTAGCCGCACAGATGATTGGACAGAGGTGACAATTCCTGTTGAGGTTGCATCTGCATCCCATTGACAGGATGCAAAGTGGCTTCACCGGCCTCTGGCAGGAATGGTGACCCACCATGATGGATGGGAACACGGTCCCACTGTCATTTCGAACTTTCAGCTCCCTCCACATTGGTCTCTTAAAATGGTGGCTGAGCGGTATGAGTGTGATGAAAATACACTGTGAACAAGACAACTGAACTAATGGTTTAAGATTTAGAACTACCTGCAATAATGACAATCTGGCTCCCTGCCCTTAGCTCTTATCCTGTGTAATTTGATGTGCAAACTTGAAATCTGCATTTAAATACTTCATGTGACTAAATGGTTATCCTTCCAAGGTTTACGTTTTTCTTTAAGATGGTTGTTTTTCCAAAAAAATGACAATTAATTGTGCACAAAGCTTCAGGATAACAAACAGAACTATTGTAAAACTTGTACAACTTTCATGTACGATTGAAAACTTTATTTCAAACTATTTCCTAGAATTTTCCTGCACCTGATGGTTACTGTTCTCAAACAAAAACACTGTGCATAAGAAGCAGAAACAGACCTTGAAAGTATTTTGAACACCACCTATTCCTGTCTCCGACAGAAAATTAGGACTGATAACCAGGCCTCCGTTGCCATGGGAGCTAGTGCTATGGGAGTGAAATATCACAAAACAGAACTCAGTAATAGTTGCTTCACGTGTTGCCTGGAACACAAGCTGATTACCAGATGACAATGTGTACTATGCCCTCCCATTCTTGTAGATTTACAATGCCTGGCTGGTGCACTGTGTGAAGAGATTTCCAGTCACCAGTCTTTCTCTAAAGTATTTTCCCTTGCCTCTATCAAATTAATGATCAATATCTAATTCATTTAACCGTATCCCTGTCGGTTGAGAGGTTAATATCTTTTTAATTTTACAGCCGTACTAAACAGATCAACCTATTTGGAACATAAAACCCAACCACCACTATTTCAATAACCAAACCTGACACTAGCACTTTCACATTACAACAGGGCACTTGGATACCAACCAGTACTTCACATGGTTACAGTAAGGCTTGTTTTTATCTACATTCTGTGTATAACTATAACTGATGGATTCTCCCGTCACTTTGACAGATGATTGTTCAGCAAGGGGGCACATTGTTTGCACTGTTTTTTTTTTATTCCTTGGATCTGGGCATCTCTGGCTAGGCCAGCATTTATTGCCCATCCCTAATTGCCCTTGTCCAGAGGGCATTTAAGAGTCAATCACATTGCTGTGGGTCTGGAGTCACATATAGAGCAGACCAGATGAAGACAGCAGATTTCCTTCCCTAAAGGGCATTAGTGAACCAGATGGGTTTTTTTTACGACAATCAGCAATGGTTTCAGGGTCATTATCAGACTTTTCATTCCAGATCTTGCCGTGGTGGGATTCGAACCCGGGTCACCAGAGCATTACCCTGTGTCTCTGGGTTATTAATCCAGCAACAATAACACAACACCATCACCTGCCCTTCAATCAGCTGCTCTTATATGTGATGTTAAACCAAATCTTGATTTGCAGATTTGATTGTAAGTCTCACATACACAGTCACAGTTGGAGAGCTGGGTGAAGACACTGGTTTTGCAGAGTCCCCACTTGTCCTGTGGGCACCTGACTCCGTTCTCCTCAAATGTTGAGATTGCTCAATGACAAAGACTTCTCCACTTGGATCTGTCCAGGGTGGTTTTCCCCATGTAATGGGGCCCAGCTTCCAGGCTCTGAGGTTGGCTTTCAGAATGTCTATGCATCGGAGTTTGGGATGTCCCTATGGTGCGGGTTCCTGTGCTTAGCTTGGCTGTGAAATACTGCCTTTGGTACATGGGAATCCTCCATGCGAACCACACATGGACTATCTAGTGAAGCTGATAAGCCTGCTCTAGATACCAGGTTTGCGGCACCTTGCAAGAATTTTGATGGTAATGATTTTGCCAGATCACAAAAGGCTGAGCAAAATTCAGACGAAGAAAAAAAGGCCCGAAAGCAGAGGAAGATTCCACTGTGCGGGTGAGAAGAAGCAGCTGGGTGAAGGCAGGGTCATAGGGCATAGCCAGATCACCAAAAAAAGGCGAGCAAAATTCAGAAAAAAAGTGGAGATTACCTTTTAAAATAGACAGTAATCAGGATCAGCACATCCAGAGGGTAGCTGGAGAAGAGCCTCAGCAGCTGGAGCACAGCCGGAACTATAACATGTGCTGGCCTAGCTTGACTGAATGACAAAAGAAAAGATTTTTAAACAGCAGAGAGAGCTAAAAAAGCAGAATAAAAAAAGCAAACATCTTTTTATCGCGTTAAAAACTTCCTACACAGAGAATGTGATGAAAAGAAAAACAGCCCATTGGTGCAACTGGAGCCTGCCGAAACCTGACCAGCATGGGAAGATCAAAGAGGAGAAAAAAATAAGGCAGCTACAGAGTCATCTTGAAGAGAAAACAAATTAAAGAGACATTCACCTGTTATAAAAAACTGCCATGGATATATAATTAAAACCACCAGAGCCATTCAGGCTAAGGCAAGGGCCAAACCAGATCCAAAATTGGATGTCATGGAGAAGAAAATACCTAGATTACAGGAGTACTTCATGATTAAGTCAGGAATCAGAAGAAGTGCAAGTTAATATGTTCTTACACTTGTTTGGTGTATTTGAGGATGAAGTAATCCTAGGACAAGGTATAGATGAATAGTCATTTGGTAGTACAGAACTTAAGTATTGCTGAAAAAGGAGATATTTTTATGTCAAAGCTTTTCGTTTTGCACTCATCAGGACAATTTGCAAGAATACCAAATGTAAAGGGAACAGCAATTTATCCTATATGAGAGGAGAGTGCTAATTGGTTAGCAAGTAGATTCTGATTGGTAGATTGCCATGGAGAATACACCATTTGATGGTGACTGACAGTTAAGAGTCAAGCTGCCTGGTTTAAATTTCAAGCAATGCTTGGCAGTTAACTGCTTGGTGTAGAGAACCAACTTTCACATAGGAAGATGAATTTGCTAATAAAAAAAATAGAACTTGATGAACTTCAAGCATCAGAAGTGTCTATTAACTATTGCGAGAAATGCCTGGAACAGGAAAAGGAATTGCTGATTAGTCAGAACAGTAGGTTGAATGCAGAAGTAACAACCAAAACTGATTAAATTCTTGAACTTCATCCAATCTGAAGAACGTGAAAGATGAGATGCACAGTACGAAACGGCAAATCCAGAGTTTAGAAGCAGAGAAACAAAAACAATTGAACAAACTAGGAGAGTCGATGAAGCTGAATGAAAAGATTCATAAGCTTGAAAAAGGATTGGAAAATGAGAGTAAACAAATATCTGGCTAAAATTGTGGAACAAGCGGAAATGAGAGTTCCATTTTTGAAACGTCAACTTCCAAGAAGAACACGGCGAACCTCATGGAAAAGGAAAATCCGAGTCCACTCAAGGAATGAACGGGGTGGACATTCCCTTTGGGAAAAAAGGGGACGCACCCACAATGTCTGAACAAAGCAGGCAGGTTGTCAATAAAGAGAAACAAAACTCAGAGGAGCACAAAGAGCGAATCAAATACAGCCAACCTAAGTACGGACAACACAGAGTACTACAGCTTCAATGCCATACCAACAGAGTCAATCCAAAACAACTCAGATTAGCATTCCTCCAAATATGGCAGAACGAATCTGGAAGAATTGTCGAGCCTCCAGACCATCTGAATTTATAGCGACTTGAGGGGGGGGGGGCGGGGGGCAATAGGGGCGTCAAGTAAAGAAGATTGTATTGTAAATATATTTGGGTGAGGACTTGGGGGAGGTGTAGTATAAGGGTGTTCAGGCAGAGCAAGGGTTAATGTGGGACTGGGCAAACAGTACCACCTAAGGTATGATGTAGAGAGTCACATGATGGTAGACTGTGTCCGGTCTGGAAGGAGCCTGTATAGAAATAGTACCCACGCAGGGCTGTGGCTTGGAGCTAGTTATATAATTATGGGTTACCATTAAATGGTTTACATTCAACTATACAAGCCTTCAGCCCACTTAGTGAGACACCCACCAACCTGATAACAGTATTCATTTTATAACATTATGAACTATATACAGTCTACCAACACAATATAAATATATAGCTAACTAACTACAACATTTCAGATTGAATTAACCATCATCTGAATCACCGAGCAATTCATCCCAATTGTCTGGTTGTATAACATCATCATATGGATCTTCCTCGTCAACATCATTGGTAACTTCAGCATTATCATTCCATAAGTGGTCATTCTTGGTACAGTCAAACATATTCCAAATTCCAAATTTTAGAAATGATTTTTTGACAACATTGGGATCAAATTCATTCCACACATCCTATGACCCACTGAGACGTGACCAGTAAGGGTGCTTGTATCTTTCATTATGAAATGTGTTTTCAGCTTCCAACATCTAATTGTTCCACATCTTTCAGATACTGTCCTTGAGAGGTTTATTTATACACACACCCACAGGCTAAACAGCACTCGCCAGACTGCCAGAATAACTGCTAGTTTGGTGTTGCTCCATCTAACATCACAGACAATATTGTTGATGAGATAGGATTCGAACATGTTGTTTTACTTTATGTCGTCCTCCTGCTCTCACATTCCACACTTCTTTGATCCATTTCTTGCAACCACCTTCATCCATTCAGCCTGGATGACAATACCTTTCTGAGATTTCTCTTTGGGGGTGAGTTTTTCATTTGAATATCACCATCACTTTTAATTTTGTGCCGTCTGCACTACAAGATGGAACCAGCGTGACCCACATCTTCTCATGGTCCTGGTCAGCCGCCCTTAAAAGGACAGATTTAATAATCACAAGGTTTGATCCCTGAAACACTGGGGTTGACTCTTGCACAGGTTATATATGGTATCTTGTAAAGAATGTTTAATTAGGCTGCGCTAACATGTACATGGAGCCACAATATGAATGAAAGCTTGTCCCATTAACAACTAATGCATTTTTCTCCTTATTTTTTCATGGGGTAGGCACATTGCTGGCAAGGGCAGTATTTGTTACCCACCTCTAATTGCCCATAAACTGAGTAGCTTACTAGGCCATTTCTGAGGACAGTTAACAGTCAACCACATTGCTGGGGGGTCTGGAGTCACATATAGGCCAGACTGGGTAAGGATGACAGATTTCCATCCCTAACACACTGCTTGCCAACCTCCTGGTCAAGAGTGTAAATCAACTGTTAAAATCAGTTGGCAGGAGGCTATCGCTGGGACCCAGGAGAACTGTCTGCACCACAAGGCAAGGGCTCCAGGAAGGAAACCCTGGGCTAAAGAAGGACCAAGGTTTCCTTCTGGGACAAGGAAGGTTATTGCAGCCTCCTCCCAGTCCACAAGGCAACCAGTAACGTAGTTTGAAAGCTGCCCTTACTGAGTGTCTTATAGCCCCAGCCGCTGTTCCAGACAGACATTGCCTGGTGGGAAAGTCATTACTATTTGCCAGTTCTCCAGTTAAAATAGCACATGTAGCAGGTCCGCATCTTAAAGAGGCTCCTGCAGATGTGTGGGCATGTGTCAAGGTGTCCTTGCCTATTACAATTTGAGTTTGCATATGGCCAGATCAGAGCAGGAAAGAGCAGATATATCTCCAGCTTCAACTTACCCACAACTGCTGCCTAACACAATATTACTGTTATCCACACGGCAGGGCAGGTTTACACCTGCTCCTATATATGAAGCCCAGGCTTCATTGGCTCTTCAAGATATTCTGAGAATCTAGGTGCATGGCGACTGAGAATAGCCATAGGTAATGGAATGTGAGCTTCGCTGGCTGGGCCAGCATTTATTGTCCATCCCTAGTTGTCCTTGAGAAGGTGGTGGTGAGCTGCCTTCTTGAACCGCTGCAGTCCATGTGGTGTAGGTACACCCACAGTGCTGTTAGGGAGGGAGTTCCAGGATTTTGACCCAGCGACAGTGAAGGAACGGCGATATATTTCCAAGTCAGGATGGTGAGTGACTTGGAAGGGAACTTCCAAGTTGGAAGTGATGGTGTTCCCATGTATCTGCTGCCCTTGTCCTTCTAGATGGTAGTGATCGTGGGTTTGGAAGGTGCTGTCTAAGGAGCCTTGGTGAATTCCGGCAGTGCATCTTGTAGATGGTACACAATGCTGCTACTGTGTGTTGGTGGTGGAGGGAGTGAATGTTTGTGGATGTGGTGCCAATCAAGTGGGCTGCTTTGTCCAGGATGGTGTCAAGCTTCTGAGTATTGTAGGAGCTGCACTCATCCAGGCAATTGGGGAGTATTCCATCACACTCCTGACTTGTGAGTTACTTGTTGCAGCGTGCTGAGCCTCTGACCTGCTCTTGTAGCCACAGTATTTATATAGCTAGTCCAGTCCAGTTCAGTTTCTGGTCAGTGGTAACCCCCCAGGATGCCGATAGTGGGGAATTCAGTGATGGTAATGTCATTGAACATCAAAGGGTGGTGATTGATTCTCTCTAGTTGGAGATGGTCATTCCCTGGCACTTCTATGGCATGAATGTTACTTGTCACTTGTCAGCCCAGGCCTGGATATTGTCCAGGTCTTGCTGCATTTGGACATGGGCTGCTTCAGTATCTGAGGAGTTGTGAGTGGTGCTGAACATTGTGCAATCATCAGAGAATATCCCCACTTCTGACCTTATGATGGAAGGAAGGTCATTGATGAAGCAGCTGAAGATGGTTGGGCCGAGGACACTACCTTGAGGAACTCCTGTGGTGATGTCCTGGAGCTGAGATGACAGGCCTCCAACAACCACAACCATCTTCCCTGGTGCTGGGTATGACTCCAATCAGCAGAGAGTTTTCCCCCTGATTCCCATTGACTCCAGTTTTGCTAGGGCTCCTTGATGCCACACTCGGTCAAATGTGACCTTGATGTCAAGGGCAGTCACTCACTGGGCATCAGTGAGCAGGTTATTATTAAGCAAGTGCCACTTGATAGCACTGTTGATGACTCCTTCCATTACTTTAGTGATGATTGAATGCAGACCGATGGGGTGACAATTGTCTGTGTTGGATTTGACCTGTTTTTTTTGTGTACAGGACATACCTGGGCAATTTTCCACATAGCCGGGTAGATGCCAGTGTTGTAGCTGTACTAGAACAGCTTGGATAAGGGCACAGCTAGTTCTGGAGCACAACACTTCAGTGCTATTGCCGGAATATTGTCAGGGCCCATAGCCTTTGCACTATCCAGTACCTTCAGCCTTTTCTTGATATCATGTGGAGTGAATCGAATTGGCTGAAGACTGGCATCTGTGATGCTGGGGACCTCCAGAGGAGACCGAGATGGATCATCCACTCGGCACTTCTGGCTGAAGATTGTGACAAATACTTCAGCCTTATCTTTTGCACTGATGTGCTGGGCTCCTCCATCATTGAGGATGGGGATATTTGTGGAGCGTCCTCCTCCAGTGAGTTGTTTAATTGTTCACCACCATTCACAACTGGATGTGGCAGGACTGCAGAGCTTAGATTGTGGGACCGCTTAGCTCTGTCTATCACTTGCTGCTTATGCTGTTTGGCGCGCAAGTTCTTTGTTGTAGCTTCACCAAGTTGACACCTCATTATTAGGTATGCCTGGTGCTGCTCCTGACATGTCCTCCTGCACTCTTCATTGAACCAGGGTTGATGCCCTGGCTTGATGGTAATGGTAGAGTGTGGGATGTGCCGGGTCATGAGGTTACAGATTGTGTTCAAGGACAATTCTGCTGCTGCTGATGGCCCACAGCACCTCATGGATGCACAGTCTTGAGTTCCTAGATCTGTTCAAAATCTATCCCATTCAGCACGGTGGTAGTGCCACACAACACGATGGAAGGTATTCTCAATGTGAAGGCAGGACTTCGTCTCCACAATGACAGTGCAGTGGTCACTCCTACCAATACTGTCATGGACAGATTCATCTGCGGTAGGCAGATTGGTGAGGATGAGGACAAATATGTTTTTCCCTCTTGTTGGTTCCCTCACCACCTGTCACAGACCCAGTCTATGCCAGCTCCTCGGCCAGTCATGGTGCTACCGAGTCACTCTTGGTGATGGACATTGAAGTCCTCCACCCAGAGTACATTCTGCGCCCTTACCACCCTCAGTGCTTCCTCCAAGTGATGTTCAACATGGAGGAGAACTGACTCATCAGCTGAGGGTAGTACCTGGTATTCAGCAGCAGGTTTCATTGCTCATGTTTGACCTGATGCCGTGAGGCTTCATGGGGTCTGGAGTCGATGTTGAGGACACCCAGGGCAACTCCCTCCTGACTGTATCCCACAGTGCAGCTACCTCTGCTGCGTCTGTCCTGCCGGTGGGCCAGGACATACCCAGGGATGGAGATGGTGGTGTCTGGGACATTATCTGTAAGGTATGATTCTGTGAAGATGACTATGTCAGGCTGTTGCTTGACTAGTCTGTGAGACAGCTCTCCCAATTTTGTCACTAGCCCCAGATGTTAGTAAGGAGGACTTTGCAGGGTCGACAGGGCTGAGATTGCCGTTGTTGTCGTTTCCTGGTGGTCCGTCCGGTTTCATTCCTTTTTTCAGACTTTGTAGCAGTTTGACATCAAACCGCTACAATCAATAAATTGAGTTCAATTGATTTCAGAGAGAGGGAGAAATTAAATTACTAAATGAATTCAAGTACAGTGTTCTCAGCAATAATTTTGTCTTAGGACTGGTCAAGTCCAGGTTCCAGCCAAAACTTGTTTGTTTCTATGTGTGGTTGCCTGTGTGTGTTGATGTATGTGCGTGGTTGCATGTGTGTGTATGTGTGTGTGTGTGTGTGTATGTGTGGTTGCCTGTGTGTGTGTGTCTGTGTGTGTGGGTGTGTGTATGTGTGGTTGCCTGTGTGTGTGTGTGTGTGGGTGTATGTGTGTGTGTGTCTGTGTGTGGTTGCCTGTGTGTGGGTGTGTGTATGTGTGGTTGCCTGTGTTTGCGGGTGTATGTGTGTGGTTGTGTGTGTGTGTATGTGGTTGTTGTCTGTGTGCATGTATATGTGTTTGCATGTGTTTTCATGTGAGTGGTTGTGTGTGTGGTTGCATGTATAGGTGTGTGTGTGTGTGTGTGTGTGTGTGTGTGTATATGTGTGTGTGTGTGTGTGTGTGTATGTGTGTGTGTGTGTATGTGTGTGTGTGTGTGGTTGTGTGCTGGTGCATGTGAGTGGAAACCGTAACATTTTACATGCAAAGTTTTCACTTTTTCCAAATTACAGCCTTTATTTTATTTAAGATCTTTCTGAACCAATCTTATTTGTACAGTGCCAGGAAACAAGTCCTTCCTGCCTGAAATCAACGGAGATAAAAAACAGGAAATGGACACACCAGGTGTAATCTTAATGAACCTGATTTCTCCACAAGGCAACAGCATCTAATCTAGAACAGGAGGGAGAGGACAAGCTTCATTATGTCCACTCATTTTCGCTGGAAGATGACTCAAGGAGCTAGCAGTTCCCCAGTGCCTCATTCCATTTTTGGTAGTGAGTATGGAGAGGCTCTTTGGCAATAGAGGCTATCATTGCTGAATAGGATTCCGACCTCGCCCATTCTCAGCCAGTGATTACCGGATTCCCGGCCAATATACCTCCTGAACACCGGTGTTGCCTCGAACTTCAGTTTGCATGTCAGTGGGCACTTGGCGCACGATGCAATCTCTTTAAGATTGATGCACGCATCTTAACATTGCTTGTGGAAAGCCTGTTTGTTCCCTGCATGGCACATTCTCCATTGCTGCGTGGCTGGGCATCCACTCAGCTTACAGTGAACGCTGCTCACCCCCCACCACCCCCATGGGCATTAAAGATCATTGTAGTGTTTGTATTGCTGCCCCGGATGGGATTGGGTAGCTCAGCACAGAGCAGGATTGAATCTTCAATCTTCCTGGTTTCTTATGACTCTGTACCACACTGCATTGTACATATATCTAGCATTTTTATTAAGTATGATACTACTAATAATTTTAAGCTCTTTTTATCTGAAAGAATAAGAGTGAACCAATGACTTGCTTGTCAAGCACTCCTCACACCTCAAACTATATTGCTGTATATCTGACCAGTAAAAGGTGTAGAAATGGCTGTAAATAAGACCCTTTCCATCATTCTCCAAGACAGAACTACCTGGTTCCGCTCACCTTTTCCTAGGTCATTGCTGAGATTAGGATCTTGCCGGAGGAAGTATGAATGTAAGACTTTAGCACACCACCATTTTGGGTCATCAATCCAACTATTTTGGTGCATTAGTTTCCTTTCGGTTATCACAACATGACTCATTGTCATTACTAAAACTACGAAAAGGAACTGTAGATCTTTTTAGTGAATTTTACACTCCAGGTCAATGATGTTCCAATATGAACACTTTCCTGTTATGAGTATCCAGTGCCAAAATAAATTGCAAATTCAGTACAGTCTGAACCTGAATAATCACAAAAGCAAACAGATTATCCGGTTATTAATCTCACAACAGTTTGCTATGCACAGAATTGGCTTCTGCATTCTCCACATTACAACAGTGACTATATTCAAAATGTACTTAACTGACCATAAAACACTTTGAGAATTCCTGAGGCAATGAGAATACAATATAAAAAGCATTATATAAGTACAAATTCTCTCCTTTCCTTTTAAAGCTTCTTCTATACATTCCTACATCAAAACCTTGTCCACACCAGTGTGAAGTCTTCTGCATAATCGATCGCAGTTAGCTCCGTTGGTCAGATGGCTGGCAAATGGTTTGGATTACCATCAACAGCATGGGATTCAATCCCTATTCTGGCTCAGGTAGACTCAAGGTTTGCAACCTTGGCCTATCTGTCACGAAAGAAATCACAGAACTTTCCACTGTTCAGAGAATAATCCTAATTTTAGAGGGTATAAAGTATCCTGGTGCCTAAATAATAAAATGAAGAATGACCAGAGTGTCACCTTGTCTATCCTGGTCAGGTCACTGAACTTGCAATTCTGTTCTGCAGCTCTGGTAAGGGGTGAGAGTGTTGGCATTCGATGCTAGTGTGACCTCTCCACATAGCAAGGGAGACACTTTTTCAACAGTCCCATCCTATTAGAAGACCCAGCAGTAAATGCACTATTCAACCCCTGGAGAAAGGGCTGCATTCAGATTCTTGCCCTCTTCCTTTTCTCGGCTGTCTATGTTAGCTGTTCCAGTTGAACACCTTCTTGAAAAGTGGCCATGCTCACACTAGAACTATCCCACTTCAGCTACCTGAGAGTGGGCTCAGTGAGTCTAACACTTATCGCTGCTGCTGCAATCTTCAGCCAAACAGGACATTTTAAAAGTTACATTCTAATTCCCAAGTACCCATGCACTGCTCATTAATCCTATTTCACATAGGAATTAGGAGATTTGCCTATAGATATGTAAATGAGATGACCTTCTCAAAAACAGAATTACCTGGAAAAACTCAGCAGGTCTGGCAGCATCGGCGGAGAAGAAAAGAGTTGACGTTTCGAGTCCTCATGACCCTTCGACAGAACTTGAGTTCGAGTCCAGGAAAGAGCTGAAATATAAGCTGGTTTAAGGTGTGTGTGTGGGGGGCGGAGAGATAGAGAGACAGAGAGGTGGAGGGGGTTGGTGTGGTTGTAGCGACAAACAAATGACCTTCTAGTGGATTCAGTGCGGCAAAAACATCGGATTCGTTGCCGTCAATTTGACAACATTCATCACATGGAATTTTGAAGCAAAAGCCTTCATTCGGGAACAAATATATTTAATTTACAAGTTTTGAAGTGTGTTACTCGTCCCCTTGCAAATACAAAGCTAAGCCCCTCTTGGTCTATTTTCTATACGGAGTCATTTGATACTCAGTACAGAGACTCATTGGCTACTCTTCAAATGAACAGGAAAGCAGGAAATGATACTGAGCTTATATTTTCCTTTAAATAAACATGTTACAATTTTTACAAACACAAATTGCAATTACAATATTTTACAATCAGATATCTGACAAAGAGTGAAGAGGTGTGAGGAGGCAATAGTTGAGGACGAATAAGGGAATAGAAAAGTGATCAGAAACTTCGTCTGCATTTAAAACAAGTCATTAATCTGAAATCACAATGCCACCAAACATTTCAAATCACTATCAAGATAATAAAAACATTATCTCCATTTAGAAGTGATTATCCCAGTCGGATAAAACTAAATGCCAAAAAACCTGTAATCCAGTTTTATCACTGTATACAACAAACCTTCCTCCACCCCTGAACTACACGTAAATATCGCTTAAAAACATAACTGCAATTGGAATTAATATGCATGAGAAGGTGCAGAGAGAGAGAGCTTTGAAAGTTGTCTAAGTAAATTGTGTTCTAATAGAAAACATGGGAGATTTAAAACTGAAAATAATAATGCTACAACACTGGAAATCCACCAATAGTTTCATTGGACCACCCAGTAAGTTAAATGCAGTCTATAGTCATCCACTTTAAATAATGTTTACATTTTTCATTTTATTATCTACTTGATTTTATTATCTGATTATAAAAACATTCCCATACAAACTAGGAAAGGAAAGGCAAAATATCTTAAAGAACATTGTCTGCAGTTCATTGAAAGATCTTTATACTGGGAAGAAAAATGCATTGTACAGGATTGAGAAGGTTTAGTCCAATGGTTTTCATGCTCAGTAGCTAACACTTCCACTATTTCTATCCAAACAAAAACACCTGGTTAACGCAACAGTCTTTATGGTAAAAACCTGGTAGGTGTATCAGAGAAGAACAGTAAGCAATTTCAGGATGATACATTTGGACCCTGCCAATGTGCTTGCAAATAACTGATGAAACATTTGACTTCAAACATTTCATGAAATATCTCTGATTGACAGGAACTTTGCAACCCAGATAATGCTGTGCTCTTAAACAAAAACAAAAATACCTGGAAAAACTCAGCAGGTCTGACAGCATCTGGGGAGAGGAACACAGTTAACGTTTCGAGTCCGTATGACTCTTCAACAGAACTAAGGAACTTTTCCTGCTGAGTTTTTCTAGGTATTTTTGTTGTGGATTTCCAGCATCCACAGTTTTTTGCTTTTATCTATAATGCTGTGCTCTTGTTTGATTATTTGAAAAAGCATTCGGGGAGAACTTGGCTAAGGCTGGAACACACATTCAGGGATTGCATTACATGGTTAACCCGCACCCTCTCGTTGCATCGCAGACAATATGTTAAATTGGCACTGCCTGCTGTTTTAAACAATTGTTATGTGCAGCTAGCAGTACACGTATTCTTCATTGGATAAAAACGTCAGCAGAGGGCCTAATATTGCAGGGGGATAATGGGACTTAAGGGCAATCTGCCTGTTTTAAAGGAAAGAAGTATTGTGACTGCAGGAAATGGTAGAGGTTGATGTTCCCTCAAGTCCACAGCAGCTCATTTCAATTTGGTGACTATAAATTGTTTTTGCAGCCAAGCCCACAGATGATCTTAACTAAAACATCTGGTGAGCAGAGTGCATGGTGCTTTCTGGGTTTCTATGCACATGCATGCCATTAAGCAAACATGACTTGCCCTCCTTTGTGAATTGAATCTGCTCCGTGAAAGGTTGAAGAATAGCTGAACGTGCTAGCGTGAACCAGTATTTTCTGAAAGTGTGCCCAAGGCCTTGGTGGAAGAGATGGAATGGAGGAGAAACTCTTTATGTCCACAAGCTCTCCTGACAGATGTTAGGGAGGCAGTGGGAATGTGTCCCAGCAAAGGTCAGTGCCAAGAAGGTGCCTCCAAGAACATGGATACAGTGCAGGAAGAACTTAAAGGATCTCACAAATTATCACAGTGACTTCATCTCCAATGGTACCATTACCCTCATCCAGTGCTCAGTTCACTAAAAATGCATCACTCACCTACTAAACAACTCTACCAATCAGGACTCAACCCTTCCATTCATATACTTTACCCCAGCTTCATGCTTGGCATTGGTGCAAGTCTCACATTCACAACTCACAGCTATACAACCAAAGCAGCCACATCGCCTAAACATATTCCACAACCATCTGGGATTCCCCCTAAAGTTATCCAATGAAGGTCAGCAGCCTTCCAGCACCCATACAGCAGCTATCGGGGAAACAATGTGTAGGAGCACCAGGAGAGGCAAAGACACAGGGAAGAGTCACTAAAGGAATGCACAAAGGTGATTAGACCATAAAACCATAAGTCGTAGAAACAGAAATAGGCCATTCAGCCCATCGAGTCTGCTCTGCCATTCAATGAGATCATGGCTGATCTGATAATCCTCAACTCCACTTTCCTGCCTTTTCCCCATAACCTTTGATCCCTTCACTGATTAAAAATCTGTCTATCTCAGCTTTGAAAATAACAATCCAGCCTCTACAGCCCTCTGCGGTAAAGAATTCCACAAATTCACTACCCTCTGAGAGAAGAAATTCCTCCTCTTCTCTGTCTTAAATGGGTGACACCTTAATCTGAGTTATGCCCTGTGGTCCTTGACTCTCCCACATTCTATACAAGTGTACAGTGGGTCAATGGGCATGGAAGTGCTGTAACTTGCCAGAGGAGGTGAGGGGCCATAAGGGGTGGGTGGAAGAGCAGAGCTTGGCATAGGGGGCATGAGGGGCTTTGCAGGCACTTTCCCCTGAAATGGGCAGGGTGGGCCACCTCAAGGATGAAATTTCAGGCCTGACAGTCTATCCACTGTCAGCACAGGTGCTTCTGCCATTGTCTATAAGTATGAACACCTTAGACCTTCTTCCCAGTAAAACAACCTGGGCCCCCTTTAATCTTTAACAATCAAACCACCCATTTTTGCTGTTTGCAGAATTCAAACCCCCTTTCATTCCTCCATTTTACACTATATTAAAAGACAGCCCCCAAAACATAATAATCTTATAAAAACTTGACATTTGTAACAATCTCCAGTAGTAACCTGGGAAGAGCCTGTGGCATAGAAGTTAACAGCCATGGTCACCTTGACAGTGGCAGAGAATTCACTGCTTTGAGGTTGCAGTTATAGCTGCCACAGTTGGCAGAGTTCAGTCACAATCTCTTTAGTGAAGCAAAGATGTTTCATGTATTGGTCCTCAGCTCAGAGAATTGTTCCCTGAAGATATAAAAACAGAAAGTTCTGGAAATACTCAGCAGGTCTGGCAACATCTGAGGAGAGAGAAACAGTTCTCTAGTCGATTATAATTCTTTTCCCCTCTTCTTCAGTCATATTCAACTCAAAACATTAACTCTGTTTCTCCCTCCATGGATGCCACCTGACCTGCTGAGTATTTCCATCATTTTCTGTTTTTATTTCAGATTTCCAGCATCTGCTGTAGTTTGCTTTTATTATATTATTCCCTGAAGAACCTGGGTGGATATGGTCTCTTGCTACAATCCCTTCTTCCACTCTTTCCCTGCGTCCCCTCTTTTTCCACCCTCTTCCAGGAACTTGCCTGCTCTGCATGACCTCTTTTCATTCTGCCAGTAATGCTCAATTGCAAGAGGATGGTCTGCTAGTGCACGCATGTCTGCAAGAAACCTGCTTCAGCGCAACCCTTTAAACCACCAAACAAATTACTTTGGCACCAGGCCGCTCACTCTCTGTATATTATTGAAATCTTAGACAAGTATAGGAAGCCAGAAGAAATAATCCAGCAACTAACCTGTAGGTAGTTAATGAGCCCCAATTCCCCATCTGTCAGAGTTCACTCCTTCACAAATGCAAGCGAAAGAGCGCACACCTCCCCGAGACTAAGTGCTGTCTCAGGGAGAGCGCTAAAACTTTTATAAACTTCAAAAATAGGAAAATAAAAAAATTAACATGTCCCCCTCATGTGATAATGTCACACGAGATGGGACATGTTAATAAATCTCACATAAAGTTTATTAAAGTTTTTAAAACCAGACATGAAACCACATCCCACCAGTGGATGAAGTCTCATGTATTATCAGAAGCCTACTGGGGCTCCTGGCCTGCTCGCCAGCCTTAAGGTTAGACAGGCAGGGCCTTTAATTACCTTAATTATCCTGTCAATGGCCTCAATTGGCCATTGAAAGATCAGCGGGCGGACAACTGATTTCGCTGTCCACCCGCCTTCCTGAATATTTAAATGGGGTGGGATAATGTTGGGGTTTCCCCCCAATGTCATCCCGCGTCATTTTCCCATCAGCGAGCAGGCCCCACCCCCAAATCGCCGACGGGAAAAATCTGGCCGCAGTGAAACAATGGGAGTTTATATTCAAAGGGGAAAATATGAATAAAGGAGTGAAGGCTGTGCGTTGGGGTCAGCATTTTTAAGATCTGACACAAGTGTGAAAAAGCTTCAACATCTATGGGCTGGATTTTCTGGTCGGCGAGTGGGGGTGGGGTCCGTTCTCCGACGTGTGAAATGACACGGGGTGACATTGGGCGGGCGTCCTGACCTCACCCTGCATCATCCACATCCTCAGGTCAGCGGGCACACAGCCAGGCCGTTAACAAAGTAGTTGAAGTCATTAATGGACCGACCCGTCCAAGCTTAAGGTTGGTGGACAGGCCGGGAGCCCTGGCGGGCTTCAGAAAAAGCATCAAACCCTCATCCACGGGCGGGATGAGGTTTGATGTGGATTTAAAAATCTCACCATATTTATAATAAAAGTTATGGACATGTTCCATGTCCCAGACAGCGTCACATGAGGGGACGTGGATGGGAAATATTTTTCTCAGCTTTATTTAAAGTTTAAAATGGGCGCCGATCTCCCTGAGGCAGCACTTTGCCTCAGAGGGATCTGTGTGCTGTTCCGCGGGTATGTGTGAAAGAGTGCACTCCCAGCTGAGGGAATCCCCTCCGCGCCTGCACGGAGAGCGTACATCACACTGGGCGGGCCTTAATTGGCCAGCCACGTAAAATGACAGCACGCTTCAATCGAGGGCACCAATCAGAAACCCGCCTGCCCGCGCCTGCTCTCCACCCACCCCCACCCCCACGCCTCAATCAGGGGTGCCGATCGGAAGCCTGCTTGCCCGTGCCCGCTCCTGCACTCCACCCCACCACCCCCCCCACCCCACCCCAATGGGGGGCAAATGTTGCCCAAAGCCTCAAGCTGCTGTTTTCAAAGGACTGAAGTTACGAAAACTCACTTTGAATTCGACTGGTTCAGGTTATTGTGAGTCACTTTGCCTGGGTGTTTTAATATCTGTGTGTCTCACTGTTGCCTTAACAAAAGTGTATCTGGGAGTTAGATTAAGTAGGGGATTTAGAAGTTATCAGAGTAGTAATTTGTAGACATATGTGTGTGTTTAAAATCATTTCCCTTATTAATAAATGTTTAATCTAATTTCGTAAAAACCTACAAAGTTCACTTATCATGACCGAATACAAGGCACGCGTCTCAAAATTTATACAAATTGCAAAACAAGTTATGGCAGTTGTTTCAAGTTTCCCTTTGGGATTTGGGATTTACCATCAGCTGTGCCATTACATAATTAGGATCAGGATTAGGTCCCCTGGCCCCTCAAGTCTGCTCCGTCATTCAATAAGATCATGGCTGATCTGCTATTAACCTCAACTCCACTTTCCTGCCTTTTCCCCATAACCCTTGATCCCCTTACTGATTAAAAATCTGTCTATCTCAGCCTTGAACATACTTAACGACTTAGCTTCTACAGCCCTCTGTGGTAAAGAATTCCACAGATTGACTACCCTCTGAGAGGAGAAATTCCTCCTCATGTCTGTTTTAAATGGGAGACCCCTTACTCTGAGATTATGCCCTCTGGTCCTAGACTCTCCCACAAGGGGAAACAACCTCTCAGCATCTACCCTGTCAAGCCCCCTAAGAATCTTACATGTTTCAATAAGGTCGCCTCTTATTCTTCTAAACTCCAGTGAGTACAAGCTCAAACTACTCAACCTCTCCTCATAAGAAAATCCCTCCATCCCTGGAATCAACCTAGTGAACCTTCTCTGGACTGCCTCCAAGCTAGTATATCTCCCCTTAGATAAGGGGACCAAAAGTGTTCACAGTATTCTAGGTGTAGTCCAACTAGTGCCTTGTATAGTTTTAGCAAGACGTCCCTATTTTCATACTCCATTCCCTTTGAAATAAAGGTCAACATTCCATTTGTCTTCCCTATTACCTGTTGAACTTGTATGCTAGCTTTTTGTGATTCATGCGCAAGGACATCCAAATCACTCTTCTCTCTGTACTGCAAAGTTTTGCAGTCTTTCTCCATTTAAATAATATTTAACTCCTCTATTCTTCCTGCCAAAGTGCATAGCCTCACATTTTCCCACATTATATTTCATCTGCCAGGTTTTTGCCCACTCAATTAACCTGTCTATATCCTTCTGTAGACTCTTTGTGTCACCCTCACCACTTGCCTTCCCACCTATTTGTGTGTCATCCACAAACTTGGTGGTAGTACATTCCCTTCCCTCATTTAAGTCATTAATACATATTTTAAACAATTGTGGTCCCAGCAGTGATCCCTGTGGCATTACTTACAGGTTGTCATCCTGAAAATGCCCCCTTTATCTTAACTCTCTGTCTTCTATTAGTTAGCCAATCCTCTAACCATGCTAATATACTACCCCTAGCACCATGGGCTCTTATCTCATTAAGTAGCCTTAAGTGCTGTACCTTATTGAACACCTTTTGGAAATCCAAATATATTACATCTACTGGTTCCCCTTTATCTATCTTGCTTTTTAATAGTTTTTAATTTTAATAATTTAATTTTTATAAATTTGTCAGGCATGATTTCCCCTTCATGAAACCATGCTGACTCTGCTTGATTAGATTATGTGTTTCTAAATGCTCTGCTATTACATCCTTTATAATAGACTCTATTTTCCCAATGACAGATGTCAAGCTAATTGGCCTGTAGTTACCTGTCTCTCCCCCTTTTTGAATAAGCTGGCAGTTTTCCAATCCTCTGGGACTTTCTCAGAATCTAAGGATTCTTGGAAGATTACTACCAGTGCATCCAATATCTCTGCAGCTACTTCCTTTAACATCTAAGGATGCAACCCATCAGGTCCAGGGTCTATCGACCTTTAGCTCCATTAGTTTCCCTAGTACTTATTCTCCAGCAATAGTTATTGTATTTATTTCCTCCCCCTCTTTTGCCCATTGATTATTTAGTATTTTTGGAATGCTATTAGTGTCTTCTACCGTAAAGCCTGATGCAAAGTATTTATTCAACTCCTCTGCCATTTCTTGGTTCCCCATTATTATTTCCCCAACCTCATTCTCTAAGGGGCCTGTGTTCACTTTGGCATTTCTCTTCCTTTTTATATATTTAAAGAAGCTCTTACAGTGCACTTTTACATTACTTGCTAGTTTACCCTCAAAGTTTATTTTCTCCCTCTTTATTATTGCTTTTTAAAACTTCCCCAATCCTCCGGATTGCCACTGATCTTTGCCATGTTGTATGTTTCTTCGTTCAATTTGACACTGTCCTTAACTTCCTTGGTTAACCAGGTTGGTTTATCCCCTTCCTACAATCCTTCTTCCTGACTGGGATATATATTTGTTGTGAGTCGTGAACTATTCTCTTAAACGTCTGCTATTGTTCATCAACCTTCTTTTCTGCTAAACTCCTTTCCCAGTCCACTCCAGCCAATTCTACCCTATTTCTTTTGCAATTAACCTTATTGAAGTTTAGCACAGTAGTTTCCAACCCAAGTTTCTCAATCTCAAACTGAATGCTAAATTCCACCATGTTATGGTCACTGTTTCCTAGGGGATCTTTCACTCTGAGATCATTTATTAAACCTGCCTCATTACACATTACCAGATCCAAAATAGCCTGATCTATGGTTGGATCCATGACATATTGTTGTAGGAAACTGTCGCGAATACACCCTATGAATTCTTGCCCGTGGCTACCTCTGCCAATTTGATTTTCCCAATCTACATGAAGATTAAAGTCACCAATGATTAATGAACTGCCTCTTTTACATGTCCCATTATCTCCTCATTTATTCTCTGTCCTACACTATAGTTACTGTTAGGGGGCCTATAGACTACTCCCACCAGTGTCTCCTTCCCCTTGTTATTTCTTACCTCTGCCCATATGGATTCTACATCCTCTGATCCAAGACCATTTCTTGCTACCACAGTTACTCCATCTCATACTAACAAAGCTACCCCACCACCCTTTCCTTCCTGGCCTTTTGAAAAGTCACATGCCAATGAATATTTAGTTCCCAGCTTTGATCTCCTTGTAACCTTGTCTCTATAATGGCTATAAGATCACACCCATTAAGCTCTATTTGTGCATTTATTTTGTTCTGAATACTATGTGCATTTAAATAGAGAGCCATTAATTTTGCCCTTATGCCATTTTTCCCCTTTTAACTCTATCTGCCATTTTACGTGGGTGGGCCAATTAAGGCCCGCCCAGCGTGACGCACACCCGGTAGTGCTGTGCGCTCCTTATGCGGGTGGGGGGGGGGGATTCCGAGTCTTTCACACATGCATGCAAAAGGTGTAAAAATCCTGTGCCTCAGGGAGACTAGTTTAAGTTCTGAAAAATTTAACAAAGGAAAATAAAAAATTTTAAAGCCATGTTCCCTCATGTGAAAATGTCACATGAGCTGGGGCATGTCCATTAATTTTTTCAATTTAATTAATAAACCTTTAACGAGACCTCATCCCACCCATGGATGAGGTTTCATGATAAATGCGAAGGCCGCCTGGGCTTTTCACCTGCCCCCCACCAAGCTTTAATGTTGGACGGGCAGCTTTCTAAACAACTTCAGTTGCTTTCTTCATGGCCTCAATAGGCCTTTGATAGTTTGTCGGGCGTGCAGTTGACATAGCTGAGCGCCTGCTAAACTGACAATCTAAATGACGTACGGTGATGTCAGAATGTCCGCCTGACATCACCGCGCGTCATTTCACACATCAGCGAGCGGGCCCCGCCCTTGTTCACCAACCTGAAAATTCTTCCCATAATTTCCCTCTCACAAAACCATGTTGACTCTGCCTGATTACCTTGAATTTATCTAAGTGCCCTGCTATACATCTTTAATAATAGCTTCTAACATTTTCCCTGTGACGGATGTTAAACCAACATGTAGTTTCCTGCTTTCTGTCTCCCTCCCTTTTTGAATAAAGGAGATATATTTGCTATTTTCCAATCTAATGAAACCTTCCCTGAATCTAGGGAATTTAAGGAAATTGAAACCAACGCATCAACTATCTCATTAGCCACTTATTTTTAGACCCCAGCATGAAGTCCATCAGGACCCCGGGATTTGTCAGGCCGCAGGCTCCAACAATTTGATCAGTACCACTTCCTTGGTGATTGTAATTTTCCTGAGTTCCTCCTTTCTTTCCATTTCCTGATTTACAGCTATTTCTGGGATGTTACTTGTACCCTCTATAGTGAAGACTGATTTAAAATACCTGTTCAATTCATCTGCCATCTCCTTATTTTCCATTGTTAATTCCCCAGACTCACTTTCTATAGGACCAATGCTCACTTTGTTAACCCTTTCCTCTTTAAAATATCTATAGAAACTCTTACTATCTGGCTTTATATTTCTAGTTAGCTTTCTCTCATATTCTAAGTTTTTCCCTCGTTATTAATTTTTTAGTCATTCTTTGTTTTTTATATTCTGTCCAATCTTCCATCCATCTTCTAATCTGCCACCCATCCATGCGCAATTATATACTTTTCAGGTTTGATACTATCTTTAACTTCTTTAGTTAACCATGGATGGTGGGTCCTCGCCTTGGAATTTCTCTTTCTCATTGGAATGTATCTATTCTTTGTTTTCTGAAATATCCCCTTAAATGTCTACCACTGCATCCCTATTGACCTCCCTTAACCTCATTTGCCAGTTCACATTAGCTAGCTCTGCTTTCATACCCTCATAATGGCCTTACTTAAATTTAAAATACCAGTCTTGGACATTCTTCTCTCCCTCAAACTGAATGTAAAATTCAATCATATTATGATTGCTGCTATCTAGGGGTGCCTTCACTATGAGGTCATGAATTAATCCAATCTCCTTGCACAATACCAGGTCAAATTGTCTACTCTACAGTTGGCTCCAGAAAACGTTCTAAGAAACTATACTGAAAACATTCTATGAATTCCTTATATAGGCAACCTTTACCCATTTTCCAGTCTACAGCAAACATTTTCCATTCGGTGGGCAGAGTGGGGGTGGGGGTGGGGGTGGGGGTGGGCAGAGTGGGGGCGGGGATGGGGGTGGGTGGGCAGAGTGGGGGCGGGGGTGGGGGTGGGTGGGCACAGCACACTGGCTCAGATACCACTCCGAGCGATGGGGAGGCACCAAGATGTAGCACCCGGAAACGTGAACATGAGGCACGTTAGACACTCCATGGGTTTGTCACTGGTGCTTTTGTGTTGGCCCGAGATTAGGGAATTATTATTTGTTTATGGTTGAAAAAACATTTTGGTTTGATTTAGTGAGATCTTCTGATGGTGAAAATTAAAACCAGATGTGTTACCATAGCTGAGGGCAGCTCCTTTGTTCTGCATTTGTAAGTTTGACAGACATGTCATGAGTGTTTGAGTGGACATTGAGGTTTATGTCCAGAGCCCTTAGTTGCAGCTGATGAGGTGGCAGATTTAGCATTTAACTGCAAACTACAAAAGTGCCAGGCAATGCTGGTCCTGCTGACCCATGTGTGTGGAGCGAGCTGAAGGTTCATTGGATTAAAGTCTCCAGGGTGTCCCGGCCTCCTTGGTGTAGTCCCGGGTCAGTGTCTACCCCCTCAGCATTTCCCTGTGCTTCCTCATCCTCGGACTCACTGCTGGACTCATCGTGTGCAGCCGCATCCACTGTGTCAACACCATCAGCATGCACTGTGTCCCCCCTTTCCAGCGCCAGATTGTGGAGGGCGCAACATGCAACCACTGTCAGTGTCACATGATCTGGGGGGTACTGGGGTGCGCCTCCTGAGCAGACCAGGCATCGGAATCACATCTTGAGAAGACCAATGGTTCTCTCCACCACAGCCCTTGTGCAGCCCTGGATCCTATTGTGCCGCTGCTCAGCTTCTGTTCTTGGATGGCGGAGAGGCGGCATGAGCCACCTTCTGAGGGGATAGCCCTTGTCACCCAGCAGCCATCCATCCAGCCGGGCTGGAGCACTGAAGAGCCCCGGCACCTGGGAGTGTCTGAGGATGTAGGCGTCGTGGGAGCTGCCTGGGTACCTTGCACAGACTTGTAGAATCAGCATCCTGTGATCACACACTATCTGCACGTTCATGGAGTGGAAGCCCTTCCTGTTGACGAAGGCACCGGGCTCACCTGCTGGCGCCTTGATGGCCACATGTGTACAGTCTATAGCACCCTGGACACGGGGGAAGCCAGCAATGGCCAAGAAGCCTCTGGCTCACTGTGTCTGACTTGCCTGGTCCCAGCGGAAGTGAATGAAGGTCAATGCCCGTCTGAACAGAGCATCTGTAACCTGCTTGACACAAGTGTGGACAGCTGATTGGGAGACACCGCAAAGATCACCCACCGAGCCCTGGAAAGATCCGGAGGCTGTGACCTTCAGAGCCACTGGCATGGAGCGTTTGCCCACACAGTTAGGGGAGATCTCAGAACCAATCATCTGACAGATGTAGTTGACTGTCACCTTTGACCCTGCACCTCAGTCATATTGAGGTAGCTGCTTCTCCGCCTGTATACCCTGGCAGCAGGATAGTGGCATCTTCTGCCCTGGACTACCTCTTGGCCCTGCACCCCTTGTGCCTGCACCTGTCCTCCCAAAGGTGTCTCCCCTGGAGGCTGAATGTGGACTCCTGGCCTCCTCCCACTTCGAGCCCTCCCTTCCTCCTCAGAGGAGCTGCCTCCAATGGACATGTCAGAACCCATTCCCAGGCTAAGGGGAGACCTCCAGAAGGCTGCAGGCCCGATAAAGATTCCCGACTGCAGAGAGCTGAGCTGAAGGTTCAAAGGACAGAGAAAGCTGCTGGAACTCGCTCTGAACTGCTACAGATCACAAAGGCAAGTTTAAAAATCTTTCTCCAATAAATACTCGCAGACCAGATTGACGACCCCACTGAGCCCTCTTATCCCGCCCGTGGATGAGTTTTATTAAAAAGTCTCTTACCCACCTGCTTGTTGCACCTGTGCGCCAGCTTGAAAATTGCATGGGCGCCTAAAAATCGGTGTTTATTGATGAATTAGGGGCCTTAACAAGCCCGTTAATTAATGGCGGGCACACATCGAACTTCATCGTGTTCCCACCCAGCGAAATATCACGATGGCACATGGTGCAGTGGGGACACTCGCCCGACGTCACAGTGCGCCATTTTACACACTGGCATGTGGGACCCACCCACTACATGGTCAAGTTGAAAATTCTGCTCTATATGTGGATTAAAATCCCAAATGATTATTTCCACACCTTTCTCACAACATCCCATTACTTCTTCCTTTATACTCCATATGGGTACTCTTCAGGGGCCTGTACATCACTCCCAAAAGTGACTTCTTGCCTTTATCATTTCTCATCTCTACCTAAACTACTTCTGCAACCTGATTGCCTGAACTTAGGTCAACCCTCTCTTTTGTACTAATAATATCATTAATTAACAGAGCCACCCTTACACCTTTCCTTGTTTCCTAAATGTCACAAAACTTTCAATATCCAGGTCCCAATCTCTGTCCTCCTGTAGACAAGTCATGTTAATGGCTATCAGAGTGTACCTACTTATTTCTGTTTGTGCTTTCAGTTCACCATTTTTTTTAATGCTTTGTGCATTCAGATACAGAGCCTTTAGTTTTATCCTTTTATTATTTTTGTAACCTCTAGCCTTACCTGTTGATTTAGTCTTAGATTTGTACTTTCTGTCCCTTCCCATCAAGGTCTGTTTATTATTTCCCCTATTAGTATATTTTTCACTTGTCTTGCCTCTACTGTTTGATTTACCACATCTGCCCAAATTTGATCCCTTGCCCTCACTACTGAGTCTAAAATACTCTACTTCCCTTGTTAAGCGGCTCACTAGAACACTAATCCCATGGTTCAGGTGTAGCAAAGGTACAGATCTCACTTTCCTCGGTACTGGTACCAGTGCCCACAAACCGGAACCTAATTCTACCACAACATCCTTTGAGCCACGCGTTCACCTCTCTAATCTTATTTGTCCTATGCCAATTTGCACGTGGCTTCATTAATAATCCAGAGATTATTACCTTCAAGATTCTGCTTCTTAATTTGATGCCCAGCTCGTCACACTGACTATGCAGAACCTCCTTCCTCATCCTGCCTATGTCATTGATACATGGACCACAATGACTGGATCCTCCTTCTCCCACTACAAGTTCCTCCCCAGCCCTGAGCTGATGCCCTGATCCCTGGTACCAGGCAGGCATCTGGATTCCCGCTCTTTGCTGCAGAGAACAGTGCCAATTCCCCCACACCATACTGTTCCCTACTACCATTACAGTCCTCTTTGTTCCCCTCCACTTGAATGGCTTCCTGTACCACGGTGCTATGGTCAGTCAGCTCATCCACCCTGCAGCCCCCACTCTCATCCAAACGAGCTGAAAGAACCTCACGTCGGACAATTGGACAATTTCAAAAGCTGACCAAATCAGGAGGGGTGTGACTGCCTCCTGGTACAATGTGTCCAGGTAACTCCCCACCCCCCCCCCTCCCTGATGTGTCACAGTGTCTGCAGCTCAGCCTCCAGCTCAATGACTCTGAGTTGAAACTCCTCAAGCTGCAAACACTTACTGCAGACGTGTTTGCCCTGGATCACACTGGCATTCAGGAGTTCATACATGCTGCAGCCTGTCCTGCCATTCTTAATGTGTTTTAATTAACTACTTAAATATTTTGTACAATTGAGTATTTCCCTTCTTTATGTATATTTTGTTAACATTACCACCAGCTCATTTACTACTTTAAACCTTTGGAATAGAAAAGACCTTAACCACTTATCAGATATTTTCCAGGTACTCACCAAGCAGCTAGCTTCTCCCCCTGTAATAGAGTAAGAGCCAATTTCTACAGGGTGAACAAGTTAGAAAAAGAAAAGAAGCATCTCCTTTCGCTCTTCATCTAACTCCCTCGCTCACCAAACTCCCAGCACTCTATTCAAAATTGTACTCCAGTGCTAAGTCACACTGAAAGGCCTGTACTTATATGCTGTGAAACTAAAGAGCTCAGCCCCGGGGACAGAGAAACAGAAAAAACAGTTTAAGCTAATTTCCTTAATGAACTAACTTCAGCTGCTCTCCAGTGTGTAGCAGTAACTCCATCCTTCACCTCTGTCACAGTAAACCTGTATTTAGATGGTGCCATTCCATTTTTAATCCATCACATAGTATGTTCCAAATACATGAGTGCACAAAGTAACAAATAACATTAGACCAACTGTTTGATTAATTTTGCCCTACATTCAAAATCTCCTAAATTGCACGGAGCATTTCCCATTCCTTTCCAGTAAGTTACAGGCAGTGATCACCTTAATGAGTGAACATTGATTCAGAAATTTCCAAAAAAATCCAAGATAAATACTATGTTGCATGCTATAATTGACCACATGGAAGGGCAATTTAGTGAAACATTTCTATGTTAGTTGTACGCCAGTCGCTTGATTACCAAAACCCATTTTTGAAGCGGTGTATTGATAAGGCAACAGTTGCACAAGTTATTCATTTATGCCTATCTTAATATTTATCAAATGACATTTAAAATTTTGGGTGCTGAGTGAAGTTTCATGTTTTCACATAACTTGACCCTTTACTAAGCATATTAAAAACTTAGCCTCGTTCCACCCCCTATTGAAAGCTCAGTCAGGTACAATAATTAATTGAGTCATGAAAATAATCTGAAAGGAGAAAAACATCAGCCAGATAACCTGTGTGACAAATACAGGACAATCAACTCATGATATCACTGAACACAACACAGAAATCGCTCAATTTCTCTTTCTAAATAAACATTAGTGAACTGTAGGTGGGACAGAGGGATAGGTTCTGGAATCAAAACCAGTCAATAGCTGGCAATTCCAGCTTCTCATGCAATTTGCCCATTGTTATTAACATGAACTACTATTTCTTAATAGATATACTGAAGCACTGAAGTGACAACATGTGAATGGATAAGCTTGGTTCAGTTGTTAAACTTAACAGTGAATTAGTTTACTTGTAAACTGAACCTTCAGTTTATTCCCAGGTGGGGTCCTGTGGATCTGCTGCACTTCTTCAAAGGTCTTTTCTTCGCTGTTTTTTTACTATTTTTGTCAGTACTAATTTACTCAGCACCGCTGGCCACTTTCAAAACACTTCAGTGTTTCAGTGAAATACTGTATACCGATTGTTTTGTCAGCTGATAGGACTCAATCCTCTCTAAAATTGCTTCACTATGAGAAAACAAAAGCACACTTATGCTAACACTCAGATGCTGACACTTAGCATATTTAAGAAATTGTGAGCTAATGTCTGGTCTGTTCTAGAACAGGACGATCTTTTCATTTTTCATATTCCATATGCTGGTGCCAAAACGTGACTAACTCGTGTTGCGATTAAAAGTCTTTTCTAGCCTCAAACAGAATTCGGAGAGAGGAGACAGTTTACTTCTAATAATGTTGATGACTACACTTTAACTATTCCACAGAACTGGTGGCCCAGTTTTGCTACAACTAAGGAATTGTTTGTCCCTGGGCGGAATTTGCCCCTGGCGGGGGTGCTCGGTGGGGGTGGGGCAGGGATGGCTGGGAAGCCGATCGGAACCCGCGATCGGCACTGCGATTTTACAATTAAGACCCACCCAGCATGGAGCGTGAGCGGCAGCGCTCGGCGCTGTCTGTGTGGGCAGGGGGAGGAGGGAGAGCCGAATGATCACTAATGTTGCGCATGCACACGAGTGAGCACTTCAATCTCCCTGAGACACGGAGCACTATGAAAAAACTTAATGAACAAAATAAAAATGTCATTAAACGTGTCCCCTCATGTGACTCTGTCACCTGAGCAGGGACGTGTTTTTAATTCAAGTGTAAATTTTTTTTTATTTGCTTTAGGAAACCTCATTCCGCCCGTGGATGAAGTTTCCTAAAAAAACGTAAAGGCCGCTTGGCCTTTTCGCCTGCCCGGCAGCCGGTAGGTTGGATGGGCAGTGAACATTTCAGCACAATTGTTAACTTAATGGTCTTAACTGGCCTTTTGATTGTCAGCAGGAGCGCTTTCAGCTCCGGCGCACACCCGTCAACTTAACTATCACGAGAGTGCACACTGATGTCAGCACTCTCGGCCGACATCAGCACGCTTAATTTCATGTTCGGGCATGTCGGGCACCTTGTACTCAATTTAGTCTCTAACATGAAACTTTACATCAAACTAACAAACATTTATGATGTCTTGATTTGCAGAACTTTAAATCCAAATAAAGTTGACCTTAATAAGTAGCTTTGGTGACTCAACATAATGGCCTGGGAGAGTTGAGCTTTTATTTTGGCTTTGTCTAAAGATTGTACTCCTTCTTCCCATCCTTAATCCCCACAAGTCAGTGAGGTGTTCGACCTGGTGGAACAAAGCTCACAGCCACTAAGAAGGAAGGAGAACATTTACAGGTGATCTATCAAAGATGCACACCAGCAACTCTCCTTAACCTCCCTGACATTTATCGCAAATCCAGGGAAAGAGAAAAGGTTGTACCCATAAAAATTAGCTTTTTTGCAGGAGAGCAGAGGAGTTTTCTGACCTGCCCATACTGATGCAGTTATGAGGAATTACAGAGTTTTCTGACCTGCCCATACTGATGCAGTTATGAGGAATTACAGAGTTTTCTGACCTGCCCATACTGATGCAGTTATGAGGAATTACAGAGGAGTTTTCTGACCTGCCCATACTGATGCAGTTATGGGGCTGTCATTGCAGGTCTTCTGGGTTTGCAACATGTTAGGCAAACGGAGTTCAGACTGCAGACAGGAGAAGAGCTGTGGAGAGAGGATGAGGAGGAAGAGAGCGCTCTCTGAACGCCCTACCTACCAAAGGTCTTTAGGCAACACTTATTCTACCTTCACCTTAGCCAGGAACAACGCCTAAGGTACCCAAGGTTCGCTGAGGAGACGGTCACTGAATTGTGCCACCTCTTTCAACAGGATCTACAGCCATGACTGCAGGGTAAGGATGGCTCTGCCAATGGCCATCAAGCTCACTGTCACTTTCAATTTCTACACATCTGGATCCTTCCATGTCTGAAAATGGGAGCAAACCAATTCTGAAATCCGTTTAGTACCAAGACTGGAATCGATTCACATTTTTCTGCTGCTTAAGTAGTTTCTGCTATGTAGGCAGACATTTCAAAGAACCATTATTGTTTGTTGACATGCAGGTCTTGTTACCATTTTCTTCCCAAAATATAATCTGTTTCTTACACATCCTGAAAGAGGTTAAGTCCAAATCTACAACTGATAATTTGTATATCTTGGCCTGTTATCTAGAGTGAACAGCAAACTTCTCCAAACTAGGTGCCAGATATGCCCATGTTAGGTAGTAATGTGCATGTCCTTGGTGGGCATGTAGCTTAGAAGTGGCAAATAGGTTGTTCAGTGCTTTTTTCTCTGAACTTAGATTGCCATTAAGCTGATCTAAGAATAATCACTTTTAAGATTATCACAAGCAGAAAAGCCAACACCAAATTACTTTCAAAACACTCTTATTCCAGCTATTCCTGAATTCTTGACCTTTCATTGTTTCTAACTGACTAAGCATTAAACGTACAATAGCCTAGCCCTCAGCTGGTGCACTATCACTTATTGTCATGAATTATTTCCTGATTACTTCCAAACCAATTTAATTTCTTAGAAGATAAGTTAAAATTCTCCTGCACCTGAATTTTTCTAATTGGATTAGTAAAAACTTGAGCTCCATTATATACTTGTAGTTCAAAACAAGCTTGTTATGACCCGGATGTTTTGATTCAACTTGCACTTTAATACACTTGTCGATAGCTAATGGAGAAATGCATTAGATATCTGACATTGTTACACACAATAAATTTAGATCCAGAACTGGCCACATATAATAACTAATACCCCAGAGAGGTTGCAAGGCAAACTAAGGACCCAAGTAACATCAGAAACTGCAAACATTTAGTTTATCGAGGATACCTGGCACCTGATTTGGAAAAAATGTGTGAATATTTTAGCATATGTGTGCTTCTAGTATAATTATGACTGTAGTTCTGCCCAATCTAAGATATCCAAAAATGTTGTAATTTAAAACTTTATTTTTCTTTGAGACTGTCCATTTCAAAACTTGTGTTTTCCCAATTGATGGTGTTTATATTGATATACAAATCATCTAGGATGTTTTGTACCTAGCAGAACATGTGCACTTAACTGACTAAAATGTAGAATTATGGGTGTAAAACACTGCAATTTAAAGTATAGATTACTAGGGGAAATACCACTTGTAGTCACCAAGGTTATCTGGAATATTTGTACTAATTTTCTATTGAAGTAAACATGAATAATAAAATTGCTTTAATGTTGGATAATACACCTCCTTGTTCCTAAAATCATCCATACTCTACGCTCATGTAATACAACACAAAATGCACCATCCACATTAAACGAAGTTTAAAAGAGTGAAATCTATCATTTTGCTTCTCGGAGATTTCACAGTTTACTTGCATATATGTAGTTTAAAAACTTTAATGCAACTATCATTTTCCTTCACTAAAACTCTAAAATCCTCATACAAATGCTGTAAGGGACAATTGTTATACACAGTCTGGTGTCCAATGATAGGTTTGAGGACATATTAACGGTGCTTTCAATCAGCCAGGGTGAAATGCAAATATCAAACAAGAGAATGCTGACTGATTTGTGTTAAAACTTGTCAATGTTCTGTAGACATAAAACTTCAGCGATTTAAGCTCTTCTTTAAGTAGCTAATCCCAACCTTTTAGAATAGCACAATTTCCATTTTCTTTCACAGTTCGATGCCATCACCTACAAAGCTGGTGGCTTCAGAAAGCAGGCTGAGCTGTTGGATTGCACAAGTGACCACAACCCAGGAATGAAAATTCCTGACATTAAATATCTCCATTTTTTCTTTAAAAAAGGGAAAATAACTTTTAATCCAATCAAGTTATTTTAAAAACAGTCAAAGCTTCAAATAGTCCACTCTGCAGTGAAGAAAGCAGTCAAGATCCATGAATGCCCAACATTGAACACTAATCCTATTTGAAATTGCTTGACACTGAATACATACAATGGAAACTGTAACATTTCACAGAATGTTTCTTCAAACATATAATCAACAACTCTACATAAAGGTTACGGCAATTCCCTCAGTGAGCTTGTTAGAAATTTGACATGCAGAACAATAGTCACAAAAAGCCTACATAATTTCAGCTGGAACTGGCACAAAAGGGAATTATCTAGACATATTTGCATAACTTATGCTGGTTCATAATTCCTGTATACCTTCAAATATTGTGCGTACATCACTAAAGATGCCTGTTATATATTTCTTTGTATCAATTACCACACTTAACTCCATCCTTTGCTCTTTGACCTTTCAGCTATATCTGGTCCTATATCTTTTCTGTAATCTTGTTCAAGATTTTTTCCACTTGGGTGTTTTAGCTGTCATTCAATTATTATATAATTTAATACAAAGCAAGGATTGAGAAAAATTATTTTCCTCTACAGTCCTACATCCAATTTGTTCCATTGTGGATTATAACCAGCACATTAATAGAACAGTTTTGCAAGAATTCTTCCCTTGAGGCACTCCCAAAGTTTATCAAGTAAAACTCAATTTTTTTCTATTAAATCTCATAACCAGTTTATTCAACTCCAAAAAGTTGGTTTCTATAGAACCTGCCCAAGGTTCACTACCTCTGAATGTCTCTGACTCGCCATTCATGAGCTATCTATTGCAGTTCTATAATTCATAGGCAGATATGTGAATGCAACTTGTTTTGATTCCTTTCCTAAGTTTATTAGTCCCTATTCATGCAATACTATGCATGAACGATTGAATGAGCAGTCTCTAGCTCGAGTTAGCAGCGCAGTGTAATCTAGAAGTCATCGTTAGAGTGAGCTAACCTGAAATTCAACCAGGATATTACTCCAATGCAATGGCACATTCAAGATGGGCTACATTGCAATTAAATCACCTCTAATTATTTTAGAGACTATAAAACGGAACTTGTACAGTTGTAAAGCTAGTATTAAAATGTAAAGACTACCTGCAGCCTTTCTCTTAATAGAAAGCCACCAATTGAAACCAGTCAATTTGTTCAATAGATATTCCTCAAGGTGCACTTGCCAGCTCCTTCAATTGTGATGAGTAATCAGAATTATTTAATCAACCCGAGACAGGGTTATTTACAGGCCCAAACAGCTCTTGTATTAAAGGTGTCTCCACTGGCCCATTGCAGTATCTGGCTGCTTGAGGTATTCTTCTATTCAAACCATGGAGCGGGGCGCATGGCCAGGAAAGTCCTGAGGAACTCCTGGTCGTACATCCGTGATGAGGTGGTTTGCGAGTTTGACAGCTATTTCAGAGTCCTTTGAGAAGAAGGCAGATCCCCTTACTTGCTGGTTCGATCTGTGAATGATAACTCAGTGGGTAGCAATGTCTTCCTAAGGATTCAGTAGGCAGTGTATTTGTAATTAGAAATCACTGACTACAAGGCAAGCTGCTTTAAAGTTCTGTTCCAGGCTTACAAATAAGGTTGGTCAGAAGTAATAGTAGTTAAAGATCTGATTAACAACAATATTTAGAGAGAAAGTGAGTTGGTACAATGTTTTAGAAATGAAGCAGTATAGGGAAAATATAACTGTTCGTTCATCTGTTTCATGCAAATAAACCCATTTGTTGTTCAAAACCTGTTTCTTAATTCATTAAGAGTGCTTATGCAATCCATTGTCCACATGAAGAGCAGGATTCATACGGCAGATACAAGTAGAAAGGGCAACTGTTAACAGCCCCTGGGTTTCATTATGGGTCAGCATAATATTGGGCAGAAAGAGTGGCCTATGGATCACTTGAAAAGTGGCTGATAATGCAGAACCCAAGAAAATATCTAACATAAAAGGTTAATGTGTAAAATTAGAGCACATGGGGTTGGGGATAATATATTGGCACGGATTGAAAATTGCTTCACAGGCAGGAAACAGAGAGTCTTTTTCAGAGTGGCAGGCAGTGACTAGAGGGGTACATAGGGTTCAGTGCTTGGGGCCCCAGCTATTCACAATATGTATCAATAATTTAGATGAGGGAACCAAATGTAATATTTCCAAGTTTGCTGATGACACAAAATTGGTGGGAATGTGAGCGATGAGAATTTTAAGAGGCTTCAAGGCAATTTAGACAAGTTGAGTGAGTGGGCAAATACCTGGCAGATACAGTATAATGTAGATAAGTGTGAAGTTATCCACTTTGGTAGGAAAAACAGAACGGCAGAGTATTATTTAAATGGTGATAGATTGGGGAATGTTGATGTACAAAGGGACCTGGGTGTCCTTGTACACCAATCACTGAAAGCAAACATGCAGGTGCAGCAAGCAGTTAGGAAAGCAAATGGCATGTTGGCCTTCATTGTTAGACGACTTGAGTACAGGAGCAAAGATGTCTTACTGCAGCTGTACAGAGCCTTGGTGAGACCACATCCGGGCCTGAATTTTACCTTTGGCAGGCACGCGTGATTGGCTGGCCTGGGAATGGTCAGGAAACGGGCCCCTGATGGTGATCAGCCCCTGACTGTGGCCGGCCAGTGTGAAAGGTGCACTGGAAAGATCAGGGCAGGAAGTGGGAGAGCGATAATGTTTCTGTGGGCATGGGTAAGCGCTGTGAGAGAGCTCCCTGAAAGCAGACAGCCACTTCAGGGAGCTGCAGACCTAAAACGATGAAGGAAAGGTTTAAAAAGCTGCCAAACAATGTCCAGTCAAGCACCTGAAAATGGAGCTGATAAAAAAGCTGCTTACAGATGTTTATTTTTATTTCATGTCCGCACGGAGATTTCATCCTGCCCTTGGGTAAGGTTTGATGAAAAATGTAAAGGTCACCTGGTTGACTTGCCCGTCCACCAACTGTAAGGTTGGATGGGCCACGAAGAATCGGAGACAATTTCGCCTTTAATGAGCTTAATTGCCTCTTAATTGTTGGCGGGTGAGCTTCTGACTTTTACACATGCCCGCCGAGTGAAATATTGCGCGAGGATGCTCGCCTGAGGTCTCTTCGTGCGTTTTTACACCCGATTGGGTCAGGCGCGCCCCTGCCCACATATGTAAAGTTCAGCCCCTGGAGTATTGTGTGCAGTTTTGGTCTCCTTACCTAAGAAAGGATATACATGCCATTGAGGGAGTGCAGCAAAAGTTCACCAGGCTGATCCCTGAGATGGCAGGATTGTCGTATGAGGAGAGATTGGGCCAACTAGGCCTGTATTCACTGGAGTTTAGAAGAATGAAAGGGGATCTCATTGAAACATATAAAATTCTGACAGGGATGGACAGACTGGATGCTGGGATGATATTTCCTCTGGCTGGGGGGGTCTAGAACAAGAGATCACGGTCTCAGCATACGGGGTAGAGGATGGTGAACCTGTGGAATTCTCTACCACAGAAGGCTGTGGACAGCAAGTCAATTAATATATCTAAGAAGGAAATAGATAGATTTCTGGACTCTAAAGGTATCAAGGGGTATGGAGAGAGTGCAGGAGGATGACATTGAGATGGAGAATCAACCATGATCATATTGAATGGCAGAGCAGGCTTGAAGGGCTGAATGACCTACTCCTGCTCCCAGTTTCTATGTTCTTATAAAATCAGAAACCAGGATAAACTGCAGCTCCAGCTTTAGGACAAGTTTAGGGAGACCTCCAAAGACTGGAAAATTGAACTGAAGTGCCATATTTATTTGCAACTATTATTCACACATAAAGAGTTAATTAAATGTAGCCAGAGTTTCAGAAATCATTTGCAATTCTCTTCCCATAAATCTACTGTTTAAAGCAATCAGGAGCACTTTGTAAATGTGACCTTGTACAACTTCAACTTTCACTGGCCACAGTTCAATTTTACAAAGCTAACTTAAACATTGAAATGAAAGTTTAAATGGATCGGAAGTCTCTTGGGACAGCTTTACATTCGAGTTGACAATAGCATTGTTGCCCAGTGAGAAAAGCCCAAAGGAGCTGAATTTTTCATGCATGCCCCTCGTCTTTGATTATTATGTGCACAGGTGGTGGAATTGGGGGAAGGTGGGGGAAGTAGATCAGAAGATCTCCCAATTGATCTGCTCCAAAACTTAGCAAAAGTTGCCACCCATAAAATCGATGGTGGAGCTGGGTTTCAGGATGCTTGTCCCTCTTCTAAGAGCTCCCATACATGTCTGGGTGACCCTGGAGCCAGGTCACAGGATTTACACCAATGCAGCAGTTTGTTTCAGGCTTTTTTTTATAATCAATGGACAATGTTGGACATTCTGTCAGAATAGAATACTATTCTAAACTCAAATGCATTGTCAGTTCTTATGAATTTTTTTTTACTGCTTCCCTCCTTGTAAAATTAGGATTGGTCTATAGCAAAAGCTGCTCATCGGTTCAAACAAAATCTAACAGTGGAAATGGAGCAGCAAACATTAGTGCTGTACATTCATACACCACACAGAGGAAGTACCGATGTCAAATCAGTGTAACTGCAGCATTATTATTGCAGCTGTGAAACAGGACAACTGCCAAGTTCCTGACATAATTGCGAACAAAAATTCTAAAAAGCACTCCAGAGCAGAGTTATACTCAATTCAAAGTGTTTATGTTTCTGAAGAATTTAAGTTTAAAATCCCTGCATTATGATTTGAGTTACTCATCCCTTAATCTTTTTGTCAAATTATTTCCTTAAGACTATTTCCTCATTAATGTGAAATTGCCAGGAATATTGCATCAAAATAAAACACTCGCTACAATGAACAAATGTTGGACAGAAGCTCAACATTGAGCATCTTTGGGTCGCCCCGAATGCGAAAATAATACCTGAAGTTTGTTTTCTATTCTTTCAGGCTTTCATTAAAGATTTAACTAACTGAAGTGGGTGGGTTGTTTAAAGCCATTTAACGGAGTGAAAGTCTTTACTCCAAGCGTCTCCCATGTCTTTATGATAAATTACTAAGTGAAGTTATATTTTTATGGTGAAGTGACTGAAGTAAAATGTAAGGACATAGCAGGTGCATGGATGGGGGAGGTGGTGGCATAGTGGTCATTTTGCTGGACTTGGAATGCAAAGGCCCTGACTAATGCTCTGGTGAACATGGGTTCAAATCCCACCAAGGCAGTTGGTGGAATTTAAACTCAACTAATAATTCTGGAATTAAAAGCTAGTCTCAGTAATGGTGACTGTGACAACTATCATTGATTGTTATAAAAACACATCCGGCTCACCAAAGCCCTTGAGGAAAAGAAAGGAAATCTGCTGTCTTTACCTGGTCTGGCCTACATGTGACTCCAGACCCACAGCCTCTGAGGTGGTCCAGCAAGTTGTTCAATTTAAGGGCAGTTAGGATGGGTAATAAATGCTGGCCTTGCCAGCGATGCCCGCATCCCATGAAAGACAAAAAGGGCATCTCCATATAGATGGCAAGCTACAAAGCCTTAGAATGAGATGTTGGAAGCGTTCACAGTGTAGTATCTTAGGGGAGGATCTTCCGGTCGGCGTGCAGGGGTGGGGCCCGTTCGCTGACACATAAAATGATGCAAGATGATGTCGGGTGGAACTCCCAACATTGCCCCGGGTCACTTCCGTTTTCAGTTCGGCCGAGTCAGCTGTGCACCTGCCGACCTGTCAACGGCCTATTGAGGCCATTTAAAAATCAATTAAGCTCAATACTGGACCTGCCCGTCCAACCTCAAGGTCAGCGGGCAGGCCGAGAGCCCTGGCGAGGTTCAGGAAAAGCATCTAACCTCATCCACGGGCGGGATGAGGTTTCATGAGGGCTTTTAAAATATTTAATAAAGGTTTCAGTAAAAGTGATGGACATGTCCCAACTCATGTGACAGGATCACATGAGGGGATGTGTCAGGAACATATTGTTATCATTTGTTTACCATTTTTAAATTTGGCACCAATCTCCCTGAAGCAGCACTTAGCCTCAGGGAGATGAGTGTGCTCTATCGTGTACATGCGTGAAAGAGCACACCCTCGGCTCAGGGAACTCCCCCCTCCCTCCCCTCCTGCACAGGGAGCGCATAGCACTTCCTGACGGACGTCATGTTTCTTGGCCCCCCCCACGTAAAATGGCGCCGCGCCCCCGATTGGGGGCACCGATCGGAGACACACCTGCCCATGCCCAATCCCACATGTTTTCCCTATAGAGTACCACAGAGTCAATAACCTTTCCATCATCTGCTAAAAATGCCCACTGTAACGCTTTTACATCATTTAGAATCAATTACTTTTTAAAAGTGTCATGAGGCTATTCCCCTTTGTTTTTGAAAATATTACTTTTCAACTTTCAACTGAGCTGAAATTTTGCAACTTGAATTGAAACAGAGCAGACTGCTTAAAAATGTAAGATCACGTTACAAGGTGAAGATGAGAAACAAAAAAAAATCACCCTCAGGAGAGCGTAAAGAGACAGACATTTCCTAGCTGGAGTTTTTGGAAGAGGTAACAGAGAGGGTTGATGAGGGCAAGGCCATTGGTGTATATGGACTTCCAAAAGGCGTTTGATACAGTGCCACACAACAGACTTGTGAGGAAAGTTATAGGTCATGGAATAAAAGGGACAGTAGCAACGTGGATACAAAATTGGCAGAGGGATAGGAAACAGAGAGTGATGGTTAATGGATATTTTTCGGGCTCGAAGGAGGTTTACAGTGGAGTTCCCTAGGAGTCGGTATTAGGACACTTGCTCTTTCTGATATATAAAATGATCTAAGGGACAATTTCAAAGTTTGCGGATGACAGAAAACTTGGGAGAATTGTAAACTGTGAGGAGGACAGTGTAGAACTTCAAAAGGACATTGACACGTTGGTGGAGTGGGCAGATAGGTGACAGAGGAAGTTTAATGCAGAGAAGAGTGAGGTGATACACTTTGGTACAAAGAACATGGAGAGACAGTGTAAAATAAAGGATACTATTCTAAAGGGTGTGCAGGAGCAGAGAGACCTGGGTGTATATGTCCATAAGTCATTACAGGTGGCAGAACAGGTAGAGAGAGCTGTTTCTAAAGTATACAGTATTCTAGGCTTCTGTAATAGGGCCATAGAGTACAAGTGCAGGGAGGCTATGATCAACTTATATAAGACACTGGTTAGACCTCAGCTGGAGTATTGTGTACAGTTCTGGGTGCCACACTATACAAAGAATGTGAACGCATTGGAGAGAGTGCAGAAGAGGTTTACGAGAGTGTTCCAGAAATGAGACACTTCAGTTGTGAGGAAAGATTGGAGAAGTTGGGACTGTTTTCCTTGGAGAGGAGAAGGCTAAGAGGAGACTTAATTGAAGTTTTCAAAATCATGAGGGGTCTGGACAGAGTAGAGAGGGAGGAACTATTCCCACTCGTAAATGGATCGAGAACCAGAGGCCACAGTTTTAAAGTGTTTTTCAAAAGAAGCAAATGTGAGGTGAGGAAAAGTGTCTTCACACAGCGAGTGGTTAGGGATTGGAATGCACTGCCTGAAGTGTGGTGGAGGCAGGTTCAATTGAGGCATTCAAGAGGACATTGGATGATTATCTAAATAGAGACAATGTGCAGGGTTACGGGGAAAAGGCAGGAGATTGGCACTAAGGTAAAATGCTCAGCGAAGCTGGTGCAGACACGATAGGCTGAATGGCCCAGGTACACCTTAACAATTCTGTGACTAAGAATGTGTCACGTTGCTGGGAGTATTGTCCTTCAGGTAAGACAATTGCTGTGAGGGGTTACTGCAATAAACACAGCAAGCATTTGTGTAGCAGTTATAGTTTTGTGAAATGTAGGACTGTATCTTTAAGAATAATCCCGTGTTGTAAGATCACATGATCTGTGTAAACCAGTGGGTTAGCAGTGCGGGGAACCTCTACAGGAGGGAGTTCTTCTTTCATGATAGGGCAGAATTTTCTTCTGGTTGGGTGGGAGCCAGCCCGACCAGACAGTAGGTAAAATGTTGCTCGATGATGTCAGTCAGTGGCAGTGCGCCCGCCGACAATTAAGCACCTGGAGAGTGGGCGAAAAGGCCAAGCGCCTTTGCACTTTTGGCAAAACCTCATCCACAGGCGGGATGAGGTTTACATCGATGATTAAAAAATGAATAAAAACCTTTTAACATTCATAGTTAACATGTCCCTGCTTGTGTGACAGTCACATGAGGAGACATGTTTCATTATTTTTAATATCTTTATTTTTTACTTTATAAATCGTCAACTCCCTCAGTCAGCTCTGTCCCTCAGTCACTCTGACCCTCAGTCACTCTGACCCTCAGTCAGCTCTGTCCCTCAGTCAGCCCTGTCCCTCAGTCACTCTGACCCTCAGTCACTCTGACCCTCAGTCAGCTCTGTCCCTCAGTCACTCTGACCCTCAGTCACTCTGACCCTCAGTCAGCTCTGTCCCTCAGTCAGCCCTGTCCCTCAGTCAGCCCTGTCCCTCAGTCACTCTGACCCTCAGTCACTCTGACCCTCAGTCACTCTGACCCTCAGTCAGCTCTGTCCCTCAGTCAGCCCTGTCCCTCAGTCAGCCTTGTCCCTCAGTCACTCTGACCCTCAGTCACTCTGACCCTCAGTCACTCTGACCCTCAGTCAGCTCTGTCCCTCAGTCAGCCCTGTCCCTCAGTCAGCCCTGTCCCTCAGTCACTCTGACCCTCAGTCACTCTGTCCCTCAGTCAGCTCTGTCCCTCAGTCAGCTCTGTCCCTCAGTCAGCCCTGTCCCTCAGTCACTCTGACCCTCAGTCACTCTGACCCTCAGTCACTCTGTCCCTCAGTCAGCTCTGTCCCTCAGTCAGCTCTGTCCCTCAGTCAGCCCTGTCCCTCAGTCACTCTGACCCTCAGTCACTCTGACCCTCAGTCAGCTCTGTCCCTCAGTCAGCTCTGTCCCTCAGTCACTCTGTCCCTCAGTCAGCTCTGTCCCTCAGTCAGCCCTGTCCCTCAGTCAGCTCTGTCCCTCAGTCAGCTCTGTCCCTCAGGGAGCTCTGTCCCTCAGTCACTCTGTCCCTCAGTCAGCCCTGTCCCTCAGTCAGCTCTGTCCCTCAGTCAGCTCTGTCCCTCAGTCAGCCCTGTCCCTCAGTCAGCTCTGTCCCTCAGTCAGCCCTGTCCCTCAGTCAGCTCTGTCCCTCAGTCACTCTGACCCTCAGTCAGCTCTGTCCCTCAGTCACTCTGACCCACAGTCAGCTCTGTCCCTCAGTCACTCTGACCCTCAGTCAGCTCTGTCCCTCAGTCACTCTGACCCTCAGTCAGCTCTGTCCCTCAGTCAGCCCTGTCCCTCAGGGAGCTCTGTCCCTCAGTCACTCTGTCCCTCAGTCACTCTGACCCTCAGTCAGCTCTGTCCCTCAGTCAGCCCTGTCCCTCAGTCAGCTCTGTCCCTCAGTCACTCTGACCCTCAGTCAGCTCTGTCCCTCAGTCAGCCATGTCCCTCAGGGAGCTCTGTCCCTCAGTCACTCTGTCCCTCAGTCACGCTGACCCTCAGTCAGCTCTGTCCCTCAGGGAGCTCTGTCCCTCAGTCAGCTCTGTCCCTCAGTCAGCTCTGTCCCTCAGTCAGCTCTGTCCCTCAGTCACTCTGACCCTCAGTCACTCTGTCCCTCAGTCAGCTCTGTCCCTCAGGGAGCTCTGTCCCTCAGTCACTCTGTCCCTCAGTCAGCTCTGTCCCTCAGTCACTCTGTCCCTCAGTCAGCTCTGTCCCTCAGTCACTCTGTCCCTCAGTCACTCTGTCCCTCAGGGAGCTCTGTCCCTCAGTCACTCTGACCCTCAGTCAGCTCTGTCCCTCAGTCAGCTCTGTCCCTCAGTCAGCCCTGTCCCTCAGTCACTCTGTCCCTCAGTCAGCTCTGTCCCTCAGTCACTCTGTCCCTCAGTCACACTGTCCCTCAGTCAGCTCTGTCCCTCAGTCACTCTGTCCCTCAGTCAATCTGTCCCTCAGTCACACTGTCCCTCAGGGAGCTCTGTCCCTCAGTCACTCTGACCCTCAGTCAGCCCTGTCCCTCAGTCACTCTGTCCCTCAGTCAGCTCTGTCCCTCAGTCAGCTCTGTCCCTCAGTCACTCTGACCCTCAGTCAGCTCTGTCCCTCAGTCAGCTCTGTCCCTCAGTCAGCTCTGTCCCTCAGTCACTCTGTCCCTCAGTCACTCTGACCCTCAGTCAGCTCTGTCCCTCAGTCAGCTCTGTCCCTCAGTCACTCTGACCCTCAGTCAGCTCTGTCCCTCAGTCAGCCCTGTCCCTCAGTCAGCTCTGTCCCTCAGTCACTCTGACCCTCAGTCAGCTCTGTCCCTCAGTCAGCCCTGTCCCTCAGTCACTCTGTCCCTCAGTCACTCTGACCCTCAGTCAGCTCTGTCCCTCAGTCACTCTGTCCCTCAGTCAGCTCTGTCCCTCAGTCACTCTGACCCTCAGTCAGCTCTGTCCCTCAGTCAGCCCTGTCCCTCAGTCACTCTGTCCCTCAGTCAGCCCTGTCCCTCAGTCACTCTGTCCCTCAGTCAGCTCTGTCCCTCAGTCACTCTGTCCCTCAGTCAGCTCTGTCCCTCAGTCACTCTGTCCCTCAGTCACTCTGCCCTCAGTCACTCTGTCCCTCAGTCAGCTCTGTCCCTCAGTCAGCCCTGTCCCTCAGTCAGCTCTGTCCCTCAGTCACTCTGTCCCTCAGTCACTCTGTCCCTCAGTCAGCCCTGACCCTCAGTCAGCTCTGTCCCTCAGGGAGCTCTGTCCCTCAGTCACTCTGACCCTCAGGGAGCTCTGTCCCTCAGTCACTCTGTCCCTCAGTCAGCCCTGTCCCTCAGTCACTCTGTCCCTCAGTCAGCTCTGTCCCTCAGTCACTCTGTCCCTCAGTCAGCTCTGTCCCTCAGTCAGCTCTGTCCCTCAGTCAGCTCTGTCCCTCAGTCAGCCCTGACCCTCAGGGAGCTCTGTCCCTCAGTCACTCTGTCCCTCAGTCACTTTGTCCCTCAGTCAGCTCTGTCCCTCAGTCACTCTGACCCTCAGTCAGCTCTGTCCCTCAGTCAGCTCTGTCCCTCAGGGAGCTCTGTCCCTCAGTCACTCTGTCCCTCAGTCAGCCCTGTCCCTCAGTCACTCTGTCCCTCAGTCAGCTCTGTCCCTCAGTCACTCTGACCCTCAGTCACTCTGTCCCTCAGTCACTCTGACCCTCAGTCAGCTCTGTCCCTCAGTCAGCCCTGTCCCTCAGTCAGCCCTGTCCCTCAGTCAGCTCTGTCCCTCAGTCACTCTGACCCTCAGTCAGCTCTGTCCCTCAGTCAGCTCTGACCCTCAGTCAGCCCTGTCCCTCAGTCACTCTGACCCTCAGTCAGCTCTGTCCCTCAGTCAGCTCTGTCCCTCAGTCACTCTGACCCTCAGTCAGCTCTGTCCCTCAGTCACTCTGACCCTCAGTCAGCTCTGTCCCTCAGTCACTCTGACCCTCAGTCAGCTCTGTCCCTCAGTCACTCTGACCCTCAGTCAGCTCTGACCCTCAGGGAGCTCTGTCCCTCAGTCAGCTCTGTCCCTCAGTCACTCTGACCCTCAGTCACTCTGTCCCTCAGTCACTCTGTCCCTCAGTCACTCTGTCCCTCAGTCACTCTGTCCCTCAGTCACTCTGACCCTCAGTCACTCTGTCCCTCAGTCAGCTCTGTCCCTCAGTCACTCTGACCCTCAGTCAGCTCTGTCCCTCAGGGAGCTCTGTCCCTCAGTCACTCTGTCCCTCAGTCACTCTGTCCCTCAGTCAGCTCTGTCCCTCAGTCACTCTGACCCTCAGTCAGCTCTGTCCCTCAGGGAGCTCTGTCCCTCAGTCACTCTGTCCCTCAGTCACTCTGACCCTCAGTCAGCTCTGTCCCTCAGTCACTCTGTCGCTCAGTCACTCTGACCCTCAGTCAGCTCTGTCCCTCAGTCACTCTGTCCCTCAGTCACTCTGTCCCTCAGTCACTCTGACCCTCAGTCAGCTCTGTCCCTCAGGGAGCTCTGTCCCTCAGTCACTCTGTCCCTCAGTCACTCTGACCCTCAGTCAGCTCTGTCCCTCAGTCACTCTGTCCCTCAGTCAGCTCTGTCCCTCAGGGAGTTCTGACCCTCAGTCAGCCCTGTCCCTCAGTCACTCTGTCCCTCAGTCACTCTGTCCCTCAGTCAGCTCTGTCCCTCAGTCACTCTGTCCCTCAGTCACTCTGACCCTCAGTCAGCCCTGTCCCTCAGTCAGCTCTGTCCCTCAGTCACTCTGACCCTCAGTCAGCTCTGTCCCTCAGTCACTCTGACCCTCAGTCAGCTCTGTCCCTCAGTCACTCTGTCCCTCAGTCACTCTGACCCTCAGTCAGCTCTGTCCCTCAGTCACTCTGTCCCTCAGTCACTCTGTCCCTCAGTCAGCCCTGTCCCTCAGTCACTCTGACCCTCAGTCAGCTCTGTCCCTCAGTCACTCTGACCCTCAGTCAGCTCTGTCCCTCAGTCACTCTGTCCCTCAGTGAGCTCTGTCCCTCAGTCACTCTGTCCCTCAGTCAGCTCTGTCCCTCAGTCACTCTGACCCTCAGTCACTCTGTCCCTCAGTCACTCTGTCCCTCAGTCAGCCCTGTCCCTCAGTCACTCTGACCCTCAGTCAGCTCTGTCCCTCAGTCACTCTGTCCCTCAGGGAGCTCTGTCCCTCAGTCACGCTGACCCTCAGTCACTCTGACCCTCAGTCAGCTCTGTCCCTCAGGGAGCTCTGTCCCTCAGTCAGCTCTGTCCCTCAGTCACTCTGACCCTCAGTCACTCTGTCCCTCAGTCACTCTGTCCCTCAGTCAGCCCTGTCCCTCAGTCACTCTGACCCTCAGTCACTCTGACCCTCAGTCAGCTCTGTCCCTCAGGGAGCTCTGTCCCTCAGTCACTCTGTCCCTCAGGGAGCTCTGTCCCTCAGTCACTCTGACCCTCAGTCACTCTGTCCCTCAGGGAGCTCTGTCCCTCAGTCACTCTGTCCCTCAGTCAGCTCTGTCCCTCAGGGAGCTCTGTCCCTCAGTCACTCTGTCCCTCAGGGAGCTCTGTCCCTCAGTCACTCTGTCCCTCAGTCAGCTCTGTCCCTCAGTCACTCTGACCCTCAGTCACTCTGACCCTCAGTCAGCTCTGTCCCTCAGTCAGCTCTGTCCCTCAGTCACTCTGTCCCTCAGTCAGCTCTGTCCCTCAGTCACTCTGACCCTCAGTCAGCCCTGTCCCTCAGTCACTCTGTCCCTCAGTCAGCTCTGTCCCTCAGTCACTCTGTCCCTCAGGGAGCTCTGTCCCTCAGTCACTCTGTCCCTCAGTCACTCTGTCCCTCAGTCAGCTCTGTCCCTCAGTCAGCCCTGTCCCTCAGTCACTCTGTCCCTCAGTCAGCTCTGTCCCTCAGTCACTCTGTCCCTCAGTCACTCTGACCCTCAGTCAGCTCTGTCCCTCAGTCACTCTGTCCCTCAGTCACTCTGTCCCTCAGTCACTTTGTCCCTCAGTCAGCTCTGTCCCTCAGTCACTCTGTCCCTCAGTCAGCTCTGTCCCTCAGTCACTCTGTCCCTCAGTCACTCTGTCCCTCAGTCAGCTCTGTCCCTCAGTCACTCTGACCCTCAGTCACTCTGTCCCTCAGTCACTCTGTCCCTCAGTCAGCCCTGTCCCTCAGTCACTCTGACCCTCAGTCAGCTCTGTCACTCAGTCACTCTGACCCTCAGGGAGCTCTGTCCCTCAGTCACTCTGACCCTCAGTCAGCTCTGTCCCTCAGTCACTCTGTCCCTCAGTCAGCTCTGTCCCTCAGTCAGCTCTGTCCCTCAGTCAGCTCTGTCCCTCAGTCACTCTGACCCTCAGTCACTCTGTCCCTCAGTCACTCTGTCCCTCAGTCACTCTGTCCCTCAGTCACTCTGTCCCTCAGTCACTCTGACCCTCAGTCAGCTCTGACCCTCAGTCACTCTGACCCTCAGTCACTCTGACCCTCAGGGAGCTCTGTCCCTCAGTCACTCTGTCCCTCAGTCAGCTCTGTCCCTCAGTCACTCTGTCCCTCAGTCAGCTCTGTCACTCAGTCACTCTGACCCTCAGTCAGCTCTGTCCCTCAGTCACTCTGACCCTCAGTCAGCTCTGTCCCTCAGTCACTCTGACCCTCAGTCACTCTGTCCCTCAGTCACTCTGTCCCTCAGTCAGCCCTGTCCCTCAGTCACTCTGACCCTCAGTCACTCTGTCCCTCAGTCAGCTCTGTCCCTCAGTCACTCTGTCCCTCAGTCACTCTGTCCCTCAGTCACTCTGTCCCTCAGTCAGCTCTGTCCCTCAGTCAGCTCTGTCACTCAGTCACTCTGACCCTCAGGGAGCTCTGTCCCTCAGTCACTCTGTCCCTCAGTCACTCTGACCCTCAGTCAGCTCTGTCCCTCAGTCACTCTGTCCCTCAGTCAGCTCTGTCCCTCAGTCACTCTGTCCCTCAGTCAGCTCTGTCCCTCAGTCACTCTGACCCTCAGTCACTCTGTCCCTCAGTCACTCTGTCCCTCAGTCAGCCCTGTCCCTCAGTCACTCTGACCCTCAGTCAGCTCTGTCCCTCAGTCAGCCCTGTCCCTCAGTCAGCTCTGTCCCTCAGTCACTCTGTCCCTCAGTCACTCTGACCCTCAGTCAGCTCTGTCCCTCAGTCACTCTGTCCCTCAGTCAGCTCTGTCCCTCAGTCACTCTGTCCCTCAGTCAGCTCTGTCCCTCAGGGAGCTCTGTCCCTCAGTCAGCTCTGTCCCTCAGTCACTCTGTCCCTCAGTCACTCTGTCCCTCAGGGAGCTCTGTCCCTCAGTCACTCTGTCCCTCAGTCACTCTGTCCCTCAGTCACTCTGTCCCTCAGTCACTCTGTCCCTCAGTCACTCTGTCCCTCAGTCAGCCCTGTCCCTCAGTCACTCTGTCCCTCAGTCAGCTCTGTCCCTCAGTCAGCTCTGTCCCTCAGTCACTCTGTCCCTCAGTCAGCTCTGTCCCTCAGTCAGCTCTGTCCCTCAGTCACTCTGTCCCTCAGTCAGACATGTCCCTCAGTCAGCTCTGTCCCTCAGTCACTCTGTCCCTCAGTCAGCTCTGTCCCTCAGTCAGCTCTGTCCCTCAGTCACTCTGTCCCTCAGTCACTCTGTCCCTCAGTCAGCTCTGTCCCTCAGTCAGCTCTGTCCCTCAGTCACTCTGTCCCTCAGTCAGCTCTGTCCCTCAGTCAGCTCTGTCCCTCAGTCACTCTGTCCCTCAGTCAGCTCTGTCCCTCAGTCAGCTCTGTCCCTCAGTCACTCTGACCCTCAGTCAGCTCTGTCCCTCAGTCAGCTCTGTCCCTCAGTCACTCTGACCCTCAGTCACTCTGACCCTCAGTCAGCTCTGTCCCTCAGTCACTCTGTCCCTCAGTCAGCTCTGTCCCTCAGTCACTCTGACCCTCAGTCAGCTCTGTCCCTCAGTCACTCTGTCCCTCAGTCACTCTGTCCCTCAGTCACTCTGTCCCTCAGTCAGCTCTGTCCCTCAGTCAGCTCTGACCCTCAGTCACTCTGACCCTCAGTCAGCTCTGTCCCTCAGTCACTCTGTCCCTCAGTCAGCTCTGTCCCTCAGTCACTCTGTCCCTCAGTCAGCTCTGTCCCTCAGTCAGCTCTGACCCTCAGTCACTCTGACCCTCAGTCAGCTCTGTCCCTCAGTCACTCTGTCCCTCAGTCACTCTGACCCTCAGGGAGCTCTGACCCTCAGTCACTCTGTCCCTCAGTCACTCTGTCCCTCAGTCAGCTCTGTCCCTCAGTCAGCTCTGTCCCTCAGTCACTCTGTCCCTCAGTCACTCTGTCCCTCAGTCAGCTCTGTCCCTCAGGGAGCTCTGACCCTCAGTCACTCTGACCCTCAGTCAGCTCTGTCCCTCAGTCAGCTCTGTCCCTCAGTCACTCTGTCCCTCAGTCACTCTGTCCCTCAGTCAGCTCTGTCCCTCAGTCACTCTGACCCTCAGTCACTCTGACCCTCAGTCAGCTCTGTCCCTCAGTCACTCTGACCCTCAGTCACTCTGACCCTCAGTCAGCTCTGTCCCTCAGTCAGCTTTGTCCCTCAGTCACTCTGTTCCTCAGTCACTCTGACCCTCAGTCAGCTCTGTCCCTCAGTCACTCTGACCCTCAGTCAGCTCTGTCCCTCAGTCAGCCCTGTCCCTCAGTCAGCTCTGTCCCTCAGTCACTCTGTCCCTCAGTCACTCTGTCCCTCAGTCAGCTCTGTCCCTCAGTCACTCTGTCACTCAGGGAGCTCTGTCCCTCAGTCACTCTGTCCCTCAGTCACTCTGTCCCTCAGTCAGCTCTGTCCCTCAGTCAGCTCTGTCCCTCAGTCACTCTGACCCTCAGTCAGCTCTGTCCCTCAGTCACTCTGACCCTCAGTCACTCTGTCCCTCAGTCACTCTGTCCCTCAGTCAGCTCTGTCCCTCAGTCACTCTGTCCCTCAGTCAGCTCTGTCCCTCAGTCAGCTCTGTCCCTCAGTCAGCCCTGTCCCTCAGTCACCTGTCCCTCAGTCACTCTGTCCCTCAGTCAGCTCTGTCCCTCAGTCACTCTGACCCTCAGTCAGCTCTGTCCCTCAGTCACTCTGTCCCTCAGTCAGCTCTGTCCCTCAGTCACTCTGTCCCTCAGTCAGCTCTGTCCCTCAGTCACTCTGTCCCTCAGTCACTCTGTCCCTCAGTCACTCTGACCCTCAGTCAGCTCTGTCCCTCAGTCAGCTCTGTCCCTCAGTCAGCTCTGACCCTCAGTCACTCTGTCCCTCAGTCAGCTCTGTCCCTCAGTCAGCCCTGTCCCTCAGTCAGCTCTGTCCCTCAGTCACTCTGTCCCTCAGTCAGCTCTGTCCCTCAGTCACTCTGTCCCTCAGTCAGCTCTGTCCCTCAGTCACTCTGACCCTCAGTCAGCTCTGTCCCTCAGTCACTCTGTCCCTCAGTCAGCTCTGTCCCTCAGTCAGCTCTGTCCCTCAGTCAGCTCTGTCCCTCAGTCAGCTCTGTCCCTCAGTCACTCTGTCCCTCAGTCACTCTGTCCCTCAGTCACTCTGTCCCTCAGTCAGCTCTGTCCCTCAGTCACTCTGTCCCTCAGTCACTCTGACCCTCAGTCAGCTCTGTCCCTCAGTCACTCTGTCCCTCAGTCACTCTGTCCCTCAGTCAGCTCTGTCCCTCAGTCACTCTGTCCCTCAGTCACTCTGACCCTCAGTCAGCTCTGTCCCTCAGTCAGCTCTGTCCCTCAGTCAGCTCTGTCCCTCAGTCACTCTGTCCCTCAGTCACTCTGTCCCTCAGTCAGCTCTGTCCCTCAGTCAGCTCTGTCCCTCAGTCACTCTGTCCCTCAGTCACTCTGTCCCTCAGTCAGCTCTGTCCCTCAGGGAGCTCTGTCCCTCAGTCAGCTCTGTCCCTCAGTCACTCTGACCCTCAGTCAGCTCTGTCCCTCAGTCACTCTGACCCTCAGTCAGCTCTGTCCCTCAGTCAGCTCTGTCCCTCAGTCAGCTCTGTCCCTCAGTCACTCTGACCCTCAGTCAGCTCTGTCCCTCAGTCACTCTGACCCTCAGTCAGCTCTGTCCCTCAGTCACTCTGTCCCTCAGTCACTCTGTCCCTCAGTCAGCTCTGTCCCTCAGTCACTCTGTCCCTCAGTCACTCTGACCCTCAGTCAGCTCTGTCCCTCAGTCACTCTGTCCCTCAGTCAGCTCTGTCCCTCAGTCAGCTCTGTCCCTCAGTCACTCTGACCCTCAGTCAGCTCTGTCCCTCAGTCAGCTCTGTCCCTCAGTCACTCTGTCCCTCAGTCAGCTCTGTCCCTCAGTCAGCTCTGTCCCTCAGTCACTCTGACCCTCAGTCACTCTGTCCCTCAGTCACTCTGTCCCTCAGTCACTCTGTCCCTCAGTCACTCTGTCCCTCAGTCAGCTCTGTCCCTCAGTCACTCTGTCCCTCAGTCACTCTGTCCCTCAGTCAGCTCTGTCCCTCAGTCACTCTGTCCCTCAGGCAGCTCTGTCCCTCAGTCACTCTGACCCTCAGTCAGCTCTGACCCTCAGTCACTCTGACCCTCAGTCAGCTCTGTCCCTCAGTCACTCTGACCCTCAGTCACTCTGTCCCTCAGTCAGCTCTGTCCCTCAGTCACTCTGTCCCTCAGTCACTCTGTCCCTCAGTCACTCTGTCCCTCAGTCACTCTGACCCTCAGTCAGCTCTGTCCCTCAGTCACTCTGTCCCTCAGTCACTCTGTCCCTCAGTCACTCTGTCCCTCAGTCAGCTCTGTCCCTCAGTCACTCTGACCCTCAGTCACTCTGACCCTCAGTCACTCTGTCCCTCAGTCACTCTGTCCCTCAGTCACTCTGACCCTCAGTCAGCTCTGTCCCTCAGTCAGCTCTGACCCTCAGTCACTCTGACCCTCAGTCAGCTCTGTCCCTCAGTCAGCTCTGACCCTCAGTCACTCTGTCCCTCAGTCACTCTGACCCTCAGGGAGCTCTGACCCTCAGTCACTCTGTCCCTCAGTCAGCTCTGTCCCTCAGTCAGCTCTGTCCCTCAGTCAGCTCTGTCCCTCAGTCACTCTGTCCCTCAGTCACTCTGTCCCTCAGTCAGCTCTGTCCCTCAGTCAGCTCTGTCCCTCAGTCACTCTGTCCCTCAGTCACTCTGTCCCTCAGTCAGCTCTGTCCCTCAGTCACTCTGTCCCTCAGTCACTCTGTCCCTCAGTCAGCTCTGTCCCTCAGTCACTCTGTCCCTCAGTCAGCTCTGTCCCTCAGTCACTCTGTCCCTCAGTCAGCTCTGTCCCTCAGTCACTCTGACCCTCAGTCACTCTGTCCCTCAGTCACTCTGTCCCTCAGTCAGCCCTGTCCCTCAGTCACTCTGTCCCTCAGTCAGCTCTGTCCCTCAGTCACTCTGTCCCTCAGTCAGCTCTGTCCCTCAGTCACTCTGACCCTCAGTCAGCTCTGTCCCTCAGTCAGCTCTGTCCCTCAGGGAGCTCTGACCCTCAGTCACTCTGTCCCTCAGTCACTCTGTCCCTCAGTCAGCCCTGTCCCTCAGTCAGCTCTGTCCCTCAGGGAGCTCTGTCCCTCAGTCACTCTGTCCCTCAGTCAGCTCTGTCCCTCAGTCACTCTGTCCCTCAGTCAGCTCTGTCCCTCAGTCACTCTGTCCCTCAGTCACTCTGACCCTCAGTCAGCTCTGTCCCTCAGGGAGCTCTGTCCCTCAGTCAGCCCTGACCCTCAGTCACTCTGACCCTCAGTCACTCTGACCCTCAGTCACTCTGTCCCTCAGTCACTCTGACCCTCAGTCACTCTGACCCTCAGTCACTCTGACCCTCAGTCAGCTCTGTCCCTCAGTCACTCTGACCCTCAGTCACTCTGTCCCTCAGTCACTCTGTCCCTCAGTCAGCTCTGTCCCTCAGTCAGCTCTGTCCCTCAGTCAGCTCTGTCCCTCAGTCACTCTGTCCCTCAGTCAGCTCTGTCCCTCAGTCACTCTGTCCCTCAGTCAGCTCTGTCCCTCAGTCAGCTCTGTCCCTCAGTCACTCTGTCCCTCAGTCAGCTCTGTCCCTCAGTCACTCTGTCCCTCAGTCACTCTGTCCCTCAGTCACTCTGTCCCTCAGTCAGCTCTGTCCCTCAGTCACTCTGACCCTCAGTCAGCTCTGTCCCTCAGTCACTCTGTCCCTCAGTCAGCTCTGTCCCTCAGTCACTCTGACCCTCAGTCAGCTCTGTCCCTCAGTCAGCTCTGTCCCTCAGTCACTCTGACCCTCAGTCAGCTCTGTCCCTCAGTCAGCTCTGTCCCTCAGTCACTCTGTCCCTCAGTCAGCTCTGTCCCTCAGTCAGCTCTGTCCCTCAGTCACTCTGACCCTCAGTCAGCTCTGTCCCTCAGTCAGCTCTGTCCCTCAGTCACTCTGTCCCTCAGTCACTCTGTCCCTCAGTCACTCTGTCCCTCAGTCACTCTGTCCCTCAGTCAGCTCTGTCCCTCAGTCACTCTGTCCCTCAGTCACTCTGTCCCTCAGTCAGCTCTGTCCCTCAGTCACTCTGTCCCTCAGTCAGCTCTGACCCTCAGTCAGCTCTGTCCCTCAGTCAGCTCTGTCCCTCAGTCACTCTGTCCCTCAGTCAGCTCTGTCCCTCAGTCACTCTGTCCCTCAGTCAGCTCTGTCCCTCAGTCACTCTGTCCCTCAGTCAGCTCTGTCCCTCAGTCAGCTCTGACCCTCAGTCACTCTGTCCCTCAGTCAGCTCTGTCCCTCAGTCAGCTCTGTCCCTCAGTCACTCTGTCCCTCAGTCACTCTGTCCCTCAGTCACTCTGTCCCTCAGTCAGCTCTGTCCCTCAGTCACTCTGTCCCTCAGTCAGCTCTGTCCCTCAGTCACTCTGTCCCTCAGTCACTCTGTCCCTCAGTCACTCTGACCCTCAGTCAGCTCTGTCCCTCAGTCAGCTCTGTCCCTCAGTCACTCTGTCCCTCAGTCACTCTGTCCCTCAGTCAGCTCTGTCCCTCAGTCACTCTGTCCCTCAGTCAGCTCTGTCCCTCAGTCACTCTGTCCCTCAGTCAGCTCTGTCCCTCAGTCACTCTGTCCCTCAGTCAGCTCTGTCCCTCAGTCACTCTGTCCCTCAGTCAGCTCTGTCCCTCAGTCACTCTGTCCCTCAGTCAGCTCTGTCCCTCAGTCACTCTGTCCCTCAGTCACTCTGTCCCTCAGTCAGCTCTGTCCCTCAGTCACTCTGTCCCTCAGTCACTCTGTCCCTCAGTCAGCTCTGTCCCTCAGGGAGCTCTGTCCCTCAGTCACTCTGTCCCTCAGTCACTCTGTCCCTCAGTCACTCTGACCCTCAGTCACTCTGACCCTCAGTCAGCTCTGTCCCTCAGTCACTCTGTCCCTCAGTCACTCTGTCCCTCAGTCAGCTCTGTCCCTCAGTCAGCTCTGTCCCTCAGTCACTCTGTCCCTCAGTCACTCTGTCCCTCAGTCAGCTCTGTCCCTCAGTCACTCTGTCCCTCAGTCAGCTCTGTCCCTCAGTCACTCTGACCCTCAGTCAGCTCTGTCCCTCAGTCACTCTGTCCCTCAGTCAGCTCTGTCCCTCAGTCAGCTCTGTCCCTCAGTCAGCTCTGTCCCTCAGTCACTCTGTCCCTCAGTCAGCTCTGTCCCTCAGTCACTCTGTCCCTCAGTCACTCTGTCCCTCAGTCACTCTGTCCCTCAGTCACTCTGTCCCTCAGTCAGCTCTGTCCCTCAGTCACTCTGTCCCTCAGTCAGCTCTGTCCCTCAGTCACTCTGTCCCTCAGTCAGCTCTGTCCCTCAGTCAGCTCTGTCCCTCAGTCACTCTGTCCCTCAGTCAGCTCTGTCCCTCAGTCAGCTCTGTCCCTCAGTCACTCTGTCCCTCAGTCAGCTCTGTCCCTCAGTCAGCTCTGTCCCTCAGTCAGCTCTGTCCCTCAGTCACTCTGTCCCTCAGTCACTCTGACCCTCAGTCAGCTCTGTCCCTCAGTCACTCTGTCCCTCAGTCAGCTCTGTCCCTCAGTCACTCTGTCCCTCAGTCAGCTCTGTCCCTCAGTCACTCTGTCCCTCAGTCAGCTCTGTCCCTCAGTCACTCTGTCCCTCAGTCAGCTCTGTCCCTCAGTCACTCTGTCCCTCAGTCACTCTGTCCCTCAGTCAGCTCTGTCCCTCAGTCACTCTGTCCCTCAGTCAGCCCTGTCCCTCAGTCAGCTCTGTCCCTCAGTCAGCTCTGTCCCTCAGTCACTCTGTCCCTCAGTCAGCTCTGTCCCTCAGTCAGCTCTGTCCCTCAGTCACTCTGTCCCTCAGTCAGCTCTGACCCTCAGTCACTCTGTCCCTCAGTCAGCTCTGTCCCTCAGTCAGCTCTGTCCCTCAGTCAGCTCTGTCCCTCAGTCAGCTCTGTCCCTCAGTCAGCTCTGTCCCTCAGTCAGCTCTGTCCCTCAGTCACTCTGTCCCTCAGTCAGCTCTGTCCCTCAGTCACTCTGACCCTCAGTCACTCTGTCCCTCAGTCACTCTGTCCCTCAGTCACTCTGTCCCTCAGTCACTCTGTCCCTCAGTCAGCTCTGTCCCTCAGTCACTCTGACCCTCAGTCACTCTGTCCCTCAGTCACTCTGTCCCTCAGTCAGCTCTGTCCCTCAGTCACTCTGTCCCTCAGTCAGCTCTGTCCCTCAGTCAGCTCTGTCCCTCAGTCAGCTCTGTCCCTCAGTCACTCTGACCCTCAGTCAGCTCTGTCCCTCAGTCAGCTCTGTCCCTCAGTCAGCTCTGTCCCTCAGTCACTCTGTCCCTCAGTCACTCTGTCCCTCAGTCAGCTCTGTCCCTCAGTCAGCTCTGTCCCTCAGTCAGCTCTGTCCCTCAGTCACTCTGTCCCTCAGTCAGCTCTGTCCCTCAGTCACTCTGTCCCTCAGTCAGCTCTGTCCCTCAGTCACTCTGACCCTCAGTCAGCTCTGTCCCTCAGTCACTCTGTCCCTCAGTCAGCTCTGTCCCTCAGTCACTCTGTCCCTCAGTCAGCTCTGTCCCTCAGTCACTCTGTCCCTCAGTCAGCTCTGTCCCTCAGTCACTCTGTCCCTCAGTCAGCTCTGTCCCTCAGTCACTCTGACCCTCAGTCACTCTGTCCCTCAGTCAGCTCTGTCCCTCAGTCACTCTGTCCCTCAGTCACTCTGTCCCTCAGTCAGCTCTGTCCCTCAGTCACTCTGTCCCTCAGTCACTCTGTCCCTCAGTCAGCTCTGTCCCTCAGTCACTCTGTCCCTCAGTCACTCTGTCCCTCAGTCAGCTCTGACCCTCAGTCAGCTCTGTCCCTCAGTCACTCTGTCCCTCAGGGAGCTCTGTCCCTCAGTCAGCTCTGTCCCTCAGTCAGCTCTGTCCCTCAGTCACTCTGTCCCTCAGTCACTCTGACCCTCAGTCAGCTCTGTCCCTCAGTCACTCTGTCCCTCAGGGAGCTCTGTCCCTCAGTCAGCTCTGTCCCTCAGTCAGCTCTGTCCCTCAGTCACTCTGTCCCTCAGTCAGCTCTGTCCCTCAGTCAGCTCTGTCCCTCAGTCAGCTCTGTCCCTCAGTCACTCTGTCCCTCAGTCACTCTGTCCCTCAGTCAGCTCTGTCCCTCAGTCAGCTCTGTCCCTCAGTCAGCTCTGTCCCTCAGTCAGCTCTGTCCCTCAGTCAGCTCTGTCCCTCAGTCACTCTGTCCCTCAGTCAGCTCTGTCCCTCAGTCACTCTGTCCCTCAGTCACTCTGTCCCTCAGTCACTCTGTCCCTCAGTCACTCTGTCCCTCAGTCAGCTCTGTCCCTCAGTCACTCTGTCCCTCAGTCAGCTCTGTCCCTCAGTCACTCTGTCCCTCAGTCAGCTCTGTCCCTCAGTCACTCTGTCCCTCAGTCAGCTCTGTCCCTCAGTCACTCTGTCCCTCAGTCACTCTGTCCCTCAGTCACTCTGTCCCTCAGTCAGCTCTGTCCCTCAGTCAGCTCTGTCCCTCAGTCACTCTGTCCCTCAGTCAGCTCTGTCCCTCAGTCAGCTCTGTCCCTCAGTCACTCTGTCCCTCAGTCAGCTCTGTCCCTCAGTCACTCTGTCCCTCAGTCAGCTCTGTCCCTCAGTCACTCTGTCCCTCAGTCAGCTCTGTCCCTCAGTCACTCTGTCCCTCAGTCAGCTCTGTCCCTCAGTCACTCTGACCCTCAGTCAGCTCTGTCCCTCAGTCAGCTCTGTCCCTCAGTCACTCTGTCCCTCAGTCAGCTCTGTCCCTCAGTCACTCTGTCCCTCAGTCAGCTCTGTCCCTCAGTCACTCTGTCCCTCAGTCAGCTCTGTCCCTCAGTCACTCTGTCCCTCAGTCAGCTCTGTCCCTCAGTCACTCTGTCCCTCAGTCAGCTCTGTCCCTCAGTCACTCTGTCCCTCAGTCACTCTGTCCCTCAGTCAGCTCTGTCCCTCAGTCAGCTCTGTCCCTCAGTCACTCTGTCCCTCAGTCACTCTGTCCCTCAGTCAGCTCTGACCCTCAGTCAGCTCTGTCCCTCAGTCACTCTGTCCCTCAGTCAGCTCTGTCCCTCAGTCACTCTGACCCTCAGTCAGCTCTGTCCCTCAGTCACTCTGTCCCTCAGTCAGCTCTGTCCCTCAGTCACTCTGTCCCTCAGTCAGCTCTGTCCCTCAGTCACTCTGTCCCTCAGTCAGCTCTGTCCCTCAGTCAGCTCTGTCCCTCAGTCAGCTCTGTCCCTCAGTCACTCTGACCCTCAGTCACTCTGTCCCTCAGTCAGCTCTGTCCCTCAGTCACTCTGTCCCTCAGTCAGCTCTGTCCCTCAGTCACTCTGTCCCTCAGTCAGCTCTGTCCCTCAGTCACTCTGTCCCTCAGTCAGCTCTGTCCCTCAGTCACTCTGTCCCTCAGTCACTCTGTCCCTCAGTCAGCTCTGTCCCTCAGTCACTCTGTCCTCAGTCAGCTCTGTCCCTCAGTCACTCTGTCCCTCAGTCACTCTGTCCCTCAGTCACTCTGACCCTCAGTCAGCTCTGTCCCTCAGTCAGCTCTGTCCCTCAGTCAGCTCTGTCCCTCAGTCACTCTGTCCCTCAGTCACTCTGTCCCTCAGTCAGCTCTGTCCCTCAGTCAGCTCTGTCCCTCAGTCAGCTCTGTCCCTCAGTCACTCTGTCCCTCAGTCACTCTGTCCCTCAGTCACTCTGACCCTCAGTCAGCTCTGTCCCTCAGTCACTCTGTCCCTCAGTCAGCTCTGTCCCTCAGTCACTCTGTCCCTCAGTCACTCTGACCCTCAGTCAGCTCTGACCCTCAGTCAGCTCTGTCCCTCAGTCAGCTCTGTCCCTCAGTCACTCTGTCCCTCAGTCAGCTCTGTCCCTCAGTCAGCTCTGTCCCTCAGTCACTCTGACCCTCAGTCAGCTCTGTCCCTCAGTCAGCTCTGTCCCTCAGTCAGCTCTGTCCCTCAGTCACTCTGTCCCTCAGTCACTCTGTCCCTCAGTCACTCTGTCCCTCAGGGAGCTCTGTCCCTCAGTCAGCTCTGTCCCTCAGTCAGCTCTGTCCCTCAGTCACTCTGTCCCTCAGTCAGCTCTGTCCCTCAGTCACTCTGTCCCTCAGTCAGCTCTGTCCCTCAGTCACTCTGACCCTCAGTCAGCTCTGTCCCTCAGTCACTCTGTCCCTCAGTCAGCTCTGTCCCTCAGTCACTCTGTCCCTCAGGGAGCTCTGTCCCTCAGTCACTCTGTCCCTCAGTCAGCTCTGTCCCTCAGTCACTCTGTCCCTCAGTCAGCTCTGTCCCTCAGTCACTCTGTCCCTCAGTCACTCTGTCCCTCAGTCACTCTGTCCCTCAGTCACTCTGTCCCTCAGTCACTCTGTCCCTCAGTCAGCTCTGTCCCTCAGTCACTCTGTCCCTCAGTCAGCTCTGTCCCTCAGTCACTCTGTCCCTCAGTCAGCTCTGTCCCTCAGTCAGCTCTGTCCCTCAGTCACTCTGTCCCTCAGTCACTCTGTCCCTCAGTCAGCTCTGTCCCTCAGTCACTCTGTCCCTCAGTCACTCTGACCCTCAGTCAGCTCTGTCCCTCAGTCACTCTGTCCCTCAGTCAGCTCTGTCCCTCAGTCAGCTCTGTCCCTCAGTCACTCTGTCCCTCAGTCACTCTGTCCCTCAGTCAGCTCTGTCCCTCAGTCAGCTCTGTCCCTCAGTCAGCTCTGTCCCTCAGTCACTCTGTCCCTCAGTCAGCTCTGTCCCTCAGTCAGCTCTGTCCCTCAGTCAGCTCTGTCCCTCAGTCACTCTGTCCCTCAGTCAGCTCTGACCCTCAGTCAGCTCTGTCCCTCAGTCACTCTGTCCCTCAGTCACTCTGTCCCTCAGTCACTCTGTCCCTCAGTCAGCTCTGTCCCTCAGTCAGCTCTGTCCCTCAGTCACTCTGTCCCTCAGTCACTCTGTCCCTCAGTCAGCTCTGTCCCTCAGTCACTCTGTCCCTCAGTCACTCTGTCCCTCAGTCACTCTGTCCCTCAGTCACTCTGTCCCTCAGTCACTCTGTCCCTCAGTCACTCTGTCCCTCAGTCACTCTGTCCCTCAGTCACTCTGTCCCTCAGTCAGCTCTGTCCCTCAGTCACTCTGTCCCTCAGTCAGCTCTGTCCCTCAGTCAGCTCTGTCCCTCAGTCACTCTGTCCCTCAGTCACTCTGTCCCTCAGTCACTCTGTCCCTCAGTCACTCTGTCCCTCAGTCACTCTGTCCCTCAGTCACTCTGTCACTCAGTCACTCTGACCCTCAGTCAGCTCTGTCCCTCAGTCACTCTGTCCCTCAGTCAGCTCTGTCCCTCAGTCACTCTGTCCCTCAGTCACTCTGTCCCTCAGTCACTCTGTCCCTCAGTCAGCTCTGTCCCTCAGTCAGCTCTGTCCCTCAGTCACTCTGACCCTCAGTCAGCTCTGTCCCTCAGTCACTCTGTCCCTCAGTCACTCTGTCCCTCAGTCACTCTGACCCTCAGTCAGCTCTGTCCCTCAGTCACTCTGTCCCTCAGTCACTCTGTCCCTCAGTCAGCTCTGTCCCTCAGTCACTCTGTCCCTCAGTCACTCTGTCCCTCAGTCACTCTGTCCCTCAGTCAGCTCTGTCCCTCAGTCACTCTGACCCTCAGTCACTCTGTCCCTCAGTCACTCTGTCCCTCAGTCAGCTCTGTCCCTCAGTCAGCCCTGGCCCTCAGTCACTCTGTCCCTCAGTCAGCTCTGTCCCTCAGTCACTCTGTCCCTCAGTCAGCTCTGTCCCTCAGTCAGCTCTGTCCCTCAGTCACTCTGACCCTCAGTCACTCTGTCCCTCAGTCACTCTGTCCCTCAGTCAGCTCTGTCCCTCAGTCACTCTGTCCCTCAGTCAGCCCTGTCCCTCAGTCACTCTGTCCCTCAGTCAGCTCTGTCCCTCAGTCACTCTGTCCCTCAGTCACTCTGTCCCTCAGTCACTCTGTCCCTCAGTCAGCTCTGTCCCTCAGTCAGCTCTGTCCCTCAGTCACTCTGACCCTCAGTCAGCTCTGTCCCTCAGTCACTCTGTCCCTCAGTCACTCTGTCCCTCAGTCAGCTCTGTCCCTCAGTCAGCTCTGTCCCTCAGTCACTCTGTCCCTCAGTCACTCTGACCCTCAGTCACTCTGTCCCTCAGTCAGCTCTGTCCCTCAGTCAGCTCTGTCCCTCAGTCAGCTCTGTCCCTCAGTCACTCTGTCCCTCAGTCAGCTCTGTCCCTCAGTCAGCTCTGTCCCTCAGTCAGCTCTGTCCCTCAGTCAGCTCTGTCCCTCAGTCACTCTGTCCCTCAGTCAGCTCTGTCCCTCAGTCACTCTGTCCCTCAGTCAGCTCTGTCCCTCAGTCACTCTGTCCCTCAGTCAGCTCTGTCCCTCAGTCAGCTCTGTCCCTCAGTCACTCTGTCCCTCAGTCACTCTGTCCCTCAGTCAGCTCTGTCCCTCAGTCACTCTGTCCCTCAGTCAGCTCTGTCCCTCAGTCAGCTCTGTCCCTCAGTCACTCTGACCCTCAGTCAGCTCTGTCCCTCAGTCACTCTGTCCCTCAGTCAGCTCTGTCCCTCAGTCACTCTGTCCCTCAGTCAGCTCTGTCCCTCAGTCACTCTGTCCCTCAGTCAGCTCTGTCCCTCAGTCACTCTGACCCTCAGTCACTCTGTCCCTCAGTCAGCTCTGTCCCTCAGTCACTCTGACCCTCAGTCACTCTGTCCCTCAGTCAGCTCTGTCCCTCAGTCAGCTCTGTCCCTCAGTCACTCTGACCCTCAGTCAGCTCTGTCCCTCAGTCAGCTCTGTCCCTCAGTCACTCTGTCCCTCAGTCACTCTGTCCCTCAGTCACTCTGTCCCTCAGTCAGCTCTGACCCTCAGTCACTCTGACCCTCAGTCAGCTCTGTCCCTCAGTCAGCTCTGTCCCTCAGTCACTCTGTCCCTCAGTCACTCTGTCCCTCAGTCAGCTCTGTCCCTCAGTCACTCTGTCCCTCAGTCACTCTGTCCCTCAGTCACTCTGTCCCTCAGTCAGCTCTGTCCCTCAGTCACTCTGTCCCTCAGTCAGCTCTGTCCCTCAGTCACTCTGACCCTCAGTCAGCTCTGTCCCTCAGTCACTCTGTCCCTCAGTCACTCTGTCCCTCAGTCACTCTGACCCTCAGTCAGCTCTGTCCCTCAGTCACTCTGTCCCTCAGTCAGCTCTGTCCCTCAGTCACTCTGTCCCTCAGTCAGCTCTGTCCCTCAGTCACTCTGTCCCTCAGTCACTCTGTCCCTCAGTCAGCTCTGTCCCTCAGTCAGCTCTGTCCCTCAGTCACTCTGTCCCTCAGTCACTCTGACCCTCAGTCAGCTCTGTCCCTCAGTCACTCTGTCCCTCAGTCACTCTGTCCCTCAGTCAGCTCTGTCCCTCAGTCACTCTGTCCCTCAGTCACTCTGTCCCTCAGTCAGCTCTGTCCCTCAGTCACTCTGTCCCTCAGTCAGCTCTGTCCCTCAGTCACTCTGTCCCTCAGTCAGCTCTGTCCCTCAGTCACTCTGTCCCTCAGTCAGCTCTGTCCCTCAGTCACTCTGTCCCTCAGTCACTCTGTCCCTCAGTCAGCTCTGTCCCTCAGTCAGCTCTGTCCCTCAGTCAGCTCTGTCCCTCAGTCAGCCCTGTCCCTCAGTCACTCTGTCCCTCAGTCAGCTCTGTCCCTCAGTCACTCTGTCCCTCAGTCAGCTCTGTCCCTCAGTCAGCTCTGTCCCTCAGTCACTCTGTCCCTCAGTCACTCTGACCCTCAGTCACTCTGTCCCTCAGTCACTCTGTCCCTCAGTCAGCTCTGTCCCTCAGTCACTCTGTCCCTCAGTCAGCTCTGTCCCTCAGTCACTCTGTCCCTCAGTCAGCTCTGTCCCTCAGTCACTCTGTCCCTCAGTCAGCTCTGTCCCTCAGTCACTCTGTCCCTCAGTCACTCTGTCCCTCAGTCAGCTCTGTCCCTCAGTCAGCTCTGACCCTCAGTCACTCTGTCCCTCAGTCACTCTGTCCCTCAGTCACTCTGTCCCTCAGTCAGCTCTGTCCCTCAGTCACTCTGTCCCTCAGTCAGCTCTGTCCCTCAGTCACTCTGTCCCTCAGTCACTCTGTCCCTCAGTCACTCTGACCCTCAGTCAGCTCTGTCCCTCAGTCACTCTGTCCCTCAGTCAGCTCTGTCCCTCAGTCAGCTCTGTCCCTCAGTCACTCTGTCCCTCAGTCAGCTCTGTCCCTCAGTCACTCTGTCCCTCAGTCACTCTGTCCCTCAGTCACTCTGTCCCTCAGTCAGCTCTGTCCCTCAGTCACTCTGTCCCTCAGTCACTCTGTCCCTCAGTCAGCTCTGTCCCTCAGTCACTCTGTCCCTCAGTCAGCTCTGTCCCTCAGTCAGCTCTGTCCCTCAGTCACTCTGACCCTCAGTCAGCTCTGTCCCTCAGTCACTCTGTCCCTCAGTCAGCTCTGTCCCTCAGTCAGCTCTGTCCCTCAGTCACTCTGTCCCTCAGTCAGCTCTGTCCCTCAGTCACTCTGTCCCTCAGTCAGCTCTGACCCTCAGTCAGCTCTGTCCCTCAGTCAGCTCTGTCCCTCAGTCACTCTGTCCCTCAGTCACTCTGTCCCTCAGTCACTCTGACCCTCAGTCACTCTGTCCCTCAGTCAGCTCTGTCCCTCAGTCACTCTGTCCCTCAGTCACTCTGTCCCTCAGTCAGCTCTGTCCCTCAGTCACTCTGTCCCTCAGTCAGCTCTGTCCCTCAGTCACTCTGTCCCTCAGTCAGCTCTGTCCCTCAGTCACTCTGACCCTCAGTCAGCTCTGTCCCTCAGTCAGCTCTGTCCCTCAGTCAGCTCTGTCCCTCAGTCACTCTGTCCCTCAGTCACTCTGACCCTCAGTCAGCTCTGTCCCTCAGTCAGCTCTGTCCCTCAGTCAGCTCTGTCCCTCAGTCACTCTGTCCCTCAGTCACTCTGTCCCTCAGTCACTCTGTCCCTCAGTCAGCTCTGTCCCTCAGTCACTCTGTCCCTCAGTCAGCTCTGTCCCTCAGTCACTCTGTCCCTCAGTCAGCTCTGTCCCTCAGTCAGCTCTGTCCCTCAGTCACTCTGTCCCTCAGTCACTCTGACCCTCAGTCAGCTCTGTCCCTCAGTCAGCTCTGTCCCTCAGTCACTCTGACCCTCAGTCACTCTGTCCCTCAGTCACTCTGTCCCTCAGTCACTCTGTCCCTCAGTCAGCTCTGTCCCTCAGTCAGCTCTGTCCCTCAGTCAGCTCTGTCCCTCAGTCACTCTGTCCCTCAGTCAGCTCTGTCCCTCAGTCACTCTGTCCCTCAGTCACTCTGTCCCTCAGTCACTCTGTCCCTCAGTCACTCTGTCCCTCAGTCAGCTCTGTCCCTCAGTCAGCTCTGTCCCTCAGTCACTCTGTCCCTCAGTCAGCTCTGTCCCTCAGTCACTCTGACCCTCAGTCACTCTGTCCCTCAGTCACTCTGTCCCTCAGTCAGCTCTGTCCCTCAGTCACTCTGTCCCTCAGTCAGCTCTGTCCCTCAGTCACTCTGTCCCTCAGTCAGCTCTGTCCCTCAGTCACTCTGACCCTCAGTCAGCTCTGTCCCTCAGTCACTCTGTCCCTCAGTCAGCTCTGTCCCTCAGTCACTCTGACCCTCAGTCAGCTCTGTCCCTCAGTCAGCTCTGTCCCTCAGTCAGCTCTGACCCTCAGTCACTCTGTCCCTCAGTCAGCTCTGTCCCTCAGTCACTCTGTCCCTCAGTCACTCTGTCCCTCAGTCACTCTGTCCCTCAGTCACTCTGTCCCTCAGTCAGCTCTGTCCCTCAGTCAGCTCTGTCCCTCAGTCACTCTGTCCCTCAGTCAGCTCTGTCCCTCAGTCACTCTGACCCTCAGTCAGCTCTGTCCCTCAGTCAGCTCTGTCCCTCAGTCACTCTGTCCCTCAGTCAGCTCTGTCCCTCAGTCACTCTGTCCCTCAGTCAGCTCTGTCCCTCAGTCAGCTCTGTCCCTCAGTCACTCTGTCCCTCAGTCAGCTCTGTCCCTCAGTCACTCTGTCCCTCAGTCACTCTGTCCCTCAGTCAGCTCTGTCCCTCAGTCACTCTGTCCCTCAGTCACTCTGACCCTCAGTCAGCTCTGTCCCTCAGTCACTCTGTCCCTCAGTCAGCTCTGTCCCTCAGTCACTCTGTCCCTCAGTCACTCTGTCCCTCAGTCAGCTCTGTCCCTCAGTCACTCTGTCCCTCAGTCAGCTCTGTCCCTCAGTCACTCTGTCCCTCAGTCAGCTCTGTCCCTCAGTCACTCTGTCCCTCAGTCAGCTCTGTCCCTCAGTCACTCTGTCCCTCAGTCAGCTCTGTCCCTCAGTCACTCTGTCCCTCAGTCAGCTCTGTCCCTCAGTCAGCTCTGTCCCTCAGTCAGCTCTGTCCCTCAGTCACTCTGTCCCTCAGTCAGCTCTGTCCCTCAGTCACTCTGTCCCTCAGGGAGCTCTGTCCCTCAGTCACTCTGTCCCTCAGTCACTCTGTCCCTCAGTCAGCTCTGTCCCTCAGTCACTCTGTCCCTCAGTCAGCTCTGTCCCTCAGTCAGCTCTGTCCCTCAGTCAGCTCTGTCCCTCAGTCACTCTGTCCCTCAGTCACTCTGTCCCTCAGTCACTCTGTCCCTCAGTCAGCTCTGTCCCTCAGTCACTCTGTCCCTCAGTCAGCTCTGTCCCTCAGTCAGCCCTGTCCCTCAGTCACTCTGTCCCTCAGTCACTCTGTCCCTCAGTCAGCTCTGTCCCTCAGTCAGCTCTGTCCCTCAGTCACTCTGTCCCTCAGTCAGCTCTGTCCCTCAGTCACTCTGTCCCTCAGTCAGCTCTGTCCCTCAGTCACTCTGACCCTCAGTCACTCTGTCCCTCAGTCAGCTCTGTCCCTCAGTCACTCTGTCCCTCAGTCACTCTGTCCCTCAGTCAGCTCTGTCCCTCAGTCAGCTCTGTCCCTCAGTCACTCTGTCCCTCAGTCAGCTCTGTCCCTCAGTCACTCTGTCCCTCAGTCAGCTCTGTCCCTCAGTCACTCTGTCCCTCAGTCACTCTGTCCCTCAGTCAGCTCTGTCCCTCAGTCAGCTCTGTCCCTCAGTCAGCTCTGTCCCTCAGTCACTCTGTCCCTCAGTCACTCTGACCCTCAGTCAGCTCTGTCCCTCAGTCACTCTGTCCCTCAGTCAGCTCTGTCCCTCAGTCAGCTCTGTCCCTCAGTCAGCTCTGTCCCTCAGTCACTCTGTCCCTCAGTCAGCTCTGTCCCTCAGTCAGCCCTGTCCCTCAGTCACTCTGTCCCTCAGTCACTCTGTCCCTCAGTCAGCTCTGTCCCTCAGTCACTCTTTCCCTCAGTCAGCTCTGTCCCTCAGTCACTCGGACCCTCAGTCACTCTGTCCCTCAGTCAGCTCTGTCCCTCAGTCAGCTCTGTCCCTCAGTCAGCTCTGTCCCTCAGTCACTCTGTCCCTCAGTCAGCTCTGTCCCTCAGTCACTCTGTCCCTCAGTCACTCTGTCCCTCAGTCACTCTGACCCTCAGTCAGCTCTGTCCCTCAGTCAGCTCTGTCCCTCAGTCAGCTCTGTCCCTCAGTCACTCTGTCCCTCAGTCACTCTGTCCCTCAGTCAGCTCTGTCCCTCAGTCACTCTGTCCCTCAGTCAGCTCTGTCCCTCAGTCACTCTGTCCCTCAGTCAGCTCTGTCCCTCAGTCACTCTGTCCCTCAGTCACTCTGTCCCTCAGTCAGCTCTGTCCCTCAGTCACTCTGTCCCTCAGTCAGCTCTGTCCCTCAGTCACTCTGTCCCTCAGTCACTCTGTCCCTCAGTCACTCTGTCCCTCAGTCACTCTGTCCCTCAGTCAGCTCTGTCCCTCAGTCACTCTGTCCCTCAGTCACTCTGTCCCTCAGTCACTCTGTCCCTCAGTCACTCTGTCCCTCAGTCACTCTGACCCTCAGTCAGCTCTGTCCCTCAGTCACTCTGTCCCTCAGTCAGCCCTGTCCCTCAGTCACTCTGACCCTCAGTCAGCTCTGTCCCTCAGTCAGCTCTGTCCCTCAGTCAGCTCTGTCCCTCAGTCAGCTCTGTCCCTCAGTCACTCTGTCCCTCAGTCACTCTGTCCCTCAGTCAGCTCTGTCCCTCAGTCAGCTCTGTCCCTCAGTCACTCTGTCCCTCAGTCACTCTGTCCCTCAGTCAGCTCTGTCCCTCAGTCACTCTGTCCCTCAGTCAGCTCTGTCCCTCAGTCACTCTGTCCCTCAGTCACTCTGTCCCTCAGTCACTCTGTCCCTCAGTCAGCTCTGTCCCTCAGTCAGCTCTGTCCCTCAGTCAGCTCTGTCCCTCAGTCAGCTCTGTCCCTCAGTCACTCTGTCCCTCAGTCAGCTCTGTCCCTCAGTCACTCTGTCCCTCAGTCACTCTGTCCCTCAGTCAGCTCTGTCCCTCAGTCACTCTGTCCCTCAGTCAGCTCTGTCCCTCAGTCACTCTGTCCCTCAGTCAGCTCTGTCCCTCAGTCACTCTGTCCCTCAGTCACTCTGTCCCTCAGTCAGCTCTGTCCCTCAGTCAGCTCTGTCCCTCAGTCAGCTCTGTCCCTCAGTCACTCTGTCCCTCAGTCACTCTGACCCTCAGTCACTCTGTCCCTCAGTCAGCTCTGTCCCTCAGTCAGCTCTGTCCCTCAGTCACTCTGTCCCTCAGTCACTCTGTCCCTCAGTCACTCTGTCCCTCAGTCACTCTGTCCCTCAGTCACTCTGTCCCTCAGTCACTCTGTCCCTCAGTCAGCTCTGTCCCTCAGTCACTCTGTCCCTCAGTCAGCTCTGTCCCTCAGTCACTCTGTCCCTCAGTCACTCTGTCCCTCAGTCAGCTCTGTCCCTCAGTCAGCTCTGTCCCTCAGTCACTCTGTCCCTCAGTCAGCTCTGTCCCTCAGTCACTCTGTCCCTCAGTCAGCTCTGTCCCTCAGTCAGCTCTGTCCCTCAGTCACTCTGTCCCTCAGTCACTCTGTCCCTCAGTCAGCTCTGTCCCTCAGTCACTCTGTCCCTCAGTCACTCTGTCCCTCAGTCAGCTCTGTCCCTCAGTCACTCTGTCCCTCAGTCACTCTGTCCCTCAGTCAGCTCTGTCCCTCAGTCACTCTGACCCTCAGTCAGCTCTGTCCCTCAGTCACTCTGTCCCTCAGTCAGCTCTGTCCCTCAGTCACTCTGTCCCTCAGTCACTCTGTCCCTCAGTCACTCTGTCACTCAGTCACTCTGACCCTCAGTCAGCTCTGTCACTCAGTCACTCTGTCCCTCAGTCAGCCCTGTCCCTCAGTCACTCTGTCCCTCAGTCACTCTGTCCCTCAGTCACTCTGTCCCTCAGTCAGCTCTGTCCCTCAGTCACTCTGTCCCTCAGTCACTCTGTCCCTCAGTCAGCTCTGTCACTCAGTCACTCTGTCACTCAGTCACTCTGTCCCTCAGTCAGCTCTGTCCCTCAGTCACTCTGTCCCTCAGTCACTCTGTCCCTCAGTCACTCTGTCCCTCAGTCAGCTCTGTCCCTCAGTCACTCTGACCCTCAGTCAGCTCTGTCCCTCAGTCAGCTCTGTCCCTCAGTCACTCTGTCCCTCAGTCACTCTGTCCCTCAGTCACTCTGTCCCTCAGTCAGCTCTGTCCCTCAGTCACTCTGTCCCTCAGTCACTCTGTCCCTCAGTCACTCTGTCCCTCAGTCAGCTCTGTCCCTCAGTCACTCTGTCCCTCAGTCACTCTGTCCCTCAGTCAGCTCTGTCCCTCAGTCAGCTCTGTCCCTCAGTCAGCTCTGTCCCTCAGTCAGCTCTGTCCCTCAGTCACTCTGTCCCTCAGTCAGCTCTGTCCCTCAGTCACTCTGTCCCTCAGGGAGCTCTGTCCCTCAGTCACTCTGTCCCTCAGTCAGCTCTGTCCCTCAGTCACTCTGTCCCTCAGTCACTCTGTCCCTCAGTCACTCTGACCCTCAGTCAGCTCTGTCCCTCAGTCACTCTGTCCCTCAGTCACTCTGTCCCTCAGTCAGCTCTGTCCCTCAGTCAGCTCTGTCCCTCAGTCACTCTGTCCCTCAGTCACTCTGTCCCTCAGTCAGCTCTGTCCCTCAGTCACTCTGTCCCTCAGTCACTCTGTCCCTCAGTCACTCTGTCCCTCAGTCAGCTCTGTCCCTCAGTCAGCTCTGTCCCTCAGTCACTCTGTCCCTCAGTCACTCTGTCCCTCAGTCAGCTCTGTCCCTCAGTCACTCTGTCCCTCAGTCACTCTGTCCCTCAGTCAGCTCTGTCCCTCAGTCAGCTCTGTCCCTCAGTCAGCTCTGTCCCTCAGTCACTCTGTCCCTCAGTCACTCTGTCCCTCAGTCAGCTCTGTCCCTCAGTCACTCTGTCCCTCAGTCAGCTCTGTCCCTCAGTCACTCTGTCCCTCAGTCACTCTGACCCTCAGTCACTCTGTCCCTCAGTCAGCTCTGTCCCTCAGTCACTCTGTCCCTCAGTCACTCTGTCCCTCAGTCAGCTCTGTCCCTCAGTCACTCTGTCCCTCAGTCACTCTGTCCCTCAGTCAGCTCTGTCCCTCAGTCAGCTCTGTCCCTCAGTCACTCTGTCCCTCAGTCAGCTCTGTCCCTCAGTCAGCTCTGTCCCTCAGTCAGCTCTGTCCCTCAGTCACTCTGTCCCTCAGTCAGCCCTGTCCCTCAGTCACTCTGTCCCTCAGTCAGCTCTGTCCCTCAGTCAGCTCTGTCCCTCAGTCAGCTCTGTCCCTCAGTCACTCTGTCCCTCAGTCACTCTGTCCCTCAGTCACTCTGTCCCTCAGTCAGCTCTGTCCCTCAGTCAGCTCTGTCCCTCAGTCACTCTGTCCCTCAGTCAGCTCTGACCCTCAGTCAGCTCTGTCCCTCAGTCACTCTGTCCCTCAGTCACTCTGTCCCTCAGTCACTCTGTCCCTCAGTCAGCTCTGTCCCTCAGTCAGCTCTGTCCCTCAGTCACTCTGTCCCTCAGTCAGCTCTGTCCCTCAGTCAGCTCTGTCCCTCAGTCAGCTCTGTCCCTCAGTCACTCTGTCCCTCAGTCACTCTGTCCCTCAGTCACTCTGTCCCTCAGTCAGCTCTGTCCCTCAGTCACTCTGACCCTCAGTCAGCTCTGTCCCTCAGTCAGCCCTGTCCCTCAGTCACTCTGTCCCTCAGTCACTCTGTCCCTCAGTCAGCTCTGTCCCTCAGTCACTCTGTCCCTCAGTCACTCTGTCCCTCAGTCACTCTGTCCCTCAGTCACTCTGTCCCTCAGTCAGCTCTGTCCCTCAGTCACTCTGTCCCTCAGTCACTCTGACCCTCAGTCAGCTCTGTCCCTCAGTCACTCTGTCCCTCAGTCAGCTCTGTCCCTCAGTCACTCTGTCCCTCAGTCAGCTCTGTCCCTCAGTCACTCTGTCCCTCAGTCACTCTGTCCCTCAGTCACTCTGTCCCTCAGTCACTCTGTCCCTCAGTCAGCTCTGTCCCTCAGTCACTCTGACCCTCAGTCACTCTGTCCCTCAGGGAGCTCTGTCCCTCAGTCACTCTGTCCCTCAGTCAGCTCTGTCCCTCAGTCACTCTGTCCCTCAGTCACTCTGTCCCTCAGTCACTCTGTCCCTCAGTCAGCTCTGTCCCTCAGTCACTCTGTCCCTCAGTCACTCTGTCCCTCAGTCACTCTGTCCCTCAGTCACTCTGTCCCTCAGTCAGCTCTGTCCCTCAGTCAGCTCTGTCCCTCAGTCAGCTCTGTCCCTCAGTCACTCTGTCCCTCAGTCAGCTCTGTCCCTCAGTCACTCTGACCCTCAGTCAGCTCTGTCCCTCAGTCACTCTGTCCCTCAGTCAGCTCTGTCCCTCAGTCACTCTGTCCCTCAGTCACTCTGTCCCTCAGTCAGCTCTGTCCCTCAGTCACTCTGACCCTCAGTCAGCTCTGTCCCTCAGTCACTCTGTCCCTCAGTCACTCTGTCCCTCAGTCAGCTCTGTCCCTCAGTCAGCTCTGTCCCTCAGTCAGCTCTGTCCCTCAGTCACTCTGTCCCTCAGTCAGCTCTGTCCCTCAGTCACTCTGTCCCTCAGTCACTCTGACCCTCAGTCACTCTGTCCCTCAGTCAGCTCTGTCCCTCAGTCACTCTGTCCCTCAGTCACTCTGTCCCTCAGTCAGCTCTGTCCCTCAGTCAGCTCTGTCCCTCAGTCACTCTGTCCCTCAGTCACTCTGTCCCTCAGTCAGCTCTGTCCCTCAGTCAGCTCTGTCCCTCAGTCACTCTGTCCCTCAGTCACTCTGTCCCTCAGTCAGCTCTGTCCCTCAGTCACTCTGTCCCTCAGTCACTCTGTCCCTCAGTCAGCTCTGTCCCTCAGTCACTCTGTCCCTCAGTCACTCTGTCCCTCAGTCAGCTCTGTCCCTCAGTCACTCTGTCCCTCAGTCACTCTGTCCCTCAGTCACTCTGTCCCTCAGTCACTCTGTCCCTCAGTCAGCTCTGTCCCTCAGTCAGCTCTGTCCCTCAGTCACTCTGTCCCTCAGTCACTCTGTCCCTCAGTCAGCTCTGTCCCTCAGTCACTCTGTCCCTCAGTCAGCTCTGTCCCTCAGTCACTCTGTCCCTCAGTCAGCTCTGTCCCTCAGTCACTCTGTCCCTCAGTCACTCTGTCCCTCAGTCAGCTCTGTCCCTCAGTCACTCTGTCCCTCAGTCACTCTGACCCTCAGTCACTCTGTCCCTCAGTCACTCTGACCCTCAGTCAGCTCTGTCCCTCAGTCACTCTGTCCCTCAGTCACTCTGTCCCTCAGTCAGCTCTGTCCCTCAGTCAGCTCTGTCCCTCAGTCACTCTGTCCCTCAGTCACTCTGTCCCTCAGTCACTCTGTCCCTCAGTCACTCTGTCCCTCAGTCACTCTGTCCCTCAGTCAGCTCTGTCCCTCAGTCAGCTCTGTCCCTCAGTCACTCTGTCCCTCAGTCAGCTCTGTCCCTCAGTCACTCTGACCCTCAGTCAGCCCTGTCCCTCAGTCACTCTGTCCCTCAGTCACTCTGTCCCTCAGTCAGCTCTGTCCCTCAGTCAGCTCTGTCCCTCAGTCACTCTGTCCCTCAGTCACTCTGTCCCTCAGTCAGCTCTGTCCCTCAGTCACTCTGACCCTCAGTCAGCTCTGTCCCTCAGTCAGCTCTGTCCCTCAGTCACTCTGACCCTCAGTCAGCTCTGTCCCTCAGTCAGCTCTGTCCCTCAGTCAGCTCTGTCCCTCAGTCACTCTGTCCCTCAGTCACTCTGTCCCTCAGTCACTCTGTCCCTCAGTCAGCTCTGACCCTCAGTCACTCTGTCCCTCAGTCACTCTGTCCCTCAGTCACTCTGACCCTCAGTCACTCTGTCCCTCAGTCACTCTGTCCCTCAGTCAGCTCTGTCCCTCAGTCACTCTGTCCCTCAGTCACTCTGTCCCTCAGTCACTCTGTCCCTCAGTCAGCTCTGTCCCTCAGTCAGCTCTGTCCCTCAGTCAGCTCTGTCCCTCAGTCACTCTGTCCCTCAGTCACTCTGTCCCTCAGTCACTCTGTCCCTCAGTCAGCTCTGTCCCTCAGTCAGCTCTGACCCTCAGTCAGCCCTGTCCCTCAGTCACTCTGTCCCTCAGTCAGCTCTGTCCCTCAGTCAGCTCTGTCCCTCAGTCACTCTGTCCCTCAGTCACTCTGTCCCTCAGTCACTCTGTCCCTCAGTCAGCTCTGTCCCTCAGTCACTCTGTCCCTCAGTCAGCTCTGTCCCTCAGTCAGCTCTGTCCCTCAGTCAGCTCTGTCCCTCAGTCACTCTGTCCCTCAGTCACTCTGTCCCTCAGTCAGCTCTGTCCCTCAGTCAGCTCTGTCCCTCAGTCACTCTGTCCCTCAGTCAGCTCTGACCCTCAGTCACTCTGTCCCTCAGTTAGCTCTGACCCTCAGTCACTCTGACCCTCAGTCACTCTGTCCCTCAGTCAGCTCTGTCCCTCAGTCACTCTGTCCCTCAGTCAGCTCTGTCCCTCAGTCAGCTCTGTCCCTCAGTCAGCTCTGTCCCTCAGTCACTCTGTCCCTCAGTCAGCTCTGTCCCTCAGTCACTCTGTCCCTCAGTCAGCTCTGTCCCTCAGTCACTCTGTCCCTCAGTCACTCTGTCCCTCAGTCACTCTGTCCCTCAGTCACTCTGACCCTCAGTCAGCTCTGTCCCTCAGTCAGCTCTGTCCCTCAGTCACTCTGTCCCTCAGTCACTCTGTCCCTCAGTCAGCTCTGTCCCTCAGTCAGCTCTGTCCCTCAGTCACTCTGTCCCTCAGTCACTCTGTCCCTCAGTCACTCTGTCCCTCAGTCACTCTGTCCCTCAGTCAGCTCTGTCCCTCAGTCACTCTGACCCTCAGTCACTCTGTCCCTCAGTCAGCTCTGTCCCTCAGTCACTCTGACCCTCAGTCAGCTCTGTCCCTCAGTCACTCTGTCCCTCAGTCACTCTGTCCCTCAGTCACTCTGACCCTCAGTCACTCTGTCCCTCAGTCAGCTCTGTCCCTCAGTCAGCTCTGTCCCTCAGTCACTCTGTCCCTCAGTCAGCTCTGTCCCTCAGTCACTCTGACCCTCAGTCAGCTCTGTCCCTCAGTCACTCTGACCCTCAGTCACTCTGTCCCTCAGTCAGCTCTGTCCCTCAGTCACTCTGTCCCTCAGTCACTCTGACCCTCAGTCAGCTCTGTCCCTCAGTCACTCTGTCCCTCAGTCACTCTGTCCCTCAGTCAGCTCTGTCCCTCAGTCACTCTGTCCCTCAGTCACTCTGTCCCTCAGTCAGCTCTGTCCCTCAGTCAGCTCTGTCCCTCAGTCACTCTGTCCCTCAGTCACTCTGACCCTCAGTCACTCTGTCCCTCAGTCAGCTCTGTCCCTCAGTCACTCTGTCCCTCAGTCACTCTGTCCCTCAGTCAGCTCTGTCCCTCAGTCACTCTGTCCCTCAGTCAGCTCTGTCCCTCAGTCACTCTGTCCCTCAGTCAGCTCTGTCCCTCAGTCACTCTGTCCCTCAGTCACTCTGTCCCTCAGTCACTCTGTCCCTCAGTCACTCTGTCCCTCAGTCAGCTCTGTCCCTCAGTCAGCTCTGTCCCTCAGTCACTCTGTCCCTCAGTCAGCTCTGTCCCTCAGTCACTCTGTCCCTCAGTCACTCTGTCCCTCAGTCACTCTGTCCCTCAGTCAGCTCTGTCCCTCAGTCACTCTGTCCCTCAGTCAGCTCTGTCCCTCAGTCACTCTGTCCCTCAGTCAGCTCTGTCCCTCAGTCACTGTGACCCTCAGTCAGCTCTGTCCCTCAGTCACTCTGTCCCTCAGTCACTCTGTCCCTCAGTCAGCTCTGTCCCTCAGTCAGCTCTGTCCCTCAGTCACTCTGTCCCTCAGTCAGCTCTGTCCCTCAGTCACTCTGTCCCTCAGTCAGCTCTGTCCCTCAGTCACTCTGTCCCTCAGTCAGCTCTGTCCCTCAGGGAGCTCTGTCCCTCAGTCACTCTGTCCCTCAGTCAGCTCTGTCCCTCAGTCAGCTCTGTCCCTCAGTCACTCTGTCCCTCAGTCACTCTGTCCCTCAGTCACTCTGTCCCTCAGTCAGCTCTGTCCCTCAGTCAGCTCTGTCCCTCAGTCACTCTGTCCCTCAGTCAGCTCTGTCCCTCAGTCACTCTGTCCCTCAGTCAGCTCTGTCCCTCAGTCAGCTCTGTCCCTCAGTCAGCTCTGTCCCTCAGTCAGCTCTGTCCCTCAGTCACTCTGTCCCTCAGTCACTCTGTCCCTCAGTCAGCCCTAACCCTCAGTCAGCTCTGTCCCTCAGTCACTCTGGCCCTCAGTCACTCTGACCCTCAGTCACTCTGTCCCTCAGTCAGCTCTGTCCCTCAGTCACTCTGTCCCTCAGTCACTCTGTCCCTCAGTCACTCTGTCCCTCAGTCAGCTCTGTCCCTCAGTCAGCTCTGTCCCTCAGTCAGCTCTGTCCCTCAGTCACTCTGACCCTCAGTCAGCTCTGTCCCTCAGTCACTCTGTCCCTCAGTCAGCTCTGTCCCTCAGTCACTCTGTCCCTCAGTCAGCTCTGTCCCTCAGTCACTCTGTCCCTCAGTCACTCTGTCCCTCAGTCACTCTGTCCCTCAGTCAGCTCTGTCCCTCAGTCAGCTCTGTCCCTCAGTCACTCTGTCCCTCAGTCACTCTGTCCCTCAGTCAGCTCTGTCCCTCAGTCAGCTCTGACCCTCAGTCAGCTCTGTCCCTCAGTCAGCTCTGTCCCTCAGTCACTCTGTCCCTCAGTCAGCTCTGTCCCTCAGTCACTCTGTCCCTCAGTCAGCTCTGTCCCTCAGTCACTCTGTCCCTCAGTCACTCTGTCCCTCAGTCAGCTCTGTCCCTCAGTCAGCTCTGTCCCTCAGTCACTCTGTCCCTCAGTCAGCTCTGTCCCTCAGTCACTCTGTCCCTCAGTCACTCTGTCCCTCAGTCAGCTCTGTCCCTCAGTCACTCTGTCCCTCAGTCAGCTCTGTCCCTCAGTCAGCTCTGTCCCTCAGTCACTCTGACCCTCAGTCAGCTCTGTCCCTCAGTCACTCTGTCCCTCAGTCAGCTCTGTCCCTCAGTCACTCTGTCCCTCAGTCACTCTGTCCCTCAGTCAGCTCTGTCCCTCAGTCAGCTCTGTCCCTCAGTCACTCTGTCCCTCAGGGAGCTCTGTCCCTCAGTCAGCTCTGTCCCTCAGTCAGCTCTGTCCCTCAGTCACTCTGTCCCTCAGTCAGCTCTGTCCCTCAGTCACTCTGTCCCTCAGTCACTCTGTCCCTCAGTCAGCTCTGACCCTCAGTCACTCTGTCCCTCAGTCACTCTGTCCCTCAGTCAGCTCTGTCCCTCAGTCAGCTCTGTCCCTCAGTCAGCTCTGTCCCTCAGTCACTCTGTCCCTCAGTCAGCTCTGTCCCTCAGTCAGCTCTGTCCCTCAGTCAGCTCTGTCCCTCAGTCAGCCCTGTCCCTCAGTCACTCTGTCCCTCAGTCAGCTCTGTCCCTCAGTCACTCTGTCCCTCAGTCAGCTCTGTCCCTCAGTCACTCTGTCCCTCAGTCAGCTCTGTCCCTCAGTCAGCTCTGTCCCTCAGTCAGCTCTGTCCCTCAGTCAGCTCTGTCCCTCAGTCACTCTGTCCCTCAGTCACTCTGTCCCTCAGTCAGCTCTGTCCCTCAGTCACTCTGACCCTCAGTCAGCTCTGTCCCTCAGTCACTCTGTCCCTCAGTCAGCTCTGTCCCTCAGTCACTCTGACCCTCAGTCAGCTCTGTCCCTCAGTCACTCTGTCCCTCAGTCAGCTCTGTCCCTCAGTCACTCTGTCCCTCAGTCAGCTCTGTCCCTCAGTCAGCTCTGTCCCTCAGTCAGCTCTGTCCCTCAGTCACTCTGTCCCTCAGTCAGCTCTGTCCCTCAGTCACTCTGTCCCTCAGTCAGCTCTGTCCCTCAGTCAGCTCTGTCCCTCAGTCACTCTGTCCCTCAGTCAGCTCTGTCCCTCAGTCACTCTGTCCCTCAGTCAGCTCTGTCCCTCAGTCACTCTGTCCCTCAGTCAGCTCTGTCCCTCAGTCACTCTGTCCCTCAGTCAGCTCTGACCCTCAGTCACTCTGACCCTCAGTCAGCTCTGTCCCTCAGTCACTCTGTCCCTCAGTCACTCTGTCCCTCAGTCAGCTCTGTCCCTCAGTCAGCTCTGTCCCTCAGTCACTCTGTCCCTCAGTCAGCTCTGTCCCTCAGTCAGCTCTGTCCCTCAGTCACTCTGTCCCTCAGTCACTCTGTCCCTCAGTCAGCTCTGTCCCTCAGTCAGCTCTGTCCCTCAGTCACTCTGTCCCTCAGTCACTCTGTCCCTCAGTCAGCTCTGTCCCTCAGTCAGCTCTGTCCCTCAGTCAGCTCTGTCCCTCAGTCAGCTCTGTCCCTCAGTCAGCTCTGTCCCTCAGTCACTCTGTCCCTCAGTCAGCTCTGTCCCTCAGTCACTCTGTCCCTCAGTCAGCTCTGTCCCTCAGTCACTCTGTCCCTCAGTCAGCTCTGTCCCTCAGTCAGCCCTGTCCCTCAGTCAGCTCTGTCCCTCAGTCACTCTGTCCCTCAGTCACTCTGTCCCTCAGTCACTCTGTCCCTCAGTCAGCTCTGTCCCTCAGTCAGCTCTGACCCTCAGTCAGCTCTGTCCCTCAGTCAGCTCTGTCCCTCAGTCACTCTGTCCCTCAGTCAGCTCTGTCCCTCAGTCAGCTCTGTCCCTCAGTCAGCTCTGTCCCTCAGTCACTCTGTCCCTCAGTCACTCTGTCCCTCAGTCACTCTGTCCCTCAGTCAGCTCTGTCCCTCAGTCACTCTGTCCCTCAGTCAGCTCTGTCCCTCAGTCACTCTGTCCCTCAGTCAGCTCTGTCCCTCAGTCAGCTCTGTCCCTCAGGGAGCTCTGTCCCTCAGTCACTCTGTCCCTCAGTCACTCTGACCCTCAGTCAGCTCTGTCCCTCAGTCACTCTGTCCCTCAGTCACTCTGTCCCTCAGTCACTCTGTCCCTCAGTCAGCTCTGTCCCTCAGTCAGCTCTGTCCCTCAGTCACTCTGTCCCTCAGTCACTCTGTCCCTCAGTCAGCTCTGTCCCTCAGTCACTCTGTCCCTCAGTCACTCTGTCCCTCAGTCACTCTGTCCCTCAGTCAGCTCTGTCCCTCAGTCAGCTCTGTCCCTCAGTCACTCTGTCCCTCAGTCAGCTCTGTCCCTCAGTCACTCTGTCCCTCAGTCAGCTCTGTCCCTCAGTCACTCTGTCCCTCAGTCAGCTCTGTCCCTCAGTCAGCTCTGACCCTCAGTCAGCTCTGTCCCTCAGTCAGCTCTGTCCCTCAGTCACTCTGTCCCTCAGTCAGCTCTGTCCCTCAGTCAGCTCTGTCCCTCAGTCACTCTGTCCCTCAGTCAGCTCTGTCCCTCAGTCAGCTCTGTCCCTCAGTCAGCTCTGTCCCTCAGTCAGCTCTGTCCCTCAGTCACTCTGACCCTCAGTCAGCTCTGTCCCTCAGTCAGCTCTGTCCCTCAGTCAGCTCTGTCCCTCAGTCACTCTGACCCTCAGTCAGCTCTGTCCCTCAGTCACTCTGTCCCTCAGTCAGCTCTGTCCCTCAGTCACTCTGTCCCTCAGTCAGCTCTGTCCCTCAGTCAGCTCTGTCCCTCAGTCAGCTCTGTCCCTCAGTCAGCTCTGTCCCTCAGTCAGCTCTGTCCCTCAGTCACTCTGTCCCTCAGTCAGCTCTGTCCCTCAGTCACTCTGTCCCTCAGTCACTCTGTCCCTCAGTCACTCTGTCCCTCAGTCAGCTCTGTCCCTCAGTCACTCTGTCCCTCAGTCACTCTGTCCCTCAGTCACTCTGTCCCTCAGTCACTCTGTCCCTCAGTCAGCTCTGTCCCTCAGTCACTCTGTCCCTCAGTCACTCTGTCCCTCAGTCACTCTGTCCCTCAGTCAGCTCTGACCCTCAGTCACTCTGTCCCTCAGTCAGCTCTGTCCCTCAGTCACTCTGTCCCTCAGTCAGCTCTGTCCCTCAGTCACTCTGTCCCTCAGTCACTCTGTCCCTCAGTCACTCTGTCCCTCAGTCAGCTCTGTCCCTCAGTCACTCTGTCCCTCAGTCAGCTCTGTCCCTCAGTCACTCTGTCCCTCAGTCACTCTGTCCCTCAGTCACTCTGTCCCTCAGTCAGCTCTGTCCCTCAGTCACTCTGTCCCTCAGTCACTCTGTCCCTCAGTCAGCTCTGTCCCTCAGTCAGCTCTGTCCCTCAGTCAGCTCTGTCCCTCAGTCACTCTGTCCCTCAGTCAGCTCTGTCCCTCAGTCACTCTGTCCCTCAGTCAGCTCTGTCCCTCAGTCACTCTGTCCCTCAGTCAGCTCTGTCCCTCAGTCACTCTGACCCTCAGTCAGCTCTGTCCCTCAGTCACTCTGTCCCTCAGTCAGCTCTGTCCCTCAGTCACTCTGTCCCTCAGTCAGCTCTGTCCCTCAGTCAGCTCTGTCCCTCAGTCACTCTGACCCTCAGTCAGCTCTGTCCCTCAGTCACTCTGTCCCTCAGTCACTCTGACCCTCAGTCAGCTCTGTCCCTCAGTCACTCTGTCCCTCAGTCAGCTCTGTCCCTCAGTCACTCTGTCCCTCAGTCAGCTCTGTCCCTCAGTCAGCTCTGTCCCTCAGTCACTCTGTCCCTCAGTCACTCTGTCCCTCAGTCAGCTCTGTCCCTCAGTCAGCTCTGTCCCTCAGTCACTCTGTCCCTCAGTCAGCTCTGTCCCTCAGTCAGACCTGTCCCTCAGTCACTCTGTCCCTCAGTCACTCTGTCCCTCAGTCAGCTCTGTCCCTCAGTCAGCTCTGTCCCTCAGTCAGCTCTGTCCCTCAGTCACTCTGTCCCTCAGTCAGCTCTGTCCCTCAGTCACTCTGTCCCTCAGTCAGCCCTGTCCCTCAGTCAGCTCTGTCCCTCAGTCAGCTCTGTCCCTCAGTCACTCTGTCCCTCAGTCACTCTGTCCCTCAGTCAGCTCTGTCCCTCAGTCACTCTGTCCCTCAGTCAGCTCTGTCCCTCAGTCACTCTGTCCCTCAGTCAGCTCTGTCCCTCAGTCAGCTCTGTCCCTCAGTCACTCTGTCCCTCAGTCAGCTCTGTCCCTCAGTCAGCTCTGTCCCTCAGTCAGCTCTGTCCCTCAGTCAGCTCTGTCCCTCAGTCACTCTGTCCCTCAGTCAGCTCTGTCCCTCAGTCAGCTCTGTCCCTCAGTCAGCTCTGTCCCTCAGTCACTCTGTCCCTCAGTCAGCTCTGTCCCTCAGTCACTCTGTCCCTCAGTCAGCTCTGTCCCTCAGTCACTCTGTCCCTCAGTCAGCTCTGTCCCTCAGTCACTCTGTCCCTCAGTCAGCTCTGTCCCTCAGTCAGCTCTGTCCCTCAGTCACTCTGTCCCTCAGTCACTCTGTCCCTCAGTCACTCTGTCCCTCAGTCAGCTCTGTCCCTCAGTCACTCTGTCCCTCAGTCAGCTCTGTCCCTCAGTCACTCTGTCCCTCAGTCACTCTGTCCCTCAGTCAGCTCTGTCCCTCAGTCACTCTGTCCCTCAGTCAGCTCTGTCCCTCAGTCAGCTCTGTCCCTCAGTCACTCTGTCCCTCAGTCAGCTCTGTCCCTCAGTCACTCTGTCCCTCAGTCAGCTCTGTCCCTCAGTCACTCTGTCCCTCAGTCAGCTCTGTCCCTCAGTCACTCTGTCCCTCAGTCAGCTCTGTCCCTCAGTCACTCTGTCCCTCAGTCAGCTCTGTCCCTCAGTCAGCTCTGTCCCTCAGTCACTCTGTCCCTCAGTCAGCTCTGTCCCTCAGTCAGCTCTGTCCCTCAGTCAGCTCTGTCCCTCAGTCACTCTGTCCCTCAGTCAGCTCTGTCCCTCAGTCAGCTCTGTCCCTCAGTCAGCTCTGTCCCTCAGTCACTCTGTCCCTCAGTCAGCTCTGTCCCTCAGTCACTCTGTCCCTCAGTCACTCTGTCCCTCAGTCAGCTCTGTCCCTCAGTCACTCTGTCCCTCAGTCAGCTCTGTCCCTCAGTCACTCTGTCCCTCAGTCAGCTCTGTCCCTCAGTCACTCTGTCCCTCAGTCAGCTCTGTCCCTCAGTCACTCTGTCCCTCAGTCAGCTCTGTCCCTCAGTCACTCTGTCCCTCAGTCACTCTGTCCCTCAGTCAGCTCTGACCCTCAGTCAGCTCTGTCCCTCAGTCAGCTCTGTCCCTCAGTCAGCTCTGTCCCTCAGTCAGCTCTGTCCCTCAGTCACTCTGTCCCTCAGTCAGCTCTGTCCCTCAGTCACTCTGTCCCTCAGTCACTCTGTCCCTCAGTCAGCTCTGTCCCTCAGTCACTCTGTCCCTCAGTCACTCTGTCCCTCAGTCACTCTGTCCCTCAGTCAGCTCTGTCCCTCAGTCACTCTGTCCCTCAGTCACTCTGTCCCTCAGTCAGCTCTGTCCCTCAGTCACTCTGTCCCTCAGTCACTCTGTCCCTCAGTCACTCTGTCCCTCAGTCAGCTCTGTCCCTCAGTCACTCTGTCCCTCAGTCAGCTCTGTCCCTCAGTCACTCTGTCCCTCAGTCAGCTCTGTCCCTCAGTCACTCTGTCCCTCAGTCAGCTCTGTCCCTCAGTCACTCTGTCCCTCAGTCAGCCCTGTCCCTCAGTCAGCTCTGTCCCTCAGTCAGCTCTGTCCCTCAGTCAGCTCTGTCCCTCAGTCAGCTCTGTCCCTCAGTCACTCTGTCCCTCAGTCAGCTCTGTCCCTCAGTCAGCTCTGTCCCTCAGTCACTCTGTCCCTCAGTCAGCTCTGTCCCTCAGTCACTCTGTCCCTCAGTCAGCTCTGTCCCTCAGTCAGCTCTGTCCCTCAGTCACTCTGTCCCTCAGTCAGCTCTGTCCCTCAGTCACTCTGTCCCTCAGTCAGCTCTGTCCCTCAGTCACTCTGTCCCTCAGTCACTCTGTCCCTCAGTCAGCTCTGTCCCTCAGTCACTCTGTCCCTCAGTCAGCTCTGTCCCTCAGTCACTCTGTCCCTCAGTCAGCTCTGTCCCTCAGTCACTCTGTCCCTCAGTCACTCTGTCCCTCAGTCAGCTCTGTCCCTCAGTCACTCTGACCCTCAGTCAGCTCTGTCCCTCAGTCACTCTGTCCCTCAGTCAGCTCTGTCCCTCAGTCAGCTCTGTCCCTCAGTCAGCTCTGTCCCTCAGTCACTCTGTCCCTCAGTCACTCTGACCCTCAGTCAGCTCTGTCCCTCAGTCACTCTGTCCCTCAGTCAGCTCTGACCCTCAGTCACTCTGTCCCTCAGTCAGCTCTGTCCCTCAGTCACTCTGTCCCTCAGTCAGCTCTGTCCCTCAGTCACTCTGTCCCTCAGTCAGCTCTGTCCCTCAGTCACTCTGTCCCTCAGTCAGCTCTGTCCCTCAGTCACTCTGTCCCTCAGTCACTCTGTCCCTCAGTCAGCTCTGTCCCTCAGTCACTCTGTCCCTCAGTCACTCTGTCCCTCAGTCAGCTCTGTCCCTCAGTCACTCTGTCCCTCAGTCAGCTCTGTCCCTCAGTCAGCTCTGTCCCTCAGTCAGCTCTGTCCCTCAGTCACTCTGACCCTCAGTCAGCTCTGTCCCTCAGTCACTCTGTCCCTCAGTCAGCTCTGTCCCTCAGTCACTCTGTCCCTCAGTCAGCTCTGTCCCTCAGTCAGCTCTGTCCCTCAGTCACTCTGTCCCTCAGTCACTCTGTCCCTCAGTCAGCTCTGTCCCTCAGTCAGCTCTGTCCCTCAGTCACTCTGTCCCTCAGTCACTCTGTCCCTCAGTCACTCTGTCCCTCAGTCAGCTCTGTCCCTCAGTCACTCTGTCCCTCAGTCAGCTCTGTCCCTCAGTCACTCTGACCCTCAGTCAGCTCTGTCCCTCAGTCACTCTGTCCCTCAGTCACTCTGTCCCTCAGTCACTCTGTCCCTCAGTCAGCTCTGTCCCTCAGTCACTCTGTCCCTCAGTCAGCTCTGACCCTCAGTCACTCTGACCCTCAGTCAGCTCTGTCCCTCAGTCACTCTGTCCCTCAGTCAGCTCTGTCCCTCAGTCAGCTCTGTCCCTCAGTCAGCTCTGTCCCTCAGTCACTCTGTCCCTCAGTCAGCTCTGTCCCTCAGTCACTCTGTCCCTCAGTCAGCTCTGTCCCTCAGTCACTCTGTCCCTCAGTCAGCTCTGTCCCTCAGTCACTCTGTCCCTCAGTCAGCTCTGTCCCTCAGTCACTCTGTCCCTCAGTCAGCTCTGTCCCTCAGTCACTCTGTCCCTCAGTCACTCTGTCCCTCAGTCACTCTGTCCCTCAGTCAGCTCTGTCCCTCAGTCACTCTGTCCCTCAGTCACTCTGTCCCTCAGTCACTCTGTCCCTCAGTCACTCTGTCCCTCAGTCAGCTCTGTCCCTCAGTCACTCTGTCCCTCAGTCACTCTGACCCTCAGTCACTCTGTCCCTCAGTCAGCTCTGTCCCTCAGTCACTCTGTCCCTCAGTCACTCTGACCCTCAGTCACTCTGTCCCTCAGTCACTCTGTCCCTCAGTCACTCTGTCCCTCAGTCAGCTCTGTCCCTCAGTCACTCTGTCCCTCAGTCAGCTCTGTCCCTCAGTCACTCTGTCCCTCAGTCACTCTGTCCCTCAGTCAGCTCTGTCCCTCAGTCAGCTCTGTCCCTCAGTCACTCTGTCCCTCAGTCACTCTGTCCCTCAGTCACTCTGTCCCTCAGTCAGCTCTGTCCCTCAGTCACTCTGACCCTCAGTCAGCTCTGTCCCTCAGTCACTCTGTCCCTCAGTCAGCTCTGTCCCTCAGTCACTCTGTCCCTCAGTCACTCTGTCCCTCAGGGAGCTCTGTCCCTCAGTCACTCTGTCCCTCAATCACCTCTGTCCCTCAGTCACTCTGTCCCTCAGTCAGCTCTGTCCCTCAGTCAGCTCTGTCCCTCAGGGAGCTCTGTCCCTCAGTCAGCTCTGTCCCTCAGTCACTCTGTCCCTCAGTCAGCCCTGTCCCTCAGTCAGCTCTGTCCCTCAGTCAGCTCTGTCCCTCAGTCAGCTCTGTCCCTCAGTCAGCTCTGTCCCTCAGTCACTCTGTCCCTCAGTCAGCTCTGTCCCTCAGTCAGCTCTGTCCCTCAGTCAGCTCTGTCCCTCAGTCACTCTGTCCCTCAGTCAGCTCTGTCCCTCAGTCACTCTGTCCCTCAGTCAGCTCTGTCCCTCAGTCAGCTCTGTCCCTCAGTCACTCTGTCCCTCAGTCAGCTCTGTCCCTCAGTCACTCTGTCCCTCAGTCAGCTCTGTCCCTCAGTCAGCTCTGTCCCTCAGTCACTCTGTCCCTCAGTCAGCTCTGTCCCTCAGTCACTCTGTCCCTCAGTCAGCTCTGTCCCTCAGTCAGCTCTGTCCCTCAGTCACTCTGTCCCTCAGTCAGCTCTGTCCCTCAGTCACTCTGTCCCTCAGTCAGCTCTGTCCCTCAGTCACTCTGTCCCTCAGTCACTCTGACCCTCAGTCACTCTGTCCCTCAGTCAGCTCTGTCCCTCAGTCACTCTGTCCCTCAGTCAGCTCTGTCCCTCAGTCACTCTGTCCCTCAGTCACTCTGTCCCTCAGTCACTCTGTCCCTCAGTCACTCTGTCCCTCAGTCACTCTGTCCCTCAGTCAGCTCTGTCCCTCAGTCACTCTGTCCCTCAGTCAGCTCTGTCCCTCAGTCACTCTGTCCCTCAGTCAGCTCTGTCCCTCAGTCACTCTGACCCTCAGTCAGCTCTGTCCCTCAGTCACTCTGTCCCTCAGTCAGCTCTGTCCCTCAGTCACTCTGTCCCTCAGTCACTCTGTCCCTCAGTCACTCTGTCCCTCAGTCAGCTCTGTCCCTCAGGGAGCTCTGTCCCTCAGTCAGCTCTGTCCCTCAGTCACTCTGTCCCTCAGTCAGCTCTGTCCCTCAGTCAGCTCTGTCCCTCAGTCAGCTCTGTCCCTCAGTCACTCTGTCCCTCAGTCAGCCCTGTCCCTCAGTCACTCTGTCCCTCAGTCAGCTCTGTCCCTCAGTCACTCTGTCCCTCAGTCAGCTCTGTCCCTCAGTCAGCTCTGTCCCTCAGTCACTCTGTCCCTCAGTCAGCTCTGTCCCTCAGTCAGCTCTGTCCCTCAGTCACTCTGTCCCTCAGTCAGCTCTGTCCCTCAGTCACTCTGTCCCTCAGTCACTCTGTCCCTCAGTCAGCTCTGTCCCTCAGTCACTCTGTCCCTCAGTCACTCTGTCCCTCAGTCAGCTCTGTCCCTCAGTCACTCTGACCCTCAGTCAGCTCTGTCCCTCAGTCCCTCTGTCCCTCAGTCAGCTCTGTCCCTCAGTCACTCTGTCCCTCAGTCAGCTCTGTCCCTCAGTCACTCTGTCCCTCAGTCAGCTCTGTCCCTCAGTCAGCTCTGTCCCTCAGTCACTCTGTCCCTCAGTCACTCTGTCCCTCAGTCAGCTCTGTCCCTCAGTCACTCTGTCCCTCAGTCAGCTCTGTCCCTCAGTCACTCTGACCCTCAGTCAGCTCTGTCCCTCAGTCACTCTGTCCCTCAGTCAGCTCTGTCCCTCAGTCACTCTGTCCCTCAGTCAGCTCTGTCCCTCAGTCAGCTCTGTCCCTCAGTCAGCTCTGTCCCTCAGTCACTCTGACCCTCAGTCAGCTCTGTCCCTCAGTCAGCTCTGTCCCTCAGTCAGCTCTGTCCCTCAGTCACTCTGTCCCTCAGTCAGCTCTGTCCCTCAGTCACTCTGACCCTCAGTCAGCTCTGTCCCTCAGTCAGCTCTGTCCCTCAGTCAGCTCTGTCCCTCAGTCACTCTGTCCCTCAGTCAGCTCTGTCCCTCAGTCAGCTCTGTCCCTCAGTCACTCTGTCCCTCAGTCAGCTCTGACCCTCAGTCAGCTCTGTCCCTCAGTCACTCTGTCCCTCAGTCAGCTCTGTCCCTCAGTCACTCTGTCCCTCAGTCACTCTGTCCCTCAGTCAGCTCTGTCCCTCAGTCAGCTCTGTCCCTCAGTCACTCTGACCCTCAGTCAGCTCTGTCCCTCAGTCAGCTCTGACCCTCAGTCAGCTCTGTCCCTCAGTCACTCTGTCCCTCAGTCAGCTCTGTCCCTCAGTCACTCTGTCCCTCAGTCAGCTCTGTCCCTCAGTCACTCTGTCCCTCAGTCAGCTCTGTCCCTCAGTCAGCTCTGTCCCTCAGTCACTCTGTCCCTCAGTCAGCTCTGTCCCTCAGTCAGCTCTGTCCCTCAGTCACTCTGTCCCTCAGTCAGCTCTGTCCCTCAGTCACTCTGTCCCTCAGTCAGCTCTGTCCCTCAGTCACTCTGTCCCTCAGTCAGCTCTGTCCCTCAGTCACTCTGTCCCTCAGTCAGCTCTGTCCCTCAGTCACTCTGTCCCTCAGTCAGCTCTGTCCCTCAGTCACTCTGACCCTCAGTCAGCTCTGTCCCTCAGTCAGCTCTGTCCCTCAGTCAGCTCTGTCCCTCAGTCACTCTGTCCCTCAGTCAGCTCTGTCCCTCAGTCACTCTGTCCCTCAGTCACTCTGTCCCTCAGTCAGCTCTGTCCCTCAGTCAGCTCTGTCCCTCAGTCACTCTGTCCCTCAGTCAGCTCTGTCCCTCAGTCACTCTGTCCCTCAGTCAGCTCTGTCCCTCAGTCACTCTGTCCCTCAGTCAGCTCTGTCCCTCAGTCACTCTGACCCTCAGTCAGCTCTGTCCCTCAGTCACTCTGTCCCTCAGTCAGCTCTGACCCTCAGTCACTCTGTCCCTCAGTCAGCTCTGTCCCTCAGTCACTCTGTCCCTCAGTCACTCTGTCCCTCAGTCAGCTCTGTCCCTCAGTCACTCTGTCCCTCAGTCAGCTCTGTCCCTCAGTCAGCTCTGTCCCTCAGTCACTCTGTCCCTCAGTCACTCTGTCCCTCAGTCAGCTCTGTCCCTCAGTCAGCTCTGTCCCTCAGTCACTCTGTCCCTCAGTCACTCTGTCCCTCAGTCACTCTGTCCCTCAGTCACTCTGACCCTCAGTCAGCTCTGTCCCTCAGTCAGCCCTGTCCCTCAGTCACTCTGTCCCTCAGTCAGCTCTGTCCCTCAGTCACTCTGTCCCTCAGTCAGCTCTGTCCCTCAGTCAGCTCTGTCCCTCAGTCACTCTGTCCCTCAGTCACTCTGTCCCTCAGTCACTCTGTCCCTCAGTCAGCTCTGTCCCTCAGTCACTCTGTCCCTCAGTCAGCTCTGTCCCTCAGTCACTCTGTCCCTCAGTCACTCTGTCCCTCAGTCAGCTCTGTCCCTCAGTCACTCTGTCCCTCAGTCAGCTCTGTCCCTCAGTCACTCTGTCCCTCAGTCACTCTGTCCCTCAGTCAGCTCTGTCCCTCAGTCAGCTCTGTCCCTCAGTCAGCTCTGTCCCTCAGTCAGCTCTGTCCCTCAGTCACTCTGTCCCTCAGTCACTCTGTCCCTCAGTCAGCTCTGTCCCTCAGTCAGCTCTGTCCCTCAGTCACTCTGTCCCTCAGTCAGCTCTGTCCCTCAGTCACTCTGTCCCTCAGTCAGCTCTGTCCCTCAGTCACTCTGTCCCTCAGTCAGCTCTGTCCCTCAGTCACTCTGACCCTCAGTCAGCCCTGTCCCTCAGTCACTCTGACCCTCAGTGAGCTCTGTCCCTCAGTCACTCTGACCCTCAGTCAGCTCTGTCCCTCAGTCACTCTGTCCCTCAGTCAGCTCTGTCCCTCAGTCAGCTCTGACCCTCAGTCAGCTCTGTCCCTCAGTCAGCTCTGTCCCTCAGTCAGCTCTGTCCCTCAGTCACTCTGTCCCTCAGTCAGCTCTGTCCCTCAGTCACTCTGTCCCTCAGTCACTCTGTCCCTCAGTCAGCTCTGTCCCTCAGTCAGCTCTGTCCCTCAGTCACTCTGTCCCTCAGTCAGCTCTGTCCCTCAGTCACTCTGTCCCTCAGTCAGCTCTGTCCCTCAGTCACTCTGTCCCTCAGTCACTCTGTCCCTCAGTCAGCTCTGTCCCTCAGTCACTCTGACCCTCAGTCAGCTCTGTCCCTCAGTCACTCTGTCCCTCAGTCAGCTCTGTCCCTCAGTCACTCTGTCCCTCAGTCAGCTCTGTCCCTCAGTCACTCTGTCCCTCAGTCAGCTCTGTCCCTCAGTCACTCTGTCCCTCAGTCAGCTCTGTCCCTCAGTCACTCTGTCCCTCAGTCAGCTCTGTCCCTCAGTCAGCTCTGTCCCTCAGTCACTCTGTCCCTCAGTCAGCTCTGTCCCTCAGTCAGCTCTGTCCCTCAGTCACTCTGTCCCTCAGTCACTCTGTCCCTCAGTCACTCTGTCCCTCAGTCACTCTGTCCCTCAGTCACTCTGTCCCTCAGTCAGCTCTGTCCCTCAGTCACTCTGACCCTCAGTCAGCTCTGTCCCTCAGTCAGCTCTGTCCCTCAGTCAGCTCTGTCCCTCAGTCACTCTGACCCTCAGTCAGCTCTGTCCCTCAGTCACTCTGTCCCTCAGTCACTCTGTCCCTCAGTCACTCTGTCCCTCAGTCAGCTCTGTCCCTCAGTCAGCTCTGTCCCTCAGTCACTCTGTCCCTCAGTCAGCTCTGTCCCTCAGTCACTCTGTCCCTCAGTCACTCTGACCCTCAGTCACTCTGTCCCTCAGTCAGCTCTGTCCCTCAGTCACTCTGTCCCTCAGTCACTCTGTCCCTCAGTCACTCTGACCCTCAGTCACTCTGTCCCTCAGTCAGCTCTGTCCCTCAGTCAGCTCTGTCCCTCAGTCAGCTCTGTCCCTCAGTCACTCTGTCCCTCAGTCACTCTGTCCCTCAGTCAGCTCTGTCCCTCAGTCACTCTGTCCCTCAGTCAGCTCTGTCCCTCAGTCACTCTGTCCCTCAGTCAGCTCTGTCCCTCAGTCACTCTGTCCCTCAGTCAGCTCTGTCCCTCAGTCACTCTGTCCCTCAGTCAGCTCTGTCCCTCAGTCACTCTGTCCCTCAGTCAGCTCTGTCCCTCAGTCACTCTGTCCCTCAGTCAGCTCTGTCCCTCAGTCACTCTGTCCCTCAGTCAGCTCTGTCCCTCAGTCACTCTGTCCCTCAGTCAGCTCTGTCCCTCAGTCACTCTGTCCCTCAGTCAGCTCTGTCCCTCAGTCACTCTGTCCCTCAGTCAGCTCTGTCCCTCAGTCAGCTCTGTCCCTCAGTCACTCTGTCCCTCAGTCACTCTGTCCCTCAGTCAGCTCTGTCCCTCAGTCACTCTGTCCCTCAGTCACTCTGTCCCTCAGTCAGCTCTGTCCCTCAGTCAGCTCTGTCCCTCAGTCACTCTGTCCCTCAGTCAGCTCTGTCCCTCAGTCAGCTCTGTCCCTCAGTCACTCTGACCCTCAGTCACTCTGTCCCTCAGTCAGCTCTGTCCCTCAGTCAGCTCTGTCCCTCAGTCACTCTGTCCCTCAGTCAGCTCTGTCCCTCAGTCAGCTCTGTCCCTCAGTCAGCTCTGACCCTCAGTCAGCTCTGTCCCTCAGTCACTCTGTCCCTCAGTCAGCTCTGTCCCTCAGTCACTCTGTCCCTCAGTCACTCTGTCCCTCAGTCAGCTCTGTCCCTCAGTCAGCTCTGTCCCTCAGTCACTCTGTCCCTCAGTCACTCTGTCCCTCAGTCACTCTGACCCTCAGTCAGCTCTGTCCCTCAGTCACTCTGTCCCTCAGTCACTCTGTCCCTCAGTCAGCTCTGTCCCTCAGTCAGCTCTGTCCCTCAGTCACTCTGTCCCTCAGTCAGCTCTGTCCCTCAGTCACTCTGTCCCTCAGTCAGCTCTGTCCCTCAGTCACTCTGACCCTCAGTCAGCTCTGTCCCTCAGTCACTCTGTCCCTCAGTCAGCTCTGTCCCTCAGTCACTCTGTCCCTCAGTCAGCTCTGTCCCTCAGTCAGCTCTGTCCCTCAGTCAGCTCTGTCCCTCAGTCACTCTGTCCCTCAGTCACTCTGTCCCTCAGTCAGCTCTGTCCCTCAGTCAGCTCTGTCCCTCAGTCACTCTGTCCCTCAGTCAGCCCTGTCCCTCAGTCAGCTCTGTCCCTCAGTCACTCTGTCCCTCAGTCAGCTCTGTCCCTCAGTCACTCTGTCCCTCAGTCACTCTGTCCCTCAGTCACTCTGACCCTCAGTCAGCTCTGTCCCTCAGTCAGCTCTGTCCCTCAGTCACTCTGTCCCTCAGTCAGCTCTGTCCCTCAGTCAGCTCTGTCCCTCAGTCACTCTGTCCCTCAGTCACTCTGACCCTCAGTCACTCTGTCCCTCAGTCACTCTGACCCTCAGTCAGCTCTGTCCCTCAGTCAGCTCTGTCCCTCAGTCAGCTCTGTCCCTCAGTCAGCTCTGTCCCTCAGTCACTCTGTCCCTCAGTCACTCTGTCCCTCAGTCAGCTCTGTCCCTCAGTCACTCTGTCCCTCAGTCAGCTCTGTCCCTCAGTCAGCTCTGTCCCTCAGTCAGCTCTGTCCCTCAGTCACTCTGACCCTCAGTCAGCTCTGTCCCTCAGTCACTCTGTCCCTCAGTCAGCTCTGTCCCTCAGTCAGCTCTGTCCCTCAGTCACTCTGTCCCTCAGTCAGCTCTGTCCCTCAGTCACTCTGTCCCTCAGTCAGCTCTGTCCCTCAGTCACTCTGTCCCTCAGTCAGCTCTGTCCCTCAGTCACTCTGTCCCTCAGTCAGCTCTGTCCCTCAGTCACTCTGTCCCTCAGTCAGCTCTGTCCCTCAGTCAGCTCTGTCCCTCAGTCACTCTGTCCCTCAGTCAGCTCTGTCCCTCAGTCAGCTCTGTCCCTCAGTCACTCTGTCCCTCAGTCAGCTCTGTCCCTCAGTCAGCTCTGTCCCTCAGTCACTCTGACCCTCAGTCACTCTGTCCCTCAGTCAGCTCTGTCCCTCAGTCAGCTCTGTCCCTCAGTCACTCTGTCCCTCAGTCACTCTGTCCCTCAGTCACTCTGTCCCTCAGTCAGCTCTGTCCCTCAGTCAGCTCTGTCCCTCAGTCACTCTGTCCCTCAGTCACTCTGTCCCTCAGTCAGCTCTGTCCCTCAGTCAGCTCTGTCCCTCAGTCAGCTCTGTCCCTCAGTCACTCTGTCCCTCAGTCACTCTGTCCCTCAGTCAGCTCTGTCCCTCAGTCACTCTGTCCCTCAGTCAGCTCTGTCCCTCAGTCAGCTCTGTCCCTCAGTCAGCTCTGTCCCTCAGTCACTCTGTCCCTCAGTCAGCTCTGTCCCTCAGTCAGCTCTGTCCCTCAGTCACTCTGTCCCTCAGTCACTCTGTCCCTCAGTCACTCTGTCCCTCAGTCAGCTCTGTCCCTCAGTCACTCTGACCCTCAGTCACTCTGTCCCTCAGTCACTCTGTCCCTCAGTCACTCTGACCCTCAGTCAGCTCTGTCCCTCAGTCACTCTGTCCCTCAGTCAGCTCTGTCCCTCAGTCACTCTGTCCCTCAGTCAGCTCTGTCCCTCAGTCAGCTCTGTCCCTCAGTCACTCTGTCCCTCAGTCACTCTGTCCCTCAGTCACTCTGTCCCTCAGTCAGCTCTGTCCCTCAGTCACTCTGACCCTCAGTCAGCTCTGTCCCTCAGTCACTCTGTCCCTCAGTCAGCTCTGTCCCTCAGTCACTCTGTCCCTCAGTCACTCTGTCCCTCAGTCACTCTGTCCCTCAGTCACTCTGTCCCTCAGTCAGCTCTGTCCCTCAGTCACTCTGACCCTCAGTCAGCTCTGTCCCTCAGTCAGCTCTGTCCCTCAGTCACTCTGACCCTCAGTCACTCTGTCCCTCAGTCAGCTCTGTCCCTCAGTCACTCTGACCCTCAGTCAGCTCTGTCCCTCAGTCAGCTCTGTCCCTCAGTCACTCTGACCCTCAGTCAGCTCTGTCCCTCAGTCAGCTCTGTCCCTCAGTCACTCTGTCCCTCAGTCAGCTCTGTCCCTCAGTCACTCTGTCCCTCAGTCAGCTCTGTCCCTCAGTCAGCTCTGTCCCTCAGTCAGCTCTGTCCCTCAGTCACTCTGACCCTCAGTCAGCTCTGTCCCTCAGTCAGCTCTGTCCCTCAGTCACTCTGTCCCTCAGTCAGCTCTGTCCCTCAGTCACTCTGTCCCTCAGTCAGCTCTGTCCCTCAGTCAGCTCTGTCCCTCAGTCACTCTGTCCCTCAGTCACTCTGACCCTCAGTCAGCTCTGTCCCTCAGTCACTCTGTCCCTCAGTCAGCTCTGTCCCTCAGTCAGCTCTGTCCCTCAGTCAGCTCTGTCCCTCAGTCACTCTGTCCCTCAGTCAGCTCTGTCCCTCAGTCACTCTGTCCCTCAGTCAGCTCTGTCCCTCAGTCACTCTGTCCCTCAGTCAGCTCTGTCCCTCAGTCACTCTGTCCCTCAGTCACTCTGTCCCTCAGTCACTCTGTCCCTCAGGGAGCTCTGTCCCTCAGTCACTCTGTCCCTCAGTCAGCTCTGTCCCTCAGTCACTCTGTCCCTCAGTCACTCTGTCCCTCAGTCACTCTGTCCCTCAGTCACTCTGTCCCTCAGTCAGCTCTGTCCCTCAGTCACTCTGTCCCTCAGTCACTCTGTCCCTCAGTCAGCTCTGTCCCTCAGTCACTCTGTCCCTCAGTCAGCTCTGTCCCTCAGTCACTCTGTCCCTCAGTCACTCTGTCCCTCAGTCACTCTGTCCCTCAGTCACTCTGTCCCTCAGTCAGCTCTGTCCCTCAGTCAGCTCTGTCCCTCAGTCACTCTGTCCCTCAGTCAGCTCTGTCCCTCAGTCACTCTGTCCCTCAGTCACTCTCTCCCTCAGTCACTCTGTCCCTCAGTCAGCTCTGTCCCTCAGTCACTCTGTCCCTCAGTCACTCTGTCCCTCAGTCACTCTGACCCTCAGTCAGCTCTGTCCCTCAGGGAGCTCTGTCCCTCAGTCACTCTGTCCCTCAGTCACTCTGTCCCTCAGTCAGCTCTGTCCCTCAGTCAGCTCTGTCCCTCAGTCACTCTGTCCCTCAGTCACTCTGTCCCTCAGTCACTCTGTCCCTCAGGGAGCTCTGTCCCTCAGTCACTCTGTCCCTCAGTCACTCTGTCCCTCAGTCAGCTCTGTCCCTCAGTCAGCCCTGTCCCTCAGTCACTCTGACCCTCAGTCAGCTCTGTCCCTCAGTCACTCTGTCCCTCAGTCACTCTGTCCCTCAGTCAGCTCTGTCCCTCAGTCACTCTGTCCCTCAGTCAGCTCTGTCCCTCAGTCACTCTGTCCCTCAGTCAGCTCTGTCCCTCAGTCAGCCCTGTCCCTCAGTCACTCTGTCCCTCAGTCATCTCTGTCCCTCAGTCACTCTGTCCCTCAGTCAGCCCTGTCCCTCAGTCACTCTGTCCCTCAGTCACTCTGTCCCTCAGTCACTCTGACCCTCAGTCACTCTGTCCCTCAGTCAGCTCTGTCCCTCAGTCAGCTCTGTCCCTCAGTCACTCTGACCCTCAGTCACTCTGACCCTCAGTCAGCTCTGTCCCTCAGTCAGCTCTGTCCCTCAGTCACTCTGTCCCTCAGTCACTCTGTCCCTCAGTCACTCTGACCCTCAGTCACTCTGACCCTCAGTCAGCTCTGTCCCTCAGTCATTCTGACCCTCAGTCACTCTGTCCCTCAGTCAGCTCTGTCCCTCAGTCACTCTGTCCCTCAGTCAGCTCTGTCCCTCAGTCACTCTGACCCTCAGTCAGCCCTGTCCCTCAGTCACTCTGACCCTCAGTCAGCTCTGTCCCTCAGTCACTCTGACCCTCAGTCAGCCCTGTCCCTCAGTCAGCCCTGTCCCTCAGTCACTCTGTCCCTCAGTCACTCTGTCCCTCAGTCAGCTCTGTCCCTCAGTCACTCTGACCCTCAGTCAGCCCTGTCCCTCAGTCAGCTCTGTCCCTCAGTCAGCTCTGTCCCTCAGTCACTCTGACCCTCAGTCAGCTCTGTCCCTCAGTCAGCTCTGTCCCTCAGTCACTCTGTCCCTCAGTCAGCTCTGTCCCTCAGTCACTCTGTCCCTCAGTCACTCTGACCCTCAGTCAGCTCTGTCCCTCAGTCACTCTGACCCTCAGTCAGCTCTGTCCCTCAGTCACTCTGACCCTCAGTCACTCTGTCCCTCAGTCACTCTGTCCCTCAGTCAGCTCTGTCCCTCAGTCACTCTGACCCTCAGTCACTCTGACCCTCAGGGAGCTCTGTCCCTCAGTCACTCTGTCCCTCAGTCAGCTCTGTCCCTCAGTCACTCTGTCCCTCAGTCAGCTCTGTCCCTCAGTCACTCTGTCCCTCAGTCAGCTCTGTCCCTCAGTCACTCTGTCCCTCAGTCAGCTCTGTCCCTCAGTCACTCTGACCCTCAGTCACTCTGTCCCTCAGTCACTCTGTCCCTCAGTCACTCTGTCCCTCAGTCAGCTCTGTCCCTCAGTCACTCTGTCCCTCAGGGAGCTCTGTCCCTCAGTCACTCAGACCCTCAGTCAGCTCTGTCCCTCAGTCACTCTGTCCCTCAGTCACTCTGTCCCTCAGTCACTCAGACCCTCAGTCAGCTCTGTCCCTCAGTCACTCTGTCCCTCAGTCACTCTGTCCCTCAGTCAGCTCTGTCCCTCAGTCAGCTCTGTCCCTCAGTCACTCTGTCCCTCAGTCAGCTCTGTCCCTCAGTCAGCTCTGTCCCTCAGTCACTCTGACCCTCAGTCACTCTGACCCTCAGTCACTCTGTCCCTCAGTCAGCTCTGTCCCTCAGTCACTCTGACCCTCAGTCACTCTGACCCTCAGTCAGCTCTGTCCCTCAGTCAGCTCTGTCCCTCAGTCACTCTGTCCCTCAGTCACTCTGACCCTCAGTCACTCTGACCCTCAGTCAGCTCTGTCCCTCAGTCAGCTCTGTCCCTCAGTCAGCTCTGTCCCTCAGGGAGCTCTGTCCCTCAGTCAGCTCTGTCCCTCAGTCACTCTGTCCCTCAGTCACTCTGTCCCTCAGTCACTCTGTCCCTCAGTCAGCCCTGTCCCTCAGGGAGCTCTGTCCCTCAGTCACTCTGTCCCTCAGTCACTCTGTCCCTCAGTCAGCTCTGTCCCTCAGGGAGCTCTGTCCCTCAGTCACTCTGTCCCTCAGTCACTCTGTCCCTCAGTCAGCCCTGTCCCTCAGGGAGCTCTGTCCCTCAGTCACTCTGTCCCTCAGTCACTCTGTCCCTCAGTCAGCTCTGTCCCTCAGGGAGCTCTGTCCCTCAGTCAGCTCTGTCCCTCAGTCACTCTGTCCCTCAGTCACTCTGTCCCTCAGTCAGCTCTGTCCCTCAGTCACTCTGTCCCTCAGTCAGCCCTGTCCCTCAGTCACTCTGTCCCTCAGGGAGCTCTGTCCCTCAGTCACTCTGCCCTCAGTCACTCTGTCCCTCAGTCACTCTGACCCTCAGTCAGCTCTGTCCCTCAGTCAGCTCTGTCCCTCAGTCAGCTCTGTCCCTCAGTCACTCTGTCCCTCAGTCAGCTCTGTCCCTCAGTAAGCTCTGTCCCTCAGTCAGCTCTGTCCCTCAGTCAGCTCTGTCCCTCAGTCACTCTGTACCTCAGTCAGCTCTGACCCTCAGTCAGCTCTGTCCCTCAGGGAGCTCTGTCCCTCAGTCACTCTGTCCCTCAGTCACTCTGTCCCTCAGTCAGCTCTGTCCCTCAGGGAGCTCTGTCCCTCAGTCACTCTGTCCCTCAGTCACTCTGTCCCTCAGGGAGCTCTGTCCCTCAGTCACTCTGACCCTCAGTCAGCTCTGTCCCTCAGTCACTCTGACCCTCAGTCAGCCCTGTCCCTCAGTCACTCTGTCCCTCAGTCAGCTCTGTCCCTCAGTCAGCTCTGTCCCTCAGTCAGCTCTGTCCCTCAGTCACTCTGTCCCTCAGTCACTCTGACCCTCAGTCAGCTCTGTCCCTCAGTCACTCTGTCCCTCAGTCACTCTGACCCTCAGTCAGCTCTGTCCCTCAGTCACTCTGACCCTCAGTCACTCTGTCCCTCAGTCAGCTCTGACCCTCAGTCAGCTCTGTCCCTCAGTCAGCCCTGTCCCTCAGTCACTCTGTCCCTCAGTCAGCTCTGTCCCTCAGTCAGCTCTGACCCTCAGTCAGCCCTGTCCCTCAGTCAGCTCTGTCCCTCAGTCACTCTGTCCCTCAGTCAGCTCTGTCCCTCAGTCACTCTGACCCTCAGTCAGCTCTGTCCCTCAGTCACTCTGTCCCTCAGTCACTCTGACCCTCAGTCACTCTGTCCCTCAGTCAGCCCTGTCCCTCAGTCAGCTCTGTCCCTCAGTCACTCTGTCCCTCAGTCACTCTGACCCTCAGTCACTCTGTCCCTCAGTCAGCCCTGTCCCTCAGTCAGCTCTGTCCCTCAGTCACTCTGTCCCTCAGTCACTCTGACCCTCAGTCACTCTGTCCCTCAGTCAGCCCTGTCCCTCAGTCAGCTCTGTCCCTCAGTCACTCTGTCCCTCAGTCACTCTGTCCCTCAGTCAGCTCTGTCCCTCAGTCAGCTCTGTCCCTCAGTCAGCTCTGTCCCTCAGTCACTCTGACCCTCAGTCACTCTGACCCTCAGTCAGCTCTGTCCCTCAGTCAGCTATGTCCCTCAGTCACTCTGTCCCTCAGGGAGCCCTGTCCCTCAGTCAGCTCTGTCCCTCAGTCACTCTGTCCCTCAGTCAGCTCTGTCCCTCAGTCAGCCCTGTCCCTCAGTCACTCTGTCCCTCAGTCACTCTGTCCCTCAGTCAGCCCTGTCCCTCAGTCAGCCCTGTCCCTCAGTCACTCTGTCCCTCAGTCACTCTGTCCCTCAGTCACTCTGACCCTCAGTCACTCTGTCCCTCAGTCAGCTCTGTCCCTCAGGGAGCTCTGTCCCTCAGTCACTCTGTCCCTCAGTCACTCTGTCCCTCAGTCAGCCCTGTCCCTCAGTCACTCTGACCCTCAGTCACTCTGTCCCTCAGTCAGCCCTGTCCCTCAGTCAGCTCTGTCCCTCAGTCAGCCCTGTCCCTCAGTCAGCTCTGTCCCTCAGTCACTCTGTCCCTCAGTCATTCTGTCCCTCAGGGAGCTCTGTCCCTCAGTCACTCTGTCCCTCAGTCACTCTGTCCCTCAGTCAGCTCTGTCCCTCAGTCAGCTCTGTCCCTCAGTCACTCTGTCCCTCAGTCAGCTCTGTCCCTCAGTCACTCTGTCCCTCAGGGAGCTCTGTCCCTCAGTCAGCTCTGTCCCTCAGGGAGCTCTGTCCCTCAGTCACTCTGACCCTCAGTCACTCTGTCCCTCAGTCAGCTCTGTCCCTCAGTCAGCTCTGTCCCTCAGTCACTCTGTCCCTCAGGGAGCTCTGTCCCTCAGGGAGCTCTGTCCCTCAGTCACTCTGTCCCTCAGTCACTCTGTCCCTCAGTCACTCTGTCCCTCAGTCAGCCCTGTCCCTCAGTCACTCTGTCCCTCAGTCACTCTGTCCCTCAGTCACTCTGACCCTCAGTCAGCTCTGTCCCTCAGTCACTCTGACCCTCAGTCAGCTCTGTCCCTCAGTCAGCCCTGTCCCTCAGTCAGCTCTGACCCTCAGTCACTCTGACCCTCAGTCACTCTGACCCTCAGTCACTCTGTCACTCAGTCAGCTCTGTCCCTCAGTCAGCTCTGTCCCTCAGTCACTCTGACCCTCAGTCAGCTCTGTCCCTCAGTCAGCTCTGTCCCTCAGTCACTCTGTCCCTCAGTCAGCTCTGTCCCTCAGTCACTCTGTCCCTCAGTCAGCTCTGTCCCTCAGTCACTCTGTCCCTCAGTCAGCTCTGTCCCTCAGTCACTCTGACCCTCAGTCAGCTCTGTCCCTCAGTCAGCTCTGTCCCTCAGTCACTCTGACCCTCAGTCAGCTCTGACCCTCAGTCAGCTCTGTCCCTCAGTCAGCTCTGTCCCTCAGTCACTCTGTCCCTCAGTCAGCTCTGTCCCTCAGTCACTCTGTCCCTCAGTCAGCTCTGTCCCTCAGTCACTCTGACCCTCAGTCAGCTCTGTCCCTCAGTCAGCTCTGTCCCTCAGTCACTCTGTCCCTCAGTCAGCTCTGTCCCTCAGTCAGCTCTGTCCCTCAGTCAGCCCTGACCCTCAGTCAGCTCTGTCCCTCAGTCACTCTGACCCTCAGTCACTCTGTCCCTCAGTCAGCTCTGTCCCTCAGTCACTCTGTCCCTCAGTCAGCCCTGACCCTCAGTCAGCTCTGTCCCTCAGTCAGCTCTGTCCCTCAGTCACTCTGTCCCTCAGTCACTCTGTCCCTCAGTCAGCTCTGTCCCTCAGTCACTCTGTCCCTCAGTCAGCCCTGACCCTCAGTCAGCTCTGTCCCTCAGTCACTCTGTCCCTCAGTCACTCTGACCCTCAGTCAGCTCTGTCCCTCAGTCAGCCCTGTCCCTCAGTCACTCTGTCCCTCAGTCAGCTCTGTCCCTCAGGGAGCTCTGTCCCTCAGTCAGCCCTGTCCCTCAGGGAGCTCTGTCCCTCAGTCAGCTCTGTCCCTCAGGGAGTGTTTGGTCCACACTCCTGCATGCATGGGCAAAGTTCCACACTTGACCTCCTCCTGCCCCACCCCGGCAGCACTTAGTGCTGTAGAGCACAATTCACACGGCTGTCCATTAACTCCCCGGCCCACACACCCACCCATCCGACAACTGGAAAATCCTGGCCATGGAGTTTGATGCACCCGTGTAGTTGCTGCTGCTGTCTTGTAAATAAAATTAAATGTTTCCTCTAAGAAAAGTTGTCTGAAGACCAACTCTTTAACAGTTTGGTTACACCTTGACCTGTCTGTAGGTCCTGGCTATTTAGATGAACCTTATCGGAAGGCACTGGACCAATATGAGTTGGAAGGTGGAATTGAGGATGTCAAAGATCTTCAAGGACACCAGCTGATTTCTACCAGCACTGTATCTATAGTAGGGATCAGCAGGTGGTGCGGAAGGGAGATCTATAACAGAGTAATCACACCTGGAGTGTAGAATGGGCCAAATAGACTGTATTTTCTTTCCATTTTGGATTTTTTTTACTCTGGAATTTTCTTCCATTCTTATTTTAGATCCATTGACATGAGCTGAGGAAAAGGGGGAAGTTCTAATCGCATTGTAACTGATCAGGAAGTATGGTAACATAATGGTTATGTTATTAAACTAGTAATTCAGAGGCTTGAACTAATGATCCAGAAACATGAATTCAAACCCCACCAGAGCAATTGGGGATTTAAATTTGATTAGCTAAATAATTCTGAATTAACAATGGTGTCCATGAAACAAATGGATTGTCTTAAAAATTCACCTGGGCCACCAATGTCCACCCTCCAAGGAAAGGAACCTGCTTTCCTAGCCCAGTCTGGCCCATGTCAGGCCTTTTGAAATGACAGTCGCTCAGCTGTGTTAAAGGCAGTAACTCGCCACAACCTTCTCTATAACAACTAGGGCTGGACAATAAATGCTGGCCTTGCCAGTGATGCCCACATCCAGTGAAATGAATATTTTTTTTTTAAAAATGACTCCTCCAACTAACAACTACTATCCAAACATACAAGTTAGGATTAGGACTGGGCCTTCGAGCCTGTTCCGTCATTCAATAAGATCATGGCTGATCTGACTGTAACCTCCCACCCACCCCCAATAATCTTCACTGGATTAGTAATCCAGAGACCCAGTGTCTGGGGACATGAAAAGCTGGATACCTGGGTTTGAATCCAATCACAACAGATGGTGGAATTGGAGTTCAATACAACCTGGAATTAAAAGTCTAATGATGACCATGAAATCACTGTCGATCGTTGTAAAAACCCATCTGGTTCACTAATGTCCTTTAGGGAAGGAAACCTGCCAGCCTTACCTGGTCTGGCCTACATGTGACTCCAGACCCACAGCAATGTGGTTGATTCTTAAAACGCTTGTCCTCTGAAATGGCCTACCTAGACACTCATTGTATCAAATCGCTACAAAGTCCACAAGGAATGGAACTGGATGGACCACAGGGCCTCAACCTAGACACCGCAAATGACAACGGCAAACTCAACCCTGTCGACCCTGCAAAGTCCTCCTTACTAACATCTGGGGGCTAGTGCCAAAATTGGGAGAGCTGTCTCACAGACCTGTCAAGCAACAGCTTGACAGATAATGTCCCAGACTCCACCATCAGCATCCCTGGGTATGTCCTGACCCACCAGCAGGACCAGCCCAGCAGAGGTAACTGCACAGTGGTATACAGTTGGGAGGGAGTTGCCCTGGGAGTCCTCAACATTGACTCCAGACCCCATGAAGTCTCATGGCATTAGATCGAACATGGGCAAGGTAACCTCCTGCTGATTACCAAGTACCGCCCTCCTTCAGCTGATGAATCAGTGCTCCTCCATGTTGAACATCACTTGGAGGGTGGCAAGGGCACAAAATGTATTCTGGTTGGGAGACATCAATGTCTACCACCAAAAGTGTCTTGGTAGCACCACTTCTAACTGAGCTGGCTGATTCCTAAATGACACAGCTGCTAGACTGGGTCTGCAGCAGGTGGTGAGGGAACCAACAAGAGGGAAAAACATACTTGACCTCATCCTCACCAACCTGCCTGCTGCAGATGAATCTGTCCATGACAGTATCAGTAGGAGTGACCACCACACAGTCACTGTGGAGATGAAGTCCCACCTTCACATTGAGGATACCCTCCATCGTGTTGTGTGGCACTACCACTGTGCCGAATGGGATAGATTTCAAACAGATCCGGTAACTCAAGACTGGGCCTCCATGAGGTGCTGTGGGCCATCAGCAGCAGCAGAATTGTACTCGAACACAATCTGTAACCTCATGGCCCAGCATATCCCCCACTCTACCATTACCATCAAGCCAGGGGATCAACCCTGGTTCAATGAAGAGTGCAGGAGGGCATGTCAGGAGCAGCACCAGGCATACCTAAAAATGAGGTGTCAACCTGGTGAATCTATAACACAGGACAACTTGTGTGCCAAACAGCATTAGCAGCAAGTGATGGACAGGGCTAAATGATCCCACAACCAATGGATCAGGTCTATGCACTGCAGTCCTGCCACATCCAGTCGTGAATGGTGATGGACAATTAAACAACTCACTGGAGGTGGAGGCTCCACAAATATCCCCATCTTAAATTATGGGGGAATCCAGCACATCCGTGCAAAAGATAAGGCTGAAGCATTCACTACAATCTTCAGCCAGAAGTGCCGAGTAGGTGATCCATCTTGGCCTCCTCTGGAGGTCCCCAGCATCACAGATGTCAGTCTTTAGCCAAATCGATTCACCCCGTGATATCAAAAAATAGCTGAAGGCACTGGATACTGCAAAGGCTATGGGCCTGGACAGTATTCCGGCAATTGTAGTGAAGACGTGTGCTCCATAACTCGCCATGCCCCTGGTTAAGCTGTTTCGTGCAGCTACAACACTGGCATCTACCCACCAATCGAGCAGGCTGCTCTGTCCTGGATGGTGTCAAGCATCTTGAGTGTTGTGGGAGCTGCACTCATCCAGCAAGTGGGGAGTATTCCATCACACTCCTGACTTGTGCCTTGTAGATGATGTACAGGCTTTGGGGAGTCAGGAGGAGAGTTACCAGTCGCCGGATTCCTAACCTCTGACCTGCTCTTGTAGCCACAGTATTCATTTGGCTAGTCCAGTTCAGTTTCTGCTCAATGGTAACCCCCAGGATGTTGATGGTGGGGGATTCTGCCCGATTACCTTTAATATTTTCTAAGTGCCCTGCTATAACATCATTAATGTTACCCAAATGTTAATTCTAAATCATTTTAACACTTAGTCATCTCATTGATATTTCTGAAATGTTGCTGTGCACAATATGGATGATGTGTTTTATCTACATAACAATTAATGCAGCAATGCATTGTGTGAAGCACTTTCCAATGTTTGAGAGAGAATGCTTCTGAATACAATTATTCATTCTCATGCTCGCTATGAATGCTGCTTTTGAAAATCTCTGCAAGTTGAGACTTGTTGCCATAATTCTTTCATGTAAAACCAGAAAAATACTATTCCGCTGTCATTTCCTTAGCTAAATTTGCATACTGTAATTTAATAATGAAAACCAGACAGAAATATTGGTATAAACACTGAGACAAACAACAATTTATTTTGGGGGTTTTTGTGTTTGAAAAATCTCCCCTGTCCAAGACACCAGTGACATTTAACTGGTCATCTTCAGCCCTGTCTCTTGCCAAAGATTGTGTAGTGAGCCATTGAACCTTGGGATGATACCTGAGAAACCCCATTGATGCCAAGGCCTGTCTGATGCTGTTAAATGAGTGGAACAGAACCAGTGGCAGGCTGCTTAGATGTGCAAAACCAAGTCTTACCATAGTTGTAGGACCCAAATGCAGATTGTCAGGTACAAATAACAGCTTCTTGAGGCCTGCTCATAAAACTATCCTGAAAACTTTGCAGTTTTTCAGTGGGCTGAAGAAGAGAAAAGGCTCCAAGACAAACTTTGGCCCATTCGAGACTAAGGCGGGAATTTTCCGTGCCCGTTGGCGTTGGGTGTCATGGCGGGCATGAGCGGACAATATGGTGGAAAGGCCAAAAATCAGTTTCACAATGTCGTGAAACCAGTTTGTCATCGTATGCTTCAGCTGTCAATGGTGGGTCAAGTATCATGCCACAGCACATCGGGAATGTCATTTTAATACAAGTGCACATCACTATAATCATATAGTCGCTTGAATCATGCCTCCCCCCAATGCTGGATCTTCCAGGCACACAGACACTATTGCACATCAATGTGTTTCACAACTGTACCTAAACAACATGCACCTGGTGGGCTGCACTTCACTCAGGACTTTGAGGTGTGTTTGCCTCCCTTGCTTCAGGCAGCACTCACAGTCACCAGCTCCAGGCTTCACAGACAGCGCCACATCACTGTTAGGGGGGCTCCCGGGCAGGTCTCTACCTGCTAGACCAGCTGTAAGGCAGGGGGGTGGGGGAGCTTTTCAATGGCTGCAGGGCTAGGGCTTACTTGGGGAAGTGGGTTATCCCAGGGTGTGTGTGGGGGCCACATGTTAATGTGTGCAAATGGCCTCATGATGGTGAGGGCTGAGGAGGCAGTCTCCAGAGGAGATGAAGCCAGGCGGAGATGTGAGGGTGTGTGTGTGAGAGAGTGAGTAGTGATGTCCCTTGAGCTGGCAGTGAGTGACATGCCAGTGAATGTGTGATGGGTTTGTTAGTGTGAGAGTTCAGAGTGATGAGATGGTTGTCTTACCCTGGCAGCACAGATGAGATCATTCATCTTCTATCTGCATTGGATGGCTGACCTCTTGTGTGCAGCATTGGCACTGACCACCACTGCCATCGCCTACCAAGCTGGAGTGGTGAGATCGCTGGACCTCCTGCAGTCAGAGCAGGGGTGGAGGACATCACAGTGAGCCTCCAAAAGGCATCCCAGGGATGGGCCACTGAACTCGTCCTGGTTTTCAGGGCCATGGTCTTGACTGGAGCAGTCCTGGGCTGTCAGCATTCAGAACTGTGTGCATGGCTGCAGTTTAGACATGACACCTGGAGTGAGGTAACAGTGTGGTAACGGCGTGACGGGCGATTCAGAGTCTGCCCACCAACGAGACGGAGTGTTTCCTGTGGCTGCATAATTAAAGGGGACAAGCCACCATTGCACCCAGCCACTACCACACTTAGTGCAAATCTGAGACCATTCTGCCCTCGGCCTGTGTATTATGTTTTACAGCAACTGATCAACACTTTAGGTGCTCAGTATCCATCCAAGACAGGCACTGCATTGGAAGGCTGTGCTCTCAACTTGTGGCTTTGCTGTTAAAGGTACATTGTTACTGGCTGATTTTCTGTGTAGCTACTTATCACTCACAATTTCTGTGCTATATTATTGTTGTAGGAGTAAGAATTTAGGGAAACAATTTGGAAATTTACTGAGAGGTTCCCAACGCTGTGCCATTTATTGTAGAATCATTGAATCTTACAGTACAGAAGGTGAGCCATTCAGTCCTTCATGCTGAGCCCATATTGTGAACAAGTTACCAATTTAGTCTCACTCTTCTGCATTTTCTACATAACTCTGAGACCTTTTCTGCTTCAAATTGTTATCCAATTCCCATTTAAATTTACTCTTGAAAGTGTTTCCAGTGCCATTTCAGTCCCCTTTCAAGTAGGTTATCCACATTACAGCAAATGCAGCAAGCAGTCACTGGCAAAATGGTCCACCCAGACAATTCAATCCTATTTTGCTTGTATTCCTTATTTACTAGCTGGCCATGTTTGAACTCTGAGTGTTTGGTAGCTTGGGCAGGGCTGTTCTTAGTGTTCTTGGCTCATCCTGAATGAGAAGAACAACACCTATTAGTAACTTCAGCTCAAAATATATATACATTCATGGTCGAATTGATACAAACTTCATGCTTGGCTCCTTTAGACTCTCTTCTATACACATAAGGTCTATGGGCACAAAAAATGTTAATACTCCTGGACAACTCATCTACTTGAAGACATCCTAACAAGGGAGCACTTCCTCAATTGTGCACTGGAATGTCAGTGTATATCCTAGTATGGGGCTCTGAATCAAACCAGCAGCCTTTTTGTAGTATTCAAATACCTTAATGAACAAGCACCAATTGAGAACTAAATAAATGTAAATAATGGACACAGGGATGTCTGTAGAGCACGCACACTAAAGCTTCAATCTCCTGTATCATGGGTAGCAGGTCAATATTCACAACTGTTGATGAGATGAGCCATCTAGTGCAATCCAGCTCCTTCCAACAGGAAAGGGGAAGGAAGTCAAGAAGTAAGTGATGTGTCTCAGGCCGCATTTGATACCAGCAAGTGACCAGTGGTGCAGAGACGTCAGCAGCAGCCTGTCTAGAGACAGGTGATCCAGCTGACCTCTCAGTCTGGGATAAATGCATACTGTGGATGACCAGCGGAAAGGGAAAGAATACTCTTTCTTTGAAAGAAAGTGGGAAATAATAGTGGCTTAAGAATGATAAAAAAGCAGCAATGTAATGAGAATTCAGACAAATGTGTTGACCCCACACTGGCTAGAACCATTAGGGTAATATGTTGTATTTAACCCTTGATATCTGTTAGTATTGATTATATTTTATGATATATCGTTACCAAGTGAGTATTAATTATCACCTAGGAACATCATGGAGAAGAAAAATGAGAGAATTGCAGTCTCCCAAAGAATTCATTACATTTTCATTCAATTTATTTAAACAGAAGAGAATAATCAGATGAGTTCTCTTACCAAAATATAAACCACCCTTTTGATTTTTTGTTTCTGCTTAATGCCAACCTGTAAAAACAAAATTTGACTGCATATTGTCTCCTTACCTTTTATTGCTCTTCTCAAAGGGCCAACTATCAATGCATGGGCAGATTAACATAGAAATGCTGAAGTTATGGTCTTTCTGTCACTCTCCACCACACGCTGCACAGTGAATTCCTCTTAGTCAGAGCCAGCAGTCAGTAATGAGAGCTTCCCACTTTCCACTCTCACATTGCTCTTCAAGACCCCATAAAAAGTTACATCATGTTAAATCAAGTGTAACAGAGTTTTTAAACAGGTGATCTGAGTAAAAGCTATTATTGAAAACCAGATCTGGCCCTGAAAAACTAATTTTGTATATTGTTTTAATTCATCCATGGGATTTGGTGTCCCAGATTGCCATTAACTTGAGCCGCTGCAGTCCATGTGGTGTAGGTACAGCCACAGTGCTGTTAGGGAGGGAGTTCCAGGATTTTGACCCAGCGACAGTGAAGGAACGGCGATATATTTCCAAGTCAGGATGGTATGTTGCTTGGAGGGGAACTTGCAGCTGGTGGTGGTGTTCACATACATCTGCTGCTTATTGACTCCTGTTTTACTAGGGCTGCTTGATGTCATGCTTGGTCAAATGCGGCCTTGATGTCAAGGGCAGTGCCTCTCACCTCACCTCTTGAATTCAACTCTGTTATCCATATTTGGACCAAGGTCAAGAGTAAATTGGTCCTGGCAGAACCCAAGCTGAACATCAGTAAGCAGGTCACTGCTGTGTAAGTGCCCACTGATAGTGCAGTCAATGACACCTTCCATCACTTTGCTGATGATCAAGAGCAGACTGATGGGGTGGCAATTGGCAGGTTTGGATTGGTCCTGCTTTTTGTGTACAAGACATATTTGGGCAATTTTCCACATTGTCGGGTAGATGCCAATTTTTTATCCATACTGGAACAGCTTGGCTAGGGGCGCAGCTAGTTCTAGCGCACAAATTTTCACTCCTATTGCCAGGATGTTGTCGGGGCCCATAGCCTTTGTAGTACCCAGTGCCTTTGGCATCTGTGAAGTGTTCTTAAGTATTGCCATTATGATTAATTACTAGATCTTTTTAAACAATTTTTGTAATTTTTAAAAAGGATTTTCATGATATTTCAGTTTCTACCCTCGCCCCATGTATGTCTCCTAATTTTTATTCTGCTGTATGTAAACTCTTTAAAAATGATTTGATTTCAGTGCTTTCCATTCCCTGGTCGGCCATTTTGAAAATTTTTCAACTGCTTAGACATCTCGGTGACATCACTGCAGCTCCACACTGAGAATCACCATTAAATAAAAGAAATCTACTGCAGAATGGCAGGAGCAGGTAGTGTTCTGACCATAGAGGTCACTAGATAGTCGCTGGTGGTATGGAACTTGAGTATTGCTGAAAAAGGAGACATGCTGTTGAAGCTTCTGTCCTGAACTCATCAGGATAGGATGAAAGAATACCAAATTTCAAAGGGAACAACAATTTATACTGCAGAAGAAAGGGTGTTGATTGGTTGACAAGTGGACTCTAATTAGATAAAGCATAGCCATGGGGAATGCATGCATGTCCAATCGACTGTTGGATTGTACCAAACAGCATGTCCCTTTGGCTATCCGCAGCAGGCAGAATACTGAATGTATTCAACCAGCCCATTCTTGTGAAATTCAGAACATAATGTCCAACATTATATGTGATTCTGTGATTGGACAACACTTACTGAACAACCCTGAACGTGCCAAGAATTATATTAACAACTAATGTAACTCACGTATGCTTACTAGGAGCTACATATAATCCTTCACAGGACCTGGTCTCTGCAATTAGAAAGAACATGTCCAAGCATTACATCTTTTTCAATTAAACAAAGCATGGGGTTCAATTGTTCCCTGGTGCATTCTCCATGGCAACAATTTTTTTTTCTTCATTCATTCACGGGATGTGGGCTTTGCTGGCTGGGCCAGCATTTATTGCCCATCCCTAGCTGCCCTTGAGAAGGTGGTGGGTGAGCTGCCTTCTTGAACCGCTGCAGTCCATGTGGTGTAGGTACACCCACAGTGCTGTTAGGAAGGGAGTTCCAGGATTTTGACCCAGCGACAGTGAAGGAACAGCGATATATTTCCAAGTCAGGATGGTGAGTGGTTTAGAGAAGGACTTCCAGGTAGTGGTGTTCCCATCTATCTGCTGCCCTTGTCCTTCTAGGTGGCAGTGATTTTGGAAGATGCTGTCTAAGGAGCCTTGGTGAGTTCCTGCAGTGCATTTTGTAGGTGATACACACTGATGCTTCTGTTCATAGGTGGTGGAGGAAGTGAATGTTTGTAGATGGAGTGCCAATCAAGAGGGTTGCATTGTCCTGGACAGTGTCAAGCTTCTTGGGTGTTGTGGGAGCTTCACTCATCCAAACAAGTGGGGAATGTTCCGTCACATTCCTGACTTGTGCCTTGTATATGGTGGAGAGGCTTTGGGGAGTCAGGAGGTGAGTTATGCATTGAGCAATTCCTAGCCTCTGACCTGCTCTTCTAGCTACAGTATTTATATGGCTAGTCCAGTTCAGTTTCTGGTCAATGGTAACCCGCAGGATGTTGATAGTGGAGGATTCAGTGATGGTAATGACATTGAACAAGGTAATGTTCACTCTTGTTGGAGATGGTCATTGCCTGACATTTGTGTGGTGTGAATGTTACTTGCCACTTATTAGCCCAAGACTGGATATTGTCCAGGTCTTGCTGCATTTGGACATGGACTGCTTCAGCATCTGAGGAGGCGTGGTTGTGGATCTCTTTCTATAACAATGTCTCCTTTCTGTTGATCTCGTATCCACACTCTTTCCCTGGGCTGTAGCATTTTCAAGTCTTGTGCGCTGTTGAAATTCTAAGCTGGCTGTCTCTTTGTTGCTCCTAACTTTTCCTAACTTCCTGATGGTCACCTGAGGTAACGTTAGGCTGCAGTGTTTGTTGTAGAGCTGAAAGTTGTGTTCACAGACGTCTTCCCATCAATTGTTCTGATGGTGAGAACCCATTTTTTAGTGATGAGGTTTTGTAGTTAAGAAGGGCTAAGTGAATATCTTTGTTCTTTTTCATCAATTCTTTGATTGTTTGAACTCCTCTTTCAGCTTTTCGATTTGACTGAGGATATCTAGGTGAACTAGTCATATGCATGAAACCATATTCCTGCGCAATGTTATGGAACAGTACATTAGCAAACTGAGGACTGTTTTTTATGCCACAATATCCGGGATGCCGTGTGTCATGGAGATTCTTCTTAGTGATGTAATGACTGCCTCTGCCATGATGTTATGCAGTGTACTCACTTCGAACCATCCGGAATGGTGAGCAAGGACAATGGTCAAAACTTTGCCTTTAAATTTTATCCTCAAACAAATCCATCCCAGGCGCTCTCTTGGCCTCAAAGGAGAAGTGGAGGGCACTGGTGGTTCACTCTGCTGTTGGCTATTCACTGCACATGTAAGGCAATTCATGATTAACTCTTCAATAGAGAGACTGATGCCTGATCACCAAACTGACTTTTGGGATCTTGCTCTGCATTTGCAATTCCCAAGTGACCTTGATGAATTTTCTGGAATGTCTCTTGAAGTATTTCAGGGATGAGGAGACTGTCATTAAAAACTAAGAAATCATCTATGATTATGAGACGTTTTCTCTCTTTGAAGTATTTGTGAAGTACTGGGCTGTTAGGACCATCCATTCTGGCAAAACACTTTAATTTTGATGCACTTGTCATCCTTTTGAAATGCTTGCTTAACTTCTTATGATCTCTTCCCAGTGGCTGGAGTTTGATAATGAGTGAAGTATATGTCACCACTTCCTCAATAAAATTTAAAACTTGCTGTTTGACTCCTTCCACTGGTATTCTTGATAATGTATCTACTGTTGCCTGGTACCTCCCTTGAACATACTCAGTAGCTGAATCGAATCTCATGAGGCTCAACATAAAGTGCTGAATTCTAGGTGACATTTTTGCAATTTCCTTTAGGTTAAGAAAAATAACCAAAGGTTTATGGTAGGTTTCACTTTTAAACCTTAATCCAATGACAATCAGGGAACTTCCTACAGGCCCTTGTGGCTGTTAATGCTTCTTTCTCAATGGTTTCATACCTCTTCTCTCTGTCCATGAAAGATCTCAAGGTGTAATATACTGGTCCTCTTTGTCCAGCTTTTTGAATTTGAAACAGCGCTGTGCCTGAGCCTGTAGATGATGCGTCACTGCTACAGTTGTTGGCATCTCTGGATCATAGTGCGCTGGAACTTCTGGTGAAATTAGGAGATTTTTGATTTTGTCAAAAGCATTTTGCTGGTCTACATTCCAGCACCACAGTTGACCTTGTCTCAACAGCTGTCATAATGGTTTACTGATTTCCACCAAGTTTGGTAGGAACTTGCCTACATCCCAAGGAATCTCTGTGATTTTGTGATTTTTCTAGGCTATGTGAACTCTCTAACGACCTTGGTTTTCTGTGGGTTGGCTGTAATTGCTGAAGCTTGCTTAACGTGGCCTAAGAATTTTATCATTTGCTTCAAAATTCACATTTGCCGCTTAATGTCAAACATCCTTCTTGTAGGAATTTGAGGGCTGCTCTCACTCGATGGTCAAGTTCCTCCCTCGATGAACCATGTACAAGAATGTCACCCATACGGCATATTACTCCTTCCAGGATCTGAGACATTGTTCTTTAGAATATCTCAGGTGCAGAAGCATTTCTGAAAGGTAACCTGTTAAAATAATATCGGCCAAATGGGGTGATAAAATTCCTTAACAATCTGGAATCTTTGTCCATAGGCAACTGCCTAAAGCCACTGTTAGCATCTAATTTTGTGAAGAGGGTGCTTTTTGCTAATTTGGTGAGACTTTCATCCACTGCTGGTATTGGATGGATCTCGCACTCGACTGACTTGTTTAATTGAGTCAAGTCTACTCAAGATTCTAACTGAACCATTAGACTTTGGTCCTGTGAGCATTCCAGAACACCACTCTGTTGTTATGGTAACTGGAGTGATGACCCCTTGTTGTAGCATGTGTTCAAACTCATTCTTGACTTTGTCTAAGAGTGGGTGAGGGACCTTCCTCGCTATGAAGAGACATATCGGTTTAGCACCCACCCTTAGACCAGAATATTCCCCTCAGCGATTTGGGGGTGGGGCTCGCTCGCTGATGGGAAAATGACGCGGGATGACATTGGGAGAAACCCCCAACATCATCCCACCCCATTTAAATATTCAGGAAGGCGGGTGGACAGCGAGATCAGCTGTCCGCCCGCCGACCTGTCAATGGCCAATTGTGGCTATTGACAGGAGAATTAATCCAATTACAGGCCCTGGCGGGATGAGGTTTCATGTCCGTTTTAAAAATCTTTAATAAACTTTTTGTGAGATTTATTAGCATGTCCCATCTTGTGTGACATTGTCACATGAGGGGGACATGTTAATAATTTTTTTATTTTTCAATTTTTCAGGTTTTTTATACTGTCACCAATCTCCCTGAGACAGTGCTTAGTCTCAGGAGCAGCGCATGAAAGAGCGCACTTTGACAACTGGGGATACCCTCACCACCACCCCCACCCCCCCCCCCCCCCCCCCCACCCCCCCGCCACCCACCCACACAGGAAGCACCTAGCGCTTTCCATCGGGCGGGGCCTTAATTGGCCCGCCCACTCAAAATGGCGGCGGGGCCCGTTTTGGCAGCGGAGTTTGGCTGCCCACCCATCGCTGAGCTGGTGGGGCCCGCCCACCCATCAAGGGCTAAATTCTGCCCTTAGGGTTATGTGATTTCTGTTTTCAACTTTCCTAAGCCTGAAAATTGGAATGGGAATTCACTTCTGAAAACCTCACTGGACTGCTCGACAGCATTTTCACCAACCTTATAAATCAGCCTCAACTGTAAGCATGCTTTTCTGCTCAATAATGGGGACTCCTAATTCTGTCTAACATACAAGGGTTCAATAATTTCTTTATCCTGTATCTCAATCTTGCCAAGTGTTGGCCTATTACACAATGTAGCCCTTCCTGGACCTTGCGACTAGATGGAAGTTGTCTGCAAAATGATATTTTTAGGACATTTAACCTCATCAAATAAAACTGAAAACCCTGTGACAGAATCTAGCTTGAATTCTGTTTTCCTAAGGAGGTTATTTGTTTGTTTCTGTGGCTTTTCCACTTTTTGGATTTTATTTGGTTTCATTGTTATCCCTTTCTTCCTATGAGCTGCAGGAACTTTGGATCTGCAGACTATTTTAAAATGTCCAAACTCCACCCCCACCCCCCGCCCCCGTTGTGGCACTCAGCACCCCCTGCTGGACATTCTTCCCCTTTTGTATCAGGTTTCCCTGCCACACCAACAGCATCTCAAAATGGCGGTTGGTGCACTTTTCTGGATTTTGTGGGTTTTTGCCTCACCGTGCTTTCTCTTTTTTGTTCAACATATTGAATGGCGTCTCTCATTTTTTTTTTCCAAGGGTCAACACTTTCCCCACAAACAATCACTTTGTTTACCTTCCTAAGCTCAGTCTGTTGTACCATTTGTACTGGTTTTGAGAGAGTTAAATCTTCCCTCCTTTGCAATAGATTAGGTAGGGTTTCATCTAAGACTCCAACTACTATACGCTCATATATTTATTCATCTCTGAGAATCCCATAGCCACAATTCTCTGAAATTCCTAAAGGTCATGTATAAATAAATCCATGGATTTGCCCAGTTTCTGCCTCCTCTTATTACATTTTGCTCACTTAATGATCAAATTGTTTGAGCACTGAAGTATAAATCAAATGCCTGGAGGACTTTATCATATGAGCTTGTAGCCTCATCAATGCCTGCTCTGTCTTGCAATAACATCATCTGCTATGCCCCCTACTGCATACAGTGAAGTGCTAACCAGATCCTTCTGTGCTTTTTATGTAAGTCTGAAGCTGTTCTGTATGGAGAATCTCTTCTTCCAAAGGTGCCATCGTAAAGTCTGTCGCAAGCCTTCAATGCTTCAGAATGGTTCTGGGAGTGGCACTGTAGACTGCATACTTACCCTGAGTTCTGGATCTATTACTGCGTCAGTAGATTGTGATCTGTACTCACTGCTGCCTGGACTCCGGGTCTGTGTGCCTGCTTGCATCTACAGCACCCACAATGCCCTGTTCTTAGATGGATCTTAATATTTTCCTTCTTATCCTTTTTCCAAGGATTTGTAGGTCTTTTAGGTCTGCAGACTTATTTTGGAGTTTTTCTGGGTCTTTATGCACTGTCCACTGCCACGATGCTTTGTCTTGAGTTTGGGGTCTAGACAGAGTTTCTTTAGGGTTTGCCAGTTATCCTAAGAATGCTACCTTATTCATAAAAATCATTTTTGTTAACTGACAGATCTTTATACATCTCAGTATCTCTACATGAAGTTCTACTTCTGCTTCTCACCAGATTAATGTTAGTCATGTGACATTGCATCATAGTTACATCAGTATCAGGTGCTCCAGATGTTAACCCTTTACTCTACAATGAGTGCAAGATGTAAAGTTTTGACAGCATGTCTCTTGTTTCAGATCACAAAAAGATTTCTTTGAGGCCAATGACAAGCAACTGTGTTTCGCTGCTAACTGCAAATTCCAGGCCACAGACCATTAGGTTTGATATGGTTTTTTAGAGAATCATGAGCAGTCTGCAGGGATTGCCCTAATCCTACTCTCCTACCTTCATCCTGATAGTGAAGCACAGAGACTGGGCTGCTTGACCTGAAAGACAGAGCGGAGATGTAAAGCTTGCAATGAAAGAAGATGGGCACAAAGCCACAACTTCTCACTGTGCTCTAGAGCTCTGACTGGTCCATTAATCACACTTCATATCCTAATTTAACATGAGGGTTTATTGTGTTTTTGCAGCTGGTACCAAATGATTGTGAAAATTATTCTTATTTATTAAGAAATTTACGAACGAATGCCATGTAATTTCTCATACAGGTGATATTATAAAGGTTAGGATGTGGCCGTTTTGGTGGGAAGTAACATTGCACTTTTCAGTATATTAAAGCTTGGCAGGAACATTTCAAGCCTTCTCCAGTTGAGAAAATAGGGTAGAAAATAGACTGGACCCATTATCAGGATGCCAAAAAGAAAGAGCCCCATAACTTTAGCAGCAGGACTAATATCTGCCATGCACAATCCCAGAAACTGCTGCCAATGTACACCAATCTCCACCCCATAGCTCTGTAAATCCACACGCAGCTCAGAAAACTAAATTGCATGTCTGTTCCTTATAATAACTTTCCTATCATCTGGCTAGTAATGAGGCAATGGTAAGCATTTTACAAGTAAATAGATAAAGAGTAGCTAAAGCTAATGTTGGTCCTCTAGAGAGTGAATCTGGGGAATTGATAATGGAGAACAAAGAAATGGCAGAGGCATTGAACATGTATTTTGTGTCTGTCTTTACCGTAGAAGACTTGGAAAACTTCCCAAAGATATTTGAAAATCAAAAGGTAAACGGGGGGAGGAACTTAAAACAATCACCATCAGTGGGGAAAAGGTGCTGGGAAAACTTTTAGACCAAGAGTCTGACAAGTTCCCAGGACCAGATGGCTTTCACCGTCAGGTCTTAAAGGAAACGGCTGCAGAGACAGTAGATGCATCGGTTATAATCTTCTAAAATGCCTTAGATTCTGGAAGGGTTCCAGTGGATTGGAAAATAGCTAATGTAACACTTTTATTCAAGAGAGGGAGACAGAAAGCAGGAAACCACAGGCCAATTAGCTACGATCCAAAGAAGACTCTTCCATACTGGGAACATCGGCCGGGAGTCATGGTGAGCAGGGGCGGGGCAAGGCACTGGTGAGTATACGGCAAGAAAGCAAAATACCAGTTTCACAACATTGTAAAACCAGATTGTGATCGAACACTTCACCCATCCATGGCAGGCCACATTTCCCACCGCCGAATGTCGGGAACCTAATTTCAATACTTTAGCATCTCATATAAGCCCTGCTTGCCTGAGTCATCCCCCCATGCCAGATTATCCGGGCACTGATGTGTTTCACAACTGTACATAGGCTGCATGCATCTGGTCAGCTGCACTTTGTTTGGGACTTTGAGGTGTGTTCGCCTCCCTTGCTTCGGGCAGCACTCACAGTCACCAGCGCCAGGCTTCACAGGCAGCACCACATCACTGTTAGGGGGGCACACAGGCAGGTCTCTACCTACCAGATCAGCCATCAGGCAGGGGGGGCTTTTCAATGGCTGCAGGGCTAGGGCTTGGAGAAAGAGGAGATGTGGCCTCAGGCAAGGGAAGAGGCTGCAGGGTGAGAGCTGTACTGGGGAAGGGGATATCCCAGGGTGTGTGTGGGGGGCACATGTTGATCTGTGCAAGTGGCCTCAAGAGGGTGAGGGCTGAGGGGGCAGTCTCCAGAGGAGATGAGGCCAGATGGAGATGTGAGGGTGTGTGTGAGAGAGAGTGAGTGGTGGTGTCCCTTGAGCTGGCAGTGGGTGAGATACCAGTGAATGTGTGATGGTTGTGAGAGTTCAGAGTGATGAACTCTGGCAGCACGGATGAGATCATTCATCCTCTTTCTGCACTGGATGGCCAACCTCTTGTGTGCAGCATTGGCACTGACCATCTCTGTCACCACCTCCCAAGCCGGAGCGGTCAGATTGTTGGACCTCCTGTGACCAGAGCAGGGGTAGAAGACATCACAGAGGGCCTCCATGGTGTCCAAAGAATGTCCCAGGAGTGCATCACCAAATTGGGGGGCTGCACTCTTCTTGGCTTTTGGGGCCATGTCTACACCGGAGCAGTCCTGGACCACAAGCATTGAGAATTCTGCACACAGCTGCAGCTTAGATACATTGCCTGGAGTGAGGAAGCCGTGAGGTAATGGTGTGGCGGGCAAAACGGAGGCTGCCCTCCAATGAGACAGCGAGTCTCCTGTGGCTGTATCATTAATGAGGTGGGAATGGGATGATACAGAGTGAAAAGCAAAAAGCTGCCATTGAGGCCGGCGTGTATAAACGACATTTCTCCCACCCGCTATTGCACTTAGTGCAAATCTGGGATGATTCCAGGTTAACTCTGCTTCTCTCTCTCCAGATGCTGCCAAACCTGCTGAGTTTTTGCAGCATTTTATGTTTCTATTCCAGTTAGCCTAACATCTGTCATAGGGAAATTGCTAGAATCCATTATTAAGGAGGTTACAGCAGGATACTTAGAACATCAAAATGCAATCAGGCAGAGTCAAAATGGATTTATGAAAGGGAAATCATGTTTAAGTAATTTATTAGAGTTTTTTGAGGGAGTAACAAGCAAGGTGGATAAAGGGGAACTTGTGGATGTGGTGTACTTGGATTTCCAGAAAACATTTGATAAGGTGCCACATCAAAGGTTACAACACAAGATAAGAGAACATGGTGTAAGGGGTAACATATTCGCATAGATAAAGGATTGGTTAGCTAAAAGGAAGCAGACAGTAGGGATAAATGGATCTTTTTCAGGTTAGCAAGATGCAACTAGTGGAATGCCACAGGTATCAGTGTTGGGGTCTTAACTATTTACAATCTACATCAATGATTTAGATGAAGGGATCGAATGTATGGTAGCTAAATTTGACACTGACTCCAAGATAGGCAGGAAAGTAAGTTGTCAAGAGGAGATAGAGAGTCTGCAAAGGGATAAAGGACAGGTCAATTGAGTAGACAAAAATTTGGCAGATGGAGTATAATGTAGGAAAATGTGAACTTGTCCACTTTGGCAGGAAGAATAGAAAAGCAGTGTATTATTTAAAAGGGGAGAGACTGCAGAACTCAGTGGTACAGAGGGATCCGGGTGTCCCGGTACATGTATCACAAAAAGTTAGTATGCAGCAAGTGATTAGGAAGGCAAATGGTATGTTGGTGTTTATTGACAGAGGGATGGAAAATAAAAATAGGGAAGTTTACTGCAGCTGTACAGCAGTACAGTACGTCTGAAGTACCATGTACAGTTTTGATCTCCTTATTTGAAAAAAAAAGATAATATTGAATTAGAAGCAGTTCAGAGTAGGTTCACTTGATTCATTCCTGGGATGAGCGGCTTATCTTATAGAGAAAGGTTGGACAAGCTGGGCCTATCACCATTGGGGGTTAGAAGAATGAGAGGTGATCTTATTGAAACATATAAGATCCTGAGGGGATTTGATAGGGTGGACACTCAGAGGGAGTTTCCTCTTGTGGGGGAGACTAAAACTAGAGGGCACACTTTAAAAATAAGAGCTCTCTCTTTTAAGACAGGGATGAGGAGATTTGTTTTTCTGCCAAAGGGTCATTAGTGTGTGAAATTCTCTTCCCCAGAGAGCAATGGGGGCTGGGTCATTGAATATATTCAAGGCTGAGTTAGACAGGTTTATGATTGACAAGGGAGTCAAGGGTTAGGGGGGGAACAGACAGGAAAGCGGACCCGAGACCACAACCAGATCAGCCATGACCTCAATGGCTATGATCTTATTGGATATTATGATCTTATGACAGAGCAGGCTCAAAGGGCCGAATGGCCTAATCCTACTCTTTAGTTTTATATTCCTATCATCAGGTTAAAATAAATGGAGGAAACATTACTTTAATGAGGTTTCAAAGAGCTCAAAGCAGCATGCATTGATGACTTTTTCTGAAATAGGAGCTGCTGTAAAACAATGAGCCGAGTTTCCCAGCCCCACTTGGTTTGAAATGAGAAGCAATCCTGGTATCCCATTTACTACCTAAGTTAGCTTCTCCTCTTCCTTGTCCATTTATTTCAGATCCACCAGCCAATATCTGCAGTTAAGTAGACTTCTGTGATATTATTTCAATTTTGAATGAAAAATTGCCAGAATTTGATCATAGTTTTGCTTGTCAATCAATAATTGACAATAAAAGCAACAAAGTGACCATATCAGCACTTTGTGGCAGTGTAAAGGCTCCTCTCTGTATTAAAATGAAACATTTGTCATAAGCTTGGCACAAGACTGAACTCTATGCAGTGATTGCTACTGACATTTAACATGACCTTCTATTGCATCGTTCATTAACCACAGTTACAATTACTTAGCTAACTTAAATGACAGGGTTTTTTATTGTGACAATTGTCTGGTGACCTGGGTAGAAAAAGTGTGTAATATTACAAAAGACTAATAAAAGTGAATAACATTTAGAACCAACCACTAACAAGAAATGGCTCTGATTTTATAAACAGTGGCCAGGTACCCCACATTTTTAGATATCACTCAGGGACCAGAAATGATACTTGGAAAAATAAAAATTAGTTAATTGGGGCTCTTATTCAGCCATTCTTTTAGTAATAAATGAAAAGGTTTTAGCAAAGACTCCTTCAAATCCAACCATATCCAGTGACATACAATTTACATATTTACACATGGAGGAGGTAAACTTTCAAAACCACAACAGAATGACAAATTATTAGAATGATAATTTATACATAAATACAAAATTCTTAGCCTGAGTAGTGGAGCGATTACAACTGCCCTCAGAAATTCATTAGGAAGGGGGTTCCTGCTCTTGATCAGTATCCAGTGATTTCCAGTGGGAAATTCATATGCCTGGGAGTTGGGTGAGACCAGAATTGCACTGGCCTATGATTATTCTTCTGCCTCTTCCCTGGCTCACCCCACACCCCCAAACACCTTTAGTTGAACAGTCTACTGATGCTGGCTGTCTGTGCTTATAGATGAACGATGGTTACTTTAAGCATTAGCAATGCATCGGGATAAGGGAGTATGGGGAAAAAAATAAACTGTGTCCTGTGGAATGGAATACTACCTATGACTGCAATGACCAGAATGTTAATGTCTTCTGTCTCCCCTGTCTTTGGTTGGAAAAAAAAAACATACCAGTATCCTACAAGAGCATAGACACAATAATGAAAAGGATTAATAGGATATGACCTCCTCATTTTTGATGAGTATGGGTTTTTACTTCCCTTCCCGAAATTTCCCTTATGCCCTCTCCTCAATGATAGAGCCTCTGTCAGAAATAATACTCACATACTTACCCATAGGGCATTTTCAGGACAAGCGAATTTTCAGGAGAAATGAAATCATTTTGTCTTTAAAATGTTGAGCTCCTGAGGATAATGCCTCCGTCAAAATGGTATGATTTACTTATGTGTATACAGTCAGTAACTTTGTCCACTAATTATACAAAACATTTGTACAATTTTTATAAACTTACACAATTTTGTAAAATGCCTCAAGTTTTCCATTTGTAATTCTCAAAGGGCGAATTTTATGGGGGGGAAGGATTACCCAACACCCCCGACCTAAAAGTTGGTCATCACTTCACTGACTTGAAATCTGGCCATCTCACAGTGGTATTACTTTAGGGGCAGCCTTAAATGGTGCAGAGTGGGACTTCTGCCCCTCAGGGACAGGGAGTCCCATCCTAGAGGGCTGAGCTCCGTAGTCCCAGCAGCGCCCAAAGAGAGAAGTGACCACTGCCGGGATTGCAACCAGGCCCAGGAAGAAGTGAAGGTGCCTCTCAGAATTATAAGTCCAGGGATTTTGGATGGGTACGACTGTAAGACCCCAGCAAGAGGAGGTAAGGGGTTGAGTTAGAGAAGCCGGGAGTAGGGGGGCAGGCATAAAAGTGGGGGGACCACCTTTGGAAGGGATCCCCCGATGGGAACTCCCCAAAAGGAGGTAACCTCCTTCCTGCCCATCAGCAGCCTATGCTGTCAAAGCTGCCAGGCTGCCCACACTCCTCTACCTTCCCCCACAGACTGAAATATTGCAGCTGAGGCAGAATGAGACCTTTATGTGATGGTTCATTCTCCACTTAAGGACCTCAATAGGCCTAAGAGTGGGTGGGCTGCCTGATACCTTACCAGTCCCCCATAATATGGTGGGTGGGTTGGGGGGTAGGAGGGGAAGTGGGGGCATGGCCACCCATTTTATTTTACCTGCTTCCCCCCTCCCCCCCCCCCATCCCCCAAATGCAACCAAGGGAGCAGCTGTAAAATTCACCCCAAAGTTCCCTAGGAATTTTCCCAAAGTAATTTTGGATATTTCAAAAATAGATGGGTAAAATTCTTACTCTGTTGCAAACTATGTGGATGTTATCAGTAATCCCTCTCAGGGTACTCTCTGTATGTATAAAAGGCAAAGTGTTATTCTAGGGCACCTTAAGAATTCAAATGCAGGGGCAGTAAGAGAGAGGGTGTTTTTTTCTGGGAAACCAAAGCAGTTTGCAGTTCAAATCAGATAAAAGAAAATGTGTTTTTTTAATTGAAAGGCAAGTCAAAAAGTGAAGAACAGATGGGTCAGAGAAATAACAAATAGCTTTGGAGAGGCAATAGTTTTTCATTAAAAATTGAATAATGTGGAACCTTATTAATGGTTTAGCATTCAGTTTTCTAATAGTCTATATTACAGATTTCAGCTTAACCCACAGAAACAAAAAATATAAAATTTGAAATACAGATACATTGCTACTCCAGTACTGACTGATCATTTTAAAAGTTTCCATAACTTTACAACTGTTTTTACACTCAATAAAACTGATAACTCATTTCAGTTGTGCTCTCACAGCGTTTCATTGTAACCCGAGGCTGCAGAAAAAGTGATTGCTATCTTCTTCTCCTCCAGCAAGCATCCTTGATAATTTGAGGGTCACCAAACCACAGCTAATGCTGTGGTTTTACTACAAGACAGGGCAAGAAGGCAGCCCCAAGTCTACCTCAGCCATTGGACACTGCACTATTCTGAAGCACACGCTGGCCACCTAACTAACTGAGCTAACCACTCACCCCTACCCTCCCAAAAACTCACAACTGTTCACTTTAGTTGTTGTGTTACTCTCTATCTTGACACAGCAGGTCATTCCCATTTCAATGTACCAGGCATCGTGATCAAATTTTGATTCAATGTATCTTTCTCCCAAGTTCTGTTTTGAAATGTAGTTTTTTTTAGGAGCTATGATATTTTTGACATAATTTGTTGAAAGAACAGAACGATATATTTGATTTTACCATCAAAATTTCTTTTTCTATAGCAACTTAGTGGCTGTGCTGCGGTGAACCTCCAAAGGACACTGCTTCATCTGCTCACTGACCAATAGGTATTAACTAAAACATGTGATTCTATCGTTTAGCTTGACAGGCAGATAATAACCCACAATTTAATGACGCTGAAGTCAAGATATAATGTCACTTTACAACGATTACACCAAGCTGAACATTTGGTCAGTTAAAGTATGCCATTTTTTTAAACATTCACCATTGTGCATGGTGTTTATTTAAATATTCTTTATGGTGTTCATGTTCAGGCTGCAGGATATGCAGGGTCGCGCTTTTTTCATCCTAAGATCATTAGGTATTAAATTTTACTCATCAATTCTCGGAACTAATTTTACTCATCATTCTTTTTGGCTTTGTAGCTTATAAAATAGAATTAAGAAAAGCAGTTTGTTTTTTTCCCCATTAGGTAACTGTCCTAGTTGTCCACATACTGCGTGTCTTCCTGCCTCTTAGTCCCGCGATGTGCAGCGTGTAACCCAAGTAGTAAATAACGCAGATGGAGCTCATCCGTCCATTTATACTTCGACAAGCAAAAGGTGCCCGATCGCTTCAAGCCAAAATTTTTGACATTTTTTTTTACTGCTGCCAGGCAACATGTATAGATACATTATAGACACTCGGTTCGTATTTTTGGAAAACTAAACTGTTAGAACGAGAGAGAGAAAAAAAGATCTTTTGGAAAGTCAAAGTGTAAATTATGAACATTTAAGTTTTGTTGATATAAAGGCACATTTTCCATCAGGTTACACGAGCTGTCAGACACCTGCCTAAGAAATACTTTTCCCAGAGAGGAGACAACACATTCGGGATCCCAGGTCTCGTCGCTTCACAACAGGACAAAGCTCAGTCTCACTCATCTACCCGATACAAAGGGACATTTCGCTAAAATAAAACTTTCAACACAACTTTTAGCGATTCGGCCAGGAGTCTTACTTTGCCCTTCGCTTTGGAATTGCCAACCCATTTTCCAAACTCAGTAAACTGTCCAACAAGAATCAACACTGATCGAGACTTTCAAATCTCAAATCAGTGTAAACCGTGCTGCCTGCTCAATCCTTCCTAAACCACAAGCTATTGATCCAAACCCTCAGGCTGGGTCAGTGTGGAAATGGGAGGGAGGGGGGGGGGGGGGGGGGGGGGGCAGTGTGCCGAGGCCAGGGTGATGATGCCTTCCGCAGAGTGACCCTTCCACAGAGTGACCCCCACACCAGACTGACCCTTCCACAGAGTGACCCTCACACCCAGAGTGACCCCCATACCAGAGTGACCCTTCCACAGAGTGACCCTCACACCCAGAGTGACCCCCATACCAGAGTGACCCTTCCACAGAGTGACCCTCACACCCAGAGTGACCCCCATACCAGAGTGACCCTTCCACAGAGTGACCCCCACACCAGACTGACCCTTCCACAGAGTGACCCCCACACCAGACTGACCCTTCCACAGAGTGACCCTCACACCCAGAGTGACCCCCATACCAGAGTGACCCTTCCACAGAGTGACCCTCACACCCAGAGTGACCCCCATACCAGAGTGACCCTTCCACAGAGTGACCCTCACACCCAGAGTGACCCCCATACCAGAGTGACCCTTCCACAGAGTGACCTTTCCAGAGAGACCCCACACCCAAAGTGACCCCCACACCAGAGTGACCCTTCCACAGGGCGACTCTTCCACAGAGTGATGCCCACACCCAGAGTGACCCTCACACACAGAGTTAAGCCACCTCTCTTACACTTTTATAGTTCAGTTTTATGGTTGTGGTCACCTCACACACTCCACACTCAAACTGACATTTCCAAACCACAGACATGAGAAAACCCAATGGGATTTTCAAAGTGGAAGTGTCCAGAACACCTCCCTCCCTATTCGAGTCCACCCCAACCACCAAGCTGAAATGTTTACTTTCAACCTTTTGAATGTTAATAAGAGTCCCTTTTCTCTCCCCCACACCGCCCCCCACTCTGTGACTCTCTCTCTCTCTCTCTCTATCTCATTACTCTGACTGTCTCTCACTTTTACTCTAAGTCTTCTGACTCTATCGCTTGTGACTCTCTCCCACTCTTGTGACTCTAATTCTCTCTCTCTCTCTGACTCTCTCACACTGACTCTCTCTCTCTCTCTGACTCTCTCTCACACTCTGACTCTCTCTGTTTCTCTCTCTCACACTCTGACTCTCTCTCTGTTTCTCTCTCACACTGACTCTCTCTCTCTGTTTCTCTCTCTCACACTCTGACTCTCTCTCTCTGAATCTCTGTTTCTCTCTCTCACACTCTTTCTCTCTGTTTCTCTCTCTCACACTCTGACTCTCTCTCTGTTTCTCTCTCTCTCTCTCTGACTCTCTCTCACACTCTGACTCTCTCTGTTTCTCTCTCTCACACTCTGACTCTCTCTCTGTTTCTCTCTCACACTGACTCTCTCTCTCTGTTTCTCTCTCTCACACTGACTCTCTCTCTGACTCTCTCTCTGAATCTCTGTTTCTCTCTCTCACACTCTGACTCTCTGTTTCACTCTCACACTCTGACTGTCTCTCTGACTCTCTTACACTCTGACTCTCTCTCTCTGACTTTCTCTGTTTCTGTCTCTCACACTCTGACTCTCTCTGTTTCTCTCTCTCTCTGACTCTCTCACACTGACTCTCTCTCTCTCTGACTCTATCTCTCACACTGACTCTCTCTCTCTGACTCTCTCTCTCTCTGTGTTTCTCTCTCTGTTTCTCTCTGACTCTCTCTCACACTCTGACTCTCTCTCTCTGACTCTCTCTCTCTGTGTTTCTCTCTCTGTTTCTCTCTGACTCTCTCTCACACTCTGACTCTCTCTCTCTCTGACTCTCTCTCTCTGTTTCTGTCTCTCACACTCTGACTGTTTCTCTCACACTCTGACTCTCTCTCTCTGACTCTCTGACTCTGACTCTCTGTTTCTCTCTCTGTTTCTCTCTCTCTCTGACTCTCTCTCACACTCTGACTCTCTCTGACTCTCTCTCTGTTTCTCTCTCTCTCTGACTCTCTCTCTCACACTCTGACTCTCTCTGACTCTCTCTCTGTTTCTCTCTCACACTCTGACTCTCTATCTGTGTCTCCCGCTAACCGCGCCAACTTTATACTCGGGTTACCTTTTGGTCCACGATGGAACAGGCCATTTCCCGGACATGTGCGAGGGAGAAGTCGCTGCCATCCAGGATGACGGGCTCTCTGCTCAGGCCGATCTGGATGTGGAAGGGGATGCCCTGAGCGGACAGCCGCTCTGCTCCCAGGGACGGGGGGGAGCAGGGGCTGCCCGAGCGGATCACTGGCGCCGGCTTCATCCACCCGGCCGACAGGCAGCGAGAGCTCCCCTCTCTCCCTCTGCTCCCTCACTCTCCGGCTGGTCAGTACGGCGGAAAATGGCGACAGGGGGGGTGGGTGGGTGGGGGGCGGGGGGCTGCTCGGGGTAAAGAGGCAGAACAGGAAGCGGCTGAGAGTTGGGAGCTGGAGAAGGCAGAATCCCGCTGCTCCTACTCCAAACACTGAGAGCTGTCTCCTGCTCCCCTCCAGGCACTCTCATAGGTCAGTGAACCTTTCCCGCTTTCACTTTACTGCATCTTTGTTTATATCTCTGTATCTCTCAATGTGTGTCTGTCTCAGTCTCCCTATCAGTGTTCCTCTCTGTGTCTATCTCTGTGTCCCTATCTCTATTTCTCCCAGCCTGTGCCTCTCTGTGTGTCTCTCTCTCTCTATTCCTACCGGTGTCCCTATCTGTATTTTTCTCTATCTCTGTGTCTCTATTTCTCTCTATGTCTCTATCTCCGTGTCTCTCTGTCTCTCTCTGTCCCTCTATGTGTTTCCCTCTATGCCCCTCTCTGTCAATGAGTGTCTGGATCACTACCTAAGTGTCTCTATCACTGTGTGTCTTTCTCTATCACCTTGTTCCAAACTCTGTCCCCACTAACTCTGCCTCTTCTGTGCGTTGCTCCCTGTCGAACTCGGGTTCCTCAATGCCCCCTTCCCCACCCTTCCTCGCGGCCATCAGAGCAGGGACAGCCCCGTCTGGGAGACACTGTCACTTGGAGATCTCTGCCCTGGGCAAGAACATCATTGGGTAACAGCAGGAGCTCCCCCTCTTAATTATCGCCTTTGCAATTTGTGGATATTAGCATTGCAAATTCAGGGGGCAGGGCTGAGAGTGGGGGCTGGGGGGTAGTGTAAGGCTATAATCATCAGTTCTATATCCGTTCCATCAAGCTGTCACTCTGAGGCAAATGTCAAACACAGTTCCACCCCTTCCACTTTAACTTAGAACAAATGTTATCTTAACGACTCCCAAAAGATTGTATTGAGACAGAAAACGGTCCCCACACTCCTTAAGTACCTTCTCCACTCAGCACAGCTTTAAAAAGTTTTCAGCCATGGGCTGCATAGTCTGAGCGGCTCAGTGCCTCTCCTGCAGCTCAAAGTGTGATCAGTGATTGCAAAAACAGTGTATTCTTGTCAGAGGGATTTGTGGGATTGGGAATTGGTGTGTGCGTGTGTATCTATCTGTATTTGTGTCTGTGTATGTTTATCTGTATTTGTGTGTGTCTATATTTGTGTGTGTCTATCTGTGTCTATCTGTATTTGTGTCTGTGTGTCTGTCTGTATGTGTTTGTGTATGTGATTGTGTATTTGTGTGTGTCTGTCTGTGTCTATCTGTATTTGTGTCTGTGTGTGTATGTTTGTCTGTATTTGTGTGTGTGTCTGTATTAGTGTGTGCTTGTATGAGTATGTGTGTGTGTGTGTGTGTGTGTGTGTTGGGTGGGGGGGGGGGGTGCGGGATGAGCCAGCTCTAACCCACACTGTTTCAGAATGCTGACTCCCTCCCGCAGCTCCTACATTCTGGGAGCAGCCTTCCACCCCCTGTGTCTAAATCATCACTTCCACCTCACTCTTCCATGTGGACACCCTTGAAGAAAATTCCAATCGACTTTTGGAGGGACCAGGTATTCCTGTTTTACGGCTGTGTTAAATATTATCGGACCTTGAGGGAAAAAAAGATGATCTTTTCACGCTTGCGGTCGATTTGAGAACGTTGCTTCCCCGGTATTACCGAAAGAAACTTTGAACCACAGTGTTTTTCAGTGTGCATGAGTTTGAAGTTTATCTGTTACCAATTTACCGTTAAAAATAAGTGAAATCATAAATGTTCCTGACCCTCCTGCCCGTCTTATTAAAATAAATCAATCGGAGTGTTGGTTGTGGAAATTACAATTGGGTAATTTCACCGCGGGGCTTTTTGAGGTTCAAACTTCGCCAATGTAGCAAATTTTCAACTAGGAGATTTCTCTATGTACTTCCCGAAATGGAGAGAATATGTTACCAAACATGAATATTAAGGTTATTACAGTGTAGGCTTGAGTGATCCGAAAGATAAGTAGCAAGTCCATGTTGGTGCATCACCTGTGTCCAGCTCCCACTCGACATTACAAACCCCTTGGTTCAGGGGGTCCCATGCTGGGTTCCCCCAGTGGGTCCCACGCTGGGTTCCCCCAATGCATCACGTTTCTGAACTTCAAGCGGCAGAAATCACTGGGCCCTCGACCCTACAAGAAAACAGGCGGGTTGACAAGAGTCTGAATATCGTCCGCAGGTGGATGAATTGCGGGTTGTTTTTTCTGCCTTTTAAAGATTACGAGCGCGTTCCAAAGAAAATCTTTTTCTCTTAAAATTATGCGAGATACATTTTCTTTTCCTCCCTTGAAATAGTAGCACCCTGCTTCCTCTGAAAAACGAATGGATACCACGTTATATGTTTATTTTCGTTACCCTTGACCTTTTCCCACATGTTCTCCGGCGGATCAGACCTTACTGTGGGCTCAGAGTCTTTGATTCTAGCTGTCCTCTGATTCATCTTCTCCCAACAGACTTGGGAGAAAAATTCTAGCTCATGGAATAAAAGGGAAAGTAGACACTTGGATAAGAAACTGGCTGAGTGACAGGAAACAGAGTTAGTGATAAATGATTGTTTTTCAGATTGGAGGAAGGTTTGTAGTGGAGTTCCCCAGGGGTCAGTGTTGGGACCCTTGCTCTCCCTGATATATATTAATGACCTAGACTTTGGTGTGCAGGGCATGGTGTCAAAATTTCCAGATGATATGAAGATTGGAGGCATTATCAACTCTGATGAGGATAGTCTTGGACTTCAAAAGGACATAGACTAGAGCTGTACCTTGAGTGCCCTACCATCCATTCTTAATTAGCACATTCGTTTAGATATTATCACTACCTTCAACACCTCTGTGTTCTTTTGTCTGTGACATCTTTTGATTATCTGCTCCTATCACTGTTTGCTTGTCCCTACAACCACTCCACCCCGCCACCCCCCCCCCCAACCACCCCCCCCCCCCCCCAACTTAAACCAGCTTATATTTCACCCCTCTCCTTATATTCACTCAGTTCTGTTGAAGGGTCATGAGGACTGGAAACGTCAACTCTTTTCTTCTCCACCGATGCTGCCAGACCTGCTGAGTTTTTCCAGGTAATTTTGTTTTTGTTTTGGATTTCCAGCATCCGCAGTTTTTTGTTTTTATTTATTTTATAGACATGTTGATGGATTGGGCAGGCAAGTGGCAGCTGAAGTTCAATGCAGAAGTGTGAGGTGATTCATTCTGGCAGGAAAAATATGGAGAGTCAGTCGAAAATAAAGGGAGAGACTCAAAAGGAGCTGCAGGAATAGAGGGACCTCAGTGTCCCATAAAAATTTTGCAAATCCCTTCCTTTTTACGTACCTATAGAAACCTTTACAATCTCTTTTCATGTCTCTAGTTAGTTTATTTTCATAACCTAAGTTCTCTTTCTTTACCAATCTCTTGGTCATCCTTTACTGAATTCTAAAGTCTCCGGATCTTCAGACTTGCTACTCTTTTTGCAACATTTTAAGCCTCTTTCTTTGATATATTACTATTAACTTCTTTTGTTGGCATGGTAAATAAGCTTAGGTACTAGATTTTAGTGTAACCCAACCATTTTTAGGTTAGTTTCATGTTATATTCATTGTAATAAGCTAACAGATCAAAAAGTCATCATATGGTAGCACTGAGATAAGAAGCCATTTGTTTTCTGTACTTTATAATCATTCACATGATATTAATTAAGTGTCTTTACATAATTAGGAACCAGCCAGAAACAGATGATTGACCAAACAGTGTACCTGAATTAGGCTATAATTGAAGAAATAGTAATTAATCAAGTAGTTATGTTAAACCTGAATTTCAAACCTAATACCTTTAAGCAATATTTTAATATTTCTGTTTTTGATGAGTATCAAGTCAGATATGTTGTGCTAAGCTCAGTGAAAGCTATGACCCAATGGACAATCGACAATTGTGCAAAGTCAGGTAACAAAGGATCCGGCTGAATATTACGTGTCCCTGACGAGCGTGTTTTCCTTTGTGGGGGAGGGGGGGCATTTAAAACAGGGTGTGTACCCATCCCACCGCCTTCCCACCCTCCCCACAGCTCATCCTCGGGTGTGGAGGAGGCAGTGGGGGGAGGGTGGAGTGGGGGTGGGGGGAGGACAGTGGGGGGGGACGGAGCGGGGGTGGGGGGAGGACAGTGGGGGGAGGGTGGAGTGGGGGTGGGGGGAGGGTGGAGCGGGGGTGGGGGGAGGACAGTGGGGGGAGGGTGGAGCGGGGGTGGGGGGAGGACAGTGGGGGTGGGGGGTGGGGGGACAGTGGGGGGAGGGTGGAGCGGGGGTGGGGGGAGGGTGGAGCGGGGGTGGGGGGACAGTGGGGGGAGGGTGGAGCGGGGGTGGGGGGGCAGTGGGGGGTGGGGGGAGGACAGTGGGGGGAGGGTGGAGCGGGGGTGGGGGGAGGGTGGAGCGGGGGTGGGGGGACAGTGGGGGGAGGGTGGAGTGGGGGTGGGGGGAGGACAGTGGGGGGAGGGTGGAGTGGGGGTGGGGGGACAGTGGGGGGAGGGTGGAGTGGGGGTGGGGGAGGACAGTGGGGGAGGGTGGAGTGGGGGTGGGGGGAGGGTGGAGTGGGGGTGGGGGGACAGTGGGGGGAGGGTGGAGTGGGGGTGGGGGGAGGGTGGAGTGGGGGTGGGGGGGGCAGTGGGGGTGGGGGGAGGACAGTGGGGGGAGGGTGGAGTGGGGGTGGGGGGAGGGTGGAGTGGGGGTGGGGGGAGGGTGGAGTGGGGGTGGGGGGGCAGTGGGGGGAGGGTGGAGCGGGGGTGGGGGGAGGACAGTGGGGGGAGGGTGGAGTGGGGGTGGGGGGAGGACAGTGGGGGGAGGGTGGAGTGGGGGTGGGGGGAGGACAGTGGGGGGAGGGTGGAGTGGGGGTGGGGGGAGGGTGGAGCGGGGGTGGGGGGGCAGTGGGGGGAGGGTGGAGCGGGGGTGGGGGGAGGACAGTGGGGGGAGGGTGGAGTGGGGGTGGGGGGGCAGTGGGGGGAGGGTGGAGTGGGGGTGGGGGGAGGGTGGAGTGGGGGTGGGGGGAGGGTGGAGTGGGGGTGGGGGGAGGACAGTGGGGGGAGGGTGGAGTGGGGGTGGGGGGAGGACAGTGGGGGGAGGGTGGAGTGGGGGTGGGGGGAGGACAGTGGGGGGAGGGTGGAGTGGGGGTGGGGGGAGGGTGGAGCGGGGGTGGGGGGGCAGTGGGGGGAGGGTGGAGCGGGGGTGGGGGGAGGACAGTGGGGGGAGGGTGGAGTGGGGGTGGGGGGGCAGTGGGGGGAGGGTGGAGTGGGGGTGGGGGGGAGGGTGGAGTGGGGGTGGGGGGAGGGTGGAGCGGGGGTGGGGGGAGGACAGTGGGGGGAGGGTGGAGTGGGGGTGGGGGGAGGACAGTGGGGGGAGGGTGGAGTGGGGGTGGGGGGAGGGTGGAGTGGGGGTGGGGGGGCAGTGGGGGGAGGGTGGAGCGGGGGTGGGGGGAGGGTGGAGCGGGGGTGGGGGGAGGACAGTGGGGGGAGGGTGGAGTGGGGGTGGGGGGAGGACAGTGGGGGGAGGGTGGAGTGGGGGTGGGGGGAGGACAGTGGGGGAGGGTGGAGTGGGGGTGGGGGGAGGGTGGAGTGGGGGTGGGGGGGCAGTGGGGGGAGGGTGGAGCGGGGGTGGGGGGAGGACAGTGGGGGTGGGGGGTGGGGGGACAGTGGGGGGAGGGTGGAGCGGGGGTGGGGGGGCAGTGGGGGGTGGGGGGAGGACAGTGGGGGGAGGGTGGAGCGGGGGTGGGGGGAGGGTGGAGCGGGGGTGGGGGGGCAGTGGGGGGTGGGGGGAGGACAGTGGGGGGAGGGTGGAGCGGGGGTGGGGGGAGGACAGTGGGGGAGGGTGGAGTGGGGGTGGGGGGAGGACAGTGGGGGGAGGGTGGAGTGGGGTGGGGGGAGGACAGTGGGGGGAGGGTGGAGTGGGGGTGGGGGGAGGACAGTGGGGGGAGGGTGGAGTGGGGGTGGGGGGAGGGTGGAGCGGGGGTGGGGGGGGCAGTGGGGGAGGGTGGAGCGGGGGTGGGGGGAGGACAGAGGGGGGAGGGTGGAGTGGGGGTGGGGGGGCAGTGGGGGGAGGGTGGAGTGGGGGTGGGGGGAGGGTGGAGTGGGGGTGGGGGGAGGGTGGAGCGGGGGTGGGGGGAGGACAGTGGGGGGAGGGTGGAGTGGGGGTGGGGGGAGGACAGTGGGGGGAGGGTGGAGTGGGGGTGGGGGGAGGGGGGAGTGGGGGTGGGGGGAGGGACAGTGGGGGGGGGACAGTGGGGGGACAGAGTGGGGGTGGGGGGAGGGTGGAGCGGGGTGGGGGGGGACAGTGGGGGAGGGTGGAGTGGGGGTGGGGGGACAGTGGGGGGGGACAGAGTGGGGGAGGGTGGAGCGGGGGTGGGGGAGGGTTGAGTGGGGGTGGGGGGAGGGTGGAGCGGGGGTGGGGGGACAGTGGGGGAGGGTGGAGTGGGGGTGGGGGGACAGTGGGGGGGGACAGAGTGGGGGAGGGTTGGAGCGGGGGTGGGGGAGGGTTGAGTGGGGGTGGGGGGAGGGTGGAGCGGGGGTGGGGGGCAGTGGGGGGGGACAGAGCGGGGGTGGGGGGAGGACAGTGGGGGAGGGTGGAGTGGGGGTGGGGGGAGGGTGGAGCGGGGGTGGGGGGGCAGTGGGGGGAGGGTGGAGCGGGGGTGGGGGGAGGACAGTGGGGGGAGGGTGGAGTGGGGGTGGGGGGGCAGTGGGGGGGAGGGTGGAGTGGGGGTGGGGGGAGGGTGGAGCGGGGGTGGGGGGAGGACAGTGGGGGGAGGGTGGAGTGGGGGTGGGGGGAGGACAGTGGGGGGAGGGTGGAGTGGGGGTGGGGGGAGGACAGTGGGGGGAGGGTGGAGTGGGGGTGGGGGGAGGGTGGAGCGGGGGTGGGGGGGCAGTGGGGGGAGGGTGGAGCGGGGGTGGGGGGGAGGACAGTGGGGGGAGGGTGGAGTGGGGGTGGGGGGGGCAGTGGGGGGAGGGTGGAGTGGGGGTGGGGGGAGGGTGGAGTGGGGGTGGGGGGAGGGTGGAGCGGGGGTGGGGGGAGGACAGTGGGGGGAGGGTGGAGTGGGGGTGGGGGGGAGGACAGTGGGGGGAGGGTGGAGTGGGGGTGGGGGGAGGGTGGAGTGGGGGTGGGGGGAGGACAGTGGGGGGAGGGTGGAGTGGGGGTGGGGGGAGGGTGGAGCGGGGGTGGGGGGTGGGGGGACAGTGGGGGGGGACAGAGCGGGGGTGGGGGGGCAGTGGGGGGAGGGTGGAGCGGGGGTGGGGGGGACAGAGCGGGGGTGGGGGGAGGACAGTGGGGGGAGGGTGGAGTGGGGGTGGGGGGAGGGTGGAGCGGGGGGTGGGGGGGACAGAGCGGGGGTGGGGGGAGGACAGTGGGGGGAGGGTGGAGCGGGGGTGGGGGGTGGGGGGACAGTGGGGGGAGGGTGGAGCGGGGGTGGGGGGAGGACAGTGGGGGGAGGACAGTGGGGGGAGGGTGGAGTGGGGGTGGGGGAGGGTGGAGCGGGGGTGGGGGGAGGACAGTGGGGGGAGGGTGGAGTGGGGGTGGGGGAGGGTGGAGTGGGGGTGGGGGAGGGTTTGAGTGGGGGTGGGGGGAGGGTGGAGCGGGGGTGGGGGGTGGGGGGACAGTGGGGGGAGGGTGGAGCGGGGGTGGGGGGACAGTGGGGGGGGACAGAGCGGGGGTGGGGGGAGGACAGTGGGGTGGGGGGTGGGGGGACAGTGGGGGGGGACAGAGTGGGGGTGGGGGGGAGGGTGGAGCGGGGGTGGGGGGGCAGTGGGGGGGACGGAGCGGGGGTGGGGGGAGGACAGTGGGGGGAGGGTTGAGTGGGGGTGGGGGAGGGTTGAGTGGGGGTGGGGGAGGGTGGAGCGGGGGTGGGGGGTGGGGGGACAGTGGGGGGGGACAGAGCGGGGGTGGGGGGGCAGTGGGGGGAGGGTGGAGCGGGGGTGGGGGGTGGGGGGGCAGTGGGGGGGACAGAGCGGGGGTGGGGGGGCAGTGGGGGGAGGGTGGAGCGGGGGTGGGGGGTGGGGGGGGCAGTGGGGGGAGGGTGGAGCGGGGGTGGGGGGGCAGTGGGGGGGGACAGAGTGGGGGTGGGGGGGCAGTGGGGGGAGGGTGGAGCGGGGGTGGGGGGGCAGTGGGGGGGGACGGAGCGGGGGTGGGGGGAGGACAGTGGGGGGAGGGTGGAGCGGGGGTGGGGGAGGACAGTGGGGGGAGGGTGGAGCGGGGGTGGGGGGAGGACAGTGGGGGAGGGGTCGAGCAGGCTGCCCGCTGTATTAAAATGAGCAATTAAGGGTCAATTAGGTTTGTTATTAAGCCAATTGGCCCGAATAATATGCTGCCCACATTAAAAAACCTTTGGTACGGGCAGCAGGTGGGAGCAAGATGCCCGATTTTTAACCTTGAGTGGTTAAAGGGTGGGAAGGAAGGTGGGGGGGTGGCGCTCTCTGGAAGCTGCCCTTTCCTAAGCACAGGGCTGCCCCCCTTAGGCTTAACCGATGCCCCCCCTGGCGCTGCCAAGACTGATAGAGGTGCCAACCAATCAGAGTGGCCGGCGGCTGCAGAGGGTGGGGTTGGGGTGGACGGTCCCACTCAGCCCTGGGTGGACTGCGCAGTGTATCACTGTGGAGTCGCCCAGCCTCATGTCAACATGGTTTCCAGGCTGAGGGGGGTGTGTTGCAACTGCCCCACCCTGTGTTATTCAGGCCGTTGTCCTTTCAAGAGATGATGTGCGTAAGTAGTCAAACTCCAATTAAAACAAACCAACGGTTAGATTAAGCACCGTCTGAGATGAGGTGTTGATAAGTTAGGGGATAAAAGTAAAGAATTTGAATGACATCTTTGCTGGCTAGTTGTGGACTGGATGCTCTGGAGACAGAATTTGAAAGAATTGCTGTCAATGAAGGAAGAGGAGAACAGCTTTACTTTGGCAGCCATGGCAGTGTTCTCTCTCTCTCTCTCTCTCTTCATCAATCTCTTGGCCACCCATTGCTGAATTTTAAAGATTTGGAATCCTCAGGCTTGCTACTCTTTTTGCAACATTATCAGCATCTTCCTTTGATTTATTACTATTGTTAACTTCTCTTGTTGGCACAGTTGGACCACTAAACCCCATGCATTTGTATTCTTTAAGGGAATGTATCTGTTAAAAATTATGAATTAATTTTTAATATTTGCCTTTGTTTACAATGTTACAGCACCATCATGTCTGTACCGGCTCTCCGAATGAGCAGTTCACTTAGTGCCATTCCGCCAATAATCATATATTTTTCCCAATCTACCTTAGCCAACTTGCCCTCATACCTACATAGGTTTGCTTGTTCAGATTTAAGACTGTAGTTTGGATTTAATTCAATCATTTTAAATTCAGTACAAAATGCTATCAAATTATAGTCACCACCTCCTTTATGTTAGGTTTGACTTGAGCCAGTGGAGACTTATCCCCCGATTCTCATTGACTCCAATTTTACTCAGGCCACTTGATGTCGAGGGTAGTCACTCTTAGCTCAGCTCTGGCATTCAGCTATTTGTCAATGCTTGGATCAAGGCTAGAATGAGGTCTGGAACTGAAGGTCCTGCCAGGCCCCAAACTGAGCATTGGTGAACAGGTTATTGGGGACTAAATGCTACTTGATAGCGCTGTCAGCAACATTTCCATCACTTGGCCAGATTTTATTTTTCCTGTTTTGCAGCTCCTCAGATACTAAATCAACCATGCCCACATGCAGCAACGCCTGGACAACGTTCAGGCTTGGGCATACCAACATACAAAATAGGAGCATAAGTAGGCCATTCAGCCCCTCGAGTCTGTTCTGGCATTCAGAGATCATGGCTGATCCATTTGTGTTTCAATTTCCACATTCCCATCTACCCCGATAACCTTTGATTCCCTTGTCTAACAAGAATCGATATTCAATGACCCCGAATCCACCTCCTTCTGAGACAGAGAGTTCCAAAGTCACACAACCCTCTGAGAGAAAAAAATTCTCCTCATCTCTGTCCTAAAAGGGCGACCCCTCATTTTAAAACAGTGCCTCCTAGTTCTGGACTCACCCACAAGAGGAAACATCCTTTCCATGTCCACCTTGTCAAGGCCGTTCAGGATCTTGTATACTTCAATCAAGTCACCCCTCACTCTTCTAAACTCCAGTGGAAACAAGCCCAGTCTGTCCAACCTTTCCTCATAAAATAACCCACTCATTCCAGGTATCAATCTAGTAAACCTCCTCTGACCCACCTCCAATACATTTACATCTTTCCTTAAATAAGGAAACCAAAACTACACACAGTATTCGAAATGTGGTCTCACCAATGCCCTGTATAACTGAAGCATAACATCCTTACTTTTATGTTCAATCCCTCTTGTAATAAAGGATAGAATTCCATTAGCCTTCCTAATTACTCGCTGTACCTGCATACTAACTTTTTGTGACCCTTGTGGGGGAGGTAGTGGCACAGTGATACTGTCACTTGACTAGTGCTCCAGAATCCAGGGGGCCTGGGTTTGAATCCCACCACAGCAGATGGTGAAATTTGAATTCAATAAAAGAAAGTCTGATGATGACCACAAAACTGTTGCTGATTGTTGTACAAATCCATCTGGGTCACTGATGTCCTTTAGGGAAGGAAACCTGCCATCTTTACCTGGTCTGACCTACATGTGGCTCCAGACCCACAGCAATGTGGTTGACTCTTAAATGCCCTCTGAATGAGGGCAATTAGGGATGGGCAATAAATGCTGCTCTAGACAGCGATGCCCACATCCATTGAACAAATTTAAGAAAGATGAAAGCTCTAGATCCTGTTACACCTTGCTGTTCTCTGTTTAAGTAAAGCTCTGCTTTTTTTATTCTTCCTGCTAAATGATAAGTATTCATGCCGCACAAGTGTCAGGCAATCACCATTTCCAACAAGAGAGATTCTAACTAACTCTCTTTGATGTTCAATGACGTTTTACTATCACTGAATTCCACACCATCAACATTCTGG